>NC_055685.1:27121279-27817113 GCF_017639745.1 Melanotaenia boesemani | reverse complement strand
TTTCAGAGCACATAGATGTAGATTAGTATAACATACGTCTTTATTTCATTCATTGATCTGTTTTATTTTGTTGTAGTTTTCTCAAACTACTGTGTGCATCTGGTGGTAGCATCCCTTTGATAAAGCTAACTATTTAACGCTGTACTACACCACTACCAGAGAGACCTTTCCCTTAACATTACTCTGACTTTTTTTAAAAGAGAAATTAACTCATTTTAACTAAACTTTTTCAAGGACACAAATAATGAGTGGCTTAACTTGCAGCTTAAAGTGCTGAGGACACATGTTAGACATATGTTGAATGGAAAGTCTTTAAAGTCAGATTTGGTTTATCATCAGTAACGAGTACAGTTCTTACATATAGAAAATATAGATAAGCAGAACTTCCATTTATGTAGATAAAATTGGACTATAAGGGGAAAAAACATCATGAAATGTAAAATAAAATTTCACAACTGTGATAAAGCTCTGAGTGAAAGTGACTAAATGACAGTGAGGCCAATCCTGTTTCAGACGCCATTTTGTTTGAATGGCATCCTTTTCAAACTTAGAGCACCCTCTCACATGTGGTGACGTTTTGGTTCATTAATTTGCTCTTTTTGTTATAGCCAGGAGAATCAGTTTAACAGGAGCCTGAACTTTGTGACATAAGTCATTTGTTTCGCTGGATGGTTATTGACAAAGGATTTTATGGTATCAGTGTGAAAATATTTATAGGTTGCGCTACATGAGCTAATGTTAGTCGCAATAAACACACACCTGTCTGAGCAGGACATGTGGGGTTTTATGGCTTTGAAAGACTTCTTTTGAACAGAGAGATCACAGTCACACACATGTATGCACACACACACAACATGCAATATTTGAACTTTTTGTAACTGCACAGGAAAATGTTTAATTTACTGTACTTTTGTGTGTGTGTGTGTGTGTGTGTGTGGGGGGGGGGGGGGGGGGGGTGATGGGGCTAGAGAAAAAAAAAATTGTGGTAACAAAATTAAGATTTCAACCAACTGTGATCAAACTCAAAGTAAACATTTACCAGCACCCTGCATGAATAAGTTAACACATATATGTCCGGGCACATACATACAGACATATACAGGCATGTTTAGTTGACATTGGTGTATCCAGCGGTCCAGCTTCAAGAACCACAGTAGCCTCTTGCCACAGAACTTGATCAGCAATAAACACAGGATTACAGCTAACCGCTGTTGGGTGCCTCAGACCTAAAGACCCCTGGGTCACACCTCCAGACAGCAGTATAAAGTTTCAGACCAGTGAGAGATTGGTAAAGTGATCTGAGGAGTGTGTGTGCAAGCAGTCTGTATGTGTACGTAGGCAGAAACTGTAAAACCAAATTGACCGTGTCCCTGGATCTTCCAATGTGGAGGTTGTAGAAGTGTTCAGAGGAGAGATTCCTGTTAATATCAGGCAGAAGCCCTGTGTGAAATGTTTGTCATCAGCTACACCTTATGACCCAAGTTAGCAAGGTCACAGTGATGCGTGTGTCAAACAACAGTGTGAAACTTACACTGAAGCAGGTAAAGCTTCACATTTGATGTCTGTAAACTGTATGTAGGCTGCCACAATAAGATGTATGTGTGTGTCTGTATATATATATATATATATATATATATATATATACATATATATATATAAATTCTCTGTAAAGAGGCCCTTACCTGACAGTGTGTGAGGTTGACCCCTATAATCACGTAGTGACGCAACAGCTACTGTTCTAAACCAGACCCAACCTTGACTGCGACTGTAACACTACGGTCAGACTGTTTGAGGTTTTAATCACAAACAGTATATCACAGACTGGACATTAGTGACAGATGTGAGCAACCACTAAGACTCTTGTTCTCTTTAATATTCCAAGGAAATAAACAGCCTATTCCTGGATCTGTTTATTGGGCCCCACCTGCACTGACCTTTATGTATTCTGTGGGAGGTGGTGCTGGTATGGTGCTGTTAATAGAATTATCACTCTCACATCTGAAGCTGTTTATGCCATTTTACTGGCTAGAAACTGTTAAGTTGTGACATAGATCCAGTAATTGGAGATCGGTTGACCCGATAACAAAACTTATTTAAATATATGATGTTAAGAATGTTAAAGAGATGTGTCATGAGCAAAGAGCAAATATTAGAGAAAATGTAATAATTCAGTTTATTAAAAGATTCGTCAATAAACAGCAATACAAAACTGAACAATGGATCATTAACGCTTTACATTATAATACTTGTCCTTCAGTTTATACCAATGCACATTGTTCGGTGACTTTAAAATGGCAAAAATGTTTTCCTCTTTGTTCTTTATATACATTTAACAGTTCAAGGAAATAAAGTTAGTGTTGTTGTTGGATTTTGCCTGAACAAATTCCCTGTAAAACCAGAGACTCTGGCTGCTGGAATTAAGTAGAATTAGGACCGTGGACCCTGTCTTGCACATGGAACTGTCTGTCAGGTTTGTCGGCTGGAGAAGAAGAGGAGGGGCGATGCGAAAGCTGCAGCTGTAGCACAACGGTTATAGAAATAAGACCCCTTGATTTAACAAGCGTAATTTACAACCGCTTTGTCCATGATGTCTACCAGCTAGTGGGATGTTGAATGTGGCATTTCCATTTCCTTCACAAGTTCTAGCATTTAGTAGGGAGTAGTGAAAGTGACTGAAAAAGTTAACCAATACAAGGGTCCATGGAAATCAGAAGAGTAAAGACTGTGGAAAACAAAAGGTTATTTAGATTTTGCTTTGGGAAAAGATATAGTCACAAAGACAGATAAGAGGATAAATAGAGCTCATAAAATAGTAAGCAAGAGAAGCCTCAATTATCCATACTCCTTTCTGATTAAAAAGGGTGAAAGACAAATATAAGTCACTATTCTTGGCTGCCTGAAAAGAGAGTCAGGTCAAATGTGTGAAATGTCTGGCCCTCATCAGCTGACAAGTCTCTAAATCCAAACAAGAAAACTTTCATTATCGCTGCTGCAGTGCTGGAAAGGTGCTATTAATAGATGGCATCCTGTAAGATAATGCTGCGTAGACACTCAACAGTGTCTATGATTGGCTACACAGATGGAAACATCACACAAATACAATATTTTGTCTTTTTTTATAATTATGAATTATACCTTTTTGTTGTTTTGTATCCAGATAAAATGTATACTCTCTGGCTCTTTGCTTTTCCCATTCAGTTAAATTCTTTGACCAGCAGCTGAGGCTAACAGTTTTGCACCCTGAATCTTACAGCTGCAGGTGGTGTTTAATAGCATTATACACAGGATGAAGTTAATTTAATTTTTGTTGGTTTAAGTTGATAAGTCTGCTGATAAATTGGCTTCAGAGTCATTGACTCGCTTTAGCGAGTATTTTTTTCAGATCTCCAGTAGGTTTGTGTTGATGAGTTGAAAGTTTAAAACATGTTATATGATTAGAGATTGTAATTTTTTTTTCTTCAGCCATTTGCACCCAGAAAAGCCTCTCCAGGCCGTGTTGTACACATCTGCAACCTGCCTGAAGGCACCTGCACTGAGAATGATGTCATTAACCTGGGAATACCCTTTGGCAAAGTCACTAATTACATCCTGATGCGATCAACTCATCAGGTACAGTTATTTGCTTTTTATTATCATTATAATGAGCAGTTTGATTACATACTTGGCCAACAAGCAATCTGTGCAATATTTTTCCTTGTGCATGTACAGCTGCATATCCGATATCTTTTTTCTGTTGCAGCTGTTTTGCATAACCATGAACGTTGTCATAACATTCCTAATGTTTAACTACTAGTACATGACAGCTCAATTATATACAACAGTTTCATTTGACAGTTCTGCAACATTGATATCACCCCTATCGAGTTTAAAGCATTCATACTAAAATTGTGATATTGGTTTTGGCAACTAAATCATCTGTTCTGATGATTTATAGTTGTAATTAAATGTGATACGTTGAGTGACATCCTCAAAGGTCTGTTTGCATGTGTGAATGTGAACTATGCTTGAGCAAATCAGCCTTAAAGACAGAAGCTGTCTGAGTTGGATTATTGTTAACAAGAAACTTTCTGTTAACTCTTCAGGCATTTCTGGAGATGGCATATGTTGAAGCAGCTCAGGCCATGGTTCAGTACTACCAACTGACTCCAGCTATGATCAACAATCAGAAACTTCTCATACGGATGTCTAAACGGTACAAGGAGCTGCAGCTAAAGGTAAAACCAAAGGACAGAGTAGGTGGCAGGTTTTTAGGATGTTTGACACTTAAACTTGAGTGTCTCTTCTGTGTAGAAACCAGGAAAAGATGTTCAGTCCATCATCCAGGATATAACCTCACAACGGGAAAGGGATGAGATGCAAGAACTTGAACAGTGAGGCTGCTTTTCCTTCTTTTTGCCGCTGTTGCTAGTTTTTGTGCAGAAGAGAAAAGCTAATTATTTGAAAATGTTCAAAATTGCTGCTTAATTTTAATCAGTGTAATATATATTTATTTTAAAGATTCAAAACTGAATCCATGCTGTGATCTGCTTTATCATTTCTCTGCAGCTACATCCCAGAGAGGGCACGCTCCCGCAGCCCAATTAGCCGCTCTCTTAGTCCTCATTCCCACAGCCCCAGTTTTACATCATGCAGCTCTGCCCACAGCCCCCAAGGGGGTCCCTGCAGGGGTCCAGAGAGAAGCAGCAATGGCCTGGGCCCCCACCGGGGCTCTTGGGATTGGTCATCCCACCCAAGAAGAGGTGAGGAAGAAAGGGAGCGTGATGATCCTTGGAGAAATGGAAGCAGCGTAGATGATGTTCGGCCCAATGGACGGGCAGCTGAAGGGCGCCGGAAGAACTACCAGAAACATTCAGATCATCTCAGCTTGCGATCTGCAGATGAACGAGGAGGAGGGGAGGCAATGAGGAGCCACAGAGACCGGCACCCACGAGGCAGCCCTCAAGGCTCATCCTTCAATTCCTACAGGAACATGGAAGAGGATTTCTTCATGCAACAAGTGTATAAGTCAGAGAGGCCGGTCAGACCTTCGCACCAGCGGCACGACACAAAGTCAAAGAGGAGGGACGGCAGCGACTACCACGTTCGGTCGAGACATTCTGAGTTTGACATTAATGAGGAGCCATCATCCAGAACACCAGAAGACAAGAGGCAGAGTTCACCAGGCAGGAGCAAAAAACACAGCAGGCGGCACACGGCTGCAGAGAAACACACAAGAGAGAATAACACTGAACATACTGTGAGTGTCTTTTATAGACTTATTGTACAGATCTGATTTACATTTGCCACATATTTATGGCAACAAATGTTTTCCTTGGTTTTACAGAATCGACTGTCAAAAGAAAAATCTGTTTCCCCTGAACACAGCATTAAGCCGAAAGAGACTGCAGAATGTAGTAAAGATAGAGGCACTGTAAGTATGTTCATACCCTCTTTAAGACACTTCAGGCTGCTAAAAGTTTAATAAAAAATATATTTTCAACTCTTCTTTTCATCAATTTGCAAAGGAGAAGGAGTGGGAGAAGGGTGAAGAAACTGATGAAGAGTGTTGGTACCCTAAGAACATGGAAGAACTGGTCACCGTAGATGAAGTAGGAGGAGAAGATGACTCCATTATTGAGCCAGACCTACCTGAGCTAGAGGAGTTTGCATCCTGCCCTAAAGAGTCTGCAGTGGAAGAAACAGTAGTCGAGCATGGATCAGCAGCATTGTCATCTTCGGAGGTGCAGGAGACATCTAGGGAGAAATCTGAGCAGAGGTCTTGTGGGGATGAAGGAGGTCAGGCAGCAACATCTGTAAATGAAAAAACAGGTGATAGGGCGACTACATCGAGTCCCGAAGACCAGAAAACAAACCCGGTGACTTCTGAGTTGCCAGTCACCGACCTCAGTGACTTCCCAAGTGAGGAGTTCAAGACTGCCCTGGAAGAGACGTGCTTAGAAGACACAAATGCAATGTGCCACAGCAAGCCACCAGAAGAAGCCATGGAAAATCACATTTGTTTATCAGAAGAAAGTAAAACTCAAAAAGAAGAGCAGGTCATGGAAACAATCAATACTGTAGTTCAACAGAAGGATGCCATTCTGAAAAAAGGTACTTTTATAAATGTTTGCCACTGAAATTAGAAATACATTAGATAAAACATGCTGTTTTTGTGTTTTATATATATATAACAAGTGATCAGTAAACCAGTACTATTTTTTTCATAGCTGTTTCAATTTACTTTATTTCTTCTGTTACTTCTGTTTAACTACAGCCTTAATAAGTTTCACACGGACTGCATTTTACAGAGGTGCTCTGGAGATTTTCTATCACAACTTTTCTATTTTTATAGATGCTTCTGTAGAGATTGAGGCTCCCTCGCCATGTCTGGAGCAGCAAAAAGCTGTCAGTGAACACAGCATCCCTTTGGGTAAGCATGAAACTTTTTAATGCTGCATCAAATTTCATTGGCTGGATTAAACCCAGTTATGTGATTTTCCAACCATTTAGAATAAAAGGTTTTCACAGTTTCCCCAATTTAACTTAATCTTTGCATCATATCATGTGTGAAAAGTCTATAAAAGTCTAAGCTAAGACAGGGATATTGTTTGATACTTTGGTGTCTGCTTCAGAGTTTGAATTTTGTTTCAGTAGTTATGTCTGCCAGAGTAAAAATGCCCAGCGCTGGCAGCAAAACCTGATGTTACCCTGATTGTCTAGTGCTTCATGATAATACCTCATGGCTGCAGGGCCACTGGAATAAATCCAGCTCTGGGATCTAAGTGTGATCATCCAACTCTCTGTTGCAAAGGTTCTTTTATTCATAGATGTAACATATGTGTGAAACCAGCTGATAAACATTTGTTGAGTGCAAAAGTTAAACGCTTGATCCTGTGCACTCTCTCCTGAAGCCAAAGCATTATTGTAAACCATTATTAAATAGACAGACAACCTGTTGCATTAGCAATCTAATTGAGTGGAATGGCTGGGCTCCTTGCAGACCTATTTCTGTGAGCAGGTTGTGAAATGCACCCTGGAGAGATGTTTATCATTGTCAGGGTTAGATGACACAGCTGAGCACATGGCCGGTGTTGGGCCTGCTATATGGACTCTTTTGTAATCTACACTGCAGTGTAAGGACAAAAAAACAACAGCGCACGCACACAAGGGCACACTCTGAGTGTCTATTTTAGTTGTGTGATGTACCAAGTCTGTGTGTGTCTGTGTGTCCACAGCAAACTGGGTCACTGAGAGCATGTCTTAAACATACAGCCCTGATTCATCAGTGTCTTGATGTTTTATTATTTTATTCATAAATTATAACAATCTACATTACACTATGCCTTTTAACCAAATCTAGATTTTACAAAGTCCTGAAAAATGTTTCTACATCTATTCTCACACACACATACATTGGTTTTTAGTCATAAACAGTTGTTGTGCTCTATATATGCAGCATATATGCAGTATGCAGTCTATTGATGTGGGGTTTGGTGTGGTGCCCAAAGACATTTGGAAATGCTGACAGCCATAAATATGTTGTTAAATCCACTTTAAAGCTACAGTATAAAGATATTGTCTCATTCTTTATCAATAGTTCAATATATTTATTTGGTTACATATTAATTTACCTAGAAACTTCCATAATCCTGTATGTCACAGCTTCTGGGTTTTTTAAGCTTTTCTTCCTCCGAGTGTCCAACATTCATCCTCTCTTTATAATAATCTTAAGTTGTGGTTGTTCATAATTTATATGTAGCACATATATTTAAATGACAATTAAATAAAAAATAAGTTAAACATAAATAGAGTAGAGGAAATATGAAACACTGCATATTTTCTGTTGATGAAGGGAAATAATAGTAAATAAAGGTTCCTGTTTGTTTGATAATTGTGCTAGTTTCTGGTTTAGTAATATTTACTGGGCCCAGTCAATTAGGAGAGGTAATGGGGGTATACAGATTATTGAATGTGTGGTCAAACAGCGTAGTAAAGGTAAAAAGTTGATATTCTTCTCATGCAAAATTAGAAGAGTACCAGAGAAACTCTTAACATTTCAGTTTGTTGTGACGTGAGCCAAGTCTTAATAGTAATAATAATACTAATACTACTACTACTACTACCACTAATAATAATAATAATAATAATAATAATAATAATAATAATAATAATAATAATAATACCACTAATAATAATAATAATAATAATAATAATAATAATAATAATAATAATGACATTTTATTTGATGTGATGGTGTCTGACTGTCTTATGGGAGTCCTATAGTCTGGGTGCCAAGCAGGTGAAGACTTGGGCACCCATGATACCAAGGCGTGATGTGGGGATGGTTAATACTCCAGCAAAGGTTGCGCAGAGGGTGTGGGTGGGGCTGTATTCTTGGAGGAGGTCATAGATCTTTGTATGTAGGAAGAGGTTTTTGTAGTGGATGCAGTACTGAACCAGGAGTCAGTGAAGTTGGATGAGAAATGGGTTGATGTGGTCAGTCGATGTGGTGAAGGTGATAATTCAGGCGGCTAAGTTCAGAATAATTTGATGTCTGTTGATGATTTTGATGGGGAGTCCAGTGAGGAGGGCGTTACAGTAGTCAATGATGATTTAGGATTTTGATGACAGTAAAATTGCCCATATTTGTGGTGGAGATGTTAAAGAATGATTCCTGTTTTCATTAGCAACAACAAAGTAATATGATAAGGAAAAAAACTGATAATAAAATGAATTATGAGGACAGGTGATACATAGACTTACAGACAGATAATTAAATCTAATTACAGATACATATCTATGGTTATACTCTTATTGCAGTCAAATCAATGGTAATAATGATAACAATAATAATAATAACAATTACATCAAAGCCAGCCATGGAAATATATCAGCACCATGCACAGTGCATTAGTTTATTATATGATAGAAATGATGACGATAATCACAGCTGTAATAACAATAACAACAGAACAATAACTAATATTCATTGCGACTTGTAGAAAAAAAGGAACATTCCAAAATACTATGGATTTATGGATAGTATGGATTTAAATTGGTTTTATTATTATGATAAGACATTTTTTTGGGGGGGGGGGGGGGGGGGGTGTTTTATTCACATTTTCCTCTAAACAAAACTGCAAAATGTAAGTTATTAGCAACAGCTTTTCTAGCAATGCATGTTTATCATTACTGAACTCTGAATTCTTATAGAATTTAAAAGACTTAGTTAAAATAATTTTTTCTAAAAATACCGGCAACAATCTTTGTTTGACAAATAACTCATTTAAATTCTTATGCATTACAGCAACATTTGTCTCATAATTACAACAAAATACTGTGTGTGCTGCTCAATTCTAAATCATCTGAAGCCTTTTTATTAACTCTGTTATTTGATGATCTGAGGCTAAATTCAGATTTTTGCTTTCATTGTCCAACAGGAGTGGAGTTTATTGTGCCGAGGACGGGTTTCTACTGTAAACTCTGCGGAATCTTCTACACTAGTGAGGACACTGCAAAGACCACTCATTGCCGCAGCACCGTTCACTACAGAAACCTCCAGGTACACACACATTGGGCTTACTGAGACAGTTATCATTGACAAATTCAGAAAATACATACCAAATGAGTTTTCTTTTCCTTCTTTTCTTTTCTGGCTAAATTAGTCAAATTAGGACTTTGGGCAGTGCAATAAAAATGAACTTAATTAGTTACTAAAACCATCTCAGCAAGTAATATTATCTCATAAAACCCTTTTGAATCATATACATACAATGCATTTTTGCTGTCTCGCATACACACACACACACACCGACACACTGATGATACAGTGGAGGTTTAGAGTTTAGTCTTTCCCAGGCAAACTGCATGCAATAACTGGAGAGTTGAGGATCCAACCACTGATCTCTTTATTGGTGGATGAGCTGCTCTACTCTGAAAAGTATTATTGTTAGCGTAGCATTGTGTAATTTGACTGACTTTTGTGGGCACCAAGCATGCTAATCCTGCAAAAATACTCTCAGTAATTAATTTGACAACAGAGTTTTGAAGACAAACCTCATTACATTTGAGATTAAATTATTGAAATAATCATTATATATATCTTTGAACAAAACAAGACATTTAACTGTTTACATTCTTTGAAACTATATTTTTTTTTTAAATAAAAAATAACCAAAAGAACAGAAAAACCCTAACATATTCACATAAGCACACGAACACCCACAGTGCATATAAACTGTATAAAGTTTCCTGTTATTGGCCAGTCAGCACCAAGCCATCTTGCATTACGTTCGTCCTCAGCAGCACAGCTGAAGCAAACGAGAGGAGCGTGATTTGTTCACATTCAACGGATTACATTCCAAGAGGAAAAAAACTATTTGAACACTTGTGCTATCCATCAAAGCTCTGTGTATGTGTGTGTGTGTGTGTGTGTGTGTGTGTGTGTGTGTGATTTCTAGTTTTTATAAGTTTGCTTTATTTTAGTCTGTATTGCTTTAGTCCACAGAGTCATGCTTCATTTTACTGATCTGAAATATTGAGGCAGTTTGCAAGCGAGAAATTTGGCAGCAGGTACTGAAGTTTTCATATCCGGGCTAGTTGTTAAAAATGTTACATATTAAAATGTGACACTTGTTGAAACAGTGTGCTTTTTACTTTGACTCTTTACAGTAATCATATTATATTACTATGTTATTTTTAGCAAATAGCCCTGCAAATGTTAGGTACAAACATACTGGTGTTGGAAAAGACTGACCAAATGGCTGTGGACAGTGCTGATGCAGTGCTGTTAGAGTGTTTAAAGTTCCCATCGAACAGCACACAGTAGGTTCTAAATGTTTATGTGCACCTGTAAAACCTGAAGCTAGGCAGTCAACCCCCACTGAAAAGCCTACTCTGCACTGATTGGTTAGCTCATGTGGTCTGATCAGGCCGATTCCGCCTTTCTTCTTCTGATCTGCTCAAATTAGATTTTTACTTTTTTAATCATCATTTAATGACCAAGACTCCAGATACATCATGTGATCGTGTTGTACAATACCCTTACAAAGTCATTTACTTGTTTTTTTTTAAGACTTGAGATTCCTCGTTTTCTCGTTTTTACTGACTCCCATCAGTAGGTGATAAATTCAGATTTTTAAAATAGCACCTATATCAACTTTGTTTCTGGACACCAGGTGATAAAAAATGCTAAAGGTAAGTTTTGAAAAATATCAAAAACTTCATCACTAAGGAGGATGAAGTGGTTTTTGGTGGATTGGATTCATTGTATAAACAAGCACCTACATGCCCAAAATCTACTTCTCTTGTGGAGATCATGCATAATTAGAATTTTTGATATGGCATGAGTAGAAAATGTGTTGTTTATGCACTAATGTGTTAAAAGAATAAACATACTAATTTCACAGATTAATCTCTTAGCATTAATGCATTCATTTTCACAGCCCTAGTTAAATCCCAAATTTATTTGATAAATGTTGGCTTTTTTTTTTTTTTTTTTACAATGCCCATGGGGGTCTGGACCCCCATCTTGAGAACAACTGGCCTAATGTGAAGTATTTCTACAAACTTAAATATACGATGGACTGTAAATTTGGCTGTTTTTCTTTCAACAGAAATATTTGTCCCAGCTGGCAGAAGAAAGTCTGTCAGATGCACTGGCTGAACCCTCGGCTGCACAGTGACAGCGGATTAACCTTTTCACCTCCAGCACGGCAAAGAGCCATGGAAGGATTTGTGTTTGCATGTAGTTTGTGTAAAACTACAGCATAGACAACATGACACAGGAGCTTAAATTTGCGGACTGTGTAAAGACAGGGAATACAATCAGGTCCTAAATGTTTCAATTTTGTACATAACTGAAGTGAAATGTAAAGTGAGGCCAGAATGTTTTAACTAAATTTTTGTATGTATCATTTTTCTTACAGATTTACTTTAAGATAAATTTATTTATTTAATTTTGGGTGCATTCGCAATTATGACTTTTGGAGTTTGGGCTTATGTTGGCCCATTTTTTGGGTTTTATTTCAAGTGTTATTCATATAGTATCCCCCACAAAAAAAAAAAAAAAAATGGTAATACAGCCACAAAATCACTTGAATATGTTTTATTATAAGAATGTGCCACAAGTTAAGAAAAGTGCATGCTGATGGAAAAAACAAATGGAAAGTAGGAAGCATGATATTTGGTAATGTTTGCTCACTTTTTTATGTTAGCTCTAAAAACTGTGCAAATGTTGTCAATTTTTGTCAAAAGTTTGTTTGCATTTTGTCACAGCCCAAGTTCTCAGGATCAAAGTATTTTTTCTCAGTTAAAGAAAAGAAAACTGAGGTAGATTCTCAGGTTTGTTGTTCTTGTTGAAAGGATTTCATTGTGTAAATTATTACTTATAAATTATTTATATCTGTGACTTTCAGGCACCATCTATTTTACTCTCATCCTCTATGTCACTACACATAACAGCATCTGTCAAATTTAACCATAAATCATTATTATTAATAATGCTGAAACTATGCAAAAATCATTGTTTTAGTTAGAATTAATTCAAAACACATATGTTAAATCATATGTACCTTAAATACCTTAAACACCAAGGCCTTTAACTGGACCACTTGTTAATCAGGTAAACATGAAGAGTTTCATGTTACAGTGACCTGTTACTGAAACCAGACTGTTTTTGTATACTGTGAATATTGATCCTGTGACATCAGTAATAGTGTCGTTTTCAGGGATGAAGTTTTCATATGAATTTTTTGATGCAGAAAAAATAAATAAAAGTTGCAGTTGAGTCAAAGTACCTGCCTCCCATTAAAGAAATCAGAATTTATTTCATTCTTTTGTTAAACATTATGTTTTTATTTTAATAATAACTTTTGTATGTGGTAAATATATTCTTTGAATACGAAACAAGGGAAGATAGAGTACCCAATACTCATCTTTTTATGTACTAGGACTGTTGTAAAAGAGCTCCTCCAAGTGGTGAGGCAAAAACATCAGCACACAGCCTTAAGCGTTTCCATCACAATCTACAATTATGTTCTCAACACTGTTTGCAGTCATTTAATTCCAAAACATAAAACTCACACATGCTTTATAAAGCATATTCCTGACAGTATACTGTCAGCATTATGCATTTACTATAATACACTGCTCATCTGATCAAATAATGTGCTTCCAGTATTCATCAATTTCAATTTTTGTTGTGGTTTGGCAGTTCTTATCTTGAACATTTGTGGGAGAAAAAGCAAGCAGGGTTTTTCCCCAGTTTTGCTCTAATTTATAGCTAAACATATAAAATTTTATTGACTTTCAGCCAGTTTCTGATCTTCCTGTAGTTTTTTTTCAGTTTTGTAGAATTTTCTAATCAGATTTTTTTTTTGTTCCTGTGGCAGCTTTTATCCACATGATGTGGAGTCATGTTGCAGACATGCAAAACTCATATGTTCAAAACCGAAAAGGCTCTGGTGTACCCAGTTAATTTTACAACAGCATTATAAGACTCAAATTACAGGTATGCTCACTTAAGTTTGAATATCATCATCTTTACTTTTACTTTCTTTTTTTCATGTAAGAGATCACAGATCTATCCACCCTGCTTACATCATACTGTATGTCTACTTTGGGAAATGTGTTTTCAATAAAGTCTTAGTAAAGTCTTTTTTTCATAAGAGTAAATATTGTAGCAGGTCAACTATGAAATGTTGCAGAGAGATGATGAAAGATTGCATCGTGGTGCATAAAAGGGCTGTTTACACTTTTAGTGAAACTTCCTATACAAGAAAATATACTATAAAACTTAACTCTTTTGTAAAGCTAAAATAACTGTCCCTTTTTTTAATTACTTAATTAACTCATATTTTCAGTCTGCCTGTCATTAACCATATGTTCAGGAAAGTTAACATACTTTTTTGCCAAATTATCACATTATAATACATTCACAAATATTATAATCGTTAATATTTGTCACAGTTATTAAAATATCTCAAATTTTATTAAGTAATGTTTTAAATATTTGCATCTACATCCAAGAGTTAAAAATGGGCATATCAGCAGTTCAATAATTTCATCGATAAGGGGCAGCACTTCATAATGTAACACAAACCACATAGAACTTGCGAGAAGAAATTTCCGTGGTGCATTTTCATTGGTTCTCTGTTAAAAACCCACCTTCCCTCAGCCAATCAAAAAAGAGAAACATTAGTGTACGTGACTGCGTTGTTGGGGGGGTAAAACAATAACAACTGTGTTCGTGTTAGAGTTTGAAGCTTGGGTGCAAAAGACGGTTGGTGTTTTCACTTTTTACCGAGTTATCTGATAAAACTGTGTAGGGGGTATAGAGGTGCATGTTTATGCGTCAGTATTCGGCATTTCACGGTTCCGTCGATTAAATTAACGGATGTACATTGAGCCTTCGCACTATAATTTTCTAACGTTTGGGCTTCATAAAAAGATACTTTAGCGATGCATAGGAAACAGCTATTTAAGATTTGAACGCGATAGTTATCTATATCCGAGCAGTAGTCATCTATATGTTTTATAAGATAAAGTTTAGTTTTTTAAACCGTTGCTTCTGTTGTCAGGGACCATTATAGCTCATGTCAGCCATTGTTTATTAACTGTATGAGTGAATGAAAAGGAGAAGGAGAGCCGTTGGCTTGTAGCATGTCTGAACATGTTACGCCTGCCCATTTCTTTTTAATTTTATTTCTTATACTTTCTCCTTTCGACGTTGCAGGTATATTCTGTTTTTCCGCGTTTCTGCTGGAAAAGCTCTTTTCTACTGTAAAAATGGCAGCTGATTGCGAAGCTTGGCTGAACGCAAACCCTGTTGGTGAGTAAAAGCCACATACACACGCTGCTGTTTAAATGCTTCGTCAGCTGGATCGGATGTGTGTCAGTGGGGCTTTTTCATGTGGAAGTGGCTTATTTACTTCCGTGCACCAGCAACTGGTTTTAATTCTGCTACTCACGCTGTAGTTTGTGGTTGACGATGAAATTGAGTTATGCTTTGCTGAAAGTGTAAATGCTTTGCACACAAATTTTACTTGCTGTGTTTACTGTTATTGTAAGATTGCACTCATCTGACTTTGTTATTCAACAGAGGCGGAGGACCTCAGTGATTCCTTCATTTCTGGTGAGGAAGACAATGGCGGATTAGCTGTCTCAAATAAAAATATCAACAATGAGATCAATGGCAATTGGTTAACCTCATCCAGCAACAACATCCATGAAGCACGTCTCAAGGCAAAGGCTAAACGGAGGCTGAGAAAGAACTCCTCCAGGGACTCTGGCAGGGGGGACTCCCTTAGTGACAATGGGGATGTAGCTAGAGGAACTTCTGCAGCACCCACCAGTCCCAAGAGCAAGCTGCTGGACCGAAAGTCCCGGCTGGGGAAAGGCAGAGGCCTTCCAAAGAAAGGTAAGAGGATTTTTTTTAAAGCTATGAGAGAGATAAAAAATAATCAGATTAATGACAGAGATGTTTACATCCCAGAGCATCACTTTAATTCTTGCTGTTGTCCCTACATGATGGCTTTCCAGTGACAAGCCATAAACCAATTAGTCTGGAAACAAATGGTCAGTTGATCTTGAACAGCTCATACCCTTTATGTGCTCCTCCCTTGTCTTGCCATCTGTTCAGCAAAGCTTATCTGGAAATTTCCATAACAGAATAAATACAATTACTGCCAGCATTTTGCATATTGTACAACAATTTGATTTTATTAGTGATACTAACACAAAGGATTTCATGTTATATTCATGTTTTAGTCTACAACTTTTGTTTTTATTTAGGTAAAATAATTTTTTTTTTTATTTCATTTTCAGCATACTGAGAAGTAAAAGCCAATTACACAAAATAAAATTAATAGAAAGCAAATAAACTGAAGTAATGGAAAAGAGCAAAAAGAAGAAAAAAAAACTTGTCTCTTTAGAATATTTTAAATTTTCATTAACAACAATGTTAGCATATATTCAATATATCATAATATATCGCTGTAAAAAAATCACATTTTATTCAAGTCCTGCAATGCATCCAAGAACTCGGCTTACTGGTGGAAACATGCCACTAAACTAATACAGTTCTTCAAGTTTTTTATTGCAGTTTTTTTTTCTATAATAAAGACAACTCTAGTTTTTCTTGTTTAGTTTTCTTTATTCAAGTTAATTCACATTTTCACTGAAACAGTGTTCTCTTAGTTTTTTCCTATTTTATTATTATTTTTTTAATATCTCTGTGCCTTTTAAATCATCATTTGAACATCATTTGTAAAATGCAACATTCCACTAATTCTTACATTTTTAACAGTTAATGTGCAAAATAAAGGATTCGTCGGCTCTTTATACAGTTTCCTACTAATGACTCTAATGGCTCTCTTTTGTAAAATGAAAACTGATTGTATGATTGTTTTACCAGCGCTTCCCCAGACTTCAGTATTGTAGGTGGGATATGGAACGATCAGACTATTATACAACATCAACAGCGCATGGTCATTTAACAAGTCTTTCACTTTATATAACTCATTGTCATTTTCACTTTTATATTTTCTATGTGTGCTTCCAGTTTTTTTTCCCAAATTTTCTTTCAAACTTTTCATCCAAAATCACCACTAGAAATCAGTTTTTTTTTGACTCCCTTGATTTTAATACCTTCTATGTTGATGTGAACGCCTGTGTCAGTGTTTCTGTTAGAAAATATCATATAGTGAGTTTTACTGAGTTTTAGTTATAAATTATTTGAATCAAACCAACTTTTTATCTGTATTAATTCTCTTTCCACTACTTTAATGACCTCAGATAAGTTATATAAAAGCTGTATCATCAGCAAACAGAAGAACATTGATTTCAGTGGATATCGAGTGTGAAGTAATTGTGTGGAATTTTTAATATTGGTTTAATTTATTAGTTTTTGTGTTGTCAAAGGGAGATGATCTTGTGTGCAGGGTAGTGATAGCTATAGATGGATGTATTTTCTTTTTATAAGTTATCCAGTTTCTTTGAGAGGTTTGCTCCTCTGACCTGGTGGGTCTTTGCCTGTTACCTTTTACAGTCTCACACAAGTAAAATCAGGTCAGATTTGACTGTGAGAACATTTTCCAATCTTTTATTTGTTTCTCGCTACAGGTCTTCATTCAGTGATGTAACCAGGCAGTTTTCATATGTACTGCATGTTCCTTTCAGACTGCAGTACAGTTCAGGCAATTTGCTCTTCCCGTGGGCAGTAGAACTAGGGCATGTCTAGTTTGTCTTGGCACAGAGTCTTATTTTCTTTTATGGTTACATAACAGGACTGCTGGACCAATGAAAGCCAGTAATTTAAACTTTGAGCTCTCATGCATCAAAACTTAATGCATTGTAGTTTTGAGAGGCACTTGCAATGCGTGCACAGAATATCAAGTGAAGGGAAAACCTTCAAACCAGTTGCCATAATGCAGAAACAGGATGGATTCTCACTATGTGGGATGAACTAAATATAGTGATTTCCACATACTGGGTGGGACTAATGGGGGTTTTAAAGCATGTTTACAAGCTGCTTTGGTGCTGGGCTTCTTAAACTGTCTGCAATCTGCTGGTGCTGACCTAAGACCACTCAGTGTTTGTTGTTTGCATCTACACATAAGATGCAGTCTGAGCTGAATATTAGAAGCTACTGTAGCATGACTTGTTGTTTATAAGGGGAGCATTACATTTAAGCACAATATACTGTTTTTTTGTTTTTGTTTTTTTTAACACAAGAGCCTGATTCAGTCATTCGTACAGAATGCAGTAGGTATGTGTGAAAACTCACTTTACATGTGTTTACCATGAGGATAACAGGAAAGATGAGGCAGTAAGAGGCCTGAGCAAAGAAAAGCACTGTTTACATGTTGGTGTCTCACTTAGAGGGATTATAACACAATATTTTTGCTATGGGGATTGAAATTATTGTCCATTGGGATTAGTTTGGGTTACACATACAGATTAAAAATTATCAATATAACAGGACTATTATCATTATTGTTATTTATTGTAGCAATGCAAATTAAAAAATGTTAAAGTTTCTATTTAATCTACAAATTTAGTTGTTTTTTTAATGTCAGGGAGATGATTATTGGCAGATTCAATTTGAGCTTTAAATGAATCTTTTTTTTTTTTTTTTTTTTTTAAATAAATTTTCCTTTTTGTTAACTTGTTGTTCCTGGCTAAGTCACCACGTACTGTGCCCACAGTTGAAAACTGAACAATTACACACAGTACTTTATCCTCCATGATGATAATGTTGTACATATTTTGAGCTTACGGTGAATTAAAAACTGTAATGAGTTGGTGATAGGGTTAGAACAACACACACAACGATAATGTGCCGCAACTGATCTAGAATCTAGTCCTCCAGCCAGAAATCTTGCGTGATCAAACAAAAACGAAGAAGAAGAAACATAGCAACAACCGGAAAACACAACACCCAGCATTGCAGAGGATGTACGTAATGAAGTAATTGTTTTGATGATGATTAAGGGTGATGAGCAGAAAGGACTGTATTGATGGGTTGGTTCAGATATCAGTAATCACTACAGGTAGTCGGGTAAGGACTTGATCGATGTCGGGGATCGGGTCTTAATGTTATTTATTGAACATGTATTGCCAATCATGGTATCTGTACAAATGAAATAAAAGAATAAATGTACATTAATTGGGTTTTGCACAAATAAACAACTGGAGATAAATTGTGCAGCATTATCTACAAGAGAATCACACCACTAATGAGAAATAACTAATCAGTCTAAAATAACTAATCAGTTGTGCAAATACTTCGCAGGAATAACAAGCTGAATTAAATTATAATACAGAGAAATAAAATAATCACCAATCACCCACAGTAAATAAGGAAATAAGGTGCATGAACGTAACTCTGACGAGTGCAGGTCAAGGACTAATATGCTCCAGAATACGAACATACATAATAAGCGGCTACGACTGACACACTGGCCATGAATGGCACAAATGTCCGGTGCGCAATACACGGTGAAAACGTAACATGTACTTCACCTACATCTTACTGCAAGTAAACCAAATATAAGCATATAATATTATTTCTGAACGGACTTAAACATTTCTATGAAACAGAGCGGATAGCTCTCGCAGCTACACTAACAACCGAGTGGAATGCCATACACAAGGGATGCTAATCATTAGCCTGCAGCTAACTATATACAGTCCGACCTCAAAGCAACATGTTCACATTAAACCGTGAAACTTACGTTCATTGGACGCATGAAGGCACACAAGGAAACTTATTAACAGCTTGAAGCATTATTATGAAACAAAAAACTGTTCATAATACTGAACGAACAGCATCAGAGGAGCCCTTAGGTCTGCAGGCTGATTCACTGTGACGGGAATGCAGGCTTGTGATTGGATGATCAGGGAATCCATCCGCTGTTCACGTGCACCCCCTGCAGGCCCCCTCATGAACCTATGCACAGGCATTGGATGAAACTGTGAACGCAGAATCTTAAAGGGACCCGCGGTGAGGGTGCACGATAGGAATGCACAAGGTGAATAAAGCAGTGTTCATTTCTGAACAGTAATGATGGTGGTCTTGCGACTATTATTAACAGGAAAATCCAGAACTGAAAAATAAATGAATGAATAAATAAAATAACAGACTGGAGACGACGTGAACATGGACTTTATATCCTTCCTTGCTCCCCAGCCAGCTCGCTCTCTGATTGGCTACATTCCGTTCCACATCACAATCCAAACAGTCAACACTCAGGACTCGTCGGCTTTCCCCACACACGTAAAGATATTTGGTCGTAAATATTGAACATGTTCAATGCTTCCCATTGTCGGCCACGACCAGTTTCGAAACCGATTGTCAGGACAAATTTGCTCTTAACAGCTCAGACCAAATGATAATCTGATATGATAATCTTATAAGACTTAAGATAATTGGGCATTTGCAGTCCTTGTCGGGAAGGAGGAAAATCAGAACAGCCTGATAATCTTTATGTGTGTATCCCGCTTTACAGGTTATTCCCAAGATTTATAGCCTGGTACCCACATAACGATTTTTTTAATCTCGTGAGATTTCCTATCTGGTTGAGACCTCACACGTGAAGATAAAAAATCAGTTATGATCGTACTGTGTGTGGTGTGCTCTGAAAGCGTAATCACGGAACAGCATACACATGACGATGCTGTCAAGTAACTCAAATACAATCTAGTCCTCCGAGCCGGACAAACGTTGAAACGTAGAAGAAGAACCATAGCAACAACCGGCAAAAAAACAAAGAAGAAACATAGTAACAATCGAAAACCACAACACACAGCATGGAATGGGGATATATAGGATGGGTGAATCATGGTGGTCTCGGGACTATTGTTAACAGAAAAAGCCAGAACTGAAAAAAACAAGACTGGAGACGGCATGAACACGGACTTTGTTTACTTCCTTGCTCCCCAGTCAGCTCGCTCTCTGATTGGCTACATTACGTTCTACGTCACCACCCACACAGTCAGAATGCACGAGTCTTCGGCGTTCTTCAGAAATAGGCACTGAAATATTAAACATGTTCAGTGTTCCCAATTGTCGGCTACGACCCGTTTTGAAGCAGATTATCGGTACAAATCTGCTCGTAACACCACAGACTAAATGATGATTGGACAGGAAAATCTCACGATGATCGGGCGTTTGCCGTCCAAGGTCAGGAAGAGGCTAAATCGAGACAAAAACAGCCCAAATATCATTATGTGTGTACCAGGCTTAAGTTGACAAATGTTGGAAAAATGCTAAATAAAATGTAAACCCCAATTATATTAAGTTTTTTTCCCTCTATGAGGTCAGCTCTTTGGAACTTTGACATTATGAGCCCTCATTATCTCACCCTCTTGTTTTATGTGGTTTGAAAAGGCTCTTTTGATTATTTTTAAAGGTGTGGTGTAAAGACATCCTAATTCTCTGTTTTTATAACAGAACATCTTTTGTTTCAGGTTAGTAAGATATGAGGAGCAGTTAACCTAGATCACTTGTGATCTCTCCCACTCGTCTAACATTATCTCTGACTGTTGTTTCAGGTGGGGCAGGAGGAAAAGGTGTGTGGGGCAGGTCTGGTGAAGTTTATGGACCAGTAGAGGTAGATGAGAAAGACCCCAACTATGATGAAGATCAGGTAATAACTGTAATGTTGATGGCTGTCATTATTGCTAGTGTCATATTACATGCTGCTGCTTGGTTGTGTCATCAGAGCACAGCATAGGTTTTCCATAACTGCCAGCAACACTGCTATCATCTGCAGCTAGTTACTAAAGGTTACCCATAACACATAAAGGAACATTCAAGCAGCATTTGTTAATTACATCCAAAGTTAAGAGACATTACCTACAGACATCAGTTAAGCCAGCTTGCTGTGTGTATGTATATATTGTTTTATTTATTTAGGTTAGAAAATGACATTTTCACTTTTTCAATTTTTAATTTATAAAGCTCTCTGTCCCAGAAATCTTCATGGGGTCTCCAAAACCAGGATCTAATGTTAGTGTTTTTGACAGGAAAACTGTGTGTACGAAACTGTGGTCCCCCCGCTGGATGAGAGGGACTTTGAGAAGACAGTCACCCCTATAGTGCAAGAGTACTTTGAACATGGAGACACAAATGAAGTAGCTGTAAGTGCTTCAGAGTGTCATTCTGTGTAAATAACAACCTGTCAATACATATATCTGTGTCATAATCACGATTTCCATGTCAAGCTGATTTCCTTTTCCACTTATAGGAGCTGCTTGCAGAACTGAACCTGGGGCCCATGCGGAGCGAGGTGCCCTCACTGGCTGTGTCTTTGGCCCTGGAGGCCAAGGCTAGTCACCGGGAGCTCACTTCCAGGCTGCTGGCCGACCTGTGCAGCTCTGTTCTGACCCACAGCGACATGGAAAACTCATTTGACAAACTGCTCAGAGAGCTGCCGGATCTCGTCCTGGACACACCCGGAGCCCCCCAGGTTAGTCTGCTTCTTTGCAATTATCCTACTTATGAATCTGTTTGATGATATCATCCTAGAATGTCCATAAATTGTAGGGAGATAAGGATTTTTTAAATAAAACATATCAGAAAGTGTTGTTACTATTTCCTAAATGTATACAAACCGACAAAGCTTTATGAAGTCCACATCTTACAGTGTTTCTGGTTTTTTTTTTGTTTTTTTTTGTTTTTTTGTTTGTTTTGTTTTTAATAAAAATTCAGTCAGTGGAACTTTAACTGATCTGCTAAAAAATGCTGTTCATGTCCGTCGGTCCCACTTGTTTATAATAGAACAACACTTTAAATTCAGCTGCATGTTTGGTTTTTGTTTGAGACGTTTTAAGTTTGTGGGTTAGCAGAGGGGAATAACGCTGTGGTTAAATGTGTGGGTTAGCAGAGGGAAATAACGCTATGCTTAAATGTGTGTGTTTGCGAGAGAGAGCCAGTATGCTGTGTGTTTGCATTTGAGCTCTTTCCTTTTCAGCCTGCACAGACATGAGATCGCCAGCTATTGTCTGTCTGCGCTCATAAAATGCAAGCTCAGCAAAGGACACTCATGGGTCTACTGGCCATCTTTCCCCCTCACCCCTCCTTCAACCATCTGATTTGGTCTCATCGGTCATTTGTGTCCCACTCCATTCTCAGTGGATTTAAAGGGGCATTATGATTCTGCCCTTCCCCCATTCCCTCCCTCTGCTCTTTCACACAGTATTCCTCAGTTTCACACACTTCTTTTCTACCCATATGCCTGCCAGTCTAGCCACAGTGACGGGTCTGACGAGATGTAGCTGCCTCTTGTCTGTACAGGAACAATGAGCAGCAGTGAGTTCAGGCTTTGTGGAGACCAGAAAAGCAAAGCCAGCTCTTTCGTTTCCCTAAAACACATACTCATACTACTGTAAACAAAGACACACGTGCCCCAGAGGCCAATGTCAGTCATCTGTACTGTCACTGTTTTCATGGGGCCTTCGAACTATAAAAGTAAAAATTGCTACCTTGTCATGTGTATGGGTTTTGTGGCAGAGTGTAGTTCCTGACACTTTTTTTACACAAAGTATTGATGACTCACATTAATTTTACTTGATGATTTAGAAGACAGAATAACAGACTGACAAAGGGAGTGTGAGTGAATCAGATTGTTAATAAACTGTGTTTTCTACAAATGATGCCTTGTAATGTGTTTTGGATTGTTTACATTAACAGATGTTTTTCTTTCAGCTGGTTGGGCAGTTCATTGCACGTGCTGTTAGCGACCAAATATTGTCCAAGAGCTACATTGAGGGCTACAAAGGCAAAGTTGACTGTGAATATGCGAGGTATGTGGTTTTTGGTGACATAGTTGTGACTGGTAAACATGTTATGATGAACACAAAGATTGAATTTTTCTTGTATAAATTAGAATATTTACATTTGCAAGTAAAACTCTGAATTACAGCTGAAGAATTATCACATCTGTGAAGCATGGTGGTAGTAGTCACATGGTATGGGCTTTAATGATGACACCTTAAGACCAGATTGCCTTCATATATGAAAGAATAAATTCAAATTTAAACCAGCAAATTCTAAAGGGGAGTTTATAGCTTTGAAATGTTCGTGTAAACATCCTGATACTGAAAGCAAGGATAAGCTAACTTTTTTCCCCTTCAAGCTCAAACATAGTCACTGGCAACATCCAAAATCCAAACTTGAGGCTTTAAAATGTCACTCAACAATCCAGTTAGTGTCCTTACTGGGGGCAGTGCCACCATTACTGTTCCCACCACTTCTAACATGTCTATGGTCCTTTCAAGACATCCAGCAATGTTGATAACAAAAGTTGCTTAAACTTAAAAAAAAAAGTTTATACACTGAGTCAGTCACGGGGAAATTAACTTCTCACCTGTTATATTATTTTCCTTTGGGACGAGTAAAATATTATCTAGTCAACTTAAACTTTGCATGTGTCCATGTGTTGTTTTTTCCCCCAATCCCCAGGGCAGCACTAGACCGAGCAGCGGTGCTGCTAAAGATGAGTATGGGAGGGCTTCGCATAGACAACCATTGGGGAACAGGAGGGGGCCAGAGACCAGTCACACAGCTCATTAAAGAGGTACATCCCATGAGCAGAATTAACACCATGCTAATTCTTTAAGGAGTTCCTTCTTTCTGTTTGGCAATGCAGTTAACAGTTGCAGTGTTATCTGTATTGTTAATGGCACATTTTTGTGACAAATCTAAGAATTTCCTCTTCATTATGATTGATTATTCCTTTTTTAAATACTTATTTAAGACTGCAAGTGAACTGCTTTAAGCTAATCATTGTCATTATGGATTTCCTGTTGTACCAGATGAACCTGCTGCTGAAGGAGTACATCCTATCTGGAGACAGCAAGGAGGCTGAGAGATGCCTCAGAGATCTGGAGGTTCCCCACTTCCACCATGAGTTTGTCTATGAGGTAAATACACACTTTAATTTAAACAGGGGTAAAGAATCAAACTGAAATACAAAAGCAGGAGTGGCAAACACACTTAATGCATGAAAGGTGAAATATTACAGAATAATTTTCGTGCTATTGAAACAGCATTATTATTAGCCTCATAGTATAATTGCCAGTGTCATATTTTGGCCAAATTGTGATGTCGGTGTTATTCTACTTTCTGAACACTGTCACAGTTGCTTATAAAACTTTAAAAACTTGATACCATGAGGCTAATGATATTTAATTTAAGGACTAAAGCCATAAGTAAAATGACCATTTTCTATAGCAAGCAACATATACTATACTATACTTGCTGGTGGATGTAAAACTGCAAATGTCTGTGGTACTTTCCTAAGGCAATTGTGATGGCGCTGGAGTCCAATGGGGAGAAAACACTGAAAATGGTTCTGCAGCTACTCAAGTCTCTCTCCCTGTCCTCCATTATCACGGTGGACCAAATGAGAAGGGTAAGGTGCCACCTGCTGTTTGAAATGAGCACTACATCTAATTTCACCACAGTAGGTTGTTTGGTTTAAATATTATACCTTTACTCTCTTTTTTTAGGGCTATGAAAGAGTTTACATGGACATTGCTGAAATAAACATTGATGTCCCTCGTGCATACTGTATCCTGAAGCAATTTGTTGAAAAGAGCTTCAGCGTGGGGATCATTGGTGTGAAGTTAAGAGATCAGTGTCCCTCCTGGTGCGTGCACTTATTTTCATAGATGCACACCATTACAGTACACTGATGTCTGGAAGTGTGTCCCTGTTTATTAATGATGTTGTTTATCTGTTTGTCAGGAAGCAGAAGAGGTTTTTCAGCGAGGGAGACGCTGATGTCGTCAAACTTGAGCGATACTGAGGAGACCTTCTTCTGTACCAGAATTCCTGGAAAGAAGAGGATGGAACTACTTTTCTATTTGCATATTTTTCAGAATAGTTAAGTTTTCTCCCTTCTGACAGTAAAATTCTGAAATTGAGGTGGGGTTAAAAATAACTGCACTTTTGACTGAAACTGAAGTAGATCACTTTCTACGAAGTGTTTCTATATAAACATTTACATAAGCTATCCCGTGAAGTGCCACACCTCTGTGTCAGCCATTCCATGTTGTTTTGTACAGTATTTTATTTTCTGGTTCCACTGCCACTCCTTTGTGTTTTCCAAAAAGCTGTTTGTCGGAGATAACTGGTTTGTGTTAAGAGCTTTATAAGAAGTGTGAAAATAAAGGGAGAATGTTGGTTTAATACAATACTAGCTCTTTTTTTTTTTTTACAAGCTGCTGTTTTGAATGCTGTGTTTTACTTTTTTCCCTTTTACATGCTAAATCAAACAAAGATGTCGTTTCAAGGTATTTTATGACAAAGTAAAAACAGTTACCAGTCAGATAACTACCTAAAGTGGTGTAGAGTTTTTATTTTTGTATTTGGGGAGCAAAATACACCAGTTTCACTCCTCGTTTGTTCATTAAATCACTATTAAAGCTGTCTGTTTTTTGAGTATGAATACTAACACAGTACATACCATGGTTACAACTCAGAGCACTGAAAGGGAGTGGCTACTGAAACCAATAATGCAAAATTATAGATGCAAAAATTAATAAATATTCAAACAAGCAGTTGCTCATACTAAACAAACTGACCATTAACATGTAATTCCTGGCTAATGTCTCCTACTTTACACAGCATAAAACAACAACAGCAACACTTAAAGCGAACTCCCACCTTTCTTCTTTTGCTCTCATGCTCTGAAGCCAAATATACACAAACACTTTCTCACACTTTATCTGTGTTTTTGATCAAGAGAAACTTTCTCTAAGTTCTAATTCTCCACTCGACATCTACTCTATCTGCTCCTTCATTGCCAGTTCCTGCTGTTTGACGGCCTCTTGAGCTTCCATCTGCATCTTCTCCAGTTTCTCAAGGGTGACTGATTTGAGTGGGAGCAATTTTGGCTTACACAGAACCATGGTAGGGACATCTTCCAGAGAAAGCTGTCCTGTGTGGGGGGCAAAAAACACAAAACAAACCTTGGCTCAGATGCAAAGATAATGAAAGACTTCCCTATTATCTGATAAAAATTTCCGCATCTTCAGCGCATTGGCAGATGAAATTAGGCAATATAACTAGAGCTTTTGTATTACTATAAAAATCTAAAGATAAATATGCTGGTTTGGTAATATTAGTCACCCACTGCTTAAAAAATGGTGTGATCAGCCTCTGAATAATTTGCTGATACAACTAAAGGTAGATAGATAGATAGATAGATAGATAGATAGATAGATAGATAGATAGATAGATAGATAGATAGATAGATAGATAGATAGATAGGGCACTTGTGAGATAATAATACTAAAAGCAACAGTGTAATAATAACAGTATATAATGGTAGCAGCAACGGTATATGATAATAATAATAATAACAATAACCATAATAATAACAATAATAATACTAATAATAATTACCCAGCTTGTTACTGACCTAAATGACATAACTGCAATAAAAGTCAATGGTTTAGAGCTCTAAACACAAACTTGCGAGGGAGAACAGAGCATCATTTTACTAATTGCGCAAGCTTTTGCACAGTTCTTAACAGTTCCCATGTTATATTGAACGTCACAAACAACCTTTTGTAACTGCTGCTGTCCAAATAGTTCTGCAATACAAACCTTGTTTAGGCAGAACTTCTCTGAATATTGACTTGACCTCTGGCATTCTGTCTTCTGTGTGTGCTGAAAGGTAAGCAAATAGTTTCTACTTTTAAACCCTTTCCAACATAATCTAAAAACAAATTCAAGAAACTAAAGTATTGGGGACCCTACGCTTAGGAATGGCAACTTATGCATCACGCTGACGACTCAAAACGCTTGATTTAATAATAACAATAAAATAAAATTTAAAAAGATACTATTAACATTAAGACGACTAACAGGTTCACACGAATGAAGATCAGCAGACGGAAAAAATATAAAATTATTAAAAAGAAGCTGTAATGCAGCTTCATTTAGCTAATGGAAAGTCTGTACTGGAAGTCATTTCGTTGTACCTGTGCCCTGCACTTGTATAATGACAAATAAAGAATTTTGAATCTTGAATGTTAAACGCTCGCTGATTCCTTTTTTTTTTTTTTTTTTTACATTATACATTTAAATCTTACATTTGATAAATTACATTATCCTAAACTCCCCAAATGTTCCATTTAGCAATAGAAGCAACCCGATTTAGGAAGTTGCTGAGCTAACAAACATTAGCAGAAGCCACGTAGCTAGCATGTTAGTTAGCTACGAAGGCCCGGATAATTTACGAGACCCTTCCGTTAGATCTTGCCGTTTTCTATCCGCCTTTCACACAACACAACTGTATATTCCCACTGTCAGGTGACAAAACAGATCAAATGTATACCATATGTATGTATGTGGATTTGAATTTTTACAAACCCACCTTCAACAGCAGGGAAAGATTACAGCGGTTGTCAAGCCAACACTTCCGCAAGAATCACGTGACTTTCTTCTGTAGGCACAGGGATTTACTGACACTAGGGGACGTTTTTCGCAACAGCAACATAAAAGAAAAAAAATATTCTGTATTTTAAAATTTGACATATTCATTTTAGCATGTTTGGACAGTAAAATAAAATATATTTATCAAGTGCATTACTTTTCAACATTTTCCTTTTGCCCTGTAATGGACTGAGAAGCTGTCCAGGGTATGCCCTACCTCTCGCCTGGTAGTTTTTAGGATGGGCTCTGCAACCTCTGCGTTAGATTAAGTGGCTATAAATGATGGATGGATGGATGGATGGATGAATGGATAGATGGATTTTTCTTATGTAACTGTACAGTTCTACCCTGACACATATTATCATCAAAGAAAACATCTGCATTTTGGTCAACAGTGTTGTTTTTTAAGTGCTTTATAGATAAAGATTAATTTGGATTGGAACATGATTTATTAATTTAAATGACAAGTAACATCAGCATAGCAGACAATTTAGAATTTGCTCCAGCTCCACCTTCAGGACCACAAAAGTGCTACTTAAAGATTTATGTCTCTGCTTTAACATGTGGTACTTTGTGATACTTTTATATAACAAGTGATTTTAAGTATTTCTTTTGTCTTTGCCAAGATGGTGGTCATTAAAATGTGTGTCTTTTTGGCACGCACTATTAAAATGATCCAGTGCGATATAAATGTGAAGCTCTATTGCATATACACTGAATGCCAGCTGATATGCCAACAAGAAGAGTCATGTGTCCAGCAATCGTACTTCTTAAATAAAAAATATTACTACACACCTGCGAAATGTCACTAAAATGTGAAATGACTCAAAACTAAGACACCTTACAGAGACTGCATTACTCCAACGCTGAACATTTGCGTATTTGTTAACTTAATTAAAAGCTAATGGTTTATAGTTTCATCTTGTAAAACTTAGTGAAACTAAGGTCAGTACATATTTCAGTACTAATAAGATTCAAACATTTCATTTCTTCAGTTCAGTGCCTAATAGTGCTAATCTTTTGAAGACATGTTCATAACATTTGCTCCACCCACCCACCCATCTATCCATCCATCCATCCATAGACTTTTTTCTTTTTTTTAATTGAGCAGTGGGCTTCAGAATGCAAAGGTCCTGAAATATTCCTATTCTTTAAGCTGATATTGTCAGCCAGAGTTTTGGTATAACCAGCTACAGCCATTTACAGTGCCTTCTACATCTTTAGCATTCATTGCAACCCAGCATCATAAATCTATCCACTCAAAGTAGTAGCCCTTGCAAGTTGACACAAAGCATACTCAAACCCATTCAAAAAGTGAGAAAAAAAGTGCTTTGTTTCTGCACATCTTCATGCTCTTTATCTAATTTTAATCTTAAGTTTTGTACCTAGGAGTATGAAGGGCTTTATCGTGGACATCACACATAGTAGTTTCAACTCTCCTCAGAAACTGATTTTCATTGATAAGCCTGATTCACTCGCTTCTCTTTTGCACAAGTAGTGCACTATTCGTGATACCATTCTTGTTGGCCTTCAGCCCTCTGATTACTGCTGCAAGAGTGTTTATCTTTATCTTCATCTTCATAAAGTATCTCAGTAAGCTTTTTCACTTCCTTTGGTATGATGTGGAGACATACAGACATAGCCACATGCATAACAAGTAGATGTGCTTGCAAAACTGATCATCTTATGACAATCTTATTGTAAATGTGCTAGCTACAAATAATAGGAAAACTCATAAAGGTTTTTGCTGATATCAGAGATTTTCTTGCATTACATGTTCACTTTTGTTACGTTACCTAAACGCCTGCATTTATAATATAAACTGTGTTAAGTATTTGAAGTTGACCTTTTATAAAAGGAAACTCCTCTATTTGTCAGCTTGGTACAGTTTATGCAAGTACAGTTAAATAATGTCCACCCGTGTCCAATCTAAGTGCCACATAATCTAAATATATGTACAATTGATCTGAAATGTCCCAGAGTCTGCAACACCACTAAACAAGACACACCACCAAGAAGTTTAAGAAGCTCTCCAAACAATGACAAAGTTATGGAGAAGTACAAATCAGGACTGGGTTATAAAAGTAAAAATAAATTAAACTTTGAAAGTGCAGTGGCGCTCCATTAAACCCATAATCACAAAATGGAAAGAATATGACACCATATCAAACCTACCTAAAGAGAGAAATTTACCAAATACTCACAGATTGAGCAAGGAGGGCATTAATTAAAGAGGCAAAAAGAGACCGATGATAACCCTGATGGAGCTGGAAAGTTCCACAGTGGAGGCTGCTGTTACGACCACTATAAAATGCACTCTCCACAGATCTGTGCTTCATGGAAGAGTGGCCACATATAACAAAAAACAAAAGTATTTCTTGTAGAAAAGTTGTCCAAAAGGCACAACATTTATGGAAAAGCATCCTCTGGCCAGAGAAGGTGGTAAAATGGAACTTTCTGAAAAGTGCAACTCTAATCATCACAAGAACTCCATCCCAACAGTGAGACATGGTGGATGCAGCATCACACAGAGGAATGTTTTCCATTAGCAGGGACCGGGGAACTGGTCAGAATTGTGGAAATGATTAATAGTGCTAAACACGATGAAACTCTTGAGGAAAATCTGTTTCAGGCTTTCAGTGATTTGAAACTGGGATGGAGGTTCACTTTCTAGCAGAACACTGATGTAGAGCTAAATGAACGCTTCAGTGGTTTAAGGGGAATAATTTAAACGTGTTGGGAGGGCCTAGTCAAAACTCAAACCCCCAATCCAAATGATAATTTATAGAATTACATAACCAAAATCTATCCAACTTAAAGAATGTGCAAAAAGTCCCAGTGACTATGTTTGCCAAGCTCATACACATCAACTTTTAAAAGATAAAAAATACTCACATTGGGAGTGGGAACACACCCCACCTTTTTTCTTTATTTTTAAATCTTGTGGGATTTTTAAGTTTTTTCATTTCACATCATCAATTTGAACTTGAAATCCCAACAAATTCTATTTATACTTCAGACTGGAATGCAAAAAGGGAGGAGGAGAGGCTTGTGCATGGTACTTCCTTAGTGGGGAAATAATGTTGTATGAGTCCAAGCAGTAAATTGTATGTGTATGGAGGATATATTCAAGTAAATGTGTGACTTAATTTCAGTTTGGTATATTGAACAAAATGTAATTCTTTGAATAACGTTTCATTAAATAATATGTGTAATCTGGATATGTTTCCATCTTTATTATAATCACATCTCTTGTTATTATGAGCGGGAAAAAAAGCCTTCATCACTTGCGAGCTATATATGTGTCATGTATGTAAATATTGGTAAAATAATGAATATTTGATTGTATTTGAAAGTCTCGTGATAACATTGGTTAGGCGTGCGAATGACGCAGTTTGGTGGCCGGAGAGGGAGGGGAGCGGAGCAGCAGTGTAGGAAAAGAGGAGGAAGGAGCGAGGATGGCGGAGTCACACCTCTGAAGGTAAATCACTTATTTTATCACATTACCACTGCACGTTTTTACCCCCTCAACACAATTACGCGACACTCAGAAGAAAATAAATGCGTCTTCTTCTCCTGACGGCGTGTTTAATAGTCAAGTGTCATTTTTTGGTGGCCAATACCAACGCACTCTTTTGTTTAGCTTCGGAATGGCCGCTGTTTTTCAGAGTGTTTTCTCTTTTTCCTTCCACTAATTTTCTGTATGATGACGGCACACGGATTTGGTGTTAGAGTTGTTCCACGCATTGGGTGTCATCTGTGGCTGCTCGGCTTGGGATATCAACTGCCTGTATCGGGTATTCTCGTTTGGTGTCCGCTGCCTGCGTTCAGCTGGCTGCTGCAGAGATTTCTACTCTCGGGCGAACTCACGGTGGACAGGTCGGTCTGCGTCCGTCAGCCCCTCTTTTCGGGCCTACGTTAAATACAGCTATGCTTGAGATTAAGCTAACCGCTGGATGCTAGTATTAAATATGTAAGGGGAAACACTGATACCATTCACGATGTATAACGATGGCCTTACGTTTTATAATGTCATAATATTGAACGCGATGTTACGCTTCCTCGTTTGAGAAAAACGGCCATTGAAATACTGTTAGCTGGTGGGCTAAATTGTTTGCTAGCTGACGTTAGCGAGTTAGCACCCTGGCATAACTGACGTTTGCTTGGCTGTTGACGTTTAGCTTAGCTGTTATTTCCTGCCTTGTTGTCAGTGTTTTTCTAGACTTGACAATGGTAATTTTTCTCATTTTGAAAATCCTTCTAGCTATATACATCGTAGATAAGTTTCCGAACAGTTCCTTTGCTGGTTTGGCTAATATTTGTCAATTTATTTTTCGTGCTTACGCGTTTGTTAACTTGACTGGTTGATGTTAGATCAACAGTCACAATGTTATATTACTATCGCCCACGTCTATGCATTATTGTCACACCAATGATCACACAGTACCAAAAACAATCGTATGTTTTCCCTTGCTGTCCGTATTATGTAAATTAAGTAATCTCCAAAGGCGTCCTGACTTCCTGATCTGGTGGCCACCGATTTGTCGATAATCTGTTTCTCAGAATTTGTCATCTGCACACGTAGCAGTCATGGTACCTGGGTCATGTGGACTACTGTGTAGTATCAGTAGCAATGACGGCCACCTCACCCTTAGTTTTGCAGTTTTTGAAAACAATATTGCACAGAAAATTGTGATATCGGACAGACCAGGTTTATATGGCATAAAAATGAATAGTAACTCGCAACAACACGGATGCACAAGGTCTCGATATTCCATTCCTCCAAGTCTGGTGTCACATCAGAATACTCGAGACAGGTTGCTTTATTTGTCCTCTGATTATCTAAAGTTGGTGCGTGTCTGGTGATGGTGATCTGGAATGGTGATTCTACATGCATTCTAATGGATAAGCAAATGAAAACTCCAGAGTTCTATTCTTGCCTAATTGCACTGGCAGTAGTAGATGATCCCCAAGATATCCTTAATGGAAACGCCATTAGTGTGTATGCAGTAAGTTTAGGAAGCCCTTTATGGTAGTGCTGTGGTAGTGTTGATGGACACACATTAGCTTTTTGTGCAGATCATTTTTTTAAGTAAAGCCTTATCATTTCTTTGACTAATAGAGTGGAATAAACAAAGTGCTTGCAAGTTTTGTCACTTTAACATGATTAATTAATCATAATTCAAAATCCTGGTCCAAAATAACATGAAATCTTTAAAATATTAGATCAAATCAAATTATTATTTATTATTTATAAGGAACTTTTCTTTCTCGAAGCAGCACAATATGCTTTACATAATAATAATAATAATAATAATAATAATAACAACAAAATCTTTGCATATTAAACACACAAGCCCTCACACATCCAAATATATAGTATATAAATAACCCTACTTCTCTCATATACATGCACATGCATATATCAGTAAAATGTTCAGCTTTGAAAGGCAACGTAAAGGCTATTAACAGTTAAAATATATATTTGTATTTCATTTTTCATATCAAAGCACAATGAATTATTTGGCTTTCCACTATTTTCATGCACAACAAATGAGTTATTTAATTTCCTTACCCTTTCACCATTGCTTGTTCCAGCCCATCCAGTACTATGATTGTTGTGTTACAGATTTTGTGGGGAATGACTAACTGAATGCTTGCTAGGTGAGGCTGTAGGTATACAGTAATGTTACCCGATGGACTATGTTTATTTGGCAACAGTGAGCTAATGTGAGGATATGCTAATATATTTAACAGATTTTATTGAACATGTGGGGAAGAAAATCCTCAAAAACAAAACAAACAAAACATTTCTGTTGTATACTATATTTTTAATGCATTATTATGATTTGAGAGAGATAAAGTATTGTATATAAGTACTGTGGCAGAAAGCTTTACTTTTCTGTTTTTTCTTTTAAATTTTATTTATTTATTTTTTTTACTTAACAGCATTTGTCAGATATATCTCACATAGCCACACAGTGCTAATGATGGCTCCCATGGCCTTAACCTGCTTCAAGAATTGACTCAATATGACAAACCTGCAATTCTGTGGTTTTTCAACAAATCGATTTCAAATGGGTATTGTTGATCTTGCCTTCTTCCTTTTAAAGTGACAGCTATTCTAGTCATTTCAATATTAAATTGTAAATTTATTTTGCTGAGACCACTAAAAACAAACATATTCTACTTTTATTAATATTTGTTTTCATGATTTGATGTGACTAAAGGCCAAAAGTTCTTTTAAAAATAATCAAATAAATGTTATTAGTTAAAATTAAGTGTCAAGATGATCATCAATAAACTTTGGAATTGAGGGAAAAAGTTTTCCTTTCGTCTTTAATCGGATTTAGGGAGCAAACATTGCTCCCTGTGGAGAGAAATCTCTGCAGATGATTTTAAATGCAGTTAGTTGTAGCGACAGTGATTTATTAAGACAGGCACAAAGAGTACAACCATAAAAGGAAATGGTTTGTGCAGTAAAGTTTACATGACCCCAGCATTGTTCCTGGCCTGGTTATTCTCATTTAATGTTTATAATTTAGCACACAAGTATGCCTATCACAGTCCATGTTGGATGCCCATCTCATTATTTACGATAAGTAAAAAGAGCAATGGATCCACTTGATTATTTACACAACACTGTAAGGTATGCTGTCATGTAAGGGGTGCTACAATTCACTGAGCATTTCTTTTACTCAAAAGGTCACATGACCTGTTGTGGTGGGGACTTCATGCTTTGAAGGCCACTTCTAAAGATTTCTCTCAGCAGTCATAACCTTTTCTTTTAGCTCAGATCCTGAGCCAAACCTGCTTCTCTTTTTGCCACAGATTAGCTTGTACTAGGGCTGAAGAGCTTGACACAGCAGCAACAGAGACTAAACAGAGACAGGCCACTAAAGAGAGACTTGCTCTGTTTGTCATGTAAAGATCCAAAGGACTTTTTGTTTTGTCTTTGTATCGTTTTGGAAAAGAATTGTTGGAAATTATTGTCTCCTGCCCCCCAAATAAACTCACTGGCCCATACTTGTTTAATGGAAGATAGTGGTAGGTTAATCTTGGTATATTAAACAGATCATTTAGGTCTAGTGAAGTATACTTGGTGTCATATTTTTAATGATGCAAATTGACCCCGAGATGTGTTTTTATTGTTTGTTGTCAAGGTATGAGACTCCTTCCTTTTTTTTTCTTTAATAGCCTTAGTATTTATTTGTAATTAATTTATCTTACATTGTACACTTAAATCACTGAAGATCCAACTTGAAATTAGTGTGTAATATAGTCTGTGTAAGTGTATTTGTAATATTTAATAATATCATGAGTAATATCTGTCAAAAGAGAAGTCCGGTGTTGATTTGGTGATGCAGGAAAGCATACTTTCTTCTAGGCATGCAAATGTTTTCCTTTGACATTAAGATGTTACTGAAATAGCCACAAAATAAAATTAAGGGGGACAAGAAAGAAATCCCATTTCAATTTCTCGGCCTGTGTCACTTATATTGAATGTCACCAGTCTATCGTCCTTGAAACTGCCCTTTGCTTGTTGGTTTACTTTTTACTGTATGCAAGATGAGCTCATTTGTTATTTCTTTCCAACTTTTTCTCGTTGCGGAAGCGTAGTCTGGCCTGTACTCAATACAAGAAGAAAGAAGTTGATGTGCAACTTCCTTTTAGTTTACAGCTAATTCTAAGGGTGCATTTACACTGGCACTGTTTGGCCCTCGTTAAACAAACTGGTCCGCTTCCACGGATACTACGGTTTGTTTGGAGCAGTGTGAATGTGCATCCATACTCGCTGCCTCTCCTGCTGTTCATACTGGACAGATTCTTGTAAAAAAAAAAAATTGTATTAGGTTGGAACACCAAAGTAAAAACAGAAACTCCCAAGGTTGCTTAAATTTATTGTTGCTTTATTGTTTACTTGCAGTGAGTGATCAATTTCTGGTTCTCTCCGATCAGAAATTTTCTTCTGGCTTCTTGGTTACTGGTTGTTTCTGGGAATATCGCCCCTAGTGAGCAGTTGTTGTAATTGCATGACGTTCAGGTAGCTTGGTCTGCTTGAGTAAAGTGTACTGTAAAAGCAAACTAAACGAAGGTGTGAAAGTTTTAGGAATTTTTCGCCCAGGAAAGTCCAGGGGACCATCCAGATGTAAATATGCTCTAAATGTACAGAATTTAAAAAAAAGAAAAAACAAAAACAACTGTTTCTTACTGTTAAAACTGCTAGAACGAGTAATGAGAAAGTAAACAGATGCTAAGACCACAACATTTTTAGGCAGAGCCATTCAACAGGTGAAACTCAAAATGCTCATAATGTTTGAAAAGTGTGAAGACAAATTATAATTGTGAACAAAATTCTTTCTTTTCTCCCCACAGCAAACGTTGGACGGTTTTAAAACTGAAACTTGACGAACTTTGCACCTTTCAAGAACTTCTTTCCGAAGGTCCTACGATTGTATGCAGTTCAAACACTCAAGCATGTGGCCCCTGGATGCCATGAATCCCCTACTTCGAAGGATTATTTTTCTCACGGCATTTTAGCGAAGCAAGACAGTATCACTAGCATCCAAAAACTTTTGGATCACAAGGCCATTTTTTAAAGGGTAATTGTAAATGTGTTGGTCTGCATGGGGATGTTTTCTGTAAAAGCTGCCTGTGTCCCTTTGTTTCTTAATAAGTAACCCAACAAGAAAGTCCCATGAGCAGCTCTGCCAGAGGGCCGATAACGTCAACATGAGTAGTACTTTAGGCAAAGAAAAAGATTCAAAAGAAAAGGACCCCAAAGGTGGTCCAGCAGGTAAAGAAAGGGAAAAGGAGGCCAAGGCTTTGGCCAGTTTAGTCAAAGATGGTGGTAAAGAAACAAAGACCAAAGGGAAAGAGGCCAAAGAAGGAAAAAAGGACACAAGCAGCTCAACACCAGGTGTTGCCTTCTCTGTTGACAATACGATAAAACGGCCAAACCCAGCACAAGGTACACGGAAGAAATCCAGTAATGCAGAGGTTATCAAAGAACTTAACAAGTGTCGGGAGGAAAACTCCATGAGACTGGACCTATCTAAACGGTCCATTCACATGCTGCCCACCTCCATTAAGGAGCTGACTCAGTTGGCAGAACTCTACTTATACAGCAACAAGCTACAGAGCCTACCAGCTGAGGTGGGTTGCCTATCAGGTCTGGTCACTTTGGCCCTCAGTGAAAACTCCTTGACCAGTTTGCCTGACTCCCTGGACTCCCTGAAGAAGCTTCGAATGCTTGACCTCCGGCACAACAAGCTCAGAGAGATACCGGCTGTCGTCTACCGCCTGACATCTCTGACCACGCTGTATCTGCGCTTCAATCGAATCACAACAGTGGAGAAAGACATCCGAAACCTGTCCAAGCTCACTATGCTCAGCATCCGTGAGAACAAGATTAAACAGCTACCTGCAGAGATCGGTAAGTCAAACCTCATCACCAGGACACAATTAATGCTTCAGATTTTTAGAGGGAACAAAAAGCAAACTTTTGGTCGAGTGGTCTAAAACAACAAAATGTTCATTCCCATTCCGAGTGCAAGAAATTGTTTTCATAATGTATTTCACTTTCATTATTCTGTGAGTATTGTTTCATGGCATTCTCGTACTGTTAACTCAGTGCTAAAGGTCACTTGAGTAGATGCCCTCCCTGAACCTTGTTCTATTTGCATCAAAGATAATCATGCTGTGAGACTTGCTGTCGTTATGTGCACTAACTGTACTTTGAGTCATGCCTGTATCTGCATCTTGATTTGAAAATTATCTGTATTAATTGTTGATCTTTTTGCAGGGGAGCTATGTAACCTCATTACGCTGGATGTTGCCCATAATCAGTTGGAACATCTACCGAAGGAGATTGGAAATTGCACACAGATAACCAACCTCGACTTGCAGCACAATGAGTTGTTGGACCTTCCAGAGACTATAGGTATTTGGAGCAAACCATACATTATAGGTCTTAAAAGCAGCTATTTTCAGTATGTTATTTTGTAATGCTTGTTTTTTTCCTTTTTTTTTTAACCAAAAAAACTCATGAAGGATTATAAGAGAAATTAATTCAGTTTCATTTTTGCTTTCAGGCAATCTGGCAAGCATAAACCGCTTAGGTTTGCGTTATAATAGATTGTCAGCCATCCCCAGATCATTAGCCAAATGTCGAGAACTGGAGGAGCTAAACCTTGAAAACAACAACATTTCAGTGTTACCAGAGGTAAGAAGAACACAGGCTTTGATGTCACATGTAAATACTGATTAGTAAAAACCTTTTTTTTTTTCTTTATTATTCTATCAAATGTTTTCTTCAGCCTTAATGAAATGGCACAGTAGATAACACCCGTGTCATGTCAGAGCCTACACCCAACATGTAAAGAAAATTATTTTCTTGTTAACAAAAGACAAACAGAAAAAAAAGATACTGAGGGGTACAAGCAGTCAAAATAAAAGCTTCTACAATATTAAAAAGAGAAATAGAAGGGAGAGGAAAAAGAACAAAAGGCGGGTATCTACCATTTATTACCATGTGATACATTAAAAATATTATAATGTGGTTTTCTGCTTCTGGGGACAGAAGACAAGTATCAGATTGTGTTCAACAGGATTTTGAGCAAAGTTTATACCACAGATTGAAGCAAAATGTCTCAGAAACTGTATGTAACAAATATGTCACATTGGGCTCTTATGGGTTAAAATACAAAAAAATCAGATATTGACTTTTTATAACCTTTTCCTGCCTTTTATATAGATCAGTTCTTTTTAAATTCTCATTGTTCCCATTTGAATGAAGTCGGCATGAATGTATGAGTTCAAATATTTTGCTTAGCAACAGGTTTTTCTATAGTACAACTTAAAACAACAGATCTTTTTAGCTATGGTGGGGACTAAATGTAAAAAGGACACAGACAGGTGAAAATTAAACGCTGGGAATACTTGACCAATAAGAAATGTTCTTTGCTGCAGTACCTACTCCAGGGGTTCTCTATAATCTTAAAGGTACAGCCTTGCAAGGTTGATACTTCCTGGTTCTTGTGATGAAAATTTTAAGGAGTCAAGAAAAGGACCTCCAAAGAAATTATTTTCTGAAAAAGGTTTCTGCTGTGCGAATGCAACGATGAGAGAGTCCTGTCTGGATAGCATGATGTCTCTGTTTTTTGTTTTTGTCAGGGCCTGCTGTCAAGTTTGGTAAACCTGACAAGTCTAACACTGGCAAGGAACTGCTTCCAGTCGTACCCTGTGGGTGGGCCATCCCAGTTCTCCACCATTTACTCCCTCAACATGGAGCACAACCGTATCAACAAGATCCCATTTGGTATCTTCTCTAGGGCCAAAGTGTTAAGCAAGCTTAACATGAAGGTATTCCTCTTTATCTGTTCATTTGGTCAGATCATCTTTTTTGTTGTTTAACTTGGATATTATACACTTAAACTAAACAAGGTTTAATGATTGATTTATTGTTGTCTTTTTAAAGCTAGTTGTCCATATTTAGAGTTTCATAATTAAAAAAAGAAACCTAAGACACGTTAAAGTAAAATACTGCACTTACTTTTAGAAAATGTGTTTCCAGGTTTATGCAAACTGTCAGTGCTTGCTCAATAGTTGAGTTCGATGCAGTTGTTATATTTAGAGAGATGTGTTTCAGTTGTCTGTTGCTGCTAAAATTAAATTTTTATCAGGCATTTAAAGGCAAAAACCTAACTTGTAACTTGTATGTCTGTATTTACAAACTGCCTGAAAATATTTTCTTAGCACCAGATAACATGCTTGCCACAGTGCTCTTGTTTCGGAAACAGTGCTGTCCTTGTGTTGACCCTCCCTGTTATAATGCTTATAAAGGTATGTCATTGTCTTCATCAGGACAACCAGTTAACATCTCTGCCGTTGGACTTTGGCACATGGACTAGCATGGTTGAACTTAACCTGGCCACCAATCAGCTGACTAAGATCCCAGAAGATGTCTGTGGTCTTGTCTCCCTAGAGGTGAGTTTTGCATACACAGTGTTTCTCCTGTCATAGTAGTTCTCCATGCACATAGAGGGAACACACACGGCTAAACAAGTGGATCTGCCGTCGCTGTTGTAATTTCTGAGTTGCATTACAGCTTAAAATGGATCTAGTATTTTTTTGTTGCAGCATTTTAATGTTGTGATTTACATACATTTAATCTTGTATTTAAGTTACATGTATGATACTAAAACAGAAGTCAAAACAGACTAATATGCAAGACACTATGTCTCTATTTCAGCACAGAGACGTATCTCTCTGGTCTTTTTAACTGTGTTGAGTTGGCAACATCATACCTGGTGCTGTTACAGCAGCTCTCAGTAACACATACACGCACACGCTTAATGAGAAGTTAAATGCGTTGTCAGGCCTAAAGCTGCATCTATAGCTGCAGTCCCACAGCAAACAAGCAAATTTGGTTTCTCTGTTTCATACAAGCAGGCTTCTTCTTACTGCCTGACATCAGAGATCTATCTACAAATCAGAAGCAGAGATCAATGACTTATTTCAAGGCAAATAAATAGTTAGGTTGAAAATGTCTTGGAAATGAGAGGAGAGAAACTCAAAAAACTAACAGTGATGCAGCTCAGAGTGTTGACCACTAAAAGGAGAAAAATTGCAACATGTTAGATCAATGTAGTAATATAGAGAAAAGCAACCAAATTCATTGGACAGCATAAGAGGTCACAGGTAGTATTTTCATTTAAAGTACAAAATAACTCAAGTTAAAAATATGTACCTATATATTAGAAGGAAATGCTTTATTCATGTAAAAATAAAATATTTTATAGAATCCCAACCTGTCACTTAAGTTCTGTTCATTGTCTTCTCAGGTGTTAATATTGTCCAATAATCTTCTCAAGAAGTTACCGCATGGTATTGGGAATTTGAGGAAGTTACGAGAGCTTGACCTGGAGGAGAACAAGTTGGAATGTCTACCAAATGAGATTGCATACCTGAAAGATTTACAGGTAAATTTTCCCCAAATTTTCTTGTAATAAAATTTTAATACGCTTTTTTTTTTTTTTTTTAACATTTTCTTATTTTGTAAGAAGTCAGAGTTTTACCCAGCACCTCATTAGACCCGCAATGCAAAACTCTGTGTAAAAGGATGAAAAGACACCCAAATTTGTGCATTGTCATTAAACCAAACTAAAACTGAGAGCTTAAATCATCACTATATAGAGATATTGTTAGCCTTTTAAGGAACAGATTACTGGACATGCTGGCTACCCGTTAGATAATCATCACAGTTGGTGTCCACAGTTGGCGGAATGGGCAGTGATCTGGCACACAGTGAATTCAGACCCCTTCACATTTTGCACATTTTTTTGGGATGTAGTCGTTATTTATTGCTGAACTTGATAAAAAGCAGAGCAAATGGGGGGGAAAGAAATTAACTGTAAATAAACAGTATGTGATGTAACAGCACCGCCTTATGAAAGTACAACAGTACTTCTTGGTGTACTTGCACACAGTTTTTCAAGGTGCTTGGCATGTTGAGATCAGAGCTCTGTGGGGGTTATACCATCTGTTGCAGGACTCTTTGTTGTTCTTGTTGCTGAAGATTTTCTTTTATGACTCCCTGGATGTATGGGCCTGCTACCATGCTGCAATATGGGTGATGGATGAATTGCAAGCATGTGAATTCCCTAAAACGTATGTAATTGACACAGAGTAACAGATGTGGTATCTGTTATACATACATCTCTTTATGTCACAGAAAGTCTCCTAGCAAATTGTTTCATAAGGAGAGGGGGAACACTGAAAACCAAATCCAGAAAACTCTGTGGACTTGGATCAGGGCTAGACTATAAACCTATTTCTGAATCTTAGAGTGATTCCTGCTGCAAATGTGAAACTGAAGTATGAATCCAGAAGGACTCTTCACAAGGCTGAGCATCAGGATAGTCTTTATAACCAAGCCTCAGAAGTCCACTTCAAACTTTGCTGGCTGTGATAGAACTATTACCCAGAAGATATTGACTAGAATCTCTAGTCTGATCAGGCAAATTTAACTCTAGTATAAGTAAATGTTCAGCACATGGCTGTTCTAAGCTTTTGCTCAATTCATCGTACTACATTTGATCAATGTAAAGCCTTTCTAAAGGCGTTTGACGATTTAAGTGTTTATATGTTTGTGTTACTGCATTCCTTTGCAATGCAACTATGTTAAGTTTGTGTACCTCAAGCAGTGATGACTGAAAATAGACTGTACTGCACATAATCAGTCCTATGAATATTTGCTAACTCATCATTGGAGATAATACACTTACTTTGTAAGATGGTGTGTGTAACAGTTGAACTGAGTGTATAAACTGATAGTTCAAAGCTGCCAATAGGAAGGCTTATTGGTGTGTTAGGATAATAAAAAAAACCACATACCATTTTTTTTGCAACGTCAACATGTATAAATGGCATAAAAAGTACATAGATCAGTTGCTGCAGTCCGTCATCGCAACATTTTGTTATTTCTTAAGGATTTCACATGTAGCTGTGTCACAGGGCACACAGCTCTACTGAAGGAACAGCACTGATCTCTAATGTGAGCTTTAAGTCTCTGCGAGTGTTTCTAAGCAGAAATACAGATACTTTTCAAACCTTTGAGAGGAGTGAATGTAGTGCAAATACAGGAAAGGCCTAAGAATGACGAAACCTAGAGTTGCTCTAATTGGTTTGCTACACAACTGTTTGTCTGTCTGGACACCACTTAAGTTTGCATGAAGCTGTTTGGTTTACTCTTGACTTTCTGTCAAGTACTGCAGTTCAAGGAGATGGCTTGTTTCCTCATGACCTACAAGCATCTACCTGGAAGAAAGGGATAAACTGCCTTAAATTCTGGCTTGTGGAGACTTGGCTGTAATTACTTAACCTTATTACCAAAAGGGCTTCAATGAACAGCCAAAATGAAGGGTCTACATATAATCTGACTAACTTAATGCTAAATCCACAATATAACGTGTACAACAATGTAAAGGGGTCTGACTACTTGCAGGATTCCTTGTTTAACTAGATGTTAAATGATTAGAATTTAACAACTGCAGAGATATTCCTATAGTAGACTGTTTGATTATGTATAGTTAATGTTATTCTGTAATTACAGTGGGGCACTAACATAAATATTAAAATTTCTGCAGTTCTTATACTTTGGCTTGCCATCTTGGACCTGCCCCTTAATATTTTTATTTTTAATGCTTTGAATGTTAGTGTGGCTGTTTTGTGTAGAAACGGCATAGTTTGAATATAATCCATATTTAAACCATTTTCATCAATTTCTACAGAAATTGGTGTTGACAAATAATCAGCTGACTACGTTACCCAGAGGCATTGGCCACCTCACCAACCTGACCCATCTTGGTTTGGGCGAGAACCTGCTGCAACATCTTCCTGAGGAGATTGGTAAGTACTTCACAAAAGTGTCCTGAAGTGATTGTAGGGATCCAGAACTGATCCAGGGGTCTTCGACCAGCTGACATACAGGTTTGAACAAGATCAGAGATCAGCTTACCCGGAGGCGTTAGACCATGTTTTTACATGTGGTATTGATGTTTAAATGAGGGATCAAGGTTTACTGCCCTTATTTTTAATTTGTGCTTTGCTTCACATTTCAGAAATCTCCTCTTAAATAACAAAAATATTTTTTTTTATGTTCTCATTTAGGCTTAATATAGCTATTAGGATTCAAGAGATTAACAGTTCATTGTGACCTTTCTCTGGCTTTTTCTTCTGTGATTGGCTGAACCTGGATAGGTAGGTTACAGCTGAGGTTAAAGGTTAAGCCAGAGATTAAAATGTGTGGAGGAGGCAGTTGAAGGTGAATGTATTTTTAGCGTGTTTAAATTGGACAAAGAATCAAGCAACATGCAGGTTTCCGGAGTCAAGAGAGCGTACTCTTTAGATTTAGTAATATTTTAAACTTGCAGGCTCACTAAAGATTTTACATTAATCACCCTGCAGCCTGTGGCAGACTGGTCTTCGTCACACTTTCATGGCCTTTTAATGGTTTTTTCGTCCTCTCATAATCTGTTTCTTCTACTTGTAAACGAATGTTGAGAATTTTAAACCACTTTAAATAAAAAAAAAAAAAGTTGTTGCCAAGGACATGTACATAGGCTGGGGCACCTCAGCATAACAGGACTGTGTTTGAGTCCTGGTCTGGGATCCTTTGCTGCATGTCAAACTGGCCTATTGATGAGTAAATCTCACATTCAGGCACAACTAAATTACTACCAATAAGGTTCATCTTCTCTCTTTCATTTCTCCCTCTCTTCCTCTCCCTATTTCTTGTTGTTAAAGCTCTTTTAACAGATAAATTGGCACAAAACAATTTCTTTTGGTTTCACGCAAATGAGCTGGCCAGTAAATTCCATCTCATTTGCCCTGAAACTGAAATATTTGCAATTAAAGCTGGGTATGTTATAAAAAAATCTTCTCCCTTAGCTACAGGTTTAGCAAACTTATATGCAGATAGCTACTAGTGGAGAATGCATGGCTAATTATATGATGGTTTTCAAGGATAGGACATGGTTTTAATGGAAAGTTGGCAAATCTTCTATGAGGATTTTCTGTTTTGTGATGTCAAATGGTTGAGTATTTTGGAGGCATTTTTTTGACATACATATGCTAGGATTTTTTTTTTTTTAAGAAAGTCTTTGTTTTACTAGTTAAATTAGATGATGTCTGTGGTGTCAAGTAAAAGACTGAACTCCACTCGTTTCTGTCCTCAGGCACCCTTGAGAACTTGGAGGAACTGTACCTCAACGACAACCCAAACCTGCACAGTCTCCCTTTTGAGCTGGCCCTCTGCAGCAAGCTGTCCATCATGAGCATCGAGAACTGTCCCCTCACCCACCTGCCGCCTCAGATTGTTGCAGGAGGCCCCTCCTTTATCATCCAGTTCCTCAAGATGCAGGGACCGTACCGTGCCATGGTCTGAGCCTAGAGCGGCTCAGCGTCAGTCCTGCGCAACTCCAGCACCTCAGTTTACTCTGCACCCTTTCGCCTGCCTGCCCCCATCACCTGTATCATACACTGTAAAGAAAACAGACTCACCACAATCTGTGTCAGGGGCAAATACAAAGCGGGAGGTTTTATGAGGAAGTTGTTTTTCTTCATTCTTGGGCAGAAACAAGGCAGATCTTTGGAGACCGCGTGTGTTACTCCACAGTCTATTAAGGTCATTTCAGGACCCCAGCCATCAAAACCCCACTTATCTTTCATTCCGACTCATGCAAGAGGAAAATATTTCCACGTATTTGCCAAAACTGAGAATATATAAAGTTATATAAATATATATATTGAGTAACTGTGAGCTAAATGGCAAGTCCTTCAACCTTATCAACTGTGCTCCCATTGCCAATGTATTTAGTTATTACAGCATCTGTTATGTGAGCAAGGATACAACTGTATGCAAAAACAAAGTCTTTGGAACTTCTCATTTACTGCTGCTGCTGTACTTTTAAATGTTGACATCTTTTTATTCTTTTTGTTTGATTTTTTTAATAACACAATCTTCCCTGATCATAAATTATGTTAATTGCTTCTTGACCACAGAGAACAAAGGTCTAAAGATGGTGTGCTTATAATTTCTTTTTGCATTTCATATTTTATCGTCCCTTTTTTATTTTTTACCTTAAATGTTACAGGAAAGAAAAAGTAAAAAAAACTGTGCCTATGTTTAGAGTGATCCAGCGGATCATTTCTAAACTCAATTTTCCATGAAAATACAAAGATAATTTCAATGTTTTTTTTTTTTTTATTATTATTACTGCTGTTTTAATATTTTCCTTTTTCCCCCTCCTTTTTTAAGTATACCATTAATCCGTCATGCAAGAGATATCAGCTGTAAAATCGGATCCTTTTTAACAAATAGCAGCAGTAGGTATACAAAACTGAGAAATGGCAATCAAACATGTCTGAGGGGAGGGGACTTGGGACTTTTTTTTAAAAATACTAGTTATTTTTTTTTTAATTGGTGTGATGGCTCCCTGTATATTGATTTTTTTTTTTTTTTTTTGACAGACAAATAGGTATTTTGGGGGTGGGACAGGGAATGTGGGGGTAAAAGCATTTAGATGATGGGCTAAATGAGAGAAGTTTTTTTTTTTTTACATGTATACATTTCTGATTGTTGCCTTGAGTGCAATTTTAGTTTACTTGTTTGATATTATCTCCAGTGTTGGGATTCTTAGCTGTCATCCAGTTGATCATTGACCAACATATCAGACGTTTTTTAAGACATTTTCTAAGTCTCTGGAGAAAGTGGTGATTGTATTAGAGTATCAAAAATATTTGATAATAAAACCTTGACAGGTAACTCCTCCATGAAACTTTTCTTTGTTAATATTCTTAATCTTTGTTTTGTTTATTTTGGACAGGGTCTGCTAATCCTAATTCCATAATGGAAACTATTCCGTGGTTTATATTGATTTATAATTTAATTCTTTAACAGTATCTTTTGTCCCACACTGTCCCAGCAACGCTGCTGCTCTTGTGCACTTTTTTAAGGACATTGGCATCGTCTATATTAAGGCAAATGTACAACAGCCTCTCTCTCTCTTTCTTTCTTAAAATGGGGGCATTTTGTTTTTTTTTTTTCTTTTTGTTAAACATTTTGTGTAAATTTGTACCAACTATAAATATTGAGTCTCAGAATATGCTATTTACTTTCTTGGGAAATTTTATCCTGTCGATCTTAAAGGAGCTTGCTGTCTTTGAACTGTCCAAGGGGCTCCATGGATGTGAGACATTATAAGATTCCCATATCCTGCTTTCTCCATCACAACAAAAATGGTTTATTGTGGTCCAGAGGAGCATTATTTTAAATTAATTCACCTTGATTGTTGAAATTAAACGTGTATTCAGTTAGTATTATTTCAAGTGACTGTACATTGAAAATCAACAAAAGGCAATTTTTTTTTCTTCCTCCCAATATGTTTTACACCCCAGTTTTACATCCAGTCATGATTCAGTTTTGTGTGGAAATGTGTGGGTCTACTTTCTTTGCAGCAGCTTGGTGTGTTTCAGTAGTCCAGTCTCCTCCACGGGAGGTCTGAGCGGTGAAAGTGCCACAGCTCACCTCAGGGTTGGGTCGGATTTGAGGGGGAAACAACGAAACGCTGCTTCTAATTTACCAGCAGAACCTGTTGCTGCTTTTCATGGACTTAAACGTATGCTGTTGAAGACGGAGGGAGCCGGGCAGGGCAGACGGCGGGACAACGATCCACTCCCAACATTGATACCAGACTTCACTAATGAGGGACAAATCCACTGACCTTTGCGATTTTTGCGCTGGGTCCCAGTGGTTTTCACACACATCAAATCGTTCGGACACAACGATGAGACAACACAAGGTGCATATTTGAGCTTAACGCAGTTATAGTACAAGACTGTCGGAAAAAGACAAAACAATTGTAAAAAGGGCTTTCTGTGTTCACGCTCAACAACACACCGGAGGCATTGCATTCCTGGGTTTTATATAAAAAAAAAAAGCTTTGGAAGTTTCTTTTTTTGTGTGTGTGTATTTACTTTAAGCTGTAAACTATTGTGAAAAATGCCTTCAATGAGTACTCAAAAGTGAGATGTGCATTAGGTATGCAGCGTGAGTGCTGTGACCCGTTTTTACATTCAGTCTCTGTTTTAAATCTTGTGCCATTTTGCAACGTAGAGAGTCCCAGTGTGAAAACACAGGGCTGCAGGAGAAGAGGCTGAACCTGAACCAGACCGGTGGACAGGAGAGCATTTATCAGATCGTGGAATGAAGTTGTAATGTCCTGGAGGAGGTTGAGATCACCTCTGGTTCATTCAGGTGCAACTTGTTGCTGGATCAAAGTGATGATGATTATGTATTGCATACTGGTGCATCCAAAATTTTTGGAGTATTTGTGTTTATTTTTCTATTCTGTGATTTTAGGCCATAGGGAGCATCTCAAAATCAAGTCGTTATGCTTTGTTTTTGTTTTGTTTCTGGATCATTCAACTTGACATTTTCTTGCCTGGTTGTTTTGTACAGGTAACAAGCATGTTCAAACACATCTGACATGATTTGTCTGGGTCAGAATCGAACGGTTTTGCATAGAAGACTTCAATTTAATGGCTGTTTGGTGTATTTGCAAATGCTCCCTTTTTGTAAATTGCAAAAGGTGTTGAAGCATTGTGTGGCAATGCTTATCCTACTTAATCTACATTGACGAGCAGCCTTAATGGTCTTTTTTTATGTGTTTGTTTGGCTATTCCTCGTGTCTATGGCCACTGACTGTACTTAATGACAAGCAACTGGTCATTACAATGTAAATTTCTGGTTTCCTTCTTATTTTTCCTTTTACTCTGTAATCTGATGTTACGGTAGACTCAGTATTACAAAATCTGTAATGTGATGAGTTTTACATGAAGACAAAGTACATCGGAAAGTAATGTCCTAATGCTACCAGGTGGCTGTGCAGTAGCTTGCGTCTCACTTGTCTGTGGCATTAAAGGGGAATTCCACCAAATCTGAGTTGTGTTGTTTTGTGAAGGCAGATTAGTATTTTCTTCTTCTGTGTTCTGCTCACAAGTCATATCAGGTTTAAATGCCGAGTTGACGATCAAATACTGTGTTGGATATTTAATAGTTTATTCAGACTTAAGTAGACATTTGTTTTACATCTATTTTGAGGACAGCAGGAATTTAGTTTTCAGAAAGGACTTAGTGTTTTTTAAGGATGAGCTCCATCATTAGAGCGCGTGGCTTCGTAAATGACCAAATTTTTAAATCAATCTTTATTTTAGTTTTTGGTGGAATTGCTCTTTAATATGAAGTAGCCTGCTCTTTTATCTGAATCCGGCTCTTCTATAATATTCCCAAATGTTTACGTGACTGCCTTATGTGCACCAGACAGAACCTTTCTGCCAATTTGATTTAGCTGACAAGGACAGATAATCATTTCTCTTTCATTCTTTCTTTTTTTGTCACTAAAGGGATGTGGGTCCTTGAATTGAACTGATGTGTAAAGCAAAGTTTTCATCCATTGACTGGATGAGTAGATGCAGACATGACTACCTCTACGTGAGTCTTCAGTGACCAAGATCGAGTCTGAGGTGTTCCTCCCTGTGTAAAGTTGACAGCAGGAACTTTAGATTTAAGAACAGCAGATTAACACTTTGTTTTGCCAGCTCCCTCCTGTTTTTTTTTTTCTTTTGGATATATGCCTTTACTAAGAGTTACTTGGCAAAAGGAAAAAAACAAAATATGTGCTTGGTTGTAAATGACAAACTTAATCAATGCCGCCCCATTGTAAGACATTTATCCTGAAACCAACTAGTTGCAGAGTGTTACTTTGCAAATGACTGAAAATGACCATGTTTGGCGATGTTCTGTATGTACATACATCTTTTTAACTGTAATAAAACAATAAATATTTACAAATCTGTGTGTGAATATTTGATAAAATAAAAGCAGCACCGTCATCTTTTCATGCGTCTTTATAGACCATGATTTTGTGTTAACATCTTTGTTATTTACTGCTACAACCCAAATCCCAAATAAGTTGGGAGTCGCTGTGTAAAATGCAATCAAAATAAGAACGTGATGTTTGCTAATCTTAAGATAATCTATATTGTATTCCCAATAGAGACAGAGAGACAGAGCTTTTCAGATGTAAACATAGGAAAAACTGTCTTAAAAAATTATGGTAAAATTTCTGAAAGATGTTGCTCAACATAACATGGCTAAGACTCTTTCAAACTTTATTTCAAAACTTTCAACTGTGTGTCCCCCAAATTCATGGCAACAAAATTAAATACAAATAAAACAAAGAAACCAACCTTCAATTTTATGAAAAATAGGCAATATCCATCAAGTTCAATATATATGTGATTACAGAGATCATCCACTTATCTTTGTTAGCTGGAGCCATGTCACCACTTTTATATTGTCTTTTGTCTGTAACTCCACACGGGAGAGAAAAAACCTATATGTTGTAGTAGTATGTTATTATGTGTTTCTCTACAGAAATTGTGGATCATGCCTCATATCACTGGATTATTTTGTTTGTGCCGTGAAAACGACACATTTGGACTTGTTGCCACTAACCTGAAAAATGGTGAAGTGTTTAAGTGGATTTTAGAAGATAGATAGATAGATAGATAGATAGATAGATAGATAGATAGATAGATAGATAGATAGATAGATAGATGTGAAAACGTTTCAGACCAGTACAACACTGCCCCCTGCTGGTGAATAGAAGTAATGGTGTTTTTTTAAGTTGACCTAACAAAATTTTATGACCACAGAGTAAAACACGTCAAAGTCAGTCCTAAAAAATTAAACATTTTATTTTTTACTGACATTTGTGCAGCTGAATATTTTATTCCACCAACTTTATTGCTGATGAACAGAAACTAGACCCAAACAAAAGAAAACGCTGGGCGCTCTGACCTTCGCCCTGTCGTCCTCTGTTGTGTTTTTTGTCTGCGCCCTCCTGCATCCATCCACCAGCGGCCGCGACTCTCTTTATCCAGTCAGTGAGGCTGCTGCTAGTTTCACCTGTTGGGACAGACACTGATATCAGACTAAAAATAGTCCTACTGTGAGTGTGTGTGAACAGTGTGTGGCAGGTGGGCGCTTTGAACGGTCAGTGGCTTCAGTTAAAAGCCTCGTGAAACACTCGGTGGGTTTATGGCTTCAACAGTGGATCATTAGAGGTAATTAAACATCTAATCCTCCATTATGCTCTGTTTGCTGAAGGAGTAGCCTCGTGTCAATTCTCCAAGCAGTACTGTAAAGGGGGAACATGGTCAGCACGTGACACTTCCGCTTCCGTGGGAACAGGTGTGAGGGACGTCACGTAGCGCGGTCACGCTCAGGTAAGCCTGTGAATTAAATCTGCACCGTAACTTTTAATTTATCTAGCTTTTAATCGTTTTAGTTTAATTTTATTGTGATTCTCGCCTTTATGTTGCTGTCTTTTACTGTTTTTAATGCTTTCTTTGCACCATCTGTCACTTTAATGTTTTATGTAAAGCTATTATAATTTCTGCTTGTCAACATGCTTATTGTATAGTGAATAAAATGTTTTACCAACTCAGCACTGTCTTAATTTCTTCTTAGGTTTTACTCAATTAAGTGAGTGTTTTCAAGAACTGGTCTAAAATAGTTTAAGAAATTACAGACCTGTTAAATAAAACAATAATACAATAGGCTATACTCTAAACCAAAAAGGAAAAGAAGAAGAAGAAGAAGAAGAAGAAGAAGAAGAAGAAGAAGAAAACAAAAAACTGAAAAAACTTTTATGAGGGATTGAATCAAACTTATGGTTTTCTTACCTGGGGGTTGTTATAATAAAAATACAAACTGGACTAAATGTGGATTAAATTCAGATTTAAGTTTACTTTTTTTTAAAAAAAATGTGAATTAGTGATAAATAAACATTTAAGTAAATCTCTCAGCCTTTTTGTTTGACACCACAACTTGGACATGTCTTTCCATCAAACTGCTAGAAGTTGAAACTTTGTGAGTGGTGTGAGACTGGCAGCATTTACACACAGCACTGATCACAAATCATTACGACACCTCGATCTACAATGCTGAGCCTAATACTCTGTCTGTGGGCAGCACATTCAGCGTCTCCTTCAGCAAGTCATCCTCCTGCAAGTCATCCCCCTGCAATCATTTTGCTTGGAACACAGATATGGAATAAAAGCAGTACATTGAGCAGAACTTTTGTAGTAAGAAGAGGATCTATTTGGGAAACTGGATCACAATAAAATTCTCCATAGATCAAATCTGAAAGAAGGAAAAGAGAATTAGTATTTGTAAAATATGTGGTATTGTGAGAAAATCTTGTGAGTTGGTTTGTGTCATTTTCCCCATATAAAAAGCTGATTAACTTGTACTTTTCAATAAATCAATAAAACCGGTGGTTTAATAAAACTCAGCCTGATTATAAGTTACTTAACAGAGACAATTTGGCTTTTTTTTTTAACATTCTTTTAAGGTTTCGTGTCTTCTCACACTTTCAGTTTTATGTTGATTAATATAGGTCTAAGATAATTATTATAAATTAATTATTTATGTTGATTTATATATTGAAGATTGTCCTTGTGCTGTAAATGATGTACTTTGCGGTTGTATAAACTGTATACTACCCAGTGGATCTGCTAGTTCATGGACCCAAGAAGAGTTGCAGTAATGGAGGAATAGAAGGTTACCGAGAGTCCTTGTCACTGAAACTTTCTCCTTTTTTTGGCTTTGTTCTATCTTGTTTTGGCTTATTTTTTCTTTGAAACCATGAAAACCATGCCACAAGCCGTACCGTGGGCTACATAAATAATATACCTTTAACATTTAATTAGTTTAAGTGTAGTAAACACTTTCTTGTATGGCCTTTCCATGTATTAATGAAAAAATACTTTCTTCAGTTCCTCTGAAGAGGAAAGAAAACACAATGATATAATGAATAAACTGCTGATAAACCTGAAGTGTTGGTTTACTCAGTCTATTGGATATTTGCATTCAGCTGCCATGTCTTCACCCTGGAGACATAGTAAACAAGCTGGAATCAGTTTAACAGCTAAACATGATCTAGTTGAGCATGACTGGACAGTGTTCTTTACAGTTAAATATCTGACATCAAGTCAGTTGTTTAGCAGAATTCATGACAAATACATAAAACAAGGCCTGGCTTCATAATAGAATTCTTCATGTATGACTGTTAATGACCTTGGGGTGCCCAGCAGACATTTGTGGTTTTACTTCAGACCCTTCATAGTGAGGATGAATGAGCTCCTGCACCTGCCTGCTCCACTTCTCCCAGCTCACATTTGTAAACGCCAGAGCACCTTGCTCCAGGTGTGCCCTTCCAACACCTTTTATTAATGAAAGTTTGGGGACTCCCTCGTGTTTTCCACATTGACTCAAAAAGGGTGGCTAAATAAATTAAGTTTGGACAAAGTAATAAAATGCCTCTGTTGATTTCCACATGGCGTGGCTCTGGCTGCTGCTTAGCAACAGAATCTAGATGCTGCACTGTAAAAAATGTCGACCTGGCCAGTTCTTTTACTCAGTTCTTCTCTACTGCGTCCATATTATTACCAGGTTTTTGTGATAAAACAAATTCAAAATGATAAAACTACGCCATCTCATGTCCCTAAACTACAATCATTATGTCCCTGCTTTGACAGATGGTTCAGATTTGCTGAAATGTTATTGCAAAACAGATAAATCCCTTTAATCTATCACAGCTTACAACAGGTGCTCACTTATAAGCACTGGAGTCAATACTGTTGACTCAAGTCAAAGCAACTTAAACCAAATTAACACTCAGTAATCGATGCTGAAACACTGAGAGACACATTTCTTCATATATATATATATATATATATATATATATATATATATATATATATATATATATATATATGTGTGTGTGTGTGTGTGTGTGTGTCTTCAAACACTAATCATATATATATATATATATATATATATATGTGTGTGTGTCTTCAAACACTAATTATATATATATATATATATATATATAATCTACAGATTTTCTTCTTTGTATATTATTTGTTTTGATTTATACTTCACAGTACAGTATATAAAGGAATAAAAATATGTGTATTTATGTAAACCAGTATGGTTTCTTCCCCTCATGAGCTACATTTTAAAGTAGTCTCGATTTAATCTAACATGATACTGAAAGGTAACATGATGATTCATGTTTGTTTGTTTTTAAGACTATTGTGTTATTTGTGGAAACACAATATGGCTGCTCTTATCTATGTTCAATCTTAAAGAAACTATTTAAAATAAAGAAAAACTAATATTTGTTATTAAACATTATTATTAGTTGCAGCAGATAACGGTGTGTTACTTTTGCGTCATGTTAAATAGTGCTTAAATTCTTGTTGTCATGCTGTTAAGCTGTTTCATGCTTTAATATCTTAGACCATATTTGGCTGCTTTTATTCCAACACATGCACTTTTTATGTTTCCAACAGTGATGTCACGCGTGCGTATTTTTTGCCTTGTTGTTTCCAGAAAATTCACTGTTAACTCTTGTCTCTCCCTCTCTCTCTCTCTCTCTCTCTCTCTCTCTCTCTCTCTCTCTCTCTCTCTCTCTCTCTCGCTCGCTCTCTCTCTATCTATCTATCTATCTCTCTTCGTGATCCATTCATGCAACACGCCTCCAGCTGATGCTGCTGTTGCTAGACAAACATGGCATGGCAGGATGCCAGTATTGACACTGTGCGGACGCACGGTGACCCGATGAGAGGGACACTTTTTGCAGCGTGCGGGCTATAAGGAGAGGGAGTGGCGCACTGCTTAACAGTGAGGAGAGAAACTCCACACGCAGACAGGAGCACGGCAGCGCCTGGGATAACATGATTAGTGCTGTATTAGGTCCGTTACTGAGCACAACTAGATGAAGCGCAGAGATCATTGCGAGGGGAGAGAGAGGAGACGAAGAGGAAACGCTTCATCCGACACATGGAGCTTCTTTGCGCTGTTTTAATTCGCCTTGAGAAGTTACCCACTGACAGTTTTTCAGTGTCCGGGTGTCTCTGGCACTGGAGAGGTCGTGTCACCGCTCTTTGTCTCAGGTACAATTATCTATCCTTTATGTTTTCCTTAATTTTATCCAGTTTGAGGTGCCAATACAGAATCTGAGCTCATTAGTAATGCTTTAAAGGATATGTCACTTTTCATTGTAAATGCAAGTAAAAGCATTGAAGATGTGCTTTCCCCCCTCCCCTCTCTTGTTGCCATATTTTCAGATGAACTGACAGCCTTAGTAAAAATAAGGGCTCATCTTTGAAGAGGCAGTTCATGATGAAAAGGAAAAATCTGGGAAAGCCTCAGAGGAGCGATTCAATCCTTTTCTTTCTCAGCCCAGCTGTGAGCTACTAGTTCTGTCCTTTCTGGTGGATTTTTGTTAACCTCAGGTGAACTCACACGGGAAGTGGGCCACTCTGCTCCAAATGGAGTTTGAAAACGACATCAACCAGACTTTTTCAAATGTGTCCTCTTACACCTTCCAGGTAGCTCTGCCTCTCACTGTGCTGGTGGCCATCATGATCATGCTGATCGTGTTTGGTAATGTCCTGGTAGTCATAGCTGTGTTTACAAGCAGGGCCCTGCGGGCTCCACAGAACTTATTTTTGGTATCTCTGGCATCGGCTGACATTTTGGTGGCGACTCTTGTCATGCCTTTCTCCTTGGCCAACGAGCTCATGGGATACTGGTACTTTGGGGAGGTGTGGTGTGAGATCTATCTCGCGCTTGATGTTCTTTTCTGCACTGCTTCCATCGCCCACCTCTGTGCTATCAGCTTAGACCGCTACTGGTCCATTACACAGGCCATCCAGTACAACCTGAAGAGGACACCACGTCGCATCAAGTGTATCATCTTCATTGTGTGGGTCATTGCTGCAGTCATCTCCTTCCCACCTCTGATCACCATGGAGAAAGAGAACAGCGAGAAAATCCCTGTGTGTAAGATCAACAATGATAAGTGGTACGTCATTTCCTCCTGCATCGGCTCCTTCTTTCTCCCCTGTGTCATCATGGTGCTTGTCTATGTGCGGATTTATCAAATTGCCAAAAAGAGGACACGGGCGCCACCAGGAGACCGGAAGCTTAAAGATCAGCCAAAGCCAGCCACCATCGCTGCCGCTAACTTGAAGGAGAATGGCATGGATGATGCCGAGGATCGCCTCTGCCATGAGAAAATCAATGGTGAACAGAACATTGAGCTGAAGAAGGGAGTGAAAGCAGAAGGGGGAGCAGATGAGGAGAAAGGAGAGGTCAATGGGGTGGACATTGAGGAGTCGTCATCATCAGACCACAAAATGAACAATCCATGCTCCATTAAAAAGAAAACGACCAAGGGGAAAACCAGAACGAGCCAAATCAAACCGGGGGATGCAGAAGGTCACAAGCGGGTGCCGAGCAACAAGGGCAGCCGCTGGAAGGGCCGGCAAAACCGGGAGAAACGCTTCACCTTTGTCCTGGCTGTTGTCATAGGAGTGTTTGTCATCTGCTGGTTTCCCTTTTTCTTTACATACATGCTGATGACGCTGTGTGAGTCCTGCCTTGTGCCTACCCCGTTGTTCAAGTTCTTCTTCTGGTTCGGCTACTGCAACAGTGCGCTGAACCCAATCATTTACACCATCTTCAACAACGACTTTAGGAGGTCCTTCAAAAAGATACTGTGCAAGAGAGATGCTCGAAGATATGTATGAGCTCGTCTTCAGATACTTTATTTTTACCAGCTTGTAAATAGGTTGTAAAACACATTGCCAATTCAACATGGGCCAGCAGTTTGTAAACACTCTGAGTGTACAGTGATCAGGAGGAGCTTAATGTCCAGCATTGTCTTTTCAAAGCATCCACCAGCCACCATGAGCATAGTGAGAATATGCTATCATTGTATTTTTTATACTACCCCCCCCCCCCAAAAAAAAACAACAACAAAAAAACTAAGTGAAGTCCATTATATTGAGTATTTATGTTGTACAAAATATTCTATGAGTATTTGTCTATTTTCTTTGTTATGGGTACAGTATTGTGCTGTTTTGTATGATATGATGATAATGATGATGGTAATGAAAAGTTGTGGTAAACTGCAGACTCTTTAAAGATTAAATAAAACCACTTTTCTGAATTAGTCCCAAGGATCCATGTGATACATTAGGTTGATGATACCACACTTGCGTGCACACAGCAAGCTGTTGAGAAACTGGGGAAATGCCGCAGAAAGCCCTGACAGAAAAAATAAAAAAAAAATGCTCCCAGAACATGATCAGGGAGGCTTCCCAATCTGAACAGATACTTCTTCCCAGTCCTGTGAAGGTGTGAAAACACAGGCGTCCTCTCGTGCAGTGAACTGATAACCAAAGAAAGAAAAAAGTGCCAGTTCACTGGTCTGTTGAATCTGACCTTTGCAAGAGCCTAACTAGAAGCTCATCTCCATGAGCCTGAGCAGAATATGTGCAAATTTTTTTTTTTAATGTTCTTCAGATTAATCGTGTTTGTGATATGTGTGTGTGTGTGTGTGGCCAAATTTAAGAACATTTTTAATCTTCTTTTTCCTCCCTCTGAGTGAAGTGGAGAAGTATTGGTTCATTTGGCATTTTGTGTTATGCATAATTTTGTAGAGACAGAGCCTGTCAAACCAGAACCCGATTAACTGGTCTATGCCGGTCTTTTATTGTTACTGTGCTCCTTTTATCAAGTTCAGAAGATTGAGTGAATAAAACAAAAAGAGCGACCATCATCTGTGCACTGAATACAAAGAATGCAGCTCTTCCCTGCAGAGGAAGAGTATGTAAATGCATTTCTTTTGACAGTCAGGGAAGAAGCTGAGAAGCAGACTCCTCAGAAAACTAAATGGTCCCTCTGAGAGGTTTCAGTCAGTATAGCTAGTACCTCATTCTGAAGAGTCTAATGTATACTCACAGTGAGCTGGTGGAGTGTTTCTCTGCATGTTTATAAAAGTGCAGGGGAAGTGCATATGTGTGAGAATGTGCATGAATATTTGCTGCACACATAAACAGAAGGGGCTAACCTCCCACTGGATAGATAAGTTTACATTCAGCCATGCTGCAAAAAAAAAACAAAAAAAACTGAAGGCATCAAATTAAGTAAGTAAATGTTTATTTATACAGCACCGTTCAAGATAAAAATCACAAGGTGCTTTAAAAAAACAGAACACAAAATAACACAAAATCACAGAGAAGATAAAACCAATTAAAAGTAAAAGCAAGTTAAAATTGAAATTAAATTAAAACAAATAAAACAAAACAAATTAAAACAAACGGATTTCCCAATAATTAAGACTGTTGTACTTTCCCTGGGGTAAACCCTCCTTCTAAACATTTTCAGAACAAAGTTTTGTTCTTCGATAATATGCACCAAAGCCAGGCTTTGTTGTCAGCTTTCCATACTACATCAGTGGACACAAACTACAAACAAAACATGTTTGCAGTTACAATATTAAAAGAATTTTTTTTACGTGTTATTAGCATACATTTATGTAGTTTTGCATATAATTTCACACCATGTGCTGTAAGAGGATGACACCTGTCACTTTACCCTTACCTTAAACATTTGGTGTGTTATCTTAATATAAAATAATATACCAAAAGCTTAAAATTCCCAAAACATTGTGCTGTTTATATCAATCAATCTAAAAATAGGAAAATAAATTGAAGTAAAATAACAGTAAATTAAATTTAAATAAACAAAAAAAAATATAAGAATAAAAAAGCATAAATACAACTAAAAAGAAACTTAAATAATTATTAAAATGCTTTAAAAAGCAACATCAAGTCACTGACAAAACCATGTTAAAAAGGTGGGTTTTAGGTTGGTTTAATAAATATGAATGTTTTCTACTGTCCTCAGGTCACAAACATGGACCAGAGGAAGAGAAAGTTCTCTCCACGTTGATTTTAAACTTTTGGAATTATTAAAACACTTTGTTCTGAAGGACCTGAGGGTTCTGACAAGCTCATTATATAAAAGCAGTTCAGGTAAATACTAAGACCAAGACCATTAAGAGCCTCAAAAACCAGTAAAAGTATATTCAAATCTATTCTGAAACCGACAAGCAGCCAATTTAGAAATCATACTGTATATTGTACACACTGCCCTGAGATTATGTGGTTTTGTGTCGTTTGGCAAAGTTGACTTTACAAACTCTATTTCCAGAAAAGTTTGGGAATTTAGTAAATTAAAAAAAAAAAAAGAAAAAAAGAAAACAAAAATGAAATCTGGTATTTTATTTATTAATTCGAACCTTTACTGAAGAAAAACAGCTATATTTTATGCTGCCAGCAACATCATAACAAAGAATGAAATAAAGATCAAGGCATGATTATAATTATGTTACATCAACCTTGATTTTAATTACATTTTTATTTCTTAAGGCTAATAATTGTTTTTCTGGAGAATCTGTTTTCATTCTTTCAGAATAGAAGATTTGAGCTGCCCCACAGACCCTAGCTGTTAATATTATGGTCTCCTTTTCATGATGCTCCATACATTTTCAAACAGAGACAGATCTGGACTGCAGGCCGGCCAGTCAAGCACTCACATTTTATGACTATGAGGTAACGTAAGTCATAGTCAGATCAGGTATGCCAACGCTGCTGAAGTTGCTATGGACCTACTGGGAAAAGAAGACACCATTATGGTAGCATACTGTATGTCCAGGAGAATTCTAATATACTGCTGTCCATCTGCAATTTTTAGCTGATGAGAGGATTGATGAACCTCCATACCATCAGAAATGCTGGCTTTTGAACTTTTTCTGACAAGAATCTGGATGCTTTTACACCTAAACCAGACACTTTATTTTTTTCCTTTGAAAACAGCTAAAAAGGTGGACTCATTTGACCAAACACATGTCTCCACTATCCTTCTGTCCACCTGAGATGAGCTTGTACTCAGAGAACTCAAAGTTTTTTCCGTACAGAGCTGATATATGGCTTCCTCTATTTGTAATGTGGTTTCAGGTTACATTTCAGGGTGGAGTAGTGAACTGTGTTCAGTGAAAATGGTTTTCCAAGGTACTTCCAAGCTCATGTGGCTACATTGATCCCGGCGGCGTGATGGTTTCTCATATAGTGCCACTTGAAGGCAGAACTCAGTGACAGCCTTAAGCCATTATCTCTGCTGGTAAATATCCTTTGTAACCAGGTAAGAGTTCATAGATTCTTGTTTGGAGGATGTTCATAAAGTCTTTCCAGTGCTATAAATTTTTTTTGTCTGTCATGCTACTTCTGCAAACCCATCCAAGGAGTTTTGCCTCTTGGGTCCATTATGGATTTGTGTTCAGGGTCATTATGCTGCATTTTTTCTTTCCAACATTTTCACACAAGGTGTAATGTTTCTTTCTAGAATTCTCTGATAACTAAATTATTCCATTCTTCTCTCAAGCATCAATACATAATGATTAATCTACCCACATGTTTAACAGTTGGGATTTTATTTTCCCATAACATTTAATGCTAGATTTTTCTTAAGCATGCTTACTGCAGGGAAAAAGTTCTATTGTGACTTCATCAACTCACAGCTTTATTTCTAATTAACTCCATAAAGGTCACACTTTTGTATGTTAGGCTGAGCAATTAAACACTGCAACCCCATTATTGTTTTCTTAATGGACCTTTTGAGTCTGACTGGCTTTGATTAGGTGCTGCAGGAATCCAACAAGCTGTTTTATTTGAAAGTGCTCATGATGTTCCTGTTCCCATCTTCACCTTCCTCATTCCAGTTAACTGTAACTTCTCAATTACATAACAAACTAGAGGAAAATCCTCCCTAAAAACACTTCACTATCTCCTTTGTGGGAATCAGATATCCAAGTTTCTGAATTCCAAAGAGCTTATGAAAATTGAAAACTTTCAAACAAAAAAACTCTATTTTTCAAAGCTACCAAGACCTTTTATTAAGGCCTGAGCTAACATTTTAAGTTTTCATCTAATAAAATTTAAACAAAAGAGAGAGACACACGCACCATTCTTACTTAAAATAGAAAAAAAGTCTAATTTACAACATGAGCTACACTTTCACTACTTAAAATATACATGGTTATATTTTAAACAAGGCTATATTTTTCCTGTTTCTGTAATGTCACTCTAACTTATTGCATCTATATTAGAAAAGGAGAGCACTTACATAAACCAAACAACAGAACACAACCCAAATGTCTAAAAGCACCCCTCCAGCACTTGTCAATCTCTTAAAAACTCATTTGTGTTACTCAAAATCATACATTTCAAAAGTTTTTTTTTTTTTTTTTTACATAAAAAAGCCATTTAACATCTGTATTGGCTAATAAATGGGCTGAAAATGATTTTTTTAAATCTGACGTCTTTATTTGGCCCTTTATACAATGGAAAAAAGAAACAAAAATAATTTGCATATATATACATAATATTGCTGTGTGATATGTTTGAATGTTTGTAGCAGAAAAGAAGACGGGACAGAGAAGTAGTATCAGTATCATCAAAGCTTTTATCATGAAAAATTGAAACAGGTGGTGCTCTGTCAATCAGACCCGTCAGTCATGTGACGCTGATGAATTAAAAATGTTAACTGCTTATTTCAATTAGATATTGTTTGCCTATATTTCATATGACTTGTCAGTATTGTGGTTTGTCAGTGACACAGCAGTAAAATCTACTAGTCATCAGACAGCCATGCACACCTCAATGAAAATAGCTCAGGCTCAGATATATAGTGGGAGTGAAACAGCAAGAGGAGGCTTGGGGCGTCTTCTCTAAATCATTGGTGCTCTGCAGGTGTTGAAGACATGGGTCTGATCATTGACAGACCATGAATGTGTTGAGAGAAATCATAAACATGTTCTGAGATACAAATCAGAGCAGGAACCTTCTCCAACAAAATAGCTGACAGGTGATAGAAAGGTTTTATACTTCAGCTGTGCAGAGGTGGGTCTGCAAGAGTTTTGATGAGGCACTGGCCAAAAAAGGATGACACAAGACCTTTTAAAAAAATAGAGAACTGATTATTACAACTAAATGATCATTAATGTAAAAAAATGTTAAGTTAAACCCAAATGAAAGTCACAAAATATTTGTAAGCATTGGGTTGATCTTTCTGTTGATACAATACAGTGAAAACGGGTATATTTCAGTGATCAATCATAATTAATTTGTAAGCTGTGATTAATTACACAAAAAATCTAATGATTTGACTGTCCTAATGCATATAATATATGTGACATGTATAGAAATAATCCTGCTTCTGGCTCAAATACAAGTTCTGAAACTGGAGAGTTGTGACCGGGTGCAAGCTAAGTAGAGCTAGAAGTAGTCACAGAATTATTTTTACAACCCAAATTCAGTTAATAGTTAACACATCTAATGCATATAGCCTTACACTGCATGCTGAAGCTGTTTTCACCGGACCGTGGGGTTAGGAGGAGGAACGTCCAGATACCCTAAGGATTTTTGATTGATGATTGACTGATGAAGAGGAAAATGTCATGGCAGACTTAGGTAAGTCAGTGTGTGCAGCCGAACACACACACACAGCCACACACACACAAATGACCAGGACACACATGCAGCAACGGAGAGTCTAAAGAAAACAGGAAGAGTTTCAATATGGAATCACAGACATCACTTTTCCCTCACAGAGATAAAAGACAAGAACGTTTTGAGAAATGTTCATTATGACCAGAAACTTCCTTCATGTTGGCTGTAAGCAGTTAGAATCACATGACGCGCAACATCCAGCAGCTTAAGATTAGTTAGATGAATTTTGTTTGTAATTTATTCTGTAAAACTTCTGTTTCATTCATTAGTCGGATCTAATATTCAGTTTTATTATGAATAAATGAGCATGCATGTTAAAGGGAATATATTTGAACATTTTTAAAAAGTAACGGAATAATTACTTTTCTGAGCAATCACTCTTATAACGCTGGTACTCTACAAACAGTTACTTTTTTGCGAAAAGTAACTAGTAGGTATAATTAATTACTTTTTTTAAAGTAACATGCTCAGTACTGATGGGAATATACAAGTATTTCCATTATAGGCTTCATTTAATCTCTTTCTTCTCACTATACATCTTTAAAAGTGAAATGAATGGGACACATCTTTCAAGTGAGGTGTAAGTTTGCGTTTACACGGCATGGACACAAACAAGTTATCTTAAAATTTGTTAAATTAAAACACATGCAACTTAATTGTCAGAGATGGCTGTCAAAATCCATATTCCTCATTCTCACAAAATCCATCTGTCATTTTTGTAAAGAATAATTGCACATTCTTTTTCTATAAATGCACATCTGTGTTACAGTCTGTTGTGTATCATGTCCTATGGCTTATTATAGTTAGCCAACCCCTCATTAAACAACACTGAACAAAATTATGGTACTTAGCTGGACTTGAGATATGGCAGAAGAAACAATTTATAAAAACACTAACACATCTAAATGTGATGAATTTAAGTGCATTGTGCATGTCCCTGCTTGCATTGTTTACAGTGTTTTATTTGACACACTTTCCCAAGTACAGCTGCTTTAAATGTAAAATATTTTGAGCATGTTACACCCTGGTTCATGCATGTTTGTATCATCTCCCTCTCCCATTCCTCTTTTTCTTTTCTTTCACATCAACATGCAGCAGTGATAGCATTAGGCGGATGTACTTGCTGACAGCCTATTGGAGGAAGCCAGCTGTTATAAGTCTGCAGACCCCTCTCCACACACACACACACACACACACACACACATGCACACAAACATTTTGCCTCTGGGAATCAGGCCATGGATCATCAGGTTAGAGTGCACATCCGTCTCCAAGCTTCTATGTCCTGAATGGTGGCTAAGTGTAGCCACCATTCAAACAGACTGGGACAAACAAACACGTCCAGTTGGACGATGCATGCAGAGATGAAGTTGTATTTTACTTGAATTTGAGTGTTTAGAAGTGGCTGTGGGAGGCGGGGTGTGTCTGTACACCGTAGGTGGCTGAGGTGAGCAGGTCATGATGATGACAAAGTGATGCGGAGGCACCCACATATTACAACCTGTGCACCTTTTTTTCTTCTTTTTTTCAGAGTGACATCCGCCCATTTGAGGTGGCTGCAATATGCATGATTATTCCAACTATGACTCATTGTTGTTTGCTTCTGCTTTTATTTGTCAGCTTTTACGCTGCTTCACAGGAGGCCTGTACTTATCATTTAAATTAAACTTCACATCGTCTGAGAACATTTTACCGAATCACATTTTACAAACAGTTCGCTCCTGGTTGGCTGACAGCTCCTCTTTGGGCAGAGAGCTTGTTTCAGGGGTGTCATTTCAAATTGAGTCCCAGTCTCATTAACGGCAGGCTGACTAGCTGTCATCCCTCTGGGTCCGACTGTGAACACACTGAAACACTGGTTAGTGGAAATTTCCCATGAAAATAATTTGCCTAGACAAATCTATTTTCCAGAAGCTCATTATGATGGAGAGCAATCAGATCTCATCTGCCCAGAAACCACACGGCATTATGTGACATGATTATTAAACCTGCGGGGTAAATTGTTTTGGTCAAAGAAAGAAAAGGATGCAGGATTTAACTTTCAAGTGACCTGCATTGAAATGCTTTTGAATCGAAACACTGGGGTCTTTAAAATTAGTATTCATTGCAAAACAAGGAACTATATTCAATATATGGGAGTTAGTTATATTGACAGAAATGCCTAAATAATGCAATAAAGAAATTATTGGAATTGGCCCTCTGATTATGTAGTCACATAGAGCTGAATTTTAGTTACACTTCTCATTCGAGAGACCTTTAACAAATCAGAGTTTAGGTATCATTAGTCATCTTATTACGTACACCTGTTCTGTTGGTTAAAAGAAATAGCTAATAAGCCAGTCACATGGCCACAGCTCAATACATTCAGGCAACTAAACATGGTCAAGACAATTTGCTGAAGGTTGCTTGTATCAGCTGTTCAAGCTGCTGGTGGTGTAGTGGTGCAGGGGATATTTTGTTGGCCCACTTTTGACCCCTTAGCGCCAACTGACCATCACTGAAACACCAGAGCCAACCTGAATATGGTTGCAAACATAACCTAACCTTAATCCGAGTAAATGGTAAAAGATAACTTAAATGATAAAAGTAAAATACACCATAAGAATGTATGAACATATGTATATACACACATACACACATTTTATATACATACACACAAACATAAACACATACACAACAATACAAATTGTCACATATTAGAATTTGCCACTGGGATTGTGTGCTTTTAAATTAAATTTTAATAGACTGTTACAACCAGCCTTACGGTTATAACAAAACAACGCCGAACAACCAAGAAAACCAATTATAATTATTTATTAAACCAAAACTTAAGACAAAATAATATAATCATGAAGTGTGATTGTCTGCAATATCAGTAATGTCAGGGCGTGCTTGGTTGTGTGTACAAATATAATGCATGCAGTGTTGTATGATGTAGAACTAAACCAAACACAAACGCGAGGTGCAACGGCGCAGGTCCGGCCTGGGAGCGGAGCAAAGAAAGAAGACCCCAGGCCGATTGTAGGCGGGTCTTATATAGCTACGCCCCGCCGAATACTCCAGCTGCACCTGCACACAAACATAATTAACAAAGCCACAAAAGAAGAAGGGGTCGTAACAAGACCGTGAAGAGGACTGTCTGACATTTAAAGGCAACTTGTTCCAGAGTTTAGATGCCGCTACAGAAGCCTGATCCCAATGAGCTTGTTTATGATGAGCAGCACCTTAAAGTATAGACTACCAGTCAAAGGCATGTACACATTCTCCTCTATATGGGAGAATGTGTACATATATATTGGTACTCTGTATAGTTCTTACTCATAATTATTTTTCACCTTTCATATCTTGAGCAACTAATAATTATCTTGGAATGAAAAAAAAAGGCATAAAACAGCATGAGTGTCCTTTAAAACAGTAAAAATGTTCCTTTTATTTATTTTTTTTTTCATTTTTTTTTTCCTTCTGTCCAAACCACAAAAAACATTAACATATTCAATAAATGACCTTAATATGGGATAATGGGTAGTATGTTAACAAAGTATAGGAATTAAATACATGTTTATCTGTGGTATGCACTCTGAAGCTTCAAAAACTAATCTAAAATTTAAGCAAAGAAGTAGATGTCCTATTTTGTACACTCAGGCACAGCCCAACAGCTTTAATGCTGTAAATCAAGTTACTTGCAGATCAAAAATTGCATGGTTTATCATTCTAAGTGGGTAAATTGATGTATTGCATTTTCACAGAAAACAGAGTGAATTGCAATCATGTTAACCAATGAAATCACAGATAGAGTTCACCTCAACCAACCTTAATCCACACTCAATTAAGGTATGAACTAAACATAAGAAATATGCTTCACTGTGGCACAATCCTGCAATGTCTGTTAGTAGCATATTGGAAGCAGTGACATATATGCAGGAGGAAATCCAAGTTAGTTATAAGTATCTATAAATGAAAGCTTCAGTGTGACAATAGAATGAGGAATCCCAGAAAGCTTTATGTACTTTCGGTGCAGGTTATATTTGACATATATTGTATGCAAAAAATATTTCTTAAATGTGTGTTTCTGAAGTGTTTTAACCTATTTAACGAGACATAAATAACATAATTAAGAAAATAAAAGTAATTTTTGTGCTCTATATATAGATGAGCATTCGCAGTTGTTTTTAAATTAGTTGCTAATTCTTTGCAAATTTCAACACCATGAATATTATGTTTAGTACAGGTTTTACTCCTCTCTTTTAGGACACCAAATCCACTGTATTTTTGTTTTTTGCCTAATGGAAGTAATTTAAGAGACTGGACTTCAGTGTTGCATTTAAACATGGCCAAATGGCATCCAATGATTTGACTGAGTTCCAGATGTTAAGGCTAGAATGGTCTGAGATTGCTAGCTGGTAGAAATGTACTCAGTGTAGCCTGCCAGGACACAGGTGTACTTAGTGTGTTGGTTCACCAGTGTATTTGTCCTTTGTTAACAGAGAGAGATCCAGCTTGACAGAAACAGGAACTATAACCAGTAAGTCTTCTTTTCTGTTCTACCTTAAAGATAGCTCAGACAGTTTTGTTATACTGTAATATGTGAGGGCGAACTTTGCAGTTGTGTGAACAAAGTGTTTGCAGTTAGTTAGATCAACAGGAAATCGACTCAATTCTCCACCAGTTCACCACACACTTTAAATAAATTTCTCTCTGTTGGATTATATTTCTGTGGATATTTTTAAGAGGCAGCTGAAGACATTTTTATTCTGACAAGTTTTTAGTTAGACATGGACTCTTATGACAGATTTTACATTTTACACTTTTTTTATTTTATGTATTTTAATTAGTTTAAAATTTTATCGACTTATTTTCTCTGTGGAGATGAGTGGATGAGATTTATAAAATGAGAGAAGAGGATACTCTCCCTCTCTCTTTATACATATATATATATATATATATATATATATATATATATATATATATATATATATATATATATATATATATATACATATATATGTGTGTGTGTGAGTGTGTGTGTGTATGTAAGTATATATATGTATATATAAATATTTATAAAATTGAGCACATTTCTAGTCTCAAGCAGCATATTCTCTATAATTAAGAAGAACGTTAGCTCTCGCCACTGTTTCATCCTTTTGTCCCAGAACGCCCCCCATTCTCTCCACGAATGACAAACAGCAGAGAAAAGCATCTGTATGGTGACATGGGAACAGTAAAGTGAGTGTGAGGCAGAGAGGGCAGCTGAAGTGGGTTGCTATAGAGTCTGTAATGACTGCTGTGTGTGCTGATGGACAGGGCAGTGGGCGTCTAAAGGAGATTTTACCTGAGCACTCTACTGTTTCATCGCTGCAGCTCTTAATGACTGTGACTTAATGAAAGCAGCTGGTTTGTTAATTTGTCCAAGTGTTTGTCAGTTTTAAAGAGCGGTTTCTCTGAATGAGTGCCTTTTTATGTTGCCTTTATTATCACAGACAGTAAGGTGGTACCCTGGGATGTCCTGATCCGGTGATTAGTGCCAGGGTTACTGAGTACGTCTTAATTACAGATTCTTGTTGTTTTACGTGAGCCTCCCATAATACAATGTAGCAGGTGCTTGCAAACATGTCTGTGTGTGAAAAATAAATGTTACTGAGCAAGTGTGAAATACTTATGCTCAATGTCCATCCTGCAGCAGATAGCAGCAATCTCAGTTGTGAGAGCTCAAAGCATCAGTTAATATATATTTAAAAGTTTTCTAATTGGATTATTTTAATAAATGGGCCAAAGGAAAGGGTTTTGTTTGTTCAGGGGATCAGATTTTAGCACCACACTGTCTTGCTAATTAGCAGAGCTTATAGTCATCAGCGCGAGTCTCCCAGTAAATTCAAATCTTTCTTTTTACCCTCTATCTTTCCATCTCTCCACCAGATTGACTGTTTTTTGCTAAACAAGAAGTGAGCACAAGGACTACTGGAACAGAAAAGTGATAGAAAAGTACAAATGAAGTGATGAAGTGTAGTACCCGGAAGTGATGGAAGAAATGTTCTTTACTGAGCTTCATTTAAAATGTCCTTATTCAAATTAGTTTACAAGGATGCAAGTGATCACATCTTAGTCCATCCATTACATACCTGCATTTTTATAGGTCACAAAGGGGCTGAAAGGCTTTTCCAGTTGACAATGGCTGAGAGGCATGGTACATCCCCATCTGTCACAGAACTAACCAAGAAAGACAACCATTCAGAAACACACTCCCAGCCTATTTAGAATCACAAATTAACCTAAACAGAAGGACATCACATGTTAGACGTTTTGGAGATAAAGCCAGAGAGACCAGACTGAGATGGTTTGGACATGTACTGAGAAGGGATAATGAATATTTTGGTAGAAGAATGCTGAGGTTAAGACTGCCAGACAGGAGGCCTAAAGAAAGACCAAAGAGGAGATCTATGGATGTTGTGAGGGAGGACATGAAGGTAGTTGGTGTGACAGAAGAAGATACAGAGGATGGGGTTAGATGAAAGCAGATGATTCGCTATGGCGACCCTTAAAATCGAAAGGAAAGAAGAATTAACCTGAAGACATTGTGTGTGTGTTTGGACACACATGGAAAACTCCTGCAGACACATGAAGAACATGCAGACTGCACACAGTCTTGCAGGGCTTAACACTTTAAGGCCCGACCCATGAAAAAAAATAGTAAGAAAAGTCCAATTTCTTTTAATATGAGGTCTTTTTTTGGCCCTTTAACAAAATGTAACCAAAAAATTTACTTTTTTTGGGGGGTGAGATATCTACCATTTATTACCATGTGATAATTTAAAAATTTTGTAATGTGGTTTTCTGCTTCTGGGTATCTATTAGGGGGCAGAAGACAAGCATCAGATTGTGTTCAACAGGATTTTGAGCAAAGTTTATACCATAAATTGAAGCAAAACGTCTCAGAAACTGTATGTAACAAATATGTCACGTCAGACTCTTATGGGTAAAAATAAAAATACCCAGAGAAATATAAAAACCACAGACAATATCAAGGATGACTGAGGGAGAAAAAGTTGTCATGGCAACAACTTAATCTGGCCCCTCAGTTTTGGCAAGAAAAAAGACTCAATTAAAGAAGTGACAGGGGTAAAAAGGTACAATATCATATTGGGAAAGGACACAAATGACTCAGCAAATATTGTACAGAGGACTCCAGAGAAAGTGTATGTTTTAAGACTGTATTTAGCTTTTCACTTCTACAGTCTTTCATCAAACAGACATCTGCTTTACTTTTCTCTAATGTCTTTAACTCTGCAACTGAATCTGAGCTCTATAATCTTCAGCTGTAAGACATCTCATCATCCAAATGCAATAACACACACTTGAAGAAGCAATTCAACTTGTCATTAAATGTCATGCATGGGTGAAGTCATCTTCACAACTCACCTGTTCTCACACACCTAGCCGTACCCTCAATCAGCACTTAGCCTGTTTTTCCACAGAGATGCTCATGATAAACACAGTACACATAACAGTAAATCATGCCAGAGCTAGGGAGAAGATTGTTATTAGTTTCACTGACTGTTTAAACCTGTCAGTAAAACTAAAAGCAGATGTGGAAGCGTACAAATCCTTCACAAAGAATAACATTACAGTTAATGATCTGCATTATGGAAAAGTGGGAAGGGTTGTGCTAGTGAGCATCCAAATGATTTGGATTATCTAATCTGTGTGTTATCAAGTCATTGATCCGATTTCTATCATGAAAGACAGATGGGAGGAAATGTTAGAAGAAATGTAATAAGGAGAAAGGGGAAGATGAGGGAGAAAATTGAAAAAGACAGGGTTAAAGAGAAAGACATCAAGTATGAGGTAAACTTTCATGATAATTTGGCAAGAAGAAGACAAAGTTCAGCTCATATATATACAAAAACCTGCTTTATTTGCATGAGTAGATCTTGGAGCCTCTGCAGTACAAGCTCCCTTGATTTCTTTATGTATCGCATATTTCATCTGAACCAAACTGTGTTCAGACGGTCACCCTCCCCAGTTTCTTTGTTTTTTCCGTCAAAGCGGATGTGATTCCGCCTCTTCCCAGCAATGACAATAATCCTATTTCACTGAGACAGAAGGCTCATCTTTCATATCATTGCCACTGGTAAATTAGTCTGAGGCTCAGGCTTGGAAAATAGGCATGATAGCCATATTTATGGGAGAATTGGGTTATATGGCTGGCAAACACAAATGAAAGAAAACCACTGGTATTCTCTCTGGAACGCTCTCAGCAAATCAGAGGGCAGCGAACAACAAGTGTGTACATTAAACATTGCTGCTGCTGAGCGATATGTGTCTGTTACCCCTGGGACATTGTGCAAAACGGAAAAAGTCATTACAGGATCAGCTGCATATTGTAATGTGCCAAAACAAAGCAGAACAAATCTATGCTACTTCACTTTCACTACCTTCATTTTTTTTTAACACAAAAGCAGTACACATCAGGTGTCGTGATCCTTGGAAATGAAACAAATTCCTTCATCCTTTCCCACAGCAAGCTTCTCTCCCAAGGATTAAGCACAAATTGACTTCAATACCCCTATGAGAGTCTGTATTTGTAAATATCTGAGCTGTGAAATGTGAAACATAGTTCTTAAAAAAACAAAAAATGACATTTAAGACACTGTGTAAGACATTCATTTCTGGAAAGTGTTATGATTTATACACACGTCCAAACATAATGGAAATTTATCACAAGCTTGAAAGTCAATATTTCTTATGACCAGCTTTCATTTTCAACACAGTCTGAACCCCCTTAACCGGGCTTTATTGTATTTTGTTTAAGTATTCTTCAAGAATAGTTCTTTGGTTGTCTTGAAGGACTTTTCAAGCTTTTTGTCAGAATACAGTTCAAAAGTCTGCTTCACTGATCCATCGATGCTGAAAAGCTCATCAAGATATTATAGCAACATCTGCTCCCATCCAGACAATTCAGGAAAGACATATTTCAGCAAGACCATTCTAAACCACATACTGCCTTTATCACAACAGCATGACTTCGCAGGAGAGGAATCCAGATGCTGAACTGGCCTGCCTGTATTCCCTTCACTGACAGAAAACATGTAGTACATCATGAAACAAACTGGCAATGAAGACCCAGGACTGTATAGCAGCTGGAATCCTGTATCAGACAAGAGTGGGACAACATTCCTCCTAAACTCCAGTGGCTGGTCTCCTCAGTCCCAGACATTTACAGACAGTTGTTCAAAGAAGAGAAGATGTCATGCAATATTAAACATCACCGTGATACAACTTTTTTTTCAGTTGCGTTGCTGTGTAAATGTATAAATGTATTAATATTTTCCATGAACAGTTAAAATGTCTCAGTTTCAACAACTAATATGTTTTTTATGTTCTAATGGGAATAAAATATAGGTTAATAAGAATTACAGATTATTTCGTTCTATTTTTATTTGCGTTTTACATCATGTCCCAAAGTTGTTGGAATTAGGGTTGTACACACGAGCAGTTTGGTTTAATTTGCATCAGACTGAACAAACAACAGGTTACTATGGTGTCACAAAAACCCAGTAACTAGTAACCTTGCTCTAGGTAATGCTTTTTTAACACATCTCTCTATCACACGTACAATCTCCAAGCATTATTCTGGAAAAAAAAGTTGGTGCAATCATATCTGAGTGATTTTTCTCTGCGTCGCCTTTCCTCCCTGATCCATGCTCAGGTCGTCTCCAGCAGAAAGCATTTAAACTATGCCAATGAATTCATAGCATCCCTTCTCACCAAAGGTCAGCCTTAAAATTGCTCTCTTAGCAAGTCTACAGGGAGCCACATTACTAGCTCAGTTTCAAACAGCACTGTTAATCAATACAGCACTGTGTCTTGTTGTATGTTTACCGATGCATGTATGGGTTAGATCTAGCAATAGGATTTACATTTTAAAACATTTTGATCTTGGCAGAGACACAAAGAGAGAATGTCATTTTTCATATTGACTCTGAATCATTTACACTGTATCTCCCCTTTAACCTCTCATCCATCTGCTTCTTCCACTCACATCCCGTGTGGATGTATTTTAAGAAAACCCAATAATATCCAAGAAACAAATAGTTGATCTCACACTCCTGCTTTATTTTATTCATTTTCTTTAGCAAGTCTTTTAATGTGGAGTCGAAGGAGTGCTACAAACAAGACAAGGGTGTAAAAAATTAGATTGGGGGAAAAAGCATTAACACTTGGGCAGCAGAGAGGTAGAACGCAGCTGGGAGATGGCTTGGCTTTGAATACTGATGGGATAATCATTTGGGCTTCGATTGTACATGAAAAAGCTTGTCAGCTTGACTGAAGAGAAGAAGAAGAAGAAAAAAAAGAGACTGAGCTTCAGGGACGATGACATCTGGCATGATATCACACTCTTCCCTCGTCACGTTGTTTGAGTTCTTGTTTGTTTCTGGGGGAATTACTCAGGCCGTGGGGGACTTGTCTAGGGGAAATACAGATATCAATCTCCCATAACATGGTGGAGAAATAGTAACACATCAAAGTAGTACTCTCAGTACTCTGTTGGGCATTAGTCAAGAATTAAGAGATGCGAATGGCCTCAGGAAGCATGTCTTCGTATTTCAAATTCATGAGAAACACTTTGTCTTGAGAAGTTGTTCAGGCTCTGCAGCGGATGTTTACATTCTAGCTATCCATCATCGTTATTCATCATTAACATCCTGACAGCTAGAAAAATCTATTTCTTGCAACTTCATGCCTCGATAAAACTGTCATAGAACATCTTCAATGCAATCAATATCTCAGCTGTCAGAAAAGACTTTGAGCAGGTGGCCGGCTGATGTGTAACAGTCCTCAGTAGTCGGTGCCCAGCTGAGTTTTATTGTAGCTTTGGTGTGTGTGTGTGTGTGTGTGTGTGTGTGTGGGTGTGTGTGTGTGTGTGCGTGTGAGACTTAACGTGGAATCTGTCCAGGGTTCCACAGTAGTCAGTTCTCACAAAATTTGAAATGTTCCCGAGGGGATTAAATGATAAACAGCCCAGTTTATTCTGGAACTGCACATCCCCAAACTCGTCCCTCTCCTCACGTTTATTCCCATTTTATTTCCTTCACTCTCTTCTTTTCTTTTTTACTCTTACCATTTCTCCAGATTTTCATTTTTTCTTCTTTACCTTTTTATATTAAGTCTTAACTGATCCATCTCCTTTCCTTTTGCATTCTCAACTTTCCTATGAATTCTCGTGTCTCCTTCCCTTTAATATTTTTCCACTCTTTACTGATTCATACTTTTCCTCCCCGTTTTCCCTTACCCCCCATGTCCTCCTTCTCCCTTTTTTCCTCCTCTCGTATCTCGTGACCTTTCTCCTCCCCAGCGACTGTTTGACTAAGTGGGAAACTTGTAGCTGAAATATTAAAACAACAAGCCAGACACAAGGTAGGGGGGATGTCACTGCTGCCTCGAGATAAAAGACAAACTGCCAGCAGCTTTTTAGAGTCCCTCCTCATCACATACATGCATGCAAAACTGTGTGTGTGTGTGTGTGTGTGTGTGTGTGTGTGTGTGTGTGTGTGTGTGTGTGTGGCAGCAGGCAGGTAATTGCTGCTCTGTTTTGGTGGACAGGAATTACACTAGAGAGAGATTCAATTTCAGGGACCTTCCAAAAGCTTTGCATCCATACTCCCATTACACTGTTATTTTTCAAGAGGATGACAAACTCATCATCCTGATGAGACGCTGGGGAGGTGAATTGCAAACAGGAACATTCACAAGCAGAAAAATTAATATTGCAGAGATTTACTCATCTAAATGTGATACAATGGAAAAACAAAACAAAACAAAACAAAAACAAACCACAGCAATGTGTACTTGGGCATCAAAGAGTTAAAAACGACATCCCAACAAAGACGAAATGAGACGAAAAATTAATCTTCTTATTGGTTGAGGCAGAGAAATACCTGGCAAACAAAAATAGCAAACTGGTGGACAAGGGCAAGGCAGCTGTGTGGAGTGTGGAGGGCTCATGTCTGGACATGGCTTGTGGTAAAATATGATTGGAAAGAGATTACAGTGTTTACTCAGAGGAAGGTCTTTCCATCATAAAAATATAGAGAACAAGTGAAGAACAGGAGTCCAACAATGTGACAGGCAATAATGTGCACTTATATGTGTATGTTTGCTTGCTTGGATGTTTAAACTGATGTAGAACAGTGACTGAATGTTTGCTTGTCTTTGCTTCCTCACTGTCTTTTCTTACCACATGTAAAGTTTTTTAGAAAGCTTTTGAACAAAGAAAGGGAAAAGGTTCTTTTAAACATTCGTAAATTCTTTAATGTGTGATTTTTACTGCTTGTATTTGTCAGTTTCTTTAGCTGGTTTGCTTAGAAATGTGTTTTCTATATGCAATATGCACCCACTTCTTAACCATAAACAGAAAATAAGCCAGTGCTGCAAGTTTAATCAGTTTGATTAATACTGAATTTAGATTTGCACATACTTCCACCCATGCTTATTCCTATGAAACTGTATATTGTTTCAGTAGTAGATATGCAAGATCCATCATGCCAGACTCAAAGTTGTGCTTTTATGGGTGGGAGACAGCGGTTACTAATTAGCCTCCAATAGCCTTCATTCCTCTCAGTGGTCTTTGGTCGTTGGATGTGAGGATTTGTTGTTTTTGTTTAGTTAAAGGCTAAATAATTAGGATTTTTTCTGTAAAAATTATTTGAAATGTTCTCATTTGTTGCAAGGGATAAAAGGAAGCGTTACTATAAACAATTTGTCTCTCTACATCAACATCAACCCTCCTTTCAAAATAAGAGTTATGTGATGGAATAATTTCGGTGCACTGTGTAGCGCTTTCCTACTTCCTGGTTCTCTAACCAATCATATGCGACTCCTCAAGGTTGCCAAACAACAGCCAGCGTTTGGTATTTTACAGTATGTCGGCAAAAGCGCAGCAGCGTGTAGGTATGGAAGCTAGTAAAAGAAGCAGACCAGAAACAGTTTCAGTAAAAAACCTAAAAAGCCTTGGCATCCTGCTAAAAAAGCAAACAACCAAAAAACAGAATAAAATGAGGATCAGTATTGGAGAATCTTTTGAAAGGTGAAGTCTGAGAGACCAAATTAATTTCAAGATGGATGCAGAGCTGGCAAAGTTTCTCCTCAACAGGTAAGCACCAGAATTTTGCTTAAATTAACAAAAAGTTTATCTTGACTTACAAAGATTTTAGTCTAATTTATGTCTCGACACTCATTAAATTAATTTGTGTGACTGTATGGAGATATTAGTTGAGTAAATTTGTGGCCTATTAGTTTACAACAACAAATGTAATGATGTTTTGGCCAAGTGAATAGTTTGTTTGTCCTAATAAACTTATGAAATTACTATCAAATCAATTTATTAAGTGAGACTAAGGGAAAACAGCTGCTGCGTGGCATTTGTTGATTAATGTAGCTTTTGTTTACACTTTCTTTTATGCTAACATAAATTAGCACATGAAATTAGCATTATTCTGTTTTTCATATTATTTATACATCAGTGCATTAATGTAAACTATGCTTCATCTTACAAAAACTGCTTTTAATAAATGACAATCCACACTTAAATATAAAATACAAGTTCCATTATAATTGTCTAAAAGTTGGTAAATCCATAACTCAAAACTTTTGCAAAGGCTATCAATTTTATGTCTTCTGGTCACAACATTGCCCTTATAAAGGCAACTGATGTTACAGTTTACAAAGTCTCCAAAATTAGTCATTAACTCTTAGCAATGCCAAAGCTCTTTCTCTCTTATGGGCAGGATGCACGGGAGGCGACCAACAACAGCGACAGCCACAGTGTCGTGCATCACTCTCTCAGATTGTTTTTTCACAAAAATTTGATTGGTTATTATATTGAAGGGAATATTGACATTTTCAAACCAGTCCATGACAGACAAAGTATGATGGATGAAGAGTCAGAAGATTGTGCTTGAATTGACAGAAATCTTGCTGTCTACTGTACAAAAGAGAATGAAAATCCTGGGTTCGTCAGAGTTTACAAAATAACAGCATCGCGAATTTCAACATTTGATGGTTGAAACTACATTCAGACAAATGGCCCTGGTGCCAAGGGGCTGCCTTTTTATTTACATCTTTATAATCTTTGTGTGAAGTATTGTAAAGTCTGGGAAAGTCAGCCACAGCTAAAATGATCTGTTCTTCCATGTTGAAAGTGTTTGCAGACTGCACTGATAACCTGCTCTTATTGATCAGTAAATGAAGCCCCTCGCTGACTGGTTGTAGTGCCATGCGAATGCGAGAAAAATATACATGAATGTGCGCAACATATACCATGCACGAATGTTGCCCGTCGCTTGGCTGGAGGACAGCAGCAATTTTCGCCTCATCGTGCAAGTTCCATAGGAAATGCATGGAGAAGGAGAGACGTTGCCTTAAATTCGTCTTTAAATATTAACTAGCTTAACAAACTTTACCTTTTGCACTGTGTTGGCCTGTATTTCTCTATATACTACAGTATTTTCATAGGTTTTGTGTGGATGCTTGTGATGGGCAGCAAATAAAACGCTCATGGAGCTTCTCCTGTCCATCACTGAAGAATTTCTTCCAGTTGTGCCAGAAAAGATTAGAAACTTTGAGGCTTTATAAGCTCGATGCACAGGAAGCGACGTCGCTTCTTCTCCATTCATTTCCTATGGAACCAGCATATTGAGGCGAAAATCGCTGCCCTCCTCCAGCGGTCGTTCATGTAGACGTGCACACGGGGCTTGCAACGCAACACAAGAAAATAGAAAAATGTTACATTTTTGTCGCTGTCGTCTGGCAGTACAGCCAACCAGCGAGGGGCTTCATGAACAGACCAATGAGAGCAGGCTGCAACACTTTGAACATGGAAGAATAGATCATTTTAGCTTAAAAAAATGGCAGGCGCGTGGTGCCAGAGTGAATTAGTCCAAATGTAGGTTCTGGATTTATCTGGATCAGCCTTGAGGTCCATCAAATGATGATATTCACAATGCTGTTTCCTATTATGTAAACTTGGATGAACCCAGGCTTGTCTTTCTTTTGTACAGTAAACAGCAAGATTTCTATCAATTCGTGCAAAATCTTCTGACTCTCTATCTGTCATATTTTGTCTCGTCAGGGACTGGTTTGAAAATGTCAAAATTCAATATCATAATCAATCAAATTTCTTGGAGAAAAGCGATCTTAGAGCGCGATGCATGACACTGCTGCCGTCACTGCCGTTTGTCGTGTCCCGTGTGTTTGGTTTCACGAAGGTTGCGATGTGTTTCGCTTGTCGCTGTTGTTGGTCGCCTCCCGTGTGTCGAGCTCATTAGTCTGACCTAGAACAGTGACCTCTGGTGGCCAGAAAGAAGCAATAGAAACCTCTCGACTCATGTCTAATAAATATTCAAAAAAGACTATGAGGTCATTGTGATAGATCCTTTTTATTATTTATGCCTATGTCACATATGTCTGCCTGGACTGGCAGACTGGGGTGGTGGTCCTCCTCTTCAAAAAGGGGGACGGGAGGGTGTGCTCCAACTACAGGGGGATCACACTCCTCAGTCTCCCTGGTAAGGTCTATTCAGGGGTGCTGGAGAGAAGGGTCCGTCGAATAGTCGAACCTCAGAATGAGGAGGAGCAGTGTGGTTTTCGTCCCAGTCGTGGAACAGTGGACCAGCTCTACACCCTCTTCAGGGTCTTTGAGGGGGCATGGGAGTGTCCAACCAATCTACATGTGCTTTGTGGACTTGGAGAAGGGATTTGACTGTGTCCCCCGGGGACTCCTGTGGGGGGTACTCCTGGAGAAAGGAGTGCCGAACCCGCTTGTACAAGCTGTCCGGTCACTGTACGACCGGTGTCAGAGCTTGGTCTGCATTGCTGACAGTAAATCAGAATCATTTCCAGTACGGGTTGGACTCCGCCAAGGCTGCCCTTTGTCACCGATTCTGTTCATAACTTGTATGGACAGAAATTCTAGGTGCAGCCGAGGTGTTGAGGGGATCCGGTTTGGTGGCCTCAGGATTGGGTCTCTGCTCTTTGCGGATGATGTGGTTCTGTTGGCTTCATCGGGCCGTGATCTTCAGCTCTCACTGGAGCGATTTGCAGCCGAGTGTGAAGCGGCTGGGATGAGAATCAGCACCTCCGAGTCCGAGACCATGGTCCTCAGCCGGAAAAGGGTGGAGTGCTCTTTCCAGGGCTGCAATAGGGTCCTGCCCCAAGTGGAGGAGTTCACGTATCTTGGGGTCTTGTTTACGAGTGAGGGAAGGATGGAGTGGGAGATCGACAGGTGGATCGGTGCGGCATCTGCAGTGATGCAGACTCTGCATCAGTCTGTCGTGGTGAAGAAGGAGCTGAGCCAAAATGCAAAGCTCTTGATTTACCGGTCGATCTATGTTCCTACCCTCACCTATGGTCACGAGCTGTGGGTAGTGAACGAAAGAATGAGATTGCAAATACAAATGAGTTTTCTCCACAGGGTGGCCAGGCTCTCCCTTAGAGATTGGGTGAGAACCTCGTTGATCCGGGAGGGGCTCAGAGTAGAGTCGTTGCTCTTCTGCATCGAGAGAAGCCAGATGAGGTGGCTCAGGCATCTGGTCAGGATGCCTCCTGGACACCTCCCTGGTGAGGTGTTCCTGGCACGTCCCACCAGAAAGAAGCCCCGGGGAAGACCCATGACACGCTGGACGGACTACCTCTCTTGCGGCTGGCCTGGGAACACCTCAGGATCCTTCCGGATGAGCTGGTGAATGTGGCCGGGGAGAGGGAAATCTGGGTTTCCCTGCTTAGGCAGCTGCCATCGTGACCTGACTCCGGATAAGCGGCAGAAAATGGATGGATGGCCTATGTTACGTGCATGCTCGTAACTGCTCATAACTTGTAAGTCAGAAAGCTAAGCTGTCAATTTAAATATGCAGTGAGTCTGTCTTTACTGAAGAAATTAAAACGATTCCGGACAGTTTTTGTGTATATGATTGTTCAAATCGAAATTTGTTTAAAAAACCCTAAGATGCAGACACACCCACACTCTAAAAAGCATTCCAGATCAAACCAAAGAATAAATATATCTGACAAAATGCAAAAGATATAATGTTGGTTCAGGTTTATTTGGAAAGGTTTTATTTAAAAACTGGTTAAGAGTCTATACAAATAAGACTAAAGATCCTTCCTGCTGCAGTTTTCGAACTGATTATGATGTTTGTAGGAATAAAGAAGCATTTTGTTTTTGTTTAGTGTGAAACCAAACAAAGCTCCAAAACGCATTAAACTTATTGAATTGTCTGAGCTAATTAAACACTTCTAAACATTGTGACTCAATGAAAAGCAATGACACTTGAAGATTCAGACGTCATTTGTCATGTGACAAGAGGTATTTTGATACAACCGCTGGCACAGTCAGAATCACTCTGCTTCAGGAAGAGTGACACAAGCTCTGAATCTTCAGTATCATTTACCATCAATAATACATGCACAAATTACTCAAAATGATTCCTAATTTACAGAAAAGTTTCTTAAAAACAAAATCAGTTATGTCTTCATGTGGATAACCTTTGTCTTTGTTCAAGTACTTTGTTGTTCCTGACATTGCATCGCCTTAACTTTCTTAAAATTAAGTTTCTTAAAAATGTAATTATTCTTTCCTCATTCGTGTCTCATGACAGGTTCTTTCTTTGAGCCAGGACTTACATCCCACCACCATGCAGCACCTTTCCATTTCAGCTTTGCTGAAGTTTAAAGGTAAACAGAGCCTTTCACTGGATGCAAAGTTTTAATATGCCAAGGAGGGACGAGTCCTAAATATTATAATATCATTTTTAAACAAATAAGATACTGTTCTGTTTTCAATAAGAATTTTATCAACTGGTTTCGAACAGGACCCACAGACACAACTAATTAATACTAGTCTATGATAGATGGTGACAGAGCTTATCCAATTTTATGTTCTTCAGTTACCTCCCAGTAAATTTTAAAAGTATCTTTCCTTTTCCAACCACGCTTCTGTAGTCGCAGCATTTTTGTCAACAATCATTGACACAATAAACTTTGATCGCTCCAGCAGAGCCATTATTATTTTGGAGATAACACACATAGCAGATAAACATTTTATGCTCCTTCCCTGCTGTTCATCATTACTTTTGTACCTCAGCTGTGGGAAAAGAAGCACATCCACTTCCCACCAACAACCTCACACCAAAGGTTTTCTAAACTTCATGAGTTTTCAAACTTTGACTTCTATGTTTCTTGAGATACAAGAAGTATTTTGAGCTTATTTGTTATCCCAAAGTTCTGCAAATAGATAATTAATCTGCCACAAAACTGTCAGGATAACCTGTTCGAAAAACATTTACTATGAAGTAATCCTAATGCTAATTCTGATGTTATTTTACTCTAATTGGTTCAGTATAATCACTTACATGATATCTCTGTGATATGATGGAGAGTAATAACAGAGGCCAGTGCAGTGTCTGATTTGATTACAGCTGAAACTGGCAAGAACATTTTGTACCAATGTGTTGCTGTCCAAACACAAAGAAGGCAGAGTGTTTATTTTATTGATGGGAGTAATTTGTTGGTCATGGTTATAATGTTTTAGACTGCAAACACACAGCTGTTTAGCATGACTCAAACCCCAGGGGTCAGTATATTTAGACATTGTTGGTAAATATTGTGTGCCTTGTGCTGTGAAGTCTCATTAGACCAGCCCTAGCCTCTCTGCTCTCTTCTGCTTTTCTCCAAAAACATGAGTAAATATCTAATTTGCCGAAATGTTTTCATCATGCAATGCTTTGGTTTTTGTAATATCCGTTTGCTCCTTGATGCACTGTGTTTCATTCATGTGGCTGAATGGGTGATTTTTCATGGTTACTGTTTGCCTCCCCACACCACCTCTAAATTAATCTTGGAGTGTAGAGAGGAGAGATTAATAAAAACAAGTTATATAAAATAATATTACACCATATGAATTGCTCACCGGTGAGATGGGACATATCCTCCCACAGCTTTACACAGATCACTGCTTTTTTAAAATGGGTCTGATCTCTTTTGTCAATTTATGGCATTTTTTTATTTTGACAGGGAATTAGAATGAAATGGGAGCAGCAAAGACAATCAGATTGGTCTTTAACGAGTTTAATTCCTAGAGGAAACACTGTTTTTATTTCTGAACTGCCTGAACAAAACTTTGCTAACTTAACTTCAGCTGAACAGCTCATCAAAATGTGAAACCTTATGAAAAATGGTCAAAGTTCAGTGTGGTTTTCTGTAATTACACTGTCTTTACGGAAATAAAAAATTGTGTTTGGTGGTTTGTATTTAGTATTCAGCGCATTTTTAGGCAGTGTTGTTGGTTCAGCTCACTGATTGCTTCCCAACACTTTTCAGCCTTTATTTAAACAGCCACATTGACAAATAACATCTGTTTATGTAAAACAGCAGCCTGGTAAGGTGTACATTAGAACGTGAGGTCTTCGAATAGCAAGCAGTCTCACAGAGTTGTTAACTGGCAGCTGCAGATGCTGAGAGCATCGCTTCTCTCATATACCTCAGTTAATCATCTGAAATGTTATAAACTTTAGATTTTGAAAAAAGGCAAGAATCTATGTGCTGTAAATTTCATATCCTAGTTAGGTGTTCTGTGTAATACAGACATATTTTGGTAGAGATTACATTACTTGGACAAAATATAGAGTTGTAATGGTGTTTAGTGAAGTTTTAGTGATCGAATATATTAACAAAAAGGACCGACTTTTCTAAATGCTAAAGAGATTCCTTTACGACTAAGGTCAAAACTGTACTTGCTTTTACTTATACGGGATTTTCATGGCTGTCTTTGTTAGGTTAAACAGCAAGTATATTTTCAATGTAACTGGCAAACACCTTTACCACAACATTTAAATATCTTGGCTAGCATTGTATAACTTGGCTTGTACCACCACAAATGCAAAAGACAGATCTCAGACAATCATCTAAGTTCTCCTGTGGTTTTATAAATTAAATAAAATGTCCAATCCTGGACGTCTTTTGCCTGTTCATCCCAAGGATGCTCTATTGAACTCTTGTTAGAGAAATTTGGAGGTAAAGTTGACATTTCTTCATCCTTTTGAGAGTGGTCATCCGTATCAAGGAGCATTTTTCTCATTGAAAGGTCATACGTGTCAAAGTGACATCCACACAAATGTCATGGTCCAAGGTAATACATTGTCCAGAGCATCGCACTCATTCTGAGGGTTTCAGTCTTCCTATAGTATCTATGGGTGCTGCCATGTTTTTAGCAGGTGAATAATACACAGAATCATTCATGTGTAAAGTATGTAAAGGAAAATACTATTGATAAGGCCACTATCCTTCTGGTGTTTGACATGGGTTTGCAACTACGCAGCACACATCCAATTTGTGTTCTGACATCTTTTTTTATCAATATCATAAAGTTTTGCTAAAAATAGTAAATATCCCATCCATAAGAACAGACAGCAAATGCTGGTCTTCTCTTCCGATGTATGTATATCTTCTCTTTTTTGAGTCATTCCCTCTACCTTCTGTTGTCTTAAGCATGGAACAAGAACAGGATAACAATGGAAATTAAACGAGGACAGTCATTGTTTGCTGATAGTTGTGACATGGTAACATGGTTTAGTTTAGATGTTCCAGATTTGCTTTTATGACTTGTTTTTGAGTGTACATCCATTAGACTTTGGCCAGAAGTAGCTTATCTTTTGCAGGTACCAAGCAGAGCCACAGGAGGTTCTTCAAAATTGTCTGTTTAACTTCAGTCGTCACATCTGGTGGTTTTATGACAGATATTATCACCATGGAGACTTGTGGTGAGATGATGCTGGATGAATTTCTGACACAGGACAACACACAGAAGTACATTACATGCTGCATTAACTGACCCTTTGACATCTGACATTTACCTAAGTGAAGGTCAGCTTTAAATATTTGTTACAATTGATTTGCTTTTACTGTCAATACAATAGAATAAAAATGAGCATATTTCACAATAGTCACGAATGGTAATAATCATGATTAATTTATTTGAACGCCTTAATATATATATATATATATATACACACACACACACACACACACACACACACACACACACACACCTTGTTGGGCTGTCCCCCAAAAACCCATGCTGTAGGGTTCTGATGAGAACTAGAGTGAGATCTTATTTCACAGTAATATAACTAGTGTCTGTGCTGTTGCTGACAATGATGGTGTGTTTATTAGATCTGATAAAATGCGCTGTGCCATTGAGAAACTGGCTTTGAATAAAGCATGTCATCTTGACCAAACAACAGCAGAACATCTCAAGTATGCAAACTGTAGACTCCATGTGCTTTCTGTTTTTCTGGTCTGCTGAAACATGGTATTTTATCTGATTCCATGTTATCAGTCTTGTTGGTGCTAGTAGTCGAAGACAAACAGGTAAAATATCCAGCATGTAGAATCATGGCATGAAGTGTATGAACATATATTTTTGTATTAGCTTCAAGAATACATAATACCCACAGATTATCAACGATAAGTTATATAAGGTATTCCTCCTGCTTTTGGAAGCACTGGAACAATCACCAACCAGCAACACTGTCTAAGAAAACCGAATGAAAAAAGTTAGCTTTAGGCTAATTTAGGCAAGGCAAGTTTATTTGTATAGCACATTTTATATACAAAACAATTCAAAGTGCTTTGAATAGACAGTACCATTGACTTACTTGTCGAGGAGAAAGCTGGCAACTTCAGCATCCCTTTTAAAATCTTCTTCTTGAGCTCCTTCCACCTGGGGAAGGCTAGCGCTTGTTGATCCTCCGTTTTTGTATCGTCTAGTCATGTTGCCTTTTAAGTGCCATTTTTGTCTTTCTTGGTGATGGTGAAAATGGCTCCTGTGCTGCTGCTGCATATGCATGGTTTTGCATTTTTGTGAATAACAATTTAACAAATTTTCCAACTTGCCAGGGAAGTAAGCCTCTCTTGTTTATCTTCTCCTCCCACTTGTCAATCACTATATGCTGGCTTGTAGGGATTCCGCGTTGGTACTATTTGTCCCTTTCTGGCGTCTGTAGTTTCAAGATGGCAGACCGTCATGGCACTTCTCTACCTAAATGTATAAACAAATGGAAAATTCTTTGCTCATGAGAATGTGTCAGATCATTAGCGAAGGTCATAATACACATATGATAACACATATATACATGCAAACATCGATTTTGGCCAGTAAACAGCTAAATATTTACACAATCTCCCTTAAAACATGAACATATGTAAATATGATGTTCAACCGAAAGTGTAAAATGGTAAGAAAAATTAAACATGAATGAATTAAAATGTGGTGTTAATTAATTATTGTTTCAAGTGGATGAGGAAATGTTTGCTAAATGTGATAATCTTTTTAAGATGTTAGCCTAGTTCAATTGATGAGAAGGAAGATTAATTCACTATCACCAATGTTTATGACACCTATCATGTTTTAAAGTACCTTATGAGAGGGAGCTATTCCTGTCAGAGGATTCAATGTTTCACTGATATGACACTCACACCAGTTTGGCTGGACTGCTCCAGAATCCAAAGGAAGTGAAGTCAGGTGGATGAACCCTTACAATGCTTCCAGATCTCCTGGAAGTTTATCTGTGACTCTTGCAGCTTGTAATGCCTCAGTATGAGAGTCTGCAGGTTTCTCTCTTTCGCTTTCTCTCTCTCCCTCTCTCTCTTCTTTCTCTCTTCTTAAAATTCTTGGAATTATGGAATTAGGCTTGGAACTATGACTGTGCTGTTGCTGACTTGGTGTGTCACATGCTCATGATAATAACCACTGAATAATATTTTTTCTTTTAAATGTTTCATTATGGTATTTGCCAAGACTTTGTAAATGACTAACAGAAGGCTATATTTTACTTTTGCCTCCAAAGTTTGCCAAGACAGTCTGTTATGCATCTTCTACACATTAGTGTGAAAACGACAATGCAAAACCACTCTGGCTGCTCTGTTCTGTGCGTTTTGAAGTTTTTGTAGATGTTTCTGGGCTGCACTAGACTAATAAACAATACTGTAAATGAGATAAAACAAGACTTTGGACAACATTATTCAATATATCAGTTGAGCAATATGGAGAGCACTTTCTTGCCATAGTGATACCCCTGCCCATTGTACTGACAATGTGTTTTATCTGATCAGACCAAGTCAATTGGTTATCTAATCTAATACCCAGCAGTTTGAATTTGGTGACCTGCGCAACCAAGGCACCCTCTATATGCAAATAAAGTGAGGAGATATTTGGCATCATATATCTACTGCAAAATATCATACACTTAGTTTTGGTAATGTTGAGTATCAGTCTATTAGTTTTCACCCAGTCCTCTACTGTGTTTAACTCATCCTGTAGACTCCTATCCAGTTCAGGTATTGTAGATGTCGCAGTAAAAGAGTGACATCATCAGCATACATTACAACACTAGCCTTTTTCACAACATGAGGAAAATCATTTATAAAAATTGAAGATAAAAGTGGACCCAAACAACTTCCTTGTGATAGGTTGTAAAGTCCAAAAACACAGCTCCCACTAGTTTCCTCTCATCCAAACATGTCAGTCATTCTTCAGTCATGTGTGGTGTTTGTGGAAAAACCTTGTCTGTATGTATGTTGATATTTTGTAAGCAATTTATTTGTACTAAAATAATACGTTATTTGGTTAAAAATAATCTTCTCCAAAATCTTACTTAATACTGGAAGTGAATTGATTGGTCTGCTGTTTGATCCAGTAAAACCTGCTTTTGGTTTGAGTAGAGGTGTTGTGGAAATTTCAAATTATTCCCTTTACTATATTGTGTCTACTGATCACTCTCAGGGTAAACAGATTGTTTAAGTTCTTGGTAATTAAGTTTAATACTGAGTAGTCTGTTGCTATCGTAAGTGGATGCATTCTTTAGAACAGTTCACTCTGACCTGTGTGACTTATCTGATACCAGCCAGGCGCCTCAGGATGACCCAGCCGGGCATCCTGTCTTAATGTCACTGGGGTTGTTTACATGCTCAATAAACTGGAAAAAGCTCATTAGGTTTGCTGAAGTGTCTAATCCTGTGTGAGGAACAGACAATCTCTTTGTTTGTATTTCATGATGTGCTGTGACGTGATCATTCTGCTTAAAAGATGCTGCATGTACGTTTCTTATCAGATTCTGTTCAGATCTCTGTGCTGTCAGACCTCTGAGCAGTCTCTCAGGAATTGCAATTCTATTCTTTCCATTCTTCCTATTCTTTCTATTCTTTGTATTTTATTCTGTGATCGAATAAACTTGTAATCATTCTTCACTTCAGAACCAGACACCTCATCCTTGACAGAGTAACTTTTTTGCCTCAACAACCTGGTGTCAGAAGTGCTCCTGCGTGGTCAGTTTCGGGTTTTACGATGGGTGTCTGATCAACCTGAGCACGTCTCAGCTCTTGTTTTCTGGGGGACTCCTTGTGGATCTCCTTACTGGCCCGCCAGGATCTCGAACATCTTCCATCCTGTCAAGGTAGTCTGGTGAGTGAGAAATTACTCTAGGATTTTAATTTGCTCTCACGCACACACACATCTCTCCCTTTTTAGAAAAGTAGGAAGCCGGGCAGCCGGGGGTTTTTGGGAGCTCCGCTTACTAGGAGCAGGCCTGGAAGTCTCATTAGGAGATCTGGGCAGGTTAAAATCCCTTCACAAGGGATTTTGGGAGCTCCGTAGACTAGAAGCGGGCCTGAAGGTCTCATTAGGAGATCTGGGCAGATTAAAATCCCTTCACAAGGGTGTGAGTGGGTCTCTCGCTGGAAAGCAGTGAGATAGGGCGGACAGATTAGCCGTTATTCCGTATTCTACAGAGACGTCTGTAGTCTAAGGTGTGGCAATATTCCTCCCCGTGCTTAAGTGTAAACATGGGTAATGTAAGCTCCAAAACACCGGCGACGCCCCGTGGTGAACTCTTTGAGTTCATGGAACGTAAGTATGGGAAGATGTGTGTGGAGGTGTGCACGGAGTGGATTCAGAATGGTATTTTTCCAGCCGAAGGCTCTTTGAGCCCGGCGGCATTAAAAATAACCAAAGAAGGTTTAGATAGGATGAGGGACAAATTAAAATCACAGAAACGGGTGAAGGTCTCAGATATAATTTTTGACTGTTTCCAGAGCTCCGAAAAAGTGCCACTTATTACAGACATATTGAAAATATGATAAATAGGTTTGTAATGGTGTTTTGCAGCTACTTTAAGTATTTTTCCATCAAGATTATCTATACCTAAAGTTGTATCATCAGAAATACACTGAAGCATCTTCTCAACTGCATCCTGAGTCACTGTATTAAATTCAAATTGCAGGTTTTGCCAGACATTATTTCATCAACCAATTTACAACATGAGGGACTGTTAGTAATATTCAGACCAACCCTTAATTTGTTAACTTTGTTTGTAAAAAAGATAATTGGCAATATTATATAGCCTAGTGATAAACTGCCCCTCACATTCTACAAATTTTGGAGTTGACTTTGGATTTTTGCATATCAATACATTTAATGTTTTCCACAATTGTTTACTATCATTAGCAGAGTTATTGATTTCCTGTTCAAAATAATCACAAATTTTTCTATGATTTAGTGACTTTCTTCCAAAATGTGCAGTAAACCTTCCTATCTTCAGAACATCCTGATTTCTGAGCAGCTGTTTTGGTCTTATCCCTTTGAAGCATGAGCCATGGTACACTGTTACTCTTTGTTGACCTTTTTCTTAAAGGAGCATACTTATTTACCAACGTCATTAATTTGTCCATGAACATTTTTAAAGCGGCATTTACATTTTGTTCTTCACAAACATCTGAGCACTGCATAATAATGATGTCTGATATAAATACATCTTTGGTTGAACTTATTAAATGAACTGTGGAGAACAATTCTAACCCCTGATTTGGGCAATTTTGTGTTTCTTGAGAAAGCAATCAAATTATGATCACTACATCCCACCGCTTTGGAAAATGTTAGTGAACAATGCTCTGGAATATTAGTAAATATTAGGTCAATTCAGGTAGAATTCTTCCTGCCATTTTTACCGAAAGAAATCCTTGTGGGTTGCGTTACAATATGGGTAAAATTACAGACACTAGCCATAGAAGACAGTTTTTTGTTTAGTTTTTTTGCATAAGGGACAATGCTCAGACAACCAGTCGACCAGTCTATATTAAAATCCCCTAAAAGAAAATGTCTTTGCTTTCATCCGACACTTTGTCTAATGCATCACATATTTGATCTAAACAACAATCATGTGAATTGGGGGACCTATAACAGCAACCAACTAAAAAGGGCTTGCAATGGACCATTTGAATCTGTAGCCATAGTATTTCAATATCAGCACACATTATATCATTTCTTGGGAAGACTGCAATGTTTTCTTTAATATACAGTGCTATACCCCCTCCATATTTATCCCGATCTGTTCTGTACAGGTTGTAGCCATCAACTGATAGTAGAAAGTTATCAATACTATTGTCCAAATGTGTTTCTGATAGTGCAAGGACATGAAGGTTTTCTATTTGACAGGTTGTAGTTATTTTGTCAACCTTATTTCTTAGGCTGCATATGTTTAAGTGGGCCAGGACTAGACCCTTTTTAGAAAAAGATTTAATTATCTTGTTAGACTTCATAACTGAAGTCTCAAAAGTAGTACACATGTGTAAAACATCCTGCTAAAATTCCGTTATTCATTTTCTGTATGTTCATCTTTTGGCCCAATGACCAGCTTCTCATACCTCGGTCAAGCAAGTAAAGAAACCCTGCCCAAACTGGAAAAATAAAAACCAAAAAGCTGGCTGTATGCCGGGGACCATTTGCACAAGTTGATGAACATCTTGGACAATATTGCATATTAATTAATATTTTTTTCTTTCATATTTGTTTTCCTTAATATTTGTATTTGGATCTTCTCCAAAGATTTCAACATTACAAAAATCATACACTGGACTATTTTGCCATTTAGACACCACAGAAAATGTCAGGCCAGAGAGCAAGATGAGGTTTCATTAAGGAATGCATGTGATTCTATTTTTTGGGATCCAAAGAGCAAGGACAAACCTTTTTTCCCATAATGTATCACATGTCTTCTAATGTCTAAAAATAACCACTGGAAAATAAAATAATATCAATAACTTATATGGAAATTCTTTTTTTTTTCTTTCTGGTCTCATCTGTGATCTTACATGACATAAAGTGTCTATGGCCAATCCTATTTTTTCTATCATTATTTTAATACTGTGCGTCATGAAAAAGCTGAGGGGTGTCATGTCAGAAGCAGAATGTTGATATAATGGACTCTAAAACTCTAAAAATCTCGGGAAAAATGTCAAGGCCTCAACAAGCACATATTGCAGATAAAAGCTTTTTTTTTTTTTCTTCTTTTTTTTTTTTGGGCCAGACAGACGTCCTTGAGAAGCTCCACACTTAATGCTCCTCAACATTCTGTGCTGCTAATGCTTCACAGTTGAGAATAAAGTTTTCTTCAAGATGCTGGGTTTTCAGAGATGGCTAAACCTGAGCTTTGAAAACTGCTATTGGTCAACTGTTAAGCGTTTGATTACCAGAGGATATTTTATCTGCCATCAACTTCACTCATGTGACTGAAACATGAAGATGAATACTCAGAAAGCATGTGAGGAAAATCTTCCTCCTTCCTTTAATAATCCATCCATTTAAATAATTTTTTAGAAACTTTAAAAACTATAAACAAAATGATAAATTTTTACATTTTAGTTTTTCTTTGTTCGTGTCAGCTGGGGAATTATGACACCTCAAGGCTCACCGGCATCCATGTTTGTGCTGTTTCAGTGAATCTTTGTAACGATGCTCCCTCATCTGCTTCCCCCTTCTCTTATAACACTGGTGGATTCAGCTCTGGTACTTTCTGAGAGGCGTCTTCCTTTGCCCATCGATTTTTCTCCAGCAGCTTGTTGCCTAATTGCCCTTATCAAAATCATGACCTGCTAAATGATGACTGCCTTTAATTGCCTGCACCCTTGCCAGCAGCAGCTGACATTTACATCAAGTAATGGAAAGACAACAGTGAATTACTATCTGCTCTGCTCAGTTAAGATGGCTGCTTTTATCATGTAAAAGGAGATTATTGAGGGTTGATTCCTTACAAAAAGTCCATTTAGGCTAAAGCAGAAATAATCCTTAACTAAATACTTGTTGACTTGAACTGGTTTTATTTGGTCATTCGTTTAAAAAGTTCCTCAGTAGCCATTTGCGCAAGTTAAAAACAGGCACATTAGAATTGTGTCCCTGAGTCAAGTAGCAAACAGATTAAGTAAACTAAACATTATAAGTAAACTTCACATTATAAATAAAACAATAAATAGGCACTAATAAATTACAGACAGTAATAAAAACAGATAAAAACAGATATATACACACAGTATTGGATTTTGCCCAAAATGGGTACACAGATATTGCACATGGTTGCTTTGAGGTAGTGTAGCCTATTGCGTAAATAGGGGAGATTGATTGTTCAGTTTCTGAGAAGAAAGTGAGGTTCCCTCTTTGATGTCCTGAGCCACTAGCCTTACAGCTGCTGGGAAAAAGCTCTTGTAGAAGCGAGTCTTGTGAGTGCTGATGCTCTCAGGCCTGCGGTGTCTCAGCCTGAGTCCACCCACCAAAACAGTGTATGTGCTGGGTGGTGTGTGTCCCTGAGAATGCTTTGTGCTTTTCTCCTGCTGCTTTACATGAAAATGGTGTCCATATAAAGGAGGTCAGAGCCTAAGACCCTCTGCAGTTTTGATGACCCACTACAGCTTCCTCTTCTCATCCCGGGTGGTGTTTCTGTACCACAATGTTATACTGCTGGTAAGGATGCTTTCAATGAGTCCCCTGTTGGTCCGAGTGAGGGGCTCCTATAATCCACATTGAGTACTTTATTCTATATGTGTCTATACTGAGAACAAGGTTGTAGTTCTCTCCACAGATGGTGATTCTGTGAACCAGGTCCCTGTATAAACCCTGTGGGGTTCCTGTACTGACTGTGAGCTCTGCAGAAACCTTCTTTTCGACCCTCACCACCTGTGGTCTGTCCATGAGGAAGTCCAGGATTTAATTAGGGGTGGGTGTTGGTACTTCCAGGTCGGACAGTTTAGCGGTCAGCTTCAGCTGCCTGATAATATTGAAGGCAGAGCTGTAATCCAGGAACAGTAGCCGTGCGAAGGTATTCTTACTGCCCAGGTGTTGGAGGGTGGATTGAAGTGCCAGCACCGTTAGGTCTTTCAATGATCTGTTGGAGCAATCAGCAAACTGATAAGGGTCCACTGTTTCATGAACAATGGAGCCAATGTGGGTTAATACCAACTTTCCCAAACACGTCATGGCAGCAGGTGTGAGTGCCAGGGTCCTGAGATCATTCGTTGTTTTTATGTTTGTTTTCTTAGGGACTGGGACTATCACAGAGAACTTAAAGGTGCGAGGTACAGTTTCCTGTGAGAGGGAGATGTTGAAGATATCTGTGTACACCTTCGCAAGCTATTCTGCACAGGCCTTCAGGACTCTTGGTGACACACAGTCTGGTCCCACTGCCTTGCGGGGGTTCACCTGCCTCAGAGCTCTGAGGACCTGTGTGTGTGTGTCACCTGCAGTGCAGTCTCATCTGGGTAACAGGGGGCCTTTAAAGGGATGTCTATGTTGTGCTGGTCGAATCTGGCATTAAAGCAGTTAAGGTTGTCCGGCAGGATGACACCATGGTTCCGTTAGCTTTCGTCCTGTGGTTTTGTCATTGACCTGATTCCCTGCTTCTCATGTTGTTCTCCCTGTTGCACCTCTCAGGTCTCTGGGTATAGGTCCCCTTGGCAGCCCTGGTGGATTTCTGGCACTTGTACCAGGCAAGTGTCCATGTATTCATGAATATTGTCTGTGGCTGCCTTAAAGATATTCATGTCTGTGACCTCCAAGCAGCCCTGCAGTTCTCACTTATCAGTCCACATCATCACAGTCCTGACTGGGTCTGTTTTAAGCCTTTTGGTGTAGGTGGGCTGCAGCAGGATAACAAGGTGGTCACATTTACCAAAATGTGGCTTGAAAACAGCAGTATGCGATTCTGATGTTGCTGTAGCATTTATCCAGAATGTTTCCCCTTGTGGCAAAGTTGACAAATTGGTGGAATTTGGGGAAGTTTTCTTGGAGATCACAATGGTTGAAATCTCCAAGAATAATGAAAGCAGCATCAGGATATGAGTTCTCATGTCTGCTGACCATGTTTTGCAGCTCTCTCATTAGTGTCCTCATTAGTTGGGTTGTCTGGGCAGGTGGAATGGCCTACACTTTACAGTAATATGCTCTACATCCTCAGAACATGACTGAGATATTACCCTGTCACTGGTGCTCCAGGATTGCTTAACAAGGATTGCGGTTCCACCGCTGCATGTTTTGCCGCATTCCGCTGTGCTGCGGTGGGCTTTGTAAGCACTGTAGCTTGCCGATGTTATGGCTTTGTTGGGGGTCCTCTGTCCAAGCCACGTTTCACAGAAACATAAAACTGCTGTGAAACCAGCTGACTGATGAGGTCGTTCATCTTATTAGCCAGAGACTGGACATTTAATAGGTTCTTCTAAGTTAATGGACTCTCCTTGTTCATTTAGCTTAAAAGCAAATTGTTCCGACGCCAGCACTGAGGCATTTTTCTTCTAAATGAAATCTGTAAATGAAACATAAAAATATGTGATCAATGTTATGTTTCTTTCAACTCTTTCTGTACAGGTTAATGAAGGTGATTGACAATAATTATACATAATCAGAATGATTTAAAATTAGTGTTATTAGACAATTACAGTATGTAACCACCGTGTCAGTCCTGATGTCCTCTCTCTAACCACATGAGTTATCTCTAAGTACTCCAGCTTCCTGCCACAGTTCAAATACATGACTTTTAGGATGTTCATCCCAGGTTGTGCCTGTCCTTAACCATAAACCACAGCTAAGCTAGTGACAAGCCCCAAATAGATTGATTAGTGAAACTGAACTTAAACTATCTTTGGTTATTTTTAAGGACACTTAAGCCTAGCTTATAAACTAACCCTTTAGGCACCAGAGTTTTAGAAGTTTTTGATGCATGCTGTAAATAAAACAAAATATTATTATTAAGTAGAATTTATGGTGACAGTAAAATAACTCATCAAATTTCATATTGTGGCATCACAGATTGGCCTTATTAGATTTCATAACTCTCACTATGAACTATGACTTTTACATAATAAAAAAAATAAAATAAAATAAAATAAAAATAAAAGTAAAAATAAAAATAATAATAATAAATTCTAATTGATTATCCTAGTTCCTTTTTAAATTTCTTATCCAATCAATCAATATCCAATGAAAAATTATAGTATAGTAATGATTATTAATGATTCATAGCAACATTGTTTATAACTTAAGATGCAACAGAGAGTACTAATAGGTTTACAATTGCATACTTCTTGTCTGTTTTCTGTTTTAGGGCATAAGTTTTATTCTCACCTTGTTTCTTAGACTCTTATATATCAGCTGATCAGTTACCACATCCGATTTAATGACTTTTTAAGGGCTATATCTCTAGAGTTCATTAAGCACCACAGATCATCACTTAGTCCGGGCAAAGCCTGTTTCCTTTTGTGCCTTAGAGGTATGATTTTAGAATATTTTGAAATAAGCTGCTGGGACATTTGCATTAAATCCTCACAAACCTCTTCAAAATCACCACAATTAAATTGACCTATTTCATTCTTAAATGACTCCAGGTCTGTCTTTAGAACACAAGTATGTGATTTTTCTTTTCTTTTTGTTTATACTTATGTAGTTTAATATAATTCCATAGCAACTAATACAAGATTGTGATCAGACAGACCTGTTATCAGATTATATTTTTTTAAATACATTCTACTTTACAAGTAAAAATGAAATCTATCAAGGTTTGAGATGATTTAGCTTTTTCCATTGAAGGTGCCCATCAGCAGCACCTCTTTAGCATAACACTTCTTGAGGACATCAGTTAAACGATCCTTAAAAAAAAAATCATAAAAAAACACCCATCCTCTGAACGTATAAAAGTCTAGCTCCACCACTGCTGACACTAAAGCACTTAATATATTTGTTCAGAAAATCAATGAAATTACACTTTCAAAGAGGCATCTGGAAACATTAGAAATCTTATCAAATAACAGTAAACAGTTCCACATGTAGAACAAGTCTAATTAGTAATAAACGCATGATTGCTTTCAAGTTGAATCTCTGTGTTCAGATTTTGTTTGTTCCAGCTGCTGGCCATCTGTCGCATCAAACACTTCTCCTCTCAGGTATAATAAGTTCTTTTTTTTTTGACAGACACCTTCTGCTGCTTCCTTCATTTTAGTTTTTCTGCCAATATCTGTGCTGCCTAACTCTGTTTAATGCTTTGCCATTGTTTGCTAGTCTAATGGTTTCATCTGCTGTTTATTATGCCCTCTGCGTGTACCACATTTTTCTTTTGCTGAGTATTTTATGGGCCTTTTATATGAATCTCATCTAGCTTTCCCACTACAAGTAACACGTACCACCTCAGGCCATTATTATAAAATGCCAGTTTATAATTTACAATTCACAATTCACATCTGTCACTTGTGTCTTGCCATGTTCAGACTTATTGTTAGCAGCTCAAATTCAGCACAGATGTTATAGTTTGGCTCCCAAAATTCAACACAGATACTGTCAAAATATGATTGCTTCCTCAAACATGTAATCATAAACCACATTATGTCTCCCAACATATCTTGCCACAGTCTTGGTTTGAAGCTTTCAGAAAAACAATCCCTGTTGAGAAAAATACTTCTAAAGCAATCACAAATAGAGGTAAACATAGACAAATTAATGTGTATAGCTGTTGGGTGGAATTCTTTAAAAATCATTGCAGCTAACAAAAATATGAAAACAGCATTCTGTAGGTAGGTTGTTGAATCTGCATAGATTTCTGGATGAAACTCAACATTTGTGTAGCGACTATCTGGTCTTATCATTTTAGTTGCTCTGGGTGCAGGAAAACCTGGTCATAACACACTTCAATGTCCAGACTTTAAAGCAAGTTTGGTGTGTTCCCATTTATTGAAGGAATAAGAAACATGGATAAATGACAATCTGAAGTCCAGGATGGCGGTCTATGGCAACATAATGGATGGATGGCCTCGAGGTTACGACAGATATGGAGATATAGTAAAAGGTGGTGGAAGAAGCGATAAAAGAAACGGTGCAAATTTTTACATAGCGATGTAACATGCATTTAGAAGTGGTTAAAACTCGTGCAACCTCCCATTACCCAAGCAAACCGTGCACTGTCACCTCTATGCCTATATGCACTTTCCCTCAACACCGCCACCAATGGTCGAGGGGAATATATGTCACCTGTGCCATAACTGATACCTGTGAAAAAAAAATGGCTCCTACATCTAAACATCTGTGACCAAAGCTGGAAAACACTGCGAGTGGTCCTAAGAAACTATAAAGTCAAGACCATTGTAGTTGAAAACATTAAAGCGCAGCATCAGGACTGGAGCTTAAAATTCATTTCAATTTATCTTGATGGTGCTTATCTGGGAATCCTAATACATTACATACAATACAAAAAGTAAGAATACACTCAGAACAGAGGTAAAGAAAAACACTGTCCACTGTTCCATCTGTTGCTTTGTAGTGGCCAAAAATAGTAAAGTTCCTAAATTTTTAAAACTAAATGCAGCTACAAACCGTTTGTTATCTGACGCTTGATGGTTTATTGATGTTTTTACCAGACAGTTTAATACTCTTGTCATTAGGTGGTCCAACCAGCACAAACACATGTATGTATACAAACATGCTATTGAGCCTCTTTTAGAGTTTGAGCAATAGGTTTTTCCTTTAATATATAATGCATCTGAAGATATATGGTACAAAAATCACTTATCAACAAGATCAAGAGAAAATTAGTTGATTACAATAAGGACAATGTTCTTGACTACTGATAATGTTCCAAAGGTCCTTTTTAACTGTGTTTTGTGGCGGCTTTCCTCAAAATTGCAGGCTTGGATTTTTAAATAACCCACTCTATGTCATATCTGACTTGAAAGCTCTGCGTACTGATGAAGAACAAGCAATAAACAACAAACAAACAAACAAAAACAAAACCCAGCATGATAATTCTTTATTCTTGCATATTTTTCTATAGAAGCATCCACCCCAGGAAAAAAGAGCTCCTGATGTTGTTACACTGTGAAATGTTTATTGTCCTAACAATATATTCCTCATGTAAACATTTTCTTCACATTATAACATGTTTCACATAATTACAGCAGACATATCATTATGTTACAACACGGTATAAATCAAACTGTAAAACAACATTTTTTTTATATAGCATGTTATAATAACATGAAATATTTTTGTGTTTTAACCAGAAGAAAGTATTAGAGCATTACAAAATAATACAACAAGATACTGTCAGAACAATAAACTTTTCACATAACGTTTCTTTTCCTGGAGCAGCAGCAATTCAGCAATTAACTTAATTTCCAACATTTGAAGTGAAGGCAAGTAATCTTTAATAGGTACATGAAAGGGCTGCAACAGGCCAGTGTCAAGCAAAAGGTAAATGGGAAAATCTATAGCTAGTCCAGAAGTTTCTGAACTGTTTGACTAACCTGATGTGTGATATAGTATAGAAAAAAAAAAATTACAGCTTTTAAAATATATGTTGCTTTTTTGGCAGTGATTTTGTAAAAGAGACTTACTACTCTGATTCGGTAGAATATTTATGAGTGTGGCTTCGGTTATCAAATGCAACTTGTTTCTCACCTGCATCTGGAATCTATGATGCATTAAAAAAAAGAGTGGGGAAAAAAGCATGAAACTTCCAACTGTTACTGTGCAAATCCATATTCTCCTATTTTCTGAGTTCAGAACTTCATGTCTTATAGAATTTTTTGTTAAATTAACCAGGAAGACATTCTCTAACATTTTCATATTGTTGATTTAAACACATAGTAATTGCTGCAACTGCACTTGATTTTTTTGCATCGTGTATCATGAATCTATAGAATGACCTCCTGAGAATTGCAGCAACAACAGAAGACTCATCCAGATGCTTTTTATTTCTGTTTAGGTCTGTCTAGCACTTTGACTGGCACTTTCTCTTTTTTTCATGACTCATGCTAAATATATATATATATATATATATATACATACACACATATAGTTCAACATCAATAAACATAATGATTTTAACATTGTTATCTTGTGCAAAAGATTATTTTTTGTTTAATAACATGCAATGAGCAAATTCTGCATTGGTGCATTGTGAAATTCTGAATTGTTATAAATGAACAAATACACACAGGTGAGGTAGAGACAGAGTGTAGTAACAGTCAACTTAGTGTAGTTTTGTAAGCATGTTTCTAGGTGGAGTGCCTGATGGCAGCAAGCAGGAACAACCTCCTGTATCGTTCCTTCAGACCGAGGTTGAAGCCTTCCTTCGCTGAAGCTGCTTTTCAGATTGGCCACTGCGTCATGGAGGGATGGGAGTTATTGTCCTTGACTGGCAGCAATTTTGCCAGTGTTTTGTCTCCAACCTCATCCAAAGAGACAAGTTTTATGCCAACAATAGACTCTGTTTTTGTCATGAGTTTGTTCAGTCTAGACTGTACACAACAGTAAAGATGATTGTGGACACTCTCAGCAGGAGTCTCCCTACACCACTTCACAAGGCTATGCTAACAATATTATCCTAAAATTCTGCTTCTGCAATGTTTAAGGAAACATTGTTTCTTAAGGATGATAAACAATAAAATTCAAATCAGTCCACATTTATCATGGATTGAAAAAAATTACATCAGCTATGTAGCAAAACCTGACCTGTACCAAGGCCAAAACAAAAGTTCAATGTACATTACAAATAATCTCCTCTGACTTTCCACTGTACAGAGTTGGCTCCTACATCCTTCAGATTCAGCTGGCAGGACCAGCTTACTCTTTTTTGTGCTATCTGTCAATGTCCTAATGCGGTTGCATTAGTTCTATAAATGGTGCTCATGTCTACTACTGGCACACAAATCCTCACAAGGTCTGTTGACTGTTACTATTCACAAGCATTTTGTTCAATGCATTGAGAAGAATCGGTATTGACTTCAGTTAAAAACAGCCTTGCTAAATTCAAAATTATTCAGTAATATGATTACTTATGAACAACTTAATTTAAAGGGGTTATGAACAACACCGGACTGAGGATTTCTCCTTTAAATCTTCCTTTGAATTTGAATCTGGCTACTTAAGGGGTATAGCTTTTAAGCTAGTGGTAAACACTGTAACAGGCTGATAAAATGATAATCACGGCAGAACAAAAACAGAGGTGTGAAATAAAAAAAAAATCTTTTACCTTCACCATTAAAGTATAGTACACACTTTAATCAGGTTGTGGTGTTAAAAACTAAATAAATAAAAATTTCTAAAGCTCTGAGTGGAGCTCAGAGGCTGTAATTACTGTGAGATGAAAGATGCTTCTCTATCTCCACAAGTTTGATTCATGCTGCAGAGAGTTAGTCTTCTGGCCAAACTGAGCCAGAAAACCAATCTAATGAAGCAATTAGCTGCTTTGTTCAGGGCAAAGCCAAGAACCCAACAACTGTTTTTAGTGAAAGTCACATGTTCATTTCAAAGATCAAAGATCAGTCACTTTGGTTAAACAAGAAGATAAATGTGGATCAACTCTGAGAAGAATTCCTATCAACCTGCATAAAGTCTATTGAATGTTTTGAAGGACTTCAAGTGCTTTGGTGGAGACTAGGTACTGCTTATCACCTCCAAATACTATTCCTTTAGGTGAATCACAGTGTGGGAAGAATTGTGGAGTAGGATTGCTTCTTGACAGAATAGACCTTTCAGACTGGTCAGCTAAGAGAAAAATTAAACCAGCTAAACACAGACTGGTTCTCGAATAAATCAAAGACATGAGTCTGGGCAAAGGTTTATCTCTCTGTAATGGACAGCTATCATTAGGTGGCCCATCTGAAAACCACACTGAAAGCTCTGCAAATAGTCCTAAAGATGGCAGTACTTCCCATCCAGTCTAATTAAATTAAACAGGAACTGCTGTTACTGTTGCCCAAAATATTAAGATTAAAGAATTAAAGGTCTGAACACTGCAAATGGCAGATGGTAGATATAGTTTTGATAAATTACAAAAATTGTGTAAAAACCTAAGGCTGTCAAAAATAATGTGCTTACAGCGGCAACTAATTTATAGAATTAATTGCGCTAATATTTTAAATGCATTTAATGATTGCACAGTGTTGTAGAAAAATGACCAAGAGTCTGGAACGAGTAAAAGTATAAAAAGGTTTATTACAGGAGAAGTATTGAATACAGAATTACTTGCAAGTAATGAGTGGTCGTCCTGACTTGCGTGAAGTCAGGAGAAACTCTGGGGAGGCAAGAAGAAAAAAACAGTTATACATTTCTGTAGAAAGAATCCTCCTTCCTGAAGATCTTGGGTGGACACACAACTCCAAGAGCTGGCGTCAAAACAACCTCATATAGTTGTGTCTCCACCAGAACCAGTCTGACTAAGAGTCTGAGGAGAGACCAGATAATGGCCATCTTACCCTCATAGTGAACTTTTAACAGAGCATGTATATGAAGAGAATAAACCTTAAAAGTGAATTAAAGCATGATGAGTAAAAATGTACAATGTAAAAAGTGTAATATAGTAACAATCATTGTAAATACAATTTGTAAATGAATATAGTAAAAGAAGTACTTATAGTTTTGATTATAATATAGAGCATAATAAGTCAAATTTCTTCCACAACAGCAAACACACAAACCCCAGACAACAATCACTTGTTATTTCTCTTTATTTCTTAATATTGACAGACATAAACAACTCATCCAAGTGCTCAGGAGCAGCTTTCAGAAAGTTTAAAAGAGGAGGAAGAAAAGAGGTTCCAGTGTAGAGATATGTGGTTTTATCTGACATTAAAATGCTGTTTAACTTTTAATCGTTACCAGCTAGAGGCTAGCTAAGTGGAAACAAAGCACAGTTTCCACATAATGATGCTGTGGATCATGGGTCTCAAACTCTCTGCTGTGAGGTGATATTTTGTGACAATAAAATATAATAATAATGAGAATAATTTATTTTTATTGTTATTATAATTATAATTATTAGTATTGTTATTCGTATTATTATTATTGTTTGTTTCTGTTGCTGATATGAAAGTCTTATGTTTTTTTTTTTAAAAAACGGGTTAGTAAAGGACCCTGCAGCAACCAGTATGCATGTCAGTACTACAAATCTGCAGGGAAAAGCTTTTTTTGCCCAGAGCGCACATCACATCAATCTTGATGGGAGAGGTGGAGTGTGGGGAGACCATTAGAGTGAAGGGATCACAGGGACTGGAAGAAAAGTAAAGTTGTGCTGAGAAAAAAATGTTCATAATAGGTAAATAAATCCATTTGTTTTCTCTCTCTGACGGTTCTGCTAAACACCAAATGGGCTGATTGCTGCATTATGAGTTTGTTGTGGTCTCAGTGAGGTGAAGATCAGAGGAAAAGTACTTCAGCAACAAGGCATCATTGCAAAGTAAATATGATCTACACACACACACACACACACACACACACACATATATATATATATATAAAAATCTATAAATAAGGGGTAGGACTTTAACGCCTTAATTGTGATTAATTAAGTACAAAAAAATTAATGCGTTAAAGATTTAACACATTTAATCGCAGTTTGAATTCCAAACGATGCAGATTGTTTGTTAGCAGACATTCCTGCTATACCGTTTAGACGGGTACATGCATCAAAGCTTGGCTAACAATTTAGCAGGTTTGGTGTTATATTTAGCGAGTTGTAACAACTCTCTTTAAAAGAAATTGATTAGCAACAAATCTAGTGACTTTTTTTAGTGTTATTGGGAACTCTGCCGACTGACATGAAAGCATTTATAGTTTAATTCCTCGCAATGAGCCGCAGGCACTGCCACAGGCCCCTCCCGCATCCAAAAGTGTTCACATCTGCAGTCAGAGCAGCAGATGTTCACCACTGCTGGTTTGAAGTGAAGACGGAAAATAAAACGCGAAATGCTGACGCTGCCTGATCAGTCTGAGGCAATCCTTGAATTTGGGTTTCGGGATAGTGTTTCCTCTAAGATCAGCCTTTGACATTTTTATCTTGGCCTATGTTTAATTTTCATGAAAATCAACCCTCCCTACACACAAAGATGTTTTTAATGAGTTTTAATTATGTAAAATATGACATTAATATAATACAGCTTCTTTATCTTTAATATAACATGCTTCCATGCACCAATGAAAAGGACAACTCGTTTGCCTCTTAAAGATGCGAAAGCACACATAAAACAACTACTCTCTAATTCGTGTTTTTCAACCAGTGTGCCGGCGCACACTAGTGTGCCTCGAGATATTGTCAGGTGTGCTGTGGGAAATTATCCAATTTCAATTAATTGGTGTTAAAAAAACGTTTTTGAAAACAAATTAATTACTATCGGCAAATAATGTGCCATTGTCGAGTGTCTGTGCTGGCAGAGCACTCATTTATTACTCTTTAATAATAGAAGGTGGCAGCAGGTAGCTAATTGCCTTGTACTTACAAGAGAATTAGTTATGTATGGATGCAACAGGTAGCGGTTACAGTGGCATTTTGGCTAGCAAGACTATACGGTGACAGTGATGGGAAAGTTTTTGAATAAGAAAAACGCTAACTCCAAACTAGACCCTGGACAAAATTCGGATCTGGATGAAGGCCCTAGTATGAGTGGAAGTCAAAAGAAAGCAAAGATGGTAAGCTCGAGCAAAGTCTCTGGCGCGAGGCTATACAGTAAAAGCTATCTTTCTTTTGGATTTACTTTTACTGGGGATTCAGCGACACCGACGTTGTTGTGCTTGGTGTGTTGTGAAAAGCTATATAACAATGCTATGGTCCCAAATAAGCTTAAATGTCATCGCCAAACGAAACACCCTTCACTTCAAGACAAGAATGCAGACTATTCTGTTTGCCTGTGTGAACAAACGGAGAAGCAGGCCACTTTCATGACAAAAACCACAAAGGTGAATGACAGCGCCCTTAAAGCTAGCTACCATGTTGCTGAACTTGTAGCTAAATAAAAATAAAATCCCACACAGAAACCTTGGCAGAAACCTTGATACTTCCCGACTGCAAAGCCATTGTAAATGAAATGTTCGGACCTGAAGCAGCTAAAGAAATAGTTGACGAGTCTACTGATATTAGTGGACATGCTCAACTCTTGGCCAATGTGCGTTTTGTGGATGGAGATGCAATCAGAGAAAACTTCCTATTTTGCAAGACATTGCCAGAAAAAACAATAGGAGAGGACATTTTCTGGGTCACATCAGAATATCTCAAAAAAGGAGGACTTAAGTGGGAAAACTGCACGGGTGTCTGCACTGGTGGAGCTGCAGCCATGGTCGGGTGCACCAAAGGCTTTGTAAGTTGCATCTCTGGCAACAACATGTGGAAAGTGGCAACCTTGAAATGTTCCCTCTCACCAAGACATAGCGAGATGCTAACTCTGCTGCATTGTGTGAAATAGCTAAACATTTGAAAACTCTTGAGGAGAAGATGTCATTTTATTTCTCTTCAGCCTTCACTGAATAGCTTGACTGGATTAGGGATCCATATAGCTCAGCATCAGTTGTTGGAAAAGACATGACTTTACAGAAGCAGGAGGAACTGACTGAACTGAGATAAAATCGCGGTTTAAAGTTAAGCTTTGCTGATGTACCTTTGGACAGTTTTTGGTTGGTTACTGCCAAGGAGTTCTCCACCCTGGCAAACAAAGCTATTGTGACATTGCTTCCATTTTCCACAACATATCTGTGTGAGGTGAGCTTTTTAAGCCTGACTGCTATAAAAACTAAAAACTCAAAGTCAAAGAGAGAGACTGAGAGCTGTTGGAGAAGAGCTTTGTGTGTCTTTTTTCGATTCCCGCCAGGATTTTAGCTCTGTGCTCATCCAAGCAGGCCCAGGTTTCACACTGAGTGAGTAGAAATATGAAATATTATAAAATACTTTTTTCTTTGTGTTTATTTGATTCCTATTCAGGACACTTTGATGAGAATGACTGACTTTAAATTGTTAATATTGGCTGCAGCGTTTCATTTTTTAACATTTTTGTCTGGTGGTGTACCTTGTGATTTTTTTTAATGAACAAAATGTACTTTGGCTTAAAAAAGGTTGAAAAACACTGCTCTAATTAAACAGATATTGAAGTCTGGTTATTATTTAAAGAGGGGAGTTAACGACTCACCCCTGTGTAAATGAGAAAATTAACTACACAGGTGGAAAAGAGGAAGATGTGAAGTTGGACCTTTTTATGAAATTTACTAGAGGTGTCAAGCAAAAATCTCAAGGTGCCTAATTTAAGGCATAGGTAAAATGTGACACTGTAAAATCTTGTAAAAATAATCTATTTTAATCTAAATTTGTGTTGTCAGGGGAGTGTTTGTTTGTGATGGAACACCTCTCAAGGGTTCAAGTTTAGTAAAATGTAGGATTTGCACCTTACCCTCTTTCCTCCGTTGGATGAGATGAGAGGTGGGCTGCATGGCTCTGCTGCCTCGTTTATGTGAGTCTGAAATAAAAAAAAAACACTGCATGTGGGAAGGATATGGATTACAGACTATCTGCAGATGTGGAGGAGGATAATTTTGAAGATGTATCATTTTTACTCTTTAATGGCTTCTACATAATTTACCTCTCCGGATATTTGCACTATTATATTAGCAGATAATGATGCAATTGCATATGTATATGTATCTATATATATATATATATAGATACATATACATATATATATATATATTGTATTAACACTGAGCCAGTTCTGCAACTGTAGAAGCATTAACGGGTAGGTAAACATTTTTTTGACATTTGTTAATGTGTTTTTTTGTGTTGTAGTTTTCATCTTTAAATCATCAGAGCTGTTGAAGTACACTTCAACACTTAGAATTCAGGTACATTTTGAATTAGTTTGAGATCAACTTGAGGCACAATATTAACAGGTTATTCATTTTTAAAAAGAGAGATCATCAAAACATTAGTTTTCACATGTGCAGCATTAACCTTGAGTTAGACATAAGTGTTTTTTCTGAAAAGAGCAGTAATGAGCTGTGTAGTGGGGACTAACAACATGTGCTGACTGCAGTATTTTGCCAGTATGTACACACCTATATATTACAGGTATATGTATACAGTTGTGACTGTTAGAAATGTCCAAATCAAATTTTTATATATAATCCAACCAAAGAACATGATGCATCAATCACTGCAGCAATGAGTCTTTCAGCTAAATACTGTAAATGTTTGTGCTGGACTGGCTGCAGACTCTATCATAAACAAAAGGTGTCACTAACGAAAAAAAATATTTAAAAAATGTGACACTTGTGTCACTGTCACCTGACACCACAACAAATTCCCCGTAATGTAAATGCCCTGTACTGTCTCTGGTGATAAAGTCTTTCTGGTTCTGATGACACCACTACTCCACAGCAATAGTACTACAAGAAGTTATAAAGTAGAGGTTCACAAACTTTTCTGCAGGACCCTTGTTTCATCGACAACAAAAGTGTCAAGCCCATTGGTACTTGCACAAATTTATCCATGTTTTTCTAGTGTAAAAACTATATGTAGTTTATTATTAGCCTTGCTACCCCTTGTCATAACTCCTAGCCAAACCCCCAGTTTGGGAGCCACTGCCATAGAGTGCTAATGACACACAAATCTATATCTACCAGAAGACTATAGTGCAATCCAAACACTGATAATTCTTTTTAATTTTTTATTTAGCCTTTATTTAACCAGGTTAAACCTGTTAATATCAAAGATCTCTTTTTCAAGGGAGACCTGGCCAAGAGGGCAGTGGCATAGTTACATTAAAACAACAAAAAATTTGCAGCATTAAAATTCACTCACATAAAACACATGCACACAGAATGTGTTGATCAAACTGAAGACTGGACATGCCAGAACTTTCTTAAGTTAAATAAAGATTAAAGTGAAATAATAGTTTTTGGAGCCAATGAAGAAAGATTAAAAGTTAGTACTCAGCTGACAGCAAACAGCAAAGTTAAAAACCAACAACCAAGCCAGAAATCTGGGCGTAGTCATAGAATCAGACGTGAATTTTAGTAATTACATTAAGAACATATCAAGGATTTAAGGATTTAAGGAAGTGGAGCAAGATTAAAAAAACCTGTTCATGTATTTTTTTTTTTTTTTTTTTTTTTTTAGTAGACAATACTTTTTTAACGTTGTCCCCACAGGTCTTCCTAAAAAGCCCATCAGACAGCTGCAGTTAGTCCAGAACGCTGCTGCTCAAGTCCTCACTAAGACTCACCAGACCAGTCCTCAGATCTTTAAACTGGCTTCCAGTCAATCCTTCCAATCCTGCTGTTAGTTTACAAACACTGAATGGTTTAAGGCCTAAATACATTCAGGATATTATGGTGCCAACTAACCAGTTTCCTCAGGTATTTGGGGTCAAGTTTACTTTCTGTTCCCAGAGTCAAAACTAAAAGTGGAGGCAGCAAACAAACTCCCAGAAAACTGAAAGTCTGCTGAAACTCTCAGCAGTTTTAAATCAGGGTTAAAAACTTCTTTTTTTTTTTTTTTTTGCTGCCTTTTATCAAAACAACTGTTAATTCCTCACACTGTAAATTTGATGTCTTATTAAATTTTATTCATTATTTTATTCAAGTTATTCATTCATTATTATAAACTGCAGAGCTGAAAGTCTGACAGGTGGCCGACGTTTCACTCCAAGCTTTCAGATGATTTCCGTTCGTTTGCTGTTGCTAACCAGGTCCAGTCTGCACATATCAACAGCCGCAAGGAAGCTGCAACAGCTGATAGTCTGCTGCTGCTGCCGTGGTGATCAGATTTTTGGACCTGTGACCAAGCTGCAGCAGCGAGTCAAAGCTTTCATCATACTACATTTGCTCCAGGAGATAAAATCTTAGCTGGGCTTTGATCATTCACAGGTGACTTTGCTTGCACTATAAGGATCCTCTGATAGTCTTTGACATCTTATGGCACACTGTTGGAACAACTCAAATCTCAATATTAGTTTAACACATTAAAGCAGTCAACACAGACAGAACTACCGGAAAATATGATTAAAAGAGGATGTAGTTTGGGATGTTTTCAGCTGAATGGTGCACGTAGAAAGTGAGTAGCTGTATAAATGTTCCTGTCTGGGAGGTTTCACATCTTAGCCTTTCTATACGGATGACTAATATGGATAATAACTTTTGCTGCAGAGAATTTATTTGATTTCATTAAATAAAGTTTACATAATTGAACCCAATAATAAATAAAGCTTTCAGAAACAAAATGGCTTCCATGCCTGTCCTTGAACATAGGGATAAATACAAGGTGGTTTTATAATCACCACTTTTATGATTCTATGTAGTAGAACAGGAAACATTTAAATGATGGAAACATAAAGTTTGTGTTAAGAGCCCTTTAATTAAAAAAAAAAAAAATCAGTAAAAACCAAAGAAACCAGTACAAATCAGCTCTAAAAGAAATTAATGGATTTCTGCTTGGAAGATCATGTTGTCTACACTTTTAATTCATAATTTTCTGTAAAAGAGAAGAGACCAGGTCATACTAGAATATAAATGTTATACAAAATATATGTACATGAAACAGAGAGCTGTGACAGAAGGTTGAAAAAGCAATATTATTGAAATATGGTATGGCAATTTCAGACGGCTCTTTCATGAAGGCATTATGTTTTTTTAATCTGGTTCATAGTGGTGAGCTAACCAGTAGACTGCCATATCCTTTCCCACTACCATACCCACCTGCATATGGAATAGCATGCCCAACTTTAAATGTAGTTTTGTTATGTTTTTAACCACAACACAGAAAAAAAGTATGTTATGACCCATTTGCAGTTTTTAGCTGACATTTACTTGAAAACATAATGTTCTTTTTAATAATAGTGACACCTTAGAGCATGTTTGGGTGCTTTTATCCTACTATTGTCTAATGTTCCTGCTCACATGCACTCTGTGAAATGACACCCAACTACCTCTTCTTTATAGCAGGATTAACTGATGCAACAGATACGAATAGGCACACATCTAAACAACTATGGCTGCAAGGAATCAATACAATATCAATATAATTATATATGAAAATCAATATATTAACCAATATAAATCAGCTCTAACAGAAATTAACTGATTTTTGCTTAGAACACAGATAATTTATGCTCTTTGACTGTAGCCACAACCCTAACCATCACCATTTCCCATGAGGAATGCTGTGCTATGTTTGCAGGTAATGGCTGTAAAACTTTTGCTGTGTAAAAATCTAACATGGCCTTAAAATCCGTTGAATATGACTCTACCTTTTTCCTCTTTCAGTTAATAGGGATCAGTAAATACAATTCAATATAAAAAAGCAAGTACACCTACTTTCATTTTTAAACTTTAGTACCAAGAGGACATAATAAAAAACCCAACTGGTCCTCACCAGGTCAGAAAATTATACAAATATGACTTCAATACAAGACATTACATATTAATTTCTGTTTATTTAGCGTATTTAATAGGGACCATGAACCGCTGCATTAATCACAGAGGAAAGCAATAAGTTGGACTGAACTGGACTGTGTCATAAAGGCGCCTTGAGATGACTTTGTTGTGAACTGAATTAAGCTAAATTACTCAGTAGCAGTACCACATCAGTCATTCTCTGTGTCACATTGACAGTCTCTCACATCAGATTGAGATCTGGGTCTTGATTGTAATGGAAAACCTTGTTTGATTTTGTTTTTCAACCTTTATGTTTTGAATTTGCTGCTGTGCCTGGGACCATGGCACAAATTTTATCCAGTCTTTTGTTGTCAGACAGATGGGCTATCATTTGACGATACAATACAAACTGTGCAAAGAAGTTCTTATTCAAAGACTGCAAGATGCCCAGGCCCTGTGTCTGCAAAGTACCCCCACATGCATACACATGCATAGTGTTATGCATGTCCAAAGGACATTGTCCCAGAAGTTTTGTGGTTTGTAGCTACAAGTTTGCCATTCTAAGCTATGCTGCTATATTCTTCTATAGAGAGAATTTTTTTCTCTTGGAAACCTTTCCAAACAAGCCATTTATATTCAGTTTTTTTTCTAATGTAGTTTTATGAACTTTAATATCTAACATGCTAACCAAGGCATTACAGTACGTGATGTTTTTTTTTACTCCAAACAGCTAGTGTCCAAAACTCCTGTTTTTAAAGAGGGGTTCACACTTGTGAATAATCAGTTAATACTTGGGTTAGGGTTGTACTTGATTACCAGCACCTTTCTGAAAGTAACCGTCATAACTATTATGGAAACAGCCAGGAAGTACTTTGTTTTTGCACAAACTGTTCTTTGCATTTTAATTTAGTTTTTGTTAATTTTATACTGACACTGTTTATTATGTTATTACCTTCTTTTTTGTTTAAACTTTTTTATATATAACCTTTTTTTCTTTTCTAATAAATGTTTATAAAAGTATAAATGTATGTTATTGAGTTAGAGACAAGTTCAGACTAGCAGTTCAGGAAATCTCATGGTTCCTTTAAAGGAGTTGATTATGGTACAACGACAGACTCCTTTAAAGAGGTGAAGTGTTAAATAGTAGTAAATACAGTATATTAGTAAAATCTTGTGAATCTGATATTAAAATGTACTAGATAGAAACATGAGTTCATGCCAGACTCATCTATAACATCATTAACCTTTGAACTTCAAGGCCGAGTATGTGCTGTGACAGCAACACTCAGAGTTCTGATCGGATTTGTTTTACACACTTTATGCTGAAACTGTCATCACTGCAGACAAATCTATTCTTGAAATTTTCTCTCCTCTATTTTCTGCGATACCTTCTGTTTAAATGTCACTCAGACAGGAACAGTCTCTTTTTCTTCCTCTCTCACAGGATGAAAATTGAATTTGCAGGAATAAAGAATGAAATTAACACTCCAACGAATTAAAGTGAGTCTCAAAGTAGATGAACAAAAAGGTAACCTGAGAGTTTTACTGTGTGACCCAGCCTGGAGGAGCGTGTTCATATTGCTTTAACTACAGCAGTGAGAGATGGTTTCCATGACGATGATGCACTTTTAAGAACCTGAGAAGGAACACAGATATTAACTTTCAAATAACACCCCCTAGCTTCTTGGCACTAAATTCTCTTTGCTTCTGCTATTGTGTGAGCAGGAAAAGAAATGTTTTAGAAATGTCTCAGATAAAAATCCACATGCCATTTTTTCTTTTATTTGAGTTTTCCTTTCATTTGATCATGAGCTACTTGGTTCTTTGTGAAAGAGCAATAATTTTGGTTCTCAATTATAGTCACGATTACAATTTAATTAATTTATATAACAAATGTCATCTCAATGCACTTTAAAAAACGTTTAATTTAACCTATTTGTAATACAATTCACCGTAATCCAATTACATATCACAGTCCAATTAAATTAAATTTATTATAATCTGTTTTAGACTAAGTTAGTATAGTTGTGTTCATATGAATCTATTTTATACACTGCTCAAAAAAAATAAAATAAAATGAACACTTAAGGTGTTTTCACACTTGGTCACTTTTAAAAGAACCAAACTCAGTCTTCTTTAAGTGGACCGAAAAGTGGACCAAAAGAAAATAAACTCAATTCTTTTCATGTTCAATTTTTGAGTTTATTTGCAAGAGGACCAGGTTCTCTTTCTGGTCCAGTTCAGCTTTAATTTTGCCTATGAAGGTAAAAATGTGCCAAAATGAACAAACTTGTAGATTTGATGTGAAAACTTGTAGAATAAAATGTGAGAAGTTGCGCATCAAAAATCTGAACTTGTATGTCAAAATTTTCTGCTGTAAAGAAAACTCACACACACGTGAACTGAATTTGAAGTTACAGAGAAAAAATAGTCCGTCTGACAAATTATCTTCCATAGTTTACACAGTTCTAACTTATAAATGACCAAAAACTAGCCCTGCATGGTACCCATGTATAAAATCTACATTCTGTACCATTTGCGTTTAGTCATAATTTGACTAGTATACCATGTAAATATTGTATTGCTGTAACACTTGAATTTGTACAAAAGATATCATTACATATGATTATTCTTATTGTTTTGGAGTGCCTGTTGTGGTCTTTTTCACCAGTATAAAGTAATCACAGCAGGCTGCAGTTGTTTCACTGTTCATATTTTCAAAAACTGTCTAAAAAAAGATCTACTTATGGATGCATTAATGTTCACTTGTGTTCATCTAACAAGCTCACTTGCCACGACCACTTTAGCAGACGCACCGACATTAAAAAATAGAAAAGCCGCGTAGCACCACCTCTGGGAACGGGTAAACATAATTTAAAAGGTTCATGTGAAAGTGGACTCGACCGGCTGAATGTTGTAACCTCCCTCCCACCTTAACGGAACTGAGTGCCATTTCGAACGTGGTCTATTAAATCAGTTTGGGTACCATGCAGGGCTAGTTTTTGGTCATTTATAAGTTAGAACTGTTCCGATTTGTTCAGCTAGCCAGCAGTCACCTTTCATACACACCAAAGAGCGTATTCACTTGATCTTAATGTAATTCTTTATACATTTTGTTAGAGCATATGTTCGTTTGCTCCTAAAACACACAACGGGGTAGTCAAAACGATGGTTAATGAAGTAACTTACCCCAGGTTGGTGCGCCATAGCGAATAGCTGCCAAGAGGTCCGACAAGAGAAACTCTCGAGACGTTGGGCTAACAACCATTCACTCTGATTGGTATAAAATACTAAAAGTGATAAACATCTGGCCTGATGCTGCTGTGAAGAAACAATATCAATATCATGTGGATCCATCCACACCAGGAGCCAGTCCACCCATGTCCAACAATGCCAACCACCCCAATCAGGACAGACCAGGGCCCACACCACACCCATAAGGATGCAGTGCAGGGCCCCAGCCACCCAGATAAGGGTGATCACCACGGCAACAACCCCCAGACCGATCAGGCAAAACTCCCTGCGTGGAGGATCCCCATGAGGAAAACACTGGAGTTAAAATGAAGATTAAATAACCTTAAGAAACAATAAGAACAGCTAAGAATGAATGAATGAATGAATGAATGAAAATAAATAAATAAATAAATAAGAAGTAATACAGCTGAGTAAAATGAAAATAAAATAACGTGAAATAAAATTATGTAAAATAAATTAATATCAAGTAAAATCTAGTTAAAAGCTAAGCTAAAAAGGTGGGTCTTAAGTCTCTTTTTAAAAACCTCAGTGGTCCCTGCAGCCCTGAGACCCTCCGGCAGACTGTTCCACAGACGAGGGCTGGAACAATGGAAAGAGGCCTCGCCATACTGTATGTCTTCACTCACTGGACATTTCAGTGACTGTGTCAGCATGCAGAGGAGGAATAAGAAGTGAGCAGAGATTAGTGTGATCGTGCAAATGCGACCACGCCTCTATGGAGGCTAGAGACAGACTAGGGTGGCTCAGAAACCCCGGGAGGTAAGCAGCAAGAATTTTTCATTAGACTGGTGAAAATACAATTGAATGAATGAATGTTTGAGTGCATCTGGTTTGAATCTGCCATCTCACAGGATCTACGTCACTTACAGCAACACGACTCGTTTTAAATCTCGATGAATGAAATATTCCTGTTGGAATGTGGGATGTGTTGAGAACAACATAACATAAGAATGATCAATGGATCATACTTAAAATAAAAGTGGAAAGATCAGGGGTATCATGCATAAAACTGTGCATAGCAAAGCAAAGTACAGGTGACGTCTGCAGCGCAAAAAGGAAATGCGCCACACTTCAGCTTCCAGATTTATAAAAGTGTGCGCACGCACGTCCTAAGCCCGTTTCCATTTATAAATCAGAATCAACTCTAAAGCGTGCACAAAACTGAGGGAACGCCTTCCCCTTTTTTTGCGCCTTTCCAATTTATGAAAATGAACGGACTGCATCTGGAGGAAAACTACTTTTTAATAGAACCCACAGCAGGACCAGATTCAGGGAGGATGGCCTGTTGGATTTAGACAAATTAATAAATAAAACATCTGGTAACTTGCACCATCATTTTAAACAAAACTTGCTGTTAGATACAGTATACACACAGTTATGTCAGGAGCTTGTAGAGAGCAAAAATAGATCTTAAAAAAGGGGATTTTAAACTGACTAAAAGAATAATAGCAAATGTTGCTCTCTGGCTTTTGAATATGAAATTAGCAGAACAGGATTGCCTCTCTAAAGTGTCAAAACCTTTAAGGGTGGTCATATGTTAGCCTTCTTGTAACAGCTGGTCCATATTTCACCATAACTTAATGTAACTGAGCATTTTCTTCCACAGGAGCAAAACTCATTGATTTTCAGGCTTGTCAGAAGTACCCTTTGCTGTCCATTGTCAGCTAACATGATCTCTTGGCAGCAAAAAGTCTGCTTGAGAAATGAGATACAGGGAAAATGGGTTACCGTTTTTCAGGAAAATCATTTACCAGGAGGAGGACAAGGACAGCAAGGAAATGAAAAGAAATTGGAGAGCAAAATAGATAGTATGGAAGAAGAGAAAGATGAAAGAGTGAAAGAGAAACATCTTCACTGTACAATCAAGTACAACATCTTGGCAATACTTCCAGCAAAAGTATAAATGATTGAGAGGACAACTAGCAGGATGAATAGTTTATTAGAAAGGCCTGCTTGATAGTCAGTTAAAAAAAAGAAGTAATAAGACACATACACAAAAGGAGAAAGTCTGAGAGACTCCCAAGTGTGTGAGAAGAAAATGGAGGTGAAGTTTACAGGCACTACGTTAGCTAATTGTCATCCACCTCTGCTGGTGGCACAATTCTCTTTACAGGAGCTGACATTAAACCCTCTCAACAGGTGTCTGGGTGAATGATTTCAACCTGAGTAAACAGAACACGATTAATGGTGCGAGATGGCACACACGGACCACAATGCTATTGGCACAACACTGACTGTGTCAATAAAAATGTTATTAATGTTTAGGACTGTGTCAACATTATCTTTATTGTTTGGCTGCTCACTAATTTTTGTTTTTAACAATGGGGTAGGGGTGGGGGTGGGGTTTTATAAACTGAGCATAGGGTTTATGTGATGGAATTATTCATAAGGACTATATAAAACTGTAGCGAAAGGAACATTGAAGGTAAGTGAATTATAAAGCACACCATGCAAACATGTCATTTAAACAAATATCAATCTATTTTCTTTCCCTGTCTAAAAGCAACAGACACCAAGAAGAGACAAATAGGGTTGTTGTAGCAACCTTCATTACAATACTTATTGTTCTCTTTGACAAACATCCAGGTTTGACAGCAGTGGTTTAGCTTATTTTGATATGTCCAAATCAATAGCAAATTTAAGCTGTAGGTACTCAGCCTGGAGCTCATTATGTGGACCAGTGTTATTTACTTGCCTCAAGCTGCATACTCCTCTGTCCAACCCCTCCTCCCTCCTTTTCCTCTTTATATTTCATAAAAATATGCCACCACACAGCACAACTTGCACCCAACCAGTGTCACCAGGAGACAGAATTCAGGGACTACCAGCCAACACACCCAAATTAGGCATGTTTTTGTCAAGATTTCCAACTTGCACAAATACACATTGCCATGTGGATTTTCTCCAAGTCCTTAGTGCTCCCAGATGATTAAGCCTGGAATTGTTAAGTAATTATATGGTTTTGCTTAAAAAAAAAAAAAAAACTGTGGTGCAGATTAAGTAAAAATTAAATTAATAGGTTTTGGAATAAGAGGCAAGATTCACAGAGTATCAGATAATTTCACAAGGAAAAGTTACACAGCACAGTAAATAAAGCACAATACAGGTGTGACTCCCAGGAAACAAGAGTGCAGTCAGCTGTGTAGTGGATCCTCAGACAGTAAATATTCTCCAGGGTGACAAAGTGCTTGACTCTTTAAGTTTGAGAACCAAAATTTTAACTTTTAAACAGAGGACATTACTGATGTTTGAAAGTAAGGCACGTACGATCAAAACATTATCTGTTTATGACCAAAGTGAATTTAGACCTAATTTTAGATCCTGTTTTACCAAAGACAGTTCAAAACTAAAGGAAATGTATGATTGTTCTGCTTCAGCATCTCCACCATTGTGTACTGAACATTAGAAGAAAGCCTGTGATTTTTGCCTCCTCCGTGTTTGCCCACAGCTGTTTAACCAGAGAACGTCAGCCCACAGAGCACATTGCCGACGGCACGTCAAATGAGGGCTGCATCACTCTGCCTCTGCCAAATGAGGCAGAACGAGGCTAATTCTATTTGAGCTTTACCACTTCAGTCAACTTCCCAGCACAATTAGCTCCCCATAACAAGAGAAGTCTGAAGAAGAGTACTGGGGAGTGTGGGAGATGGAAGACACCAATGATCTCTCTTGGCTGCCCAAAACAACAGTTATTTAATAAGACCACATAGCTGCTATAATGGCTATATTTAATTTGTTACAGCAAAAACAGTTCTTTGGCAGAATCTGATGCAGGATATTAAATGTGAAAGTATTGAGCTTAAGTCAAGTATAAATGAGTTAATTGTTTACAAATTATGTCATTGCTGATTTTGAAAAGGGGTGAATTGTAAATAATGGCAGTAAAATATACCACAAACTACACTGCTCAAAAAAATAAAGGAAACACTTAAACAACACAATGTAACTCCAAGTCAATCACACGTCTGTGAAATCAAACTGTCCACTTAGGAAGTAACACTGATTGACAATCAATTTCACATGCTGTTGTGCAAATGGAATAGACAACAGGTGGAAATTATAGGCAATTATAAAGACAACCTCAATAAAGGAGGTTCTGCAGGTGGTGACCACAGACCACTTCTCAGTTGCTAAGCTTTCTGGCTGATGTTTTGATCACTGTTGAATGCTGGTGGTGCTTTCACTCTAGTGGTAGCATGAGACGAAGTCTATAACCCACACAAGTGGCTCAGGTAGTGCAGCTCATCCAGGATGGCACATCAATGTGAGCTGTGGCTAAGTTTGCTGTGTCTGTCAGCATAGAGCATGGAGGCGCTACCAGGAGACAGGCCAATACATCAGGAGACGTGGAGGAGGCTGTAGGAGGGCAACAACCCAGCAGCAGGACCACTACCTCCGCCTTTGTCCAAGGAGGAACAGGAGGAGCACTGCCAGAGCCCTGCAAAATTACCTCCAACGGTCAGAAACAGACTCATTGAGGGTGGTATGAGGGCTTGATGTCCACAGGTGGGGGTTGTGCCTACAGCCCTACACCTTGTAGGGTGTTTGGTATTTGCCAGAGAACACAAAGACTGGCAACTTCGCCACAGGCAGCCCTGCGCTCTTCACAGATGAAAACAGGTTCACAGTGAGCACATGTGAGTCTGGAGATGCTGTGGAGAACGTTCTGCTGCCCGCAACATCCTCCAGCATGACTGGTTTGGCAGTGGGTCAGTAATGGTGTGGGGTGGCATTTCTTTGGGGGCCGCACAGCCCTCCATGTGCTCGCCAGAGGTAGCCTGACTGCCATTAGGTACCGAGATGAGATCCTCAGACCCCATGTGAGACCATATGCTGGTGCGGTTGGCCCTGGGTTCCTCCTAATGCAAGATAATGCTAGACCTCATGTGGCTGGAGTGTGTCAGCAGTTCCTGCAAGACGAAGGCATTGATGCTATGAACTAACCCACCCGTTCCCCAGACCTGAATCCAATTGAGCACATCTGGGACATCATGTCTTGCTCCATCCACCAACGCCAGGTTGCACCACAGACTGTCCAGGAGTTGGCGGATGCTTTAGTCCAGGTCTGGGACGAGATCCCTAAGGAGACCATCCTTAGGGATGAAAACAAGCTGTTGGAGAACCATTTTATTTGAACCAGGTGTGATGCAGTAGCAAAACATAAAAAATCTATCCTAATCTAATCTAAAAGTGACGATATTGAAGCAGGAAATCTTACAGAAATCAATATATGGCGTAAAAAAAGTCTATATACCTGATAGATGTAGTAAAGTCTGTGTGTTGGAAGCATTGAAAGTTACCTACTCTTCCTTTCCTCTAATGTTTGGCATCTAAAGAGTGAAATCAGAGTTCAAAATAGTATTGCATTGTAAAGTTATGTCATGTAATCCAATCTAAAAAAGAAAACAAAAGAAAGAAAGAAAACGAACAAAAGAAAGGAAAGAAACAAACAAACAAACAAACAAAAAAAGGAAGAAAGAAAGAAATGTTTGTAGTTGTGTTAAAAGAGGCACTGTAAATTTGCTTCTAGTTGTACAATTCATTTGCTGTTTAGGAGCCCACATTAAAGTGCCCTTGAATACATAAAGGGAAACTGTTTTCAAAATAGTGACTCTCCAAGCACTGGCACAAACTGTGCATTTTGATGGAGTGTGCAGCTGCTTACACTTAGGGGCAGATTTACTATCACTTTGCACCTGTTGCAAACTGTTGAAAAACTGTTGCTATTAAAATGAAATGCTCTTTGTATTCACTGAGGTGGCAAAGTAGTAAGTTTGTGCCTTTCAAGGGCAATAAGCAGATTTCCATAATTTCTTGATTGAAGGAATAAAAAAATCTCTATGTGAACAACTAGAGGTGTATTTTCATCTGGAGAATAATCATGTTATTGCACACCATCTCTCTGTGATGATCTCCTGTGTTTGCTAGGGGTGTTGCATTTAATCATTTCTGTGATGCATCGTGATGCAGGCATGGATGATTCTGCATCGATACAGCAACAGAACAAAATCTATTATTATAATGTACACAGTTTTTCTGGCCATATAGGACAGCAGGAAAAACATTTTCTTAACTGCCATATTCTGTCTGAACTGACTACAGAAAGACTGAAGGGACAAAACACACTGCTTTACTGCAAGAAATTTTGATAATCATGTCACATTACAGCAAAGTTTCTTGATTTTCTGGCAATTGAACAAATACATTCAATAATGAAGTTGAAAATAATATTTTTGTTCGCATGTTTATGATGTCTGTCAATATCAGGACATTCAGATTGATTTCTGAAATAATTATAAATAAAAAGGGAGTTCATAGTCCTAACAGATGTCTTTTATGATCTGATTAAAAAAAGTAAAAGAAAGAAAGAAAAGATTAAAGCTTGTACCAGATTCACATCTGGTACAAGTATCTCCACATGGATCTCTGGTGGTGTTTTATGATCAGATGTCACTTCACCACTCTGCATGTAAATAAACATCAAGTACAGTCAGCTGTAGGAAACAGAGCTTGACTTATGAGTCTACTAATGTTTCTGGAAAAGCCCAACCTCATTCAATGCTCTGCAGGATATAATATTATTCAGACATTTATCATATCATTTTCAGATTAGCTTGTGTCACATTTATAGATATATTCTGACAAACATTTAGAGAGCTTTAAATTTTTCAAATGTGATACAGTATGACAAGCATGAAATGATGATAAATTTTAATGTTTGTTGTTATTAATCCTTGGCTGTCTAGAGACAGACAAACTTTTAAAATATTTGAAATTTTCATTGTGAGCCAAGCTTTTACAAAAAGAAGAAGAAGAAAAAAAGAATATATTAATTGCAAAGTGGTGTAGAAAGTAATCCATGGGCTTTGTGTGCCTCGTAATGAGCAACACTGCCTTCTTTACTTGCTCATAATTACTTTAGAAATTAACACACACACACAGGTAGGAGTGAAAAGTTATTTTTTAAATTTTTTTTAACTTACATTAACTTTTTAGGTGAATGGTCTTCCTATGTGGACTATGACACATTTGCATTTCCACTATCATAAGAATGTGGCTGTATGTGTCTAAAACCGTAACTGAATGTGAGCTAAGAAATCCACTCGTTTTACTGTACGAGTATCACCATCATGCATCATGCATGCTTGCTAATACTTTCTTTCTATTATCCATTTATTTCAAACACAACTTAAAACCTACATTCAAAAGAAAACAAAAGGGACAAGACAAAGAGTTTTAAAAGGAGTAGTTACTACAAGCTGTTTACTGTCTTATATAGATGTCAACTGTCATGACACACCGTCTTAGCTTTCAACCCAAATAGCTCACCTTACACACTAAATAAAAACAAACAAAAAGAATCGCCCTTGTAATCATTATTGGTATACTAAATTAATCCCATCCAAGTTTCAAGACATTGCATGTTTTTAATTACAGAACTATGAAATAAAAACTGGAGTGAAAATTTCTTTCTCAAAGGAAAACAATATTTTCTTAACAATTTGCTGTAGAAAATTGTCAGCGATAATGAAAATGTGCAGTTTGTAACTTAATGGACTCAAACAGGCAAAATCACCACAATTCAAACTGTAATTTTCACATAAAATTGTTTGAGTGCAAGTACAAATGTGAACACATAATGATCAGGGAACACTGGATGACATGTTTTCATCCAGTGTTGTTTTTCTTTTTCCTTTGTATTTGTTTTTAATGTTAAATTATGCTTCTTGTATTCTGTAAAGCACTATGAATCACCTTGTTGTTGAATTGTGCTATACAAATAAACTTGCCTTGCCTTGATCATTTTTGACCATTTGAAAAGAATTTGTTCTGAGTAAGGGCCATTTATTCTTAGTGGTTTTTGTAACATGCACCATTATTCTCAGTATTAAATAAATAAAAGGGTCCATGCAACTGCAACAGACAAGCAAGAGACATTTAGAACAAGTCAGTGCCACATTGGTCAAATATGTGGTATGAACATCCACAAACATATTTTTCTTTTTACTGTTTGAGATTTATTTCTCTGTTTTATCTGTTTAGGAATGACATGTATTTGAATATATGAAGTAAACTTAATTTATTATTTTACAGCACTGACAATCCCTTTCTTCATTGTTCGACTCCCCTATTTTGAGAACCTGATGAGGGCATAGTTACTGAGTGAAATATTTCTGTGTAAAAGTAAATGGTTTACCACATCAACGATAATCATGCTGCCCTCAGTTGCTTGGTTACCATCAACTGAAATCAGAGGTTAGGAGGAAAAGAAAAGGGACTTTTAAATTCCTGGATGGGGAGTGGTTGTATTTCCAATGTCTAGTTCAGAGCTGTGGATAATGTCAGCCAAATTTAGAATGCAAAATCCACAATAAATAACCTTTTTTGGCATTGGAAAATTTATTTGTTTTACATTTTAAAGATTAAAAAAAGTACTGCTCTCAGTTTTAGGTATGGATGACTATTTGCTCAATTTTGTAACAAGTCCCACATTTTAGAGATAAATATTCCTACTAAAGAAGGAGACTCAGTGTCAGGGTATCAATCACAAGAGGACATTAACCAAAGCTGATTGCAGATAACCCGTATGATGCCTGAAAAAAGAGAGGCAAAAATGGGAGGAGTGAATAAAAGGATATGAAGAGGGATGGGCTTAGGTATGATGTTGAGAAGGAGAAAGCATGGATGAAAAGATGACGAGAGAGCAGGAGATGGAAGGATGGAAGGATGGACGGATGGATGGATGGATGGATGGATGGATAAAGGATGTAGGAAGGGAGAGAGTAATAGATGGAAGACTCGCCAGGTGTGTTAGAGATCTGGTTAAAGTGTGGAATCTAAGTATTTTATCACTTTGTGTTTTCATATTTTCCCTGTCCTAAAGAAAGATTGATTGATTGATTGATTGATTGATTGATTGATTGATTGATTGATTGATTGATTGATTGATTGATTGATTGATTGATTGATTGAGTGATTGATTGATTGATGTATGTTTCTCTTCAAGTGCCCTTCATAGACCTGCCGTTTGAAAATGAAAGGCGATGGTGTGATTGTCTTGTCTCTTCACCTGACCTTGGGCGTGCTGATTCTGGATAAGTTTGTACCTGATGCACCAGACTTGATTATCAGTTTGGAAAATATTTACTGCCACAATGTGGAACAGAAGACAACAGCGCTCTTATAAGCTTTCTGTGGTAGAACCTACTCTGAGGATATAATTTTCTTTTTAATCCAATTGACATGTTAGGGTACCAATGGGGCCTTGAATATCTTCAACTCTGAGTGTGTGTGTTAAAAGAGTAAAGAATCAAGGTTCAACCTCAGCATGATTGCAGTAGTGATAATGATAATGGGCATTAACTGTTTTCCTCCGCTTGAGTGTCTGTGTCTTGAACCAGATGAAATCGCCACAGGAAGCTACACTGAAACAAATGTGGTAAGAGCTCTGCTTAACTGTACTTGCTGCTTTACAAGCAGCCAACCAATAGTTAAAAAAACACTGAAACATCTGACAGTGACAGAACGGAACCGCAGCTGAGCTGGTATTATCACTGTGAGTGACTCGTGAATCATTACTGCTGTGCTATATGCAAATTTCTCCCATCAAACAGGCCATCCAACCAAGAGAATGCTCCCACTCATAAGTATTCACATTATTCTGTTTATAAAATGGTGTTTTTAACTCAGTGTTAACTGATGGGAAATGGAGCTCCATTGGTGTGTAAAAAATAAGAATAACAACACTGAAGCACATCAGCAGTACATCATTACTAAGGCTGACATTTCCCTCCTCATTATGACAAATCAGTGTCATAATTTATTTTTTGTCAGTTAAACATACATGCACAGCCTTTTTTCTGGTGTCAGTGCTGACCAACACGACAAAGGTGTGTTAGTCAGAGGAAATAGAAAGAAACCTGCTTGAACCTACAGTTCCCATTTTTAATTTAGCGAAATCTGAAGAAGCTGATGTGCTTGAAAGTTAGAGTCATAGACAATGTTGAGTAAGCTTTAATTAACTGAGAGACAGTTAAAGCTGTTTTTTACATATTGTTCTTGGCAGTTTAGTTAAACAAATAGATTAAACACAATATCTAAACTAGTTGACAAAAACTTATGTGAGATAAAAAAAAAAGACCATCTTATACTCTGCCAGCAAATCAAGTTTCAGTTTATTTCCTTGTCTACCAAGACTCATAGCCAAGCCTTTGAGGAAATATAATACCAGGTAATAGATGTATACTCAAACATCCTATAAGGGAATTCTAGTGGAACACAGAGGTGTAGCTATGAGAGCGGATAATGTCATAAATATTGATGCTTGAGCTTCATTCTAAACAATCACAAACAGTTTCGAGTTTGTGATTGACCTGACTGCATACCATAATTTAGTATGCAGTCAGGTCCCAGACTCCACTCCAGCTTCTGAATTATGGCACTGAAGAAGGACCAGCAAAGTAATGACATCACAGTAAAGCTGACCTTTGACATTTCTCATTTGAAATATGATCACTTCACCATATTTTCGTATTGGAAAAGTGTGTTTAATGTTGTGGTAATTCTAGAGCTGCAGCTACATCGAAAGAAATTTACTTAAGGCATCTAACTTCAAAATACAATACTTCCAGTCTTAACTGCCATCAGTGCAGAATCTTAACACCATCAGTTTTCACCCTGTCATTGGTAATTCTGCGTTGCAAGAGAATAACACCAGATCAACTACAGAGCAGGTTTTGGCTCATGGTGGCTTATGAGAGAAAAAACACATGCACCCTTGGCATATGGCCAGCTTAGGTTGTTTTTCAACCACACTCTCACTGTTATGAGTCACAATCCACTCATCGCTGTGTAGGGAGAAGCTTTTTTTTTTTAAAATGAAAACCAATTTAAAAGCAACTGTTCCTTCGCTTATTTTTCTTTCATGTCAAGAATTTGAGCTTTCACAGCTTGCAGTATCATCTCATGTTTTTTTATTCAATGAACATTAACAGTAAGGCTGCCCTGACACCATCATATCACTTTAAATACCTTACCAGTGAACAAATCAAAGTTCGGACAACATTTAGAAGAAAAAACCCCTTTCCAGTTCTCATTGTGAGGGTCCGCCACATCCTGCCGTCTTTTTCTGATGTCTGTAATCAAACACAAGGCTGGTGAAAGAGTCGATGGTCACATTCTTTATGCTTTTCCTGGGCTGAAACTAAGCACCATCTGTGCCTGAGTTGTGAGTGCAGGTGGGTGATTTTCTTGTAAATGTTAGTCAATTGGCTGCAGACCTTCATCAATCTGCCAGTTCTCAGTGTAGCAGCTTTGGCTGACATTACACATAACCAACATATGTCGTTCTGTGAGATTGGACACCATGTGCAAAAAGTCCCTATTTGTGAGTGTACATATGACAACAAGAGCTTCAATTTGCTTGTATTGTTGAGAATTAAAGGAAAGGTTTTCATTGAATTCTAGCTTTAATGCATTATTGAATTTACACTTTTATTTATGCTGCTGTATAAATTCTGTAAAGAGTGCATCAACGATTTTTCTTCGCATCATTATGATCACACCTGGTGAGAGAACACAGTCTTGTCACTTTCTGCCTCCAACAATTTCAAGAGGAAGCACTGACACAATTACACCTGTCATGCAAATTTCACACAGAATGCAAAGTGTAGTTGGGAAGCAGCATGAATGCAAGTCAGTGAAAAGATGCAATTACATGCAAATACACACTTGGCAATCCAAATTAAAACAAATAATTTTCTAAATAGAAAATGTTTCCACTTGGGCAAAAGAATTCATGTCAATCTTACAGGCTTTATCAATCTGCCTCACAGTCACAGAGAAATATGGTAAAAGAGAAAAGAACATGAGTTTCTGAACCTGTTTCTTCACCATCTGCTGATGCAGCTTAGTATTCATTGTCAGCTTCCAGCAAGAAAACTAGCTGACACTTTCACTGTTTTGATATATGGTTAATAGTGAAATAAAACTGTTCACCTTAAGAAAAATAAGTCATTTGAGTTGTATGCCCTGTAAATCAGTTCCCATAATGGATTATTTAGGTTGTTCAACAGTAGATACAGTTTGCTAACTTGGCCTGAGCTGCAGAGTAACAATGGTGTTCAGAGTGTGGAGGAAAGCCAGTCACAGAACAAAGAGAAATATATTATAAATACTGGTTGTTTCACAGCAGTTGCATCCTGTGAAGTAATTATAGTAAACTGAGTCGCTCACCAAAGTGAATTAGATTTTTAAGCTGGTTATCTCAAATAAGTCTTTTGAATAAGGCCATGAACAAACTTTCGACCAGGGCAAAAGATAAAATTGTCATCTAACTCTGGACTGATTTATTAAATGATAATATGGACGTAATAATAATAGTAATGGATTAGATTTATATAGCTCTTTTCAAGGCATCCAAAGTGCTTTACATTGTATCCATTATTCATTCACTCCTCATTCATACTTGGTGATGGTAAGCTAAATGTGTAGCCTCAGCTGACCTGGGGCAGAGTGACAGAAATGTCACGGCCCACTGCCTCTCCGACCATCACCGAACATCCATCAACATTTATACACCATCACTGCCGACACTGGAGGTAAAGAGGGTGAAGGGTCTTACCGAAGGACATGACAGATGACTGTGGGAGTGGCCTCTACGTGTCCGACATGGGTGGCACATATCTAATGGAGTCTCGGAGATGGCCTCTCCAGAGTAGTCAGTGCTGCTGCTACTGCAATTGTGCCCCAGTCTCATTGAAGGAGGCTCTAACATCAAGTAGTGTAGTTTCAATCTGCCAAAAAGCTGTGGAACCCCCGTGGGTCCCATGTTGAAACTATAAATAATTCATTCTTGCAAACTCTTTTCCTTTCATAAAAAAACAAAACAAAATTAACAAACAAAATATTAAGGTAATTATCAACTTAAAATCTTACTTTTTTCTTCTTCTTTTATTTTTACAAAATAAGGCTAAATCATCTGCATTGTGGCATTTTTCAGACACAGACACATGCAAAGTGTTTTTGGACTTCCAAAATACTGGTTCCATTTGAACGAAACACCCAAACGATAAAAAAAGAAAAAGTATTTAATCACACCGCCTCGGAACAGTCAAGGCCTTTGGGATACCGTGTATTCTTTGAAGGAAGTTGGGAACTACTGGTTTAGTGGACCAATTCCCCTCTCATTACTGATTATGTAAACCCTACAAAGGATGAAAAATTATTTATTTTTCAGTAATGACCATTGTGGGAACGTAGTTGAAGTCACTACCGAAAAAATGATGGAACATTCTTTATCTTGGGCATTTGTACATTGTTACAGTATATTACTGAAGCCATTTTCATTCTCTTTGCTAGCAGTGAACTAAAATAAAGCTTTTTACGTCTTCTTTTGTTCAGTTTAACCTTAGCTTTAACAGTGCTGCCACCATGTGGTCAGGAGTAGCTGTAGACAAACTCAAAGACTAAACAATATAAACTAATTTTATTACTCTAATACCTTGTACTCTATTTACAAATGCAAACGATAAATGAATGGACTACTTGGGAAATGATAGGAAGAGAGTGACTCAGAAGCACAACACCACTTGCTTGAAGCAGCAGTCATTAAAAGGCATATCGGATACTAGCCCATTTAATTTAGTTAAATTTTCTGCAGGAACTGTATAAAAACTTAAAGAACCAATGTGACTGTAATGTATAATGTAATGCATTGTAGAAGTGTAGTGGAGTAGAAAGTATAGATATTTGCTGTAAAATAGTGAAGCAATGGGCAAAAGATATCCAAAACTAAATGTACTTAAGTAAAGTACAGATACATGAAAAACATACTTAAGTACAGTAACGAAGTACATGTATTTTGTTAAATTCCATCATTGCAGGGTTGAGCCACCTCTGTTTGGCATTTTTGAATTATGAAGAACATTGAGTGCAAACAAAGACCTTTTTTTTTTTTTTTTTTTTACCTTTTTTATACCTATTAAGTACAACTGAACTAATTTACAAAATGCTGTGTTCAAAGCTGGTATGAGTCTGTATCATTTTTAGTGCCAGCAGGCGGATATTATGACTTTGGTTCGTGTGACAGTTGTCATGATCATGGTGGTTTAGGCTGAAACTAGAACATAGAAAATGAAACAGCTGGAATGCTGGTGATTTTAATCCCACTAAATCTTTCATTGTGTCCTTGGGCAAGACACTCCACCCACCTATCTTCTAGTGTCAGCAGAACTGGTGTATGAATGTGTATGATTGTTTGGCAGTGGCCTACAAGGTTGTTGGTGCATTTTGAACATCCTTTTTCCATCAGTCTGTCCCAGTGCAGCCGTGGCTACAAATGCCTTTTGAATTTCTGGAAATGGTTTATAATCAATCTAATCCATTATTGTTACTATTAACTGACAATTACAATATAAATAATTACAATTTAATGGCCTTTGTTTTTATACTGTTTTTATGGCATAAGCCTGCTAATACTTACAAAGTTCTTATAAACAAAGAAAGACATACAATTTTTTTTAAATGAGAAAACATGAAAACACGTCTTTTAGCCTTTTTAGCTTTTTAAACATAAAACATTTACATTGCAGATATGACCACAGTTATTTAAACATGTTTCTTTTACAATGGAAACCCAGACATGGTCATCTCAAAGAATTCTACCTCTACAGTCATCTGATTATTGGGCCTTGTGACAAGTGTATTGAATACATGCACAAGTGCTTGGAAGTACTTGTATTTTTACCCTACAGGATCTGTCAAGACTGTTGACCCAAATGCAGGCCGACGAAGGTAGGAACAAGGCTTTAGTAACAAAAACTAAACTAAAGTACTTAAACCTTGGCATGAAGACTACAATGACTACACAAGACATGAATACTAAAAATGGATTGGCAGTGCGTAAAGGGGTATATAAACACACTGGGGACTAATGAGAAACAGGTGAAGCAAATAAACAAATCAAACCAGGTGAATTAATGAAAAGGAAGGGAGGGAAATACAAAAATAAAACAGGAAAAAGAACTAATCACAAGACCATAAATACCGAAAACCAAGAACATAAAACAAGATCATGACAGGATCTAATTTTTAGAATCTGGAAGATTATATGTTAATGTACACAGCTGCTGGAGACTAACTTAATAGATCCACTCAAAAGAGGAATTTATTAATTTTATTCATTACCAACCAAAGTCAATGATGTTCGTTTCGTAAAATTTAAAAATTACACAAAAGGCTTCCAATTTACCTTTGATACTTTAAATATGGATAATTCTTCTTCAATTTTGATTGATCAAAATATGAATGCAAATAACCCTGATAGTAAAATGTGGTTTTGATATTATTTGTGTCTAAATTTATAATATTTTCAAAATATTAAAAATAAAAAAAAAAAAAGAAAAAATGTTTATTGAAACAGTGATGTGGTCTATGGGATGACTTCAGTGTTTCACTGAGGTTTAAAGCATGAATCATGTATGAATCATGCAAATTAATGCACATATGGAATGAACATCAGGTGACCTTGGCAGCGTTATTTTAGCAAAGTGGTTGAAAGCAATGAATGCAGGTCATGTGCAAAAAAGCAGAGACTGAGATTCAACCTTCACCTCCTTCACACACTATGTGTAATGGCCATATATGGGAAATATGCCAGATCAGAGAACATCTGAACAAAACTGGCAGACAGCTGAAGCAATGGAGATAATGTGGGGCCAACCATTCTTAACCTCAGCTCTACATTACGCATCCACTCAGCGAGCTATTTCAGCTGCTGCACGTATGGCAACAAACACATAGCACAGAAACAGAACTTAAAACGGATGTGTGAGGATTAACGAGTGGATAATGGTAGGTGGTTGATGGGCTGGTTCCATTATTTCTTCCATCATGGCTGTTTGGCTGTTTGTATAACAGTCACATAAATGGCAGGTGTTTATATGTTGGATGCAAGGCCTTTACTGTTGGTCCAGATGCAATCCAGAGAACTGAGATGACATATGAGTTTATTTGTGATAATAAATCAAACAAAGAAAAAGTAGAAGATAAACAAAAGAAACAAAAGATTGAAAAGGATTTAATTTAAAAACAATAGTATGATGCTATTGGTGTGACGTCACCGCTGCTCTTTGGGCGTACCCGGTTGCTGTTTGTCTACACTTTCAGGTTTCTCACCAGTGAACTGTGTTATAAACATGTCAGCTGCAACTACACAATCATACTAATGACTGATATGGCAGTTGAACATTTATTGTTCTGATATTTTGATTCTGAAATGAAATACAAAGATCAAACATTAAATATTATCTGTTCATCTGTGTGGATTCATTTCTGATAAAAAAATATATTATGGGTATTTTAAAAGGAAAAGACACATGTCTAAATATACAGGATTAATCCCTTTAAAACATCTTGTTTAAACAAAAGGAGTAGTAAAAGCAGTCATGAATATGAGGAGGTATATTTATTTATTACAACAATAAAACAACAATAAAGAAAAATAAATTATTATTATTATTATTATTATTAATAATAATAATAATAATAATAATATAATAATAATAATAATAATAATAATAATAATAATAATAATAATAATAATAATAATAATAATAATAATTTACCAAGTAATTTAAAATGCTTTCTCTGGCTGACTTGTGCATAAAAGTGCATAAAATTGTTGACAGTGCTGCTATGAGGATATTGCAAATCAATAGTAAAAGTGAATCCTCCCAAATGAGCCAACAAGCTGAATCATGTTCAAATACACTTTGTCAGTGCACATGGAAACAGAAACCCAGTATTGCACTCATGCATGCTCAGATGCAAACCCAAGGCTCACTGAACTTGTGATACAGCACTGGCATAATGAGTGATGGACTCTGGATGACGGATGTTGAGCAGGATCTCTCGCCACGGCTGTGATGCTGCTGGTGCATAAATCAATAGAAACTCCACACCGTGTGAACCACTGACCACACAGGTTAATGGTAAGCTGCAAAGCAAAGCATCCAGGATAGCTGTGTCTGCATGGCGTGTTCATTTGTCTAACAGGATTGTCTGTAGAACAGTCAACAGTGACTGCCACATTAAACACTGAGCTGAGTGTCTCATGCTTTTGGCTCAGTCTGTCTGAGGAGGGGTGATTTTATGTATCTATTCTATGGAGGTTTTATTTGTAAAAGTTTCATACATTTTATCCTGTTTTTAAGCTAATTTGCATCTAACATATTGCAGTATAACACAATGCTTCTGTAACCTTTCCAAAGTTTCTCAAATGTGTTCTTTTATTGTTTATTTGTTTTTTTGTTTGTTTGTTTGTTTGTTTGTTTTTTATATATATATAATTTATTTATTATTAATGTTATTAATGTTTAAACACCAGTGTAATTTTCAAAAGTTGCATTAGTCCTTGTTTAGGTCACTGGACATGACAGACTACTGAGCATACTGTGTGTGTGATTGTGTAGCTGTGAAGTGGATGTCTTTCATTTCCATGGCTACTATGTATTTTCCTTGCACACACACTGTAACACACAAGAAATTAGAAAATTAGAATGGAGCCCTTCAGACCCACAATGTGCCTCAATAATTATATACATGCTTCTTCTTTTCTGCCTATAGCTGATGATGACACCGTCTGCTCAGCATCAGTACAACCACACAAATCAATTAAACTATTTATCTCCAATCCTTGTTTGCAAGAGCCGATGGTTCAGATATGCCCCTCTGCCAAAGAGGGTAGGTCAGGGCCAGGAGCTCATTAAATGATTTAATCAGACTCAGACTGTAAACAGGGTTAGCCACACAGATTCGACATCATCTGTTCCCTTGTGTTGAATCTCAAAAGCTTGTGAGAAAATCTTCATGTGGGGAATTTGAAATGACAGTCTCCAAACGAACTGTTAACTTGTTACTTTTAAGGAAATCATAATGTAAAATGCTACGTATACCTATGTAATTATGTTGATGATGATGTTTTGCTTGTATGTTTAAAAAGATTTAAATTTCATTTCATTTTAAGGATTCTGGTTTAAAAGGGAAACTAGTTCATTTTAATTGTTTTATTTTTTAGCAGCTGTCCTTTAACTCCATCAGTTGTAATCAGACTACACTTGCAATAGTAACAGATGAGATGACGAACAGTACATCCAAAAAGATCTCACTGTAACTTTTGCTTTATTTATAGCTAGAATGTGATTCTGATGCTTTATGTCTCCAAAATGTAGGTTTTTGAGACCACCGCTAAAACTGATTCAGTTTGAAGATGACAAAACGATGTTTTAGTCTAACTATTCTGAAGCTCAGAGTTTAAGAGGTGCTGCTGTGATCTGTATTTGCTTCATGACTCTGTTTTATGAGTTCCTGCATGCCTTTACTAATTTGTCATGCCCTTATCATGTGATCCATTTCCAACTCAGGTGATGAATTGCAGGCACTGCTGACCTTGTGATAAATAGCAGCTGAATTCTCCTTTTTGTTGTGCTGCTACAGCCTTTATGTCCAGGAAGCAAAGTATCAGTCATTCGAATAGTGACAACACTTATATGTGCAGCAATGTCATGCTTGAAGGGTCATGTGATACATGTTTTCAGGCATTTTAGAGGGACAGAGATTATCTCAGAGATGGTGTAAATGCAGACAGTAGACTTTGTGGTGCACACACTAATGTGCACTATTGTTTAACTTTTTTTTGTGTGGAATGATTCATTGTGACAAATTAGGTTCATAATCGCTGTGTGAGCTACCACATAAAATTGTTAAACTAAACTAATTGTTCCACTAATGTCCATACAGATATCACAACAGAGAATATTAATGTTCTCTGTCAGCTAACTGATTATTTTTATCTATGCGCTTGACCACAGATGACCCAGTGTAAGGGCAATTTTGATAATTGGCATCAAAATGTTGGCCAAAAAAGCAAAACCAAACTATTCAAAGAGAGTTTCCCACGTCTCTTGCCTTGGCTGCAGGATGTCAAAGCTGCAGCTGATCTCCATTGCCCTATGGCTTGTTAAAGTTGCTTTGCCTCCAGGTAGTAGTAAACTGAAAAACCCTCAAGTGCTGTTCCTGTTTAACCAAGGTCGGTATGATGGTCAAAAATTGATCTCAAACACAAAGATTTTATTTCTGTCCATCTTGCTTAATCAGCCTACTTTAGAGCAAAAAAATATTTTGGGGTTTGCTTTGAGGGTCCATTTCAAATAAAAAAATTAGAGTGAAGAATCCACCTGGAGAATGAAAAAGGTTACAAGATGACCTAAATGAAATAACCTACAGAACACCAATTACATAACAAATGTCTCATCCTGTACAGACAAGAACCCTATTTTGTTATGGTCCCTGCCAATACCTAAAAGCATGCTGTTTGTTTGGCCTGAGACACAACATATAGGCTGCTATACATTTAGCTATATGCAGGGCTGGCAGAGCCTCTTGAGGCCAAACATGTACTCTCAGCATACTTCATACATCAATGGTTTACGTCAGTTGGAAGACCTCAACACTGACATGAAGAGAGATTAACACCCCGTCAACATGCTGCTTTGCTTGTGGCTGAATTTAATCACAGAATTTAGGAAAAGCTGTTTTTAATCCTTTTCATCTTTATACTAAAAGTCACCCTCTGTGAGAGGATAAGAGGCTCAGATGGGGTGCCCATGTGCAAGATTTTCTTGATGATGGTTGGGAGGGGAACAAAATGTTTTCTCTGGGGGGCTGTGTTGACATTTTGTTGTATCAACCAGTGAGAGTGGTTCTAACTAACTGTGCCAGATATATAAAAAAAACAATCTCTTTGTGATGTTTGAGCATAAAGCTAATTTATCAGGACCCCTTGGCATCACTCTTATTCAGACCAGCCTATAAAGGACTGCAATAATCAAACTGGGAAGTAATAAAGGTATGAACTGTCTTTCAAAGTCAGGTGGAGGGAGGTTTGCTTTTGCCTTACTGCACAACTGAGCTAATCGAATTCAGATGCATTGTAAAAAATCACACCAAGGTTTATGGCAGCTGGATGTCAGTTAAAATCTAAAAGACCGTTGGTGCTGTTGCAGCCTACTAAAAGGCTGGATTGTCTAAATGAAAAATTGTAAAAATGTATTTACAATTTTTAAAAAATAAAATTAATGTAGCGAAAAAAATCATGGAAACAGTAACAAAATGAAAAAGACTAGAGCAAAATAAAGTAGAAATTAAATTAAATAAATGAATAACAATAACAAAAGAATTATAAATAAATAATATAGAATTAAATACATAAAAAACAGTAAATAAAACAAATAAATAAATAAAGGCCAGAAGTGGGTTGATACAAATTAATGGATTAGGTCCATCCATGATTTTACACAACCAAAACAATTAAAAAGGGCTTGAACAGAAAGATGAATATTAGTTTGTAGGGAAGACAGACCTGTAAAAGCAATTAAATGAGATATACTTTTTCAAAACTGACCACAAAGGAAACATTTTTAGACCCACTGGGGAGCCTTGAAGTACCACACAATTAGGTGTGGACTTAGCTGATGAATACATGTTTTGTCTAATCATCTTAATTTCCTTGAACTGCAAATAATTTCATCTATAAAAACTGATAATTGCTCCTTTCATAACTGTTGGATAAAAAGATGTGACTGTGTTTCCAAGATCAGTTTTTTGCTTGTCTATGTTTCTATTTGCATGAAAAAAAGAAATTAAAAAAAGCCCTTGTCATCAACAATTAATTGTTCCTTTGGAAAATATAAAAACACACACAAGCATTGACAGCAATCACGAGTAACCTTTGTTTAAAGCTGTCACAAATAATGAAGGCTGGGAAGATAGAGCTCAATGCAGTGCCGCTTACAAATTTGTACAAATGGAGAAAAAAACAGGCAAATGCAGAAAGACTGCACATCATTTATTGATGTACTGTAGGCCTTATAAACAATAAGCAGCATGTCACCACATGTTCCTAAGTTCAGAATTATTAAATGTTTGCACTAAGTTTTTAAGTGTGTTTTTTTAGATGAATGAATGAAAAGAATTATTTGTTTCTCTCTTTCATTGATTTTCATGCAAACAGTGTCTGACAAGTTCACATTATAAACTGTTGCATATTATTACACATCATTATATACACTATGCAGGTTGTATATTTCTTGAATTATTAAAAATTTTAGCATTTGACCAACTTCCTTGTTAATAATAACAATCCAGGACACAAACAGCCCAAAATAGAAAACCCCATTTACAGCACCTGCTTTCAGAAAATAGATTAACATTACTGCTTATTGGTGTCTACACACTGCAGAATCTGCTTCACAGATAAAAAAAAAAAAGAAAAAGTTTATGATTAAATATGTTCTTCGCGATGGATCAACGTGACGTGATTGGTAGAAATAATAATAATTGGAAATAAACATGAATGACAAAAGTCTAAGTGAAGGAGAGTAGATTAAGTTTGAGGAGCATGTAGAGGAGGAGCGACCGCCCTCATCATTGTTAAGAGGATAATTGGTGCGACCTTCTGACGTCAATCATTCCCTGCAGAAAACAGTTTGACTGTGACAAACAATTTTATGCTGCTACACATCCACACATAAGCTTAAGAGCACACTGAAGTTCTCGCTTAACACATACACCCACAAATACTCACGCACACACACTAAAACCTGTAACCTTGCATACAATTTCCTTTGTACCCATAGTACCCACTCATAGGAGTCATCATTCACTAATGTGTGTAATTAGGGCTCTTTGGTCAGGATGAATGAGTACTTAAAAAGTACACTGAGCAGGAATAAAAGAGGCGTTGCACCCACTTGTGTGTAGTGGGTGAAAGAAAAAGTTTTGGCAGTTTCTATCTATTTTTTCTCCCTTGCAAAAAAATTATTATAATAATACACAAAATATAATGTACTTCATAGGAGTCCTCTATCTATCTATCTATCTATCTATCTATCTATCTATCTATCTATCTATCTATCTATCTATCTATCTGTCTGTCTGTCTGTCCGTCCGTCCGTCCGTCCGTCCGTCCGTCCGTCCGTCCGTCCGTCCGTCCGTCCGTCCGTCCGTCCGTCCGTCCATCCATCCATCCATCCATCCATCCATCTATCTATCTATCTATCTATCTATCTATCTATCTATCTATCTATCTATCTATCTATCTATCTATCTATCTATCTATCTATCTATCTCATTTAAAGATCATTAGCCAAACAAGGCAACAATATAACACTGGGGATTTTTGTGTTTTTTTTCCTTTTTCTTGGCTTGTATGTACACTTTGGTTGAACTTTAAATATGAACCACTGTAGCCAAAAGATGAAAAATGAGTTTTTCATCATTCCAAGCGCATTAAACCAAAACTGAACCTAACCACCTCAGCTGGCATCTGACAGAGACGAAATCATAATCCAGGAAAAGTAGTTGCTGCTTAATAAGTCACAAAAATTTTCCAGCTGACAGCGTGTACTAATTTGCATTTGGACAGATGTGATGAACCATCAGTTGTGGATGAAAACCCTGTAATGATTGGAACTGCTTGGATTTACAGTCACACACACACACACACACACAAACACGTACATTCACCAAGAGTGCAGTGGCATAAGCCAGTCTGATTTGCACCAACTTGCTGTGGAAGTCAACTCAGTAACTGGAAGAAGTTTTGGTAGTTTCTCTGTTCATTACGTGCATGCTCCATATAAAACTATGATCATTTGCTTATAAGTTGTCCAGAGGTCAACAGTGGCTCAGAGAGGAGAATGGACTTTTATGGCCACAGGCCTAAAATTATGGAACAACCTTCTAATGGTTGTGCGGCAGACTCCAATACTCCCTGATTTTTAAGCTCCATCTACAAACATGTCTCCAATACTTGACTTAATTCCATATGAGAGTCCCTTTTTTCTATACTTTGTTAACAGGCCTACAATAATATAGTCATTTGCACACAACAGTCATGTGACAATGATTGCGTTCCTCCGCATGACTGCCCTGTGTATAAACAACAGTCACGGTAGAGATGTTTTGTTGTTTTAAGCTGAGCTGGCAACAACAGGTGTTTCATTTTCCAGTCCTAATATCCCAGGCCAACATTTATCTTCTCCAATGACTGTGTAGTAACAAGTGCCTGCAAAAACATTTCCATCTGCTTTAGCTGCATTTCCGTTGTTGGTAAAAGGATGCCATGATCCTTGTTCAGCTGAAGGTGGGGTGGAAGGTGAACGACATGTCTATTTTCAAAAAGTCTACTTTGTCACTTCCAAATTAGCTACATACACAATGAAAACGTCTGCTCCTTGGATGTAGCACTAAAATAACTGTGACTTATATAACATAATAGAAAAAAAACAAGAAATGATAATGATTATAAATAAATAATAATCCACCAATGGCATTGAAATCAGTCTGACTATACAAGACTCTTAGAGGAAAAGTACCTGCGGGGTCACGTAATCATCAGAAACACTACAATAGATTCACTGGTATCATGAACTCTTAATTAGAAGTAGATAGCACTATGATAATATTCAATTTTGGTTTGTGATGTCAATTAGAGCTTTGAGTTTGATTTTTTGGCTAGATTCCTTGTGTTTTTTTTAAATAAGAAGTGGCAACATTTTCTAAATAACCACCAGCACAAAAATCAGAATGGGTACATGTGGATAATAACAGCTCAAATATTTTAATCAAGAGATGTACTCAAGTCAGCAATCAGCAGCATCAGTGGTGTTGCATCTTAATGCCCTTTCGCAATAGCTTCACTTTTAAAGAGCTGCAGCTCACTCAGAACGTTGCTGCTAAGGTTTTCATCAGGACTAGGAGACCTGAACACATTACAGCAATTTTAAAATCTAAATTCTTTAGGCCCAGAATACATATGTGATATGTTCAGAGAATATAAACCTAGCAGGGCTCTGAGATCCAAAGACTAGTCCAGACCAGCCTAAACACAGAGAAGCAGCATTTAGCTGTTAAGCTGCAAACAAATGGAACAAACTGCCAGCAGAGATTAAACTTTCACCAAATGTAGAAATTTTTAAATCCAGATTAGAAACATTTCTTTTCCTATGCACGTATGCATGAAATCTGCACCATTTTTTTATTTATCTAGATTGCTGTTTGCTTTTAATAATTTTAACTTAGTTTTTATTTAGTTATTTTATATGATGTTGTTATTTTATATGACGTTATGTGTTTTGGTTTTTGTATTGTTTATATCTCCTATCCATTATGTTGAATTGTGTTTATGTAATGAACTATGCAAATAAACTTGCTCTGCCTTGAAAGCAAATGACTGTGCCCATATTTTATATACAATGTAGAGAAATCCCAGGAAAATTATCAGCCTGGTTAATAAGGTTGAGATCTCTGTTGTCAAATTGTTGGTCAGCCAGTATAATAAATTACCATGACAACAGGATATATTTATTTATTTATTCAAACATGTGTACAGTTGTTTATTTTGCTTAAAATTACCCCTATGGTTGAGTTTTAAGGTGACAGAGTCTGAAATTGTCTTTACTTTCCAGTGAGTTTGTCTTTGACTGGCAGTCAGGCACAAAATTAACAAATCTGCATACAGCGTTTCCTACGTTAACATTCAGGCTCAGTTAAATCTGGTAAAATTGGAGCAGAACTGACATTAACAATGTCATTTCCTTATCACGACAGGGACTACACACTCACTGCTTCTGTTCCTACATGACTAAGCCAAGGACCCAGCATGCTCAGAGAATCATTAGGCTGATAATTGGACTGGCAATACTATTATTACTGCTAATGCTTGCAGAGCAGACTCTTGTCTTTTTAATCACACATGACAGATGACTAATTTTTGACAGTAGGGCTAGATGGACACATCTACTCACACAGATACTGATTATCAGAAAATGACTCACAAACCCCCGAAGTGAAGTGTGAAGAACCTTTGATGAATAAAATAAGTTTACGTCCTATTGACCTGCAGGGGGTTAGTCTTCCATTACTCTGGGAAGCTACAGGAAGTATTGAGAAGCTTAAGAAATTTTTTAATTGATGGGAAAAAGGAACACTATAGGCTACAGTATATACTAGACTATTTATTTTGTTTTGCATCATGGTCATAGCTGACATTTTTTTATTCAGACACTTCCAGAAATGATTGTCTGTGCCCACAGTTTGCTAAAGGCAAGCTCTATCATGCAAAGAATAAGCTATATGTAAACATCAATCAGGAAAGCATCATCTTCTCTGGACCAAGTCTCATCTAAGATAGACTAAAGCAAAGTGGAAAAGTGCTCTGTGATCACGTGAAGAGAAATGTTTGTGTCTTGAATTTGCAGATACCACATTCTTTGGACAAAAAAGTAGAGGGATCTCCTGGCTTGTTATCAGCTCAGTTAAAAAGTTTCCTTCCCCTTATGGTATGGGAGTCCATTAGTGAAAGGCACCATCAATGCTGAGCGGTATTTAGATCATTCTCCCATATGTATTCTCCTATAGCATACTCCCATCCAGATTATATCTTTTTAAGGGAAATCCTTTCATATTTCTCAATGACAATGTTAAACTGTATATTTGATCTATAACAATATTTATTAGAACAGCATGACTTCTGTGTGCTGGACTGGCCTGCCTTGGTTCAGACCTTTTTCTAGCTGAAAAAACATTAAGCTCATCATAAAATGCAACATGTAACAAAGAGGACTCAGGACTGCTGAGCAGCGAGAACCTCTGACAAAAATGGAACTTCCCCCAAATTTCTTCCCCCAAAGGTCCAGCAACTGGTTTACTCAGTTACTGTCAGCCTAAGTTCCTCAAGAGGAAAAGCAGCTGTCTACCACCTGAAAGGTTAGTAGATTGATTTCCAGCTTCCCCAGACTATATGCTGATGCGTCCTTGAGCAAGACACTAAACCCTCATTGCCTCCTGGTAAGTCATTCTGGGTATGAAAGTTTGTGATGGATAAAAAAGCACTTAGTATGCAAAAACAAGTTCTGTGTAAGTGGTTGAATGAGACATTACTTTAATTTCTTTTACTTTCAGTGATCCATTAAGTTTGCTTCTTTTTATGAATACTAAGGAATAAAAAGTATATAAAAAGTAAAAGTCCTTAAATAACCATATTGACTTTAATCTACAAATAGTGGAGTAAAAATATTTAATATTTACCTGTTTATTTTATTTTATTTTATTTTATTTTATTGATGGTCTAGGCATTTTATCTGCTTTGCTTTGTACAGCACTTTGGTCAACTGAGGTTGTTTTTAAATATGCTTCATAAATACATTTGACTTGACTTGACTAATAATTCTTTACTACATAACAACATGTCATACAGTATAGAATGACACATGTTACAAACATGCTTTACTATATTATGCAGTTATGCATGCCCAGCAGGAAGTCCTCTATAGTTATTTCTCACATTCAATTCCTGTTTTAAAATATGCTGGAAGCATTATTCCTATAAATGCTATGTTAGGCATGGTCAAAAATAGCTTTGTCATTTAGGGTTTAAAATAATTGATAAGTTCTCTCTAGGTAATTAAACTTTCTTTTTACTCTAAAGAAAGTGTAATGTAGAAATGAAACAGGGCCTGCTGAGACAGAGTTGTGCTGCTTCCATCTGGTGTTAGATATGTGGTACTGCAGCTTCCTGTAGAGAGATTTCAAAAGGCACCAGAAGTCCTCCATCTTCTTATCCATCTACTTTCTTTACTACTCCTGCTTTCTATACCACAGCCAAAAAAAAGTTTCAGAATTTTCATTTGGGTCAAGAATCTGGCTCTTTTCAAGTGAAAGAGGTAGCTGTGTGAGACGGCTGTGCCAACTACCACACCACTATCCAGTCTATTCTAATCATTTAGCAGACGCTTTGCTCCAAGACGACTTACATCTGAAGGTGGTTAGGCAGTAGCATTAAGGGTCTTGCCTAAGAACCCAACTGGAAGGTGTTAATATTCATCACCTGTGGGATTTGAGCCTGGATCTCCTGCATAGAGGACAGATGCTCTGCCAACTCATTTTTTTTAGCTGCACCCCAAAACAACCTGCGACAGCTGGACATTTACCAAATAATATAAAATATACACATATTACTATTACAGAGTATTTAAATTGGAGTAAAAACAATGACCACAATAGTGTACCATCATTTCTTGTCAACTTTTGATTTTAAAAATGAAAAAAGTAAAATTTTCTTTTGAACAAAATTCTCCTAACAGATGAGGAAAACGTACTGACTAACCCATGTTTATTACAATTTGGATTATGTTGTAACTTTCTCTTTCTTTTCAAATATGTTGCTGGGTCAAGTGAAAAATGAGAGAGGTCATGAGCTGACCAAGAAGAACTTGGCTTCTTTGGTTATTTTTTGTTGGGGTGTAAAGATTTTCAGACAGAAATCCTGCTAATAAGACTTTTTTTGCAATATAAAGGGCCACTCTTAAATGGCTGTGCTTCAGTAAGACATGTGCAACAACAAAGTAGAAGTGCTTGTAATAGACATTGTTACATTATAGAACAAGATAAATTGAAGTTAAATAAATCTCATATTTTTCTTCTTTTAGGAAAAAAAGTAGATCAATAAAAAAAAACAATAGATTAATAATATACTTTGTATTTAATGTTATGGGATGTGTAGTTATTGATTTGATCTCAAAATAATGACCTATATGAGAAATATATTTAGTAAGTTATACTGTAATGAATAGTAAGGATTCAATAGGTTGTTGTAACTTTCCATGTTTTATCTTCTTCTTCTGTTATTTCTGTTTTATCCATTCATCCCTTCAAACATTCAGTAATATTCTGTGCTTTTAGCTGATTTTATTTTAGAGATAATGCAGACAATAAAACAAAGAGAGTTGTTTTTTAAAGGTCTCCTTCATTTTGTGCCCCTTGTAATTTTTATTCAAATGGTAGGTTTTATTTCCTCCTCCCATATATTATTAAAGGTCTATCACAATGACAGTCACTTATATAACTGTGTTTGTGCTGGCTGATTGATAGGGTTAGGCGACTCAGATAATGAAAGCCACCCTGGAAACCATTTACATTTCACAGTGATTATGAGAATTTTTGAGGGAATGTTGCCTACACCAGTACAGTGTCTGCCATCACTTCTGTGAGTCTGGTTACTCAACACTCTTTGTCTTCATGGCCAGAGACTCCATGACACTGAAGAAGTTACGTAGTGTCTCACATTTTACTGCACTTAAGTCACTGAAGGGAGGAAGAAATCAATTGGACTTAAAAGGCCAAGTAACCAGTCAAGGGTGCTGAAATGTAAAGAACAGTTTAGTTTTTGTAAATAATTTCAGATTTACAGTGAACGTTGTTACTAGTGAAGTACTATGCAATCAGTATAAGTGTGCTCTGAATGAAATTCTCCAAGATATGTTTGATTGATTATGATTTTAATCTATCTGTGAAGGGATTTCTTTCTTAGTCTGGAGAAAGAGAGGTATCCTTATGGGTAGCTAAGCTAAAATCTACTCATAATGAGTCACAAAAGAGCAAATTTTCTCTCCCTAAATCTTCTTAAATCTAATAAACTTCTAAGTGGTTCCAGCGAACCCTGTATAGTGAATTTGACATAGTGTAACTTTTGCATGAGAAAGTTAATGTTCCTTTAATTTGCTTTTTAAAGAATTTATTTCTAAGTACATCTACCTATTTATTTATTCTGTACATAGTGATATAAACTGAAGAAATGTTTGTAAGAAGAAGAAATGCATGTAATTAAAGGTCCATAACCATGTCCATTACTTAAGAAAATGCAGTAATTTTTCCAAAATTACAGATTACATTTTGGGGTTTGATATAGTTAAAACAAAAACTAATTAGTTCAAAATGGTCATGTTGACCCTTTAGCCATCTAATTTTATTAGTCCAGGTTCTGAACCTGACAGTGGTCCATCCAGACTCTGGAGTGTAGGCAGTGATAGTCAGAAGGATCCAATATCAGGAAAGACAGCTGAATAATGTCCTGAAAACATGAAACATAAGGTACATGTCGCATTTGAGATTAGTTACACTGAGTTCTTGCTGCTTGAACGGCATCATCAATGTGAATAGAATAACAGATTAGTTGCAGAGTGTCGGACATGCAGATACTTCATAACCGCATTTACGTGATGAAAATGTGTTAAATAGTGAAAAAGACAGATGAAAGTCTTGCTTAATTGTAATCATGTTTAATTACAGCTCAGTGACAAATACATGTTTATTTTACTTTGTCCATATTTACTCTGATATCTGAATTCATGTTTGAATTTTAGTCTTTCTGAAATGGCTTTAACAGGAAAGAAAAATAAACAATGCTTGTTTTGCCAAGGTCACAATAAGTTTATACATTTTAACCACGTATTGACCAGCACACCCATTCCCCTTTTCAGAGGTAGAACCCAGGACTGCCTGACCCATCACTTTACCATCAGGGGGTACTTGCACGGTAATGAAGGAAGCAGCCAGTGGAATCTTCTTGCAAGACTGGAAGCGCTAGTCAGTCTCATATTAGACTTTCTGAAAGAGTGAACAAAGAAAATGAATGCCCCCCTTTTACTACTCACATCTTTATAGCCTGCTTTGTATTTGGAAGAGTTTTAAATGTGAAGTATTAGTATGTTCTCTCTCCGTGCATTTCATGTTTTAATGTTGGATTATGTTTCTTACACATAACTCATTTCATAATGAATGTTTTCTGAACATATCCTTAAGTGGTTAAGGAGACCAAGCCAATGATTAAATAAAAACTAGAAAATAGGTTTCATTCTTATGTTACTTTGTTCAAGTAATAATATTGGTTTATATTTTAGTTTGGGACAATATGTTTAAGAATATAGAAAGTTTGTTGCTCAGGTAAGAGATACAAAATACAGACTATCATTCATGGTCTTCAGGCACTCACTGATGTGCAAAAGGAGAAATTATGCATGCACTTTATCTGCCTTCTCATTTTCTACGGCCTCAACTGGTGTTTTTTTCTCCATCTCATAATATTTGAAGCATTGGTTAAAACTTTGACAACTGTGTTTAACTTCACTTCAAATATAAATCGTTAAATAAGGCCAACACATGACTCACCACAAGGTTTAGCCACCTGTGTGGCAACAGTTGGCAGCAGCAGGATGAGGCAACAAAGCACACTGATACGGTTCATGGTGAGAAGGTTTGGCTCGCTCCAGAAAAAGAAAACTTGTTGACAGCTGGCTGAGCTATTATGATCGTTGATTGAGTTTTTTCTTTTGTTTTGTTTTGTTTTGTTTTTTTACTTGACTTCTGTCAGAATAAATATTTAACAGCAAGGTAAACAGGTGAGAGTATGTAAAAGTGTTGGAATGCATGATAAAAATCAATGAATAAAGACGATTAAAGATGTTGTTGAGGTATTTTGTAAATGTACTTTAAAATGTTCTTTCTACATCATAACTGACAAATTAAAAGTGACTGAACAGTAATGACTTCAAAATGGTGGCAGGTTAATTGTTTTATGCTCTGTAACTTCCATAGTTACTGCAGTTCACCAACCAATCTGATAAATTATCAGAACCATAAGTTAATCATTTCCTGTTATTCGCCCTCTACTTTAGGAGTGACAGGGGTAAATAATAATAATAACACCATACCCCAGTGCAAGAGAAAAGAGGTAGCAGCAAATACTCAGGATATTAAACTGTTGTCTACGTATTTGAGACACTGCTGATCTACTGGGATTTTCATGCACAACTATTTCTTGGGTTTACAGAAAATGGTCTGAATTCGGGTTGCAGTTTGCTCAGGTTCACCGAATTTAGAAAACAGAATATTGGGCAGATGTCTGATCTGACGAGTCTTGATTTTAGCTGCAACACTCAGATAGTGGGGTCAGAATTAGTACGTAATTAAGTAAGAAAGTAAAATCTATTTATAAAGCACTTGTCACATAAAAAAAAACCACAAAGTGCTTCACAGACAAAAATAAAATATAACAAGTCATTATAAAACCAACAATTACGAAGAATCACCAAGTTGGTTAAAAGCTATTTGTTAAAAGAGTGAATGGAGTCTGTGCAGACCTCAGTGCTGCTGCCTGAAAAGCCTTTTCACCATGAGTTTTAAACTGACTACATGGAGGCAGCAGCAACCTCTGACGTGCTGACTTAAGAGCATGGGAAGAGGGATGTGATTTCAGCAGGCCAGAGATAGACTAGGGAGCTTCACCATGTATGGCTATGAAGGTTAAAACTGAGATTTTAAAATGAATCCTAAAATTTAACAGCAACCAATGAAGAAAAGCTTTAACGAAAATGATGTGTGACCTTCTGCTGGTGTTGGTTAAAAGTCTTGCTGCACCATTTTATAGTCTGATCTGATCTGTTAAAACTTCACTTATAATTTTGCTCAAGTTTCAGGTAGTTTATCATCTGAGAGTCACATCAGGGGTTTCTGTATTGAGAGCTTTTGTTGATACAGGTGAACAATATCATTTCATGTTCAGGTGGACAGTGTACTATGACTTTTAGCAAATTTTTGTAAAAAATGTGTATATTTGTTTTGAGAGATCTGCTTCGATTAAGAGGTTGTCACAAAAATATGATTATTTGAAAGCAGAAAAATTATATAGCAGATTTCTCCAAAGTAGAGAAATATGCAAAACTTGGTAAAACAGAAAGTCTCTTTTCTCTTGGTACTGACCATGAACACGTTTTCCACCAACGTGACTTTATTTCAGAACATAAAACAACTTCAGATCAGCAAGTTTTCAGAGTGAAATGAGGCAAAGTGCTTCAGCTTGATAATTTGAAACTCGTAGAAAAACAAGCACTGGATCCAAGAGGATCACGGCAGCTGCATCTTTAAAATCAGTTGGAAGCCTCCAACTTAATCATAATAGAAAATTTGTTAAAAAAAAAAAAAAAAAAAAACTTCAACTTGCAGTTTACACACCTGCAAATCTCATCAAGTGCAACTGAGAGTGAAATAAATAAAAAAATAAACAAAAAAATTACACAATCCAGGATGCATATTATGTTTATTTTTCAATATGCATATTAAATTATAACCTCTTTTTTATTCCTTAGATTCCCCTGGCATTAAGGTGAATGACAAAATTTTAGTCAAACATCTTCTGAACAAAGGAGACTTCAAATATTTCAGTGCAAAACAGCTAAAGCCAAAGTAATATATCACTCCTTCCCTAATATTTAAAAAGCCATTAATTAACACATGAATAAACAAACAAAAGAAGCAAGTCTGTCAGCTGTTGACAACAACAATCCTTTTTTCAGGTGCAAAGTCCCTTATTTTGCAGCAAAGCATTAACTCAAAAATTTCCACCTCATATACATATATGAATATTAACATTATGTCTGTTATAATATAATCTAGTTACAATTTCTACATTAAGTCCATATGACCTAAGTGTTACCCAAGGTGAATTTCTGCCCACTTGAATTTTAGGATTACTCTGGATTTCTGCGTACTACCCATGTAAAAAAAATTCTATTTATTTTTGATAAAATGTATTGGCAAGGTTCTGGAGATTTATCATACCTCCACAGTCTGATACACACTCTTAAATACACATTATTGTTCACTAGCGGAGGGCATTTTTTTGTCATGAATGTCAAGTTATACGCAGGAACCCTGAGCACTGAGAGTGTTGTCTTGTGTCTATTCGAGCAGAAGAAAATGCACACTTGTTTGTGGTGTCAGTTCTGTGATTGCGCCACAGTCGTGTTCACCGACTGGGCTGAACAGTAGTTAAAAAAAGGCATTTCAATCTGGCATTATCTTGAACAAAACATTTCCTGCATTCACACACAGCATCATTCACTCACAGAAAACCATCTCATTCATTCTCATCTCCGTCAACCTGCTGGAGTTAGTCTACCTACAGTACAGAGCTTCAAGTTCACTTTACTCTAGTGAGCGTTAATTATAAATAAGTAAAATCAAACTAACACTTAGCTCAAAGATTAATTTCTTCCCTAAGACACACTTTTTTTAATTTGTTCTTTAGCAATCTTTTCAACTGTTTGCAGAACATATTGATCCCTCATTTTTTACTTGAAATTTCTGTCATTTCTCATTTTTCTTTCCAGTGTCTTGCTACGATTTCGGCTTTGTTTGTCTGAACTAATCAGTCATCCGCACACAGGTAAGACACATGCACCCATGTGAGCAAACGCACAGGAGAAATCAATACCACAAAATGTGAGAAATCCTCAACAATGAGAGTTGTACCAACATTAAAGGTCCCATATTATCCATTTTTTCAACAATGTCATATAGGTGTCAGAGGTCCAACAACATCGATTTCAAAGTTTATTACCCCGAATTCGGCCTTGGTCCTTAATTTCAGCCATTCCAAATGCAGCTCTAGTGAGCTCTGTTTCTGTCTCTGAACCTTTAAATGTTCATGAGTGGTGCCCTTCTCTGGGAAAGGATCTGGCTTTCGCTGGTGCCCAAGGAAGTGGTTTTTCCCTTCATGATGTCACAAAAGGAAATATCTCAGACTCACTCATTTGAGCACACATTTTCTAGAAAGTGGAGCAAGAAAGCGAGAGAGGTGACAGAATTTTCTCATTTTTGGGCCACAGGCAATAAGGACACATATGACTTTAGACAGTGAAATTTGCATAATATGCAACCTTTAAAGACACATACAGATTCAGGCATACAGACGGGACGCTGTTAATGATCTGAATTGTTGAATTTAAAGATCAGAGTTGTTCTTGTGGTGGAAGGAATCAGTTTGATGTGTTGTTGATGATTATAACCTCTGGGTTGGGTAAACTCTATAAACCTGAACATTTTGGAGACCACATATATCAGATGGAAGCCACTCGATGCAAAAAGGATTCACTTAGAGGATGAAAAGTGGTTCTCCTCCAAAAACCTAAACCATTACTCCAGAGTTTCAGAAGCTGCAGGTTCTGAGTGTGGTTTTAAATCTCAAGCCTTGACAATTTATGGGCCCATTACTTGACCCATTTTTATGTCCTTTGACTTCCTCGGGATACGCTGTTAGCTGTCTGAGACTTCAGAAGTGTTGGAGTCGCTGGTAAGTTTTCTGCGCTGTCTCACAGATTTCTCCTCATCCTGCAGAGCAAAAGAAAGTGACAATTTTACCCATAACATATAAAAGTTGAGTGGAGCTCAGTATTCCTGCAAGGCAAAACTGTCATTTTTAAATATAATATATTAGATCCTTCTACTTCAGTATGTGATAAACATTTTGTAAATATTAATTCTGATATACTGTTTCTTATAGCACAACGGAACTTTGGCAGATTTTCTCAGCAGTGCGCACCCTAACGATGGTTAATTCTGCATCCGCCTTGTGTCCTTTCATTTAAACCGAAGTTGACTTTTGGCATGGGTAATCAAAGAGTCTCATAAAAAGATCAAAACCAACAACATGCTTGTCTGTCAACACCCTCTGTCTTTCCTACTGTGTGCATGGCCCTCAGCTCCAGATCACTTGTAACAGTTCCAAAACAATCTTTAAACCGAGAGCTTGTTGTCACTGAAAGCTTTCCCTGAAAACGATGTCTGAGAATTCTGGAAATATGACACGTTAAATGTACAGGAAGCCTAAACTGTCTGCTAGCAAAGTTGCAAAGCTTTGAAAAAAATAAGTAATTATTTTAATATTTTTACAACATTGTAAAGTGTATTTATTGGGAATTATTTTCAGAAACAGATTAAAACTTACACAGTAATAACAGTGAAGTTCCAGTTAAGTCAAAACCAACTTATGTGTGTTCATGGTAAAAGGGAAAGGAGTGTGTACTTGAACATTTATGGAGCAGCAGTATATTCGGTACATGTCTTTGGGAACACAGATGGTTCTTGTTAAATAGCATGTTGCTGGGATTTTGTTGGTTTTGGTCTATTCGTGGAGCCTATAGAATATCGTTTGATGATACATTTAAGGTCAGGCAAAAAAAACAAAAAAAAACAAAACAAAACGCAACGAGAGCACGGAGGCATACATGACTCGGATTAAGTGTGTTTTCCTTTCGATATATTGTTTTTGTGTGCACTCACAGTCTGAAAGATTCCATTCTGTCCCCACTCTCCAGGGGAGTGATCTTCAGCGTCCTCTGCCTCGTCCTCCTCCTCTTCCCCTTCTTCCTCTCTCACTGTGTCCATCCCGTCTTCCTCGTACTCTGTCAGACAGTCTGACTCCTCCGCTGAAAAGAAAGATTTAAATGACACATTAAAGAAATAATTTATTGGCTAAACCTCCCAGTTTAGAGAGCATCAATAAAACATTAGACATCTTCTACTGTATTTCAATGGAACAGAGCAGGTGAAAGCTTTGTAACCTTATTTATTACACGGTTTAAATCCGTCATGACCTTAAAGGCTAACTAAGTGGTCATTAAGTGGTTGCAACTGCTCTAACAAAAGCCTTGTAACGTGGAGGTTGTGTGCTTAGGGGTACAAAGCATAAAAGAAATTGTTGTGTAAAGAAAATTGCAATGAACAAGCAAGTGGCCTTCACCTTCTGTAGCTACATAGCTTTGGACCGGCTCAATCCTAGATACAATCTCTGCAAGGTCAGTGAAGTCAGCTCCTGGACACGTGCAGGACTAAGAGACAAGAAATCATTTTTTTATATACTGAAATAAAGCTTAGATAGTAAACATGAACGTTGGATATCAACCCTATAACATGTATGATCTAAGTGTGCTCTCCTCACATCAGTTCTCTTGCTGTCATTGTAGTCAGCAGAACGGTGATCCCTCAGCATGTTCTCGATAATGTCACCTCGAGCCCAGCCAGTAAACACCAACTTACCGTGCTCGTAGCCCACATCCTGAAATACAAGATAGTTTTAACAGATACACAGACTTTCTGAACCATTTTTTCTGGTAATGATCATTTAACCTAAATCGAGCAAATGGACAGAAAGATAAAATCTCACATTAGTGAAATTACTGGTTTGGATTCCACAGTGTTGGAAAATGAAAGCAGAGGCTGCTTTGTGGGGGGGAAAAAAGCCTTCTGTGCTTGTGAGTGTATTTTAATAATAATAATAATAATAATAACATATTTTATTTATAGGTGCCTTTATCAACACTCAATGTCACTGTTCAGATAAAAACATGGTAAAAAATACAATAAATGATAAAAGATAAGAAAACATTGTAAATAACAACAAAGCAAGAGTTGTGAGAGTCTGAAGTCACTGAAGTCAAACTCAAACACTATGTGTTTGAGCTAGGCTTTATAATAACTCATTCAGTTTAGCTGTGGAAGCTCAGAGTAAAAGTATCCAGACTCCTCATTTATCACGGTTTGATTTTTACTTCTAACCATGCTGCTTTCACAGTCAAAAGTCTTTTGCTCTTGCTTTGCTACTTTGCTTTAGAAATGAACTAATATGGCAGTACCACTACTTTGTTCACTGTTTTATTTCATCATGAGGAAATATGACTTTATTGGCATTCTTTATTTTTTAACAGCTTGAAGTTGGAAATTCTGAATTCCCATCAGTCATTTAATAACATTACATGTATAGTTGTGCCGGGCTACTGTTATAGCTCTGCCTGGCTATTTAATTGGACCATCCTCATTTTTTTATATATGCCTGGGAGGGAAAAAGAGTTTTTGACCTAAATATGCCCGATGTAACAGTGTGGACTGTGTGGGAAAAGATTTAAGACATCCTCCCACTGTCGCCGTGGGAGATCATCATAAATGCAAGTTTAGTGGAACTCACTGCACAGACGTCTTTAAGTTACTTGAATGGTGATTTTGTCAGATGAAGCTGCTGTTATAAAATCAGGAATTTTACTAGAGCAAATCTGACTCTAAATTGACATATAGTTTTAATTTGCTGGTCTTTAGGAACACCACATAGAAGGAAGTCCAGTGAGTCCCTCGTCCCTCTAGACTAGTCGCTGTGGAATGAGCTGCAAATTCATGGTTGAGATGGGAGCTGTTTTACTCTATTAATGTGGTATTTTGTGGAACACACATTTCTTGAAACCTCAGAAATATGCGTTACTTTGTGGAAAGGGGCACAATATGTCTGCTTTGAAGTATTAAAAAAAATAAATACAGTAGTTTGAGTGCTTCTCAGCCAACAAACACCAGCATAATGGCTATATGGTGATACTATAACGCAGTATATTAGTCTTTTTTCAGCCTGTCTCAAGTAAGACAGTAAATTTATACAGTTCACCAAGGTATTTAACAATGAGAAGGTAAACAAGAAAGTGGTTTTAGATACAGCCTAATTTCATCTTCACAAATACATCATATTTCTGAATAACTAAAAGAATGTCACATTCAGAAGGTAACTCACGTAGATCTCATCGAACTTGCCAAAGTCCATGGTTTTGAAGCGGTCAATCGGCGGTCGGATGTACTCGCAGTAGGCACTTGTCTTTACCACTTCTAGCTGCCGCACACATGAAACATACGCCAACCGCGACTGGATCTCCGCCATGTCTGGTACCTGTGGGATTGGTTAGGTGTGAACACAATGTTTAAAGTGTACTACATTTTTACCATTACGTATATTAGAAATATTGTTTAATCAGCTGATTCAAGTCAATGCTAAATATCGGCCAAACACATAAAAACCTCTAATTATCTATTTTTTAATTAATGCAAATGAGTTATTATTAGTTATCAGCACACTGAATGTCATCTTTTACTGTACCTTTACTTTCTCTGCCCATGGATTGATCCGTTTCCACAGCAACCACCAGCCAGATAGGCTGTCACCATAGTTACAGAGGTCAGTCTCATCTTGGCTACCCACATCAATGGCAATGACTGTTCTGGCACCCATGTTTCTAGCAATGTCCGCTGTGTGACGTGTAACGCCAGGATTCACACATGCACACAACCACGCAGAGGTACAAACACAGCATGACAAAATCCAGCAGCAAAGAAGATAAAACAATTAATCCTGCGTTATTAAAATTGTTTCAGGTACAACACAGATTCTTTAGACCGTCATGTAACATGGCAAAATGTTCCAACAGACTTACACCACAAAAACATCCGTTAAGGCTGAGATAGTCACACACAAGGACACGCAAAGCCAAATAGTTACAAATTAACAGTGTAACTCCCAAAAATTTATACTATTGTGACCTACAAGCACAGGGCCTGAAGTCATGACCTTTCTCATCAACTACTTGGTGTCAGGCAGAGCCTTGGGGCAGTGAGCATTTTTGTGGTGTTGAGCCTGTTCGAAAGACGAAACAGGAAGACATCCCACAAACCCAAAACACAGAACCAGTGTGCCAAAAACAACTATAAAAAGCAGCTAATGCAGCACAGGATCATCGGAAAGGAGGCAGGATGATAAAATTCACAAATAAAGGATGTTGACTTAAGGTTTCATTTAGCTGGGTCAATCTTTGGGCCTTGAGAGCTTCATATTTCTCATATTTCACAAAAAACAATCACCAACCTAGCTGTGTTGCATTACAACAGAAAATACAAATTTTAATATAGACACAGACTCGGGGGATTTTTCCTCTGCACACTACAAGAAGCTGCTTAAAAAAGTTTAAATTTGTAAACACGTTGCAGGAATCTGTTCATTTGGCCTGTTGCACCTTTGAATGTTTCAGATGATAAAGACTTATTAGCAGTATGCAGAACAAAGTTTCCTTCCCTCAGTCTAAACACACAGTAAAGAAGACAAATGCTGATTTTAAAATGACATTCTAGTATGACAAACAGAAATGTGGGGCTAGGTGATGAAAATTAGTCAATGCCAAATCTGATTAAAAAAGGCAGCCCATTGTGTTCATCTGTTATGTTTTACATGAAGTCAGCATATCTGTATGCACTGAACTGAAACTTCATTTAGCAACCGACTTTTAAATTACAACTTGCTTGAGGTTAGCAATTTCAAGACAGAAATTAGTAGAACAATAAAATGGCAGGATTGTAAAATTACACTAGTACATGGATAAAAAAGATTATCACCTAGCCCTACAGAAGAAGTAAAACTTTAACATAAAAACTCAAAAGTAATAACAGCACGACAGACTGATGAAGTTAAATGAAAAAAGAAATAAAAACAGAATCAGACTTTTTTTTTTTATGTCAAGAGGAAACAAACACACTCACCCTGTTCAACCCAGTATTTCTTTGAGAAATAATCACATCTGAAAATACGGTTAAATGCTGCCTTTTCCCATCTTATGGACCAGACTGAGAGTTTCCTTTTGTAAACTCAGTTTTTATCATTCCACATTCTCCCAGTGACTGGGGATGGACCATGTACAAAGGAACAATCCAGATTCGGATAACTTTCTTAATTTTTTTACTCTATTATTTTATCATTTAAGTTTTAATGTATACTGGGTCGATAGTAAGATGGGAAAACTAAGCACTACCACAAGACTCCCCAGCATTAGAATAAACCCCATGTGACTTTACTTACCTGATACATTAACATTACTAACTTAATAAAACCCCCTTATAGAAAGCATCCCCATCCATCACTCCACCTCACCCTCCTCTGGGAAACATGAGTTGGGAAGACACTGAGGTGTATAGAGTACACTGGTTGGGGAGTGGGCTGGGGTGCGATGGGGGGAGGGGGACTGCCACCTGTACTTGCCTGGCAGATTGTTGATGTAGCCACCATCCATTAGCAAGTTGCCATCTTTGGGGTCGCAGAGAGGCGGCAGATACCCCGAGAGGGTCATGCTCGCCCGCACATAGCGCCACAGAGAGCCTGGCACACCAGGGAGGGAAGGAGGGAGGAGGAGGGGGGGGATAACATCTCAATAATGTTTGCTAAATGCTTTAGATTAGTAATTACACAGACCGCAATCCAAACACAAGAGGGAGTTCAGCAAAAGGAAGGTAGCCGATCCCTGCAAAGGCTAGGACTGTTGTGCTGCTCACCTTTAAACTCTTGTTTCATACCACTGCAAACCTCATTACCTTGCACAGACACCCTGTGTGGCTTGTGCAAAAGGTAAACAAGTAAATGGTAACCATCACAGAGAGCCAAGGTGTTTTCGGTCTCCAAACTATGCCCCATCAACAGTGCTTTCTAACCTAAGATGATGCGATTTTATTTCGTTTTTTAAGTTCCTGAAAAACTAACTGAAACTAAATTCTCGTACAGAAGTACTAATGACCTAATTTTAATTCCAATGGGTCTATAGTAACATCAACAGCAGCAGATGTTGTTGTGACAATGTTTGGAGATCTTCACCGTGAACATGGCAGAAGCAGCCAGCCGATCCCTAGTCCTGCAGTACAGCTCATAGCCAGCAGGGGACAGGAGCAGGCCAGATGCTGCATGGGTTGGAAGGATAAGGAGCACCGCAGAAAAAAAGCAAGGGGTGCCACTGAGCGTGGAATATGTGTGAATACTATGGCAGGATTATCTTATTGAATCATGACTTTAGAGGGACTACCACCTACTGCTTTCAATTTCATTTATCTAGATTTGGCACACCTTTTAAGGGCTTTCTTTGGTTTGTGTTGGGGTCTAACATGTGCAACAGCAGGATCCAGAACACACATTTTCAAATAATTAAAAAAAAACAAAAACATAAAAACATGTTATATGCCATCAATATATATTTAAGATATATATATATATAAAGAGAGAGATGGGTTCACTGTATCCAAGACACTGGCATGCACATAAGGCAAAGCAAAGCCAGGGGAGAGGACAGGAGCTGGGCAGGAGAAACTGAACATGTCCCTATAGGCAGAGATGACTGAAATAAAAACAGGAGCAGGACACATTCATGGGAAACAAGTTCCAGTTAAATCCACAGGATGGACACATTTACGTCAACCGAAACGCACGGTGATCCACAACAGCAGAAGATGTACGATGTGAATGGGATATTGACATGGCTCAGTCCTTCCCCACCTCAAGTAAAGCAGAATCTATTTTTCATTATTATTTTTTTAATAATCTAAACCACAAATCTCGCTTCTCTGTCCCTGATCTTGACCTGAAATCCTGACTGTATTGTTCCCATCATTTAAGCTGAGCTACCCACAAGTTAGTAAACATAAAAATATATATATAAACAAGCAAGTGCAATGGTGCATCAGCCACATTCAGAACTTGATCAGAGGGAGGATAACTTTCAGCACTAGAAGAAACTTGATGATCATGCATCTCTCTGTGACCCGTGGATGCTTGAACATGCAAGGAAGAAAGTGAAGGTCGCTGGATTATATTCCCAGGGGGTACCAAGTCAACTGGTGAAACTTGAGTGGCTAACAAAATGTGCGTAATATATTAGGATAATAGGTACTAATCGAATCATTCTCAAGATGTATATTGATTTAAGTCTTTCCTTCCAAACCATGGGCTTCCAATGTCCACCCGGTCAAGTTGGGGTTAGTAACAAATGAGAACTTGGGACGAAAGAAGAAGAGGGTAGCCAAGTGGTTGACTGTCGACTTGGGAATGAGGGAGAAGGAGGTCTTGGTGAGCGGGTGTATAAATCTGACCTGGGACATTGTTAACATAGCAACCATCCACAAGCAAGTGGCCATCCTTGGGGTCGCACAGGGGAGGTAAATAGGGGGTGTAGGAGGCGCTGGCTCTAACATAGCGCCAGACGCAACCTGTCGGGAAATGGAGATGGAGAAGGAGGAACACATCAAATATGAGCCGGACTCCACGTCACAGATGGAAAAAGGAAATGAGAATGATAGAGAAAGAAACAGAGAGAAAGAAATGCATGTGGCATAGTGAAGAAGAATGCAAGAAGCTCCAAGGAGCAAAGCAGAGAGAGAGGGGAATTTAATTTCAGAAATTCTTTCTCATTTCAGTTCTATAAATTCCTAAATCAGGCCAATAAAAAAGGATATCATAAAAATCTTCTAAAGAAAAGGAAACATAGCTGGATTCAGACAAAGGTATTAAAATATTAAAGGACTGAGTATCACTAACACCTCAGGGTGATCTGGTTTGAATATGTATGAATATATAGTAGAATGGATGACACTTATCTAAAACCAATAATGTGTTGATTAAGCCTTCAAAAAATAGTATTAGTGCTGTTAGATGACTGATTTAAACAAGCAAGGTGGGGGAAATTCAAGCAGAGAGAATTCTAAGAAAGGCTTAAAAAAGGAAAGGAAAACATGAGATGGACAGATACAGAAGGAAGAGAGAGAAAAGACCACCATATTTAAGCTGGTGTACTGGAATTATATTCTCCAGAAAGTAAAATGACGGAAAAACTAGCAATAACTGTAAAGTTTATGACAAAGTTTTAATGCTGGATGACACCAAAAGAAGTAATACAAACTCATGACACCTTGTGCATTAGATCCACCGAGTTTATTCACTTACTATTTCTTTTTAATAGAATAACCGTATTCTTGATCGCACAGAACTAGACACGTTAGAGAAAAATTAATCAGAAAACTACAGAAAGCACATAATGGATGTGAAGGAATGATGGAAGCAATGTGGGACATCATGAAAGGGGAAGGTGAAAAGAGTCAAAAAGTGAAGTGTTCTGGATCCTACAAGTTGACATGGACATGGGAGGGGGTTCAGAGGTTTGAGGTCAGCAACTACAAATGTATTAGGTCTACAGCCTAAACTTATACATGACAATTCACGTCTATGTCTACAGGATGGAGACAAAATAATGACAATAACTACAGCTTTGATGGCAGAGCATCAGGAAGGAAGGAAGGAAGGAAGGAAGGAAGGAAGGAAGGAAGGAAGGAAGGAAGGAAGGAAGGAAGGAAGGAAGAAAGAAAGAAAGAAAGAAAGAAAGAAAGAAAGAAAGAAAGAAAGAAAGAAAGAAAGAAAGAAAGAAAGAAAGAAAGAAAGAAAGAAAGAAAGAAAGAAAGAAAGAAAGAAAGAAAGAAAGAAAGAAAGAAAGAAAGAAAGAAAGAAAGAGTCTTGGCAAAATAAATGGGAAAATGAAATGGAGAAACAGGCTTTGCTCCAGCAGTTAGTCCAGACACATGCCAAAATGCAAACATCAGCTTCAGCAGCATTCAGTGTTTCCCATAAACTCTTCAAATCCAGTAAATCAATTTCCATTAAAACACTGCTTTTACAACATCGAAATTTAATGCAGAAATAGTGTAAAATATTAATTAGACTTGCTGAGATTAAAATAAGGAACTGGATTTGGAGGATTTCTGGGAGACATTTCACTACTCTCTAACTTGTATTAGTGATGATGCATTTTTATGTATATCAAACATTTAACAAATACAGGCACAAGCATAAAAATGTAAGGTTTCCTTATATATATTTTCAGGCTCATTTCTCCTCATCCCTTGACTGAGGCATAATCCAAACATGACACTGGCTTGTTTTCAGTAAATGCCAAAATATTGAGCTGGTAACCAAAATGATGCAGGGAATTTGGCTTTGATGACTTCCATGCATGTTTTTCGTCTTTTTACCACATACTCTTGCTAGCAACTTATGTCTGACCCAGGGAGGATGAACCTGCACCACCTCCGGTAGGTCTAAATCAATGCTGCTAGATGCATTACAGAACACAGAAGCATGATTGCATTGCCCAGTGCTTGCCTCTCTCCATCTTACTTATCTAAATGCCCTTGCCTCTAAAAGCATTTCAAACTTACTGATCTGGCTCGTGACAAATGTTAATCAGGATGTTGTTGGATCAGCTTCCATTTAAAAAATCTAAAATCTCTTGCAACTTTCACAACCCTTTCAAGAAACTTCCGCAAGTCTTTGGAAAGAACTCACATGACTATTAAAACGCTTTCATTATAGTTTTAAGTACATTTAGTTGTTTTAATTAATTCCTTTTTTTGTACATTACTTTGTAAAACTGTTATGAAAACTGTAATGCAAATATTATTTCTTTATTATATGATTTCTAAGCATTTGTCCCAATTCAAAGTTCAGAACACAGCCACATCATTTTAGTTTGGATAATACCCACCGCAAGTCATAACTGCAGAAGTTTATTAGCATAAAGTTTATCTTTCTGTACTACTTCAGCTTACCTACTAGAACATTTATAGACATTACCGACATTAAGATGCCTAAAGAAACTGAATGATTGACTTAGTGCATCAACATGCCAGTATAGTCACTGTTTAATTGCATTTGGGAGATACTGATGTCAGTACTAATTTTATTAGTTCTCGGTCATTCAAAGCAGCACAATTGGATTAAGTTGGGGTGAATGTCGAGAAGGACTTACTCATTCCTTAATTGTCTTTGTGTATGTGTGCTATCACGAATCCTAGTAAATGTGGTATATAAAAGTACTGTAACAAATAAACATCATGTCTTGAGCTAACAAAATCGCTACATCAGTAGAGAGGGGTGGTGGGCCCCTGCAGTCAGCTCAGCTGTCACTCACCATCCTGATGAACACGCATGGCAGAGGCTGTGATGTCAGTGGTGACATTGAAGTATGGAAGCCAGAGGTCCTGAGGACACAAAGCATGTCAGTGTCACAGACTGTACCATGACCCTTGCGTCCTCTGGCAGGGCCTGTTGACGTAGTCAACTCTGGTTGTGCTGCAGTCTCACCTCAGCTTGCTTGTCCTGGAACACTTTATAGATACTAGTGTTGAAGGCAGAACCAGAGAACATGGAGGTGATGGGATAGGTAAGGTCAAGCACTGTTTTAAACACTGAATTCATTGCCTGCAAAAAACATAAAGAGATCACAAACAAGTTTATTCTGTTTTGTATCTTCTCAGTAAGAAATGAATGTTAAATTCAAGGTTCCTGTTTTTTTGTTTTTTTTTTAATCTAGCACCAGGTGAGTTATAAAAGAAAATACCTAGTAATAATACAGATGCGTACTGTACCTTGGACCACTCTCTGGCTCTCTGTTTGGTTCGAACAGCACTCCTCTCCTCAGCATACAATCCACCAATGAATGAGCCAATTGATGTCCCACCCACTATGTCAATAGGAATCCCCGCTTCCTCCATAGCTTTTATCACACCCACATGAGAGCAGCCTCTGCATGAGGGAAAATTATGAGTATGTTAGAATTTCATTAAGGATTAATTATTAAATTATGATAAGAAACTAAATCTCATCCTTATGCTGCTCCACTTTGTGACATAACACTGGTTATTTAATAAAAAAATGTCTTTCCATTCAACACATATATAAAAGCAAACCAACTATCTCACCAACTGTGCTCACCTAGCTCCACCTCCTCCCAACACAAGGGCGATGCTGTTTCCAGTCAGGACTCGGGCCAGCCGAGAAAAATCACTGTGTCTGTCTGCTGTTTTCTCAAACACCTTCTCATATACCTCCCTCTGTACAAACATCCAAAACACAAATTAAAGTACATTATATATTAACAGACAATAGAAAAACACAAAAAAAGCTTCCTTCATACCAGTTTGCTGGGACTGCGCCTGGAGAAGACCCTGCGAGGACACTTGAGGTGCAGATGCCCAGAACACCAGCTGCGCATGTTGAGCCACTCGACTGTCCTGGATGGGCCCGGTCCATCCTCTCTGTGCAGAAGTACTAGCTGCTTCAGAGCCCGGACTGCTGTGTTTTCCAGCATTTGTTCCAGCTTGACAGAAAAAGAGGGGATAGTAAAAGTTAAGTTGGTGCCATTACGTTCCTCCCTTTCAAGCTCTTTGCCTGAACAAACCCATACCTCCCCGAGTGTAGGTTCCTGGTCCCCCAGGCCAACAATGAGGATGCAGTCAGCCTGCCTGATGCAGCGCTGAGTCCATGGGGTCATGCTGTTGTCAGTCTGGTATAACACGATTCGATTGATGTCTTCCTGCTGGGCCAGCCAGCCAGAGAGACGATACTCATGGATACTGAAATTTTAAAAATGAGAATGTGGAACAGACACAAACAATGGTCATTTATAAAACTAGCTATATGTAGCAGAGATTAAAACAATCAGTACAGTCTAACTTAGATATGGAAAAGAGAATGTATTAATAACAAAACGTTTCCATTTGACTCTTGAAAGGATAATAAGCTGAACTGAAATGATGATTATCAAGACTGACCTGTCCAAAGCAGAAGCACCCAGGCGCTCTCGGATTATCTCACTGGTTAGAAGCAGAGTGGGCCCTACAAGTGTCAAACACAGGCAGTGAAATTAAATGAGCTTATATGAGCAGCTAATTTTCAAAATAACCTATTTTAGAAAATGAGGCAAAACAATGTAGAAACACATTTTTTTTTTCTCCATACTTATTCAAACCTAAAGAATACAAAAACAAATTCTATACTTTTCAAGACTGCATAAGAAAATTGAAGTTAGGATGTAACTACAACATCAATCTAATAATCCAGGACAAAGAGGCAACAAATAGAAAATGAGTGGGTCTACCAATAGCACTGAGGGCATGGCTAAGCTCCAAGTTGAATGCATTGATGGGCACTTCATCACATACAGGCAGCACAGCCACAGTTGAGAGGTTGCTAGCAGGGTTGGTGACATCAGCACTTGTTGCCATACTGGGCAAACTGAGGGCTGAACCTAGATGAAAAAAAGACTGTCTGAAAAAAGAATCTTGTCAAAAGTTTGGTCATTTAAAGATAAACTCCTAAATATCATCTTACCTGAGAATGGCCCACGACCCTGCTGCAGGTTTCCCAGAATCTTTTGGCCTAGCAAGTGGATCAACCTTGTCACAACCTAAAAACAAAAATTGAATTTCGGTGTCACACAGTACACATCACCACAGCTGATCTTTCACTGACAAAGTAATTAACCTGTGGATATCGTCTTTTGATGTTGTTCAGTGTTCCCTCGGGCAGCTTCACGAGCTCAGTGTCTCTTACAGCGTGGACAGTGGTGGCTCTTGGTTGCTTGGTCAAGGCCTCCACCTGAAGCACATGGCAGGACAAAAGCCATAATATATTGTTTCAAAACTCACAAGTGGAAAACAACAAGTTAACTAGAAGCACTCGGAGAGCGCAGACCTCCGCCAAGACATTGTAATTTTGGGGGTTTTTTTTGCCAATGTTTGTGGGCATTATTTTTCAAGTTAGAAGTTCTAATGGCAAAATTATCCCATCTCCCCTAGGGCAGGCGCAAACCTTTGTCACAACCCTGTCGTCATGTGACCAGCACCAGCTTGCTGGTGAAAACAAACCCCGCATCACACCAGCATCCATGTTGAAGTGTGCAACTTGTTCTCATAGTTTCAAAGTCTTCTTCATCAGTTTTTGTTATTTATATTTTTTTATTTATATTGATATCCTTAGTGTCAAAGCTAGAAAAAGATACGAGGCGAAGCTAGTGGCAGTAGGACTGAATGAATGCCCTTGTCTATCCGCCGTCACATTGTGAAGAAGCTGCTAACAAGACACACTGAAAACTTCACAAAAACCACCAACAGATATTTGTTATTGCTGCTGTAACCAGACATTTCATGGTATTTTGGCATCTATGCAAAAACAGCCATACACTTCAAACAGTAATGTTACAATAAATGTTTTACTCACTGCCCACAACATGATCTGAACAAACTTTCGAATATTTTGAAGGACTCCAAGGTCTACCAGCAGCCTTAACATGCTTGATAGCCACTAAACAGTTATCACATCTTTCTGGGCTTTTGTGTCTTTTCAGTAGTTCAAAGAACAAGTTCTTGTTGTCTGTGGAACGACTATGTTTATGGCAGCCAACCACAAAATTATTTTATGACGTTTTTAAAGGGAACTCTACAAAAATCAAAGAAAAATCTATGAGGATCTACGCTGAAAACCCAACGGTGTTACGCTTTAGCAACCTTTTGTTTTCACGGCTGGAGACCCGGGTGTGTACTGATGTTCCCAGATGTTTGCACCTGCCCTGTGCCTGTAAAGAATCATTTAATAAATTCTTGGATCCAGGTGCCGATCCGGATCACCCCCAAAATCTAACCACGTCTTCCTTATTCCATTTCAGAGAATTCCTGAAAAATTTATCAAAATCTGTCCATTACGTTTTAAGTTATGTTGCTAACAGACAGACAGACAAACAGACAAACCAATGCTGCCGAAAACATAACCTCTAAGGTAATAAGCTGTTATTAGCCTAAAGCTGGATTATTCAGTCAGTGAAAATACTAAATTACTCACAATACTAGCCTCCCAAAAAAGTCACCTATGTAGGCAGAAAGAAACTTGGAGATTAAAATCTTCTCACCACACCAATGAGGTCACCTCTACCATATTCCCCAACCAACTCCTTCTTGCCGTTTGCCTTGCGAATGACTGAACGCAGACGTCCATTCAAAACAATGTAGGTGCAATCTGACTGGTCGTCTTGTCTGTTGAAATGAATAGAGAAAAACAAGTTTTACAGGAATCATTACAAATTAACTGAAATAAAACAGTCCAAGGAAACAGATTGCTGATTCAGATTTTTTTTTAGAATTTTTTTGCACATAAATGCTAAATATTTCCTGAAATGTCTGTGAAAGTAAAAGCTAGTAGTACCTGTAGAGGGCTCTGCCAGCTTCAACAGCCATCCAGTCAATAGCAAAGTCCATCTGCCTGACAAAAGCAGACATGCGGATAGCCACTGTGTGGGCCACACTCAGCACCACACTGGGCTGCTCCCTCATAATCCTGCAGGAGGCAGCACAAAGCACAGCCATAGGTTTAAATACTGACTTAATGCACTCTGAAATATGGTAATACACAACAAAGCTAAAATATTTTTGAATTATATAACTGTCATTTTGAAATTCAGAGCTTGATATGGGGTTTGGGTGAATAAATGAATGTGAAAAGAGTATGAATATATATTATATATAATAATTGGTTTTTCTATGTAACGTGAAACAAACTGAGAAATTAACTTGTAATTACCATTTTAATAGCAATGTCTGCTCACAGGAAAGATAGAAGACTCACTCATAGAAATCTGACTTTGAGATCTTCAGGTAAGTACAGTCTCGGACAGCCTTAATGGTAAAGATAAGGGGCTCTCCAGTGAGCACAGCAAGCTGGCCTACCATCTCTCCGGGGTGGATCACAAACAAGCAAACAGCCTCCTGTTTGTCGATCATCCGCTGGTAGACGTGGAGACAGCCAGACAGGACAAAGTGCAGACTCACATCCTTCAGAAGTGAAAATAGGAAGAATGATAACAAAGCAGAAATGGGACAAAAAAATTTTTTTAGTTGCAGTTTCTATGTTTAATTACTTTTAATAATATTATTACTGTATTTTTTACTAAACATAATATGGACATATAGGGTCATAATGACAATAACAGCTAACTCTTGTGTGACTGATAGTGTCTGAGGGGTGAGATCATGTGAGTGGGTGAGTATATGTGGGTGTTTGGTTTAAGGTGGAGCAAGGGTGGAGGTTGTCTGGCAAAAATCAATAACCCGAACAAACAAAAAGCAGACATTGTTGTTTAATATAGCAAGTTCTCGTTTTTCCTTCTCCCCCACCTCTCACCACCGCAGTCACACCGATAATAAGATGGAGGATGTCCCAGGCCTTACATCTGCCTCAGCCAATGAGGCTGGAGGAGAGCCAGGGCATGAACAAGGGAAAGGGCCATGAATAGGATGGAGGGGTACACAAGCCAAAGGAAGTGCTGTGATTTATTTCTATAATAATTACATAGAATTAAATGGACCTTTCCATTTATTTATTGATGTTGATTTGTATTCCCAGTATTGGGTTGAACCCAAACCCTAGTAAGAGGGGTTGACCGAGTGTGGGTTTAGTTCCTCGGACTCTGAGGAGGGGACCTGTTCAGAACAGACTGACATCCAGACTTAAGATTTTCATACACTGTAAAAGTAAGGGAATGTGGTGACTCAGTCTTACCCGACCATAAGTTCAATCGACCAGCAGACCTTGAATCAGTCTCCTCCAAACAACCCAGTTCTATCTAAACCCTCTCTATACATTTACAATATAAGACCACTAAAGTTACAATTGCTTCATCAATAGAAGTAAAAAAGAGAAAACTCAGTACTTTAAAAAAAAGAAGAGGATGCAGTGCATCTTGTAAAATGTACCTGGTCCCCCTGCCTTGCTAAGACAGCTCCAGCTTTTGCATGATGCAGAGTCACTTTCCCATTCAATAAGGATGGGTCCTGGATTAAAGAAAACAGACAGAGAAAGAGTTAAAAATATCAAGTTAACAAAGGGCTAAAGCTACCCGAAAATAAACTAGACAAATGTCTTCATTTTCCATTCCAGCTTTGGGGAAACAATGCTGCATATAATTTACATTACACTACATTTACACTAACAATACAGTTTTAAAAAATTCTCAGAAGCACACAGAGAGGATCTACCACACATTGCATCAGATGTGTGCAACTTCCTTCCACACACATCATGAAATTTTATCTTTTTTTCAGCACAGCTCAATTATCAACAACGTTTTGATTACTGCAAACAGAAACTATCATCAAGCAAAATCCTACCGCCAGTAACAGTAATAGTTTTACCAGCATGATTCTTTGAATGATGGAAGGAAAAAAGTATGAAAATGACTAAAAAAGTGTCAAGTGGCACTTGAACAACACTGACAGAAAAAACTGCATTACTGAAGAAGTAAAACAAACCTCAATCCTCATGAGTCTGTGCACCTCTTTCTGAGCTTCCTCAAAGAAAGTAGCACTGGATCGACTAGATACAGAGGTAAAAATGCTGTCAACAGCTGACTCTTCTTCAGGGTACAAGTAGATGCCTGAAGGAACCTCATCTACTGTAACCCTCCTCTCACGTTGGTCCTGGGACACAGACTATAAAAATATTCATACTTAATCACTTTGAAATAGGACTTCCATCTGTTGAAAACAATAAATTTGCATGGCAAGAAATATTTTTATACCAACTCTTTTTGGAATTGTGAAATAACAATTACTTCACTTAGCTTTAAACAGCTTTAGCTTTCTAAATACTTTAATTTGCCAATTCTGTGCCAGATAATCAAGAGTACTGACCCGAGTAAAGGTGGGAGGAGTGTTGCCGTCCTCTGCAGAGACAGAAATCCGTCCTCTCTCATAAGCCATGTCAAAATCTGATCTCAGACCTTTCTGTATTCCTGCACAAACATTTAAATAACAATTCTTAAATCACGTCTGCTTTTTTGCAACTCATTTCCAATTTGTGCTACTCTTCATCAATGACCATTTTAGGAACTTAGCCAGGTAGCTGCAGACTCCAATACAGTAGGTGTTGTTTAGGATTTGCAACCACATGGCAATTTGCATGGTACACTTTTACAATAGCACAGTGGAAACAAACAGTTATTTGCAAAACTAGAGAGAGAAAAGTGATGAAGTCTATCTGGTAATGAGAGTTTCCTCACCAGAAATGTCTACAGGCATGGAGATTGTCCTGCTAAGAGTAGGTGGGGCTCCATCCTTCCCTTGTTCTCCTCCTGTGATAAACAAAAGGTGCAGCATTTATTAGTCCAAAATCAGATCTTGCAATGGCAAACATTTGAATTACAGATGGAAATCTATATTTGAAGCCACATTGTGACCAAATATATCTAGTCTTTTTTAGTTCCTTAGACTTTCTTCAAGAAACTTAACATCTTTTTTTTCAGACCAGAGTTTTCTACAATTTCTATGAAAACATTGAACACGAGTGGAGCAAAAATCAAGTTAATAATAGAGAGTAACTGATACATTCAAGAAGAAATAAAATCATGGGAGGATTTAACCAACCTGAAACTGACTGCAACATGCTCTAAGCCCTGATCTGGAAACGTCTGGACTCTAAAATGTAGTCCCTCCCAACCAGGGCAATTTTTTTGGTAAAATTACCCCGGTATTTTGTTTAGTCCCCATCAATACTATGAAAATGTTTTGGGTCAGGAACAAAGAGCCTCCTCCTTTTCTCAGAGATGGTTGTCAAAAGGCAGCTGCTGAAACTGAAAGGTATTTTAGCTGAGTACCCACCTTGAGCTTCACCTTTGATGGCAGCTTCACGATGCTCCTCAGGCACCGTCAGACTGCCAAACCGCTTTCCATGGCGGACAGGACTGGTGCGAGTAGGGTGAGGTGACGGCGGTGGCAGACGTGAAGGTTGCATTTCCTATACAACAACCAGAAGTTGTAAATAGGTGTGTGAGGGGCAAGAAAACACACTATTGCCATGAAAAAGGAGGCTATAATGAAAATTGCATAGTCAAACTTTGGCTTTAATGAGAAAAAAAAACAAAACATACAGAACAGAACTGAGAAACAAACTGCTTCTTCAAAGGAGGAAAACCAGAAAAATACAACTGCACTTTCAATCACATCTGTGAAATAAAGCTGATGAAGCAGAATCTCTAACAAAAACCACAGAACTCTGCTGAGATTGCATGGTGTACTTTGTATGTCTATGTGTGTGTAATAAACTCACGTGACTGAAGAGCTCATTGGTCAGCCCCAGATAGTTGTGAAGGGCTAGGACTGTCACTCTTTGGAGACGGACCATGATAATCTGAACAAATTAAAGAGAAAGCTGACTTAATCAGCATCAAATTAGAGTGTATGTCCTGTCCTACAGTGCAGCATGGGAAACTGAATTTTTAATTCATAAACACTTTAAAAACGTTTTAACTATAAACAATATAAAAACAAAAACCATTCATATGGCACCTACACCACCATTATACCCTGGATATAATCAGGTTACCCAAGCAAACACCATGACTAGAAGCCCAGTTTCCTAAATACTTCAGATAAATCTCTAGTCAGGACAACAGATCCATTCATAGTGAAATAGCTCAGAAAGGACCTTCACATTTTATAAAATTATCAGTGTTGGAGAGTGTTACACCAGTTAGGACATTCAGCAATATGAGTTCCACTATAGCCCCATTTCCACCAACGGGTGCGGGTCGGGGTTTTTTTGTGTGTTTCCACACGCGAAAACTGGGAAGGGTACCCTAATATCTGACCCATCCTTCTTTGTTGGGGTACCAGTCTAACCGACCCGATCGAAATGGGTGGAGTTTGACACTTAGCAACCCGCTGACTGGTTACGAAAAAAAAGTCACTTCACTTGCGACCTGGCATAAAAACAAAGCAGGAATGTCTCCTTGTTTAGAACAACACATTTTCTTTTTCTTTATTAAATCTCCATTTAAAATGGCATTACGAAGCACCACCTAGTAGAAAGTATGCAAACTGTTGGATGATTGCCATTCTTCTTTGTTTCTGGGTCGTGTTTTGGTAATACTTTAAGGAAGGCATTGATGCAATGGTGTCATGCTATTACGCAGCTGAGGCATCTAAGATCATAAGTAATGTTTAAGGCGACTCTCTTTTATTCTGTATGTAACATACGATGAAGATGTTGACGGCTAACATTTGGACAAATGATCAGGTAAAAAAATACTCTGCAAAACTTTAGCTTCACTGCTCGAGATTAATTTTGAAATTGTTACTATCTTATTCTTATTCAAATTTCTTGATAGATCTTCCCCACCTGTTATCTCATTTAGGTCCGTCTCAATCTTTCAGCATCAAAAACAGAAAACCTTGTCAGAGCATTATACATGGAACCAATGGATGTGCTTCACTTTGAACAAAAAAAAAACAGATTCTCCATGGAACAGACCTCAAAATCAGATAACAGATCTTAATGTTCAAAATGTTAGTCCCTTATCTAAAAAAAAAAAAACATTCACACACAACTCACCTGAACTACTCGCACTAGGCTCTCAGGATACTTCTCAAATATAGCCAGGAAGGCCTCTACAGGTAAACGGAGAACAGTGGAAACCTCTGCAGCCCGTGCTGACACTGTTCTGTAAGGCTTCTGGTGGCCCTGCACACAAAGATCCCCAAGAATCATTTACATTTCTTTAAACTGACTGAATTTACTGAAGCTCTAACCTTCATAGTTAATATCATTGCATACTTTGAAACCATAATTGCTATAAGCTTATCATCTACGTGAATCATACCAGAGGAAACAGGTCAGTATCAGCAGTATATGATTATTACAGATATTATGAGTAATGCATGTGGTAACTGGGTGGGCTTTTACACAGCGAAATTAAAGCATATATCTGTTAATTACATGTTTGCATGACTATTGGGAAAGTCTGTCTGTGAAGGTGCGGCACAGCACATTTCTGTGTGCAGCTTTGTGAATGTAACGTACTGTGATGACATCCAGAATGCTGAGGAGGCTATGGACACTGTCTCCTGCGTAAACCTCCTTCACCACACTTTCTTTGCCATCCTGAAAGACAGGAATGAGATATTTATTTAGGTTTACATTTCAGCACATGTTTAAAGGCTCTTTTAATCACCCCGACTGCCACTCAGCTATCCCTGTAATAATCCCAGTCATGCCAGATATTGACTTTCAAGCTTAATAAAATTGTACAAAATCTGTTTTTGCCATTCATAATGTGTTATGTTAGCATGTTTCAACAAACTGATGCAACAGTCTCCTGTTTTCCTTGCAATATATAAAGAAAGAAGGGGTGTCACTATACTTTTGTCAAGAGTTGTCAAAACAAACCTGAGCACTGTAGTGGATACATTCATATTTGTGTGAACTATAAAAAGAAAATGCTAATAAGCTGTACAAGACCTAACTTTTCTATTTGCGTCTGAATTATTTTACAACAATAAGTACTACATCATAAACTACTATTTATTTAATAAAAGTCACAGGAAACCAAACAGGATGGACGGCTATCACAGCCTACGAACCGTTCCAGTAAGGCACAATTCTAGTTTTCCATCCTGAACCACATAGATGCTGCTGTCAGGCTGGCCTGGTCTGAAGACATACTCCCCTTGTTGGAATTGTAGAAAGACCATGTGTTTGCACAGCTCTAGGAACAGGGGCTTCTCAAAGTGGCCCAGCACACTGTAGTGAGAGACAAAAGAAAGGCAAGTATGTAAATGCTTGGTTCGTACAAACAAGTACTGGACCGTTAATGCACATTGTCTGTGTTCAGTAGTGTGAAAAGTTTCCAACTGAGCTTTTAGTCCATAAAAACACACACAGATGGCAAACCTACCGGACATTTTTGAGCATGTAGAGCACCTCAGAGGGGAGGTGGGAGTTGGCCACATCAAATTCAGTGAGGTCGGCCTCCAGCACAGAGGGAGGGGGCTCCTTCGCTTGAAGGGTGGGCACCTCCTTCTTAAAGCGTAGGATCCTTCGCAGGTGAGAAATAATGGGGGGAGAGAAAAGTGTGATTTTTTTTAGGAAGTGTGTGAAGTAGTGGTTTTCAGCGTGGTACTGTAGTGGGGAAATCCTATGGTTGTAGGAAGGAAACTTTACTTTTTGGCAATGTTCAGCATCTTCTGCTTCTTCTTTAGGCGTGGCCGAGTGGAGGAGGACGTACCCACCAGGGAAGAGGTAGACTGGGAGACCTGTTGGGAAACTGGTTTAAATATTGTACATAAATTCTTATTTTTGTTGGTGTATTTATATATGACTCCCTGTGAGTGAAAGCCAGCTATTGCTTGAACTCTTGGTAAGTAAAACACTGTCATTTCCCACTCACTTTACGCATGATCTTTCGTCCGTAGAACATGACTTTGTCCCTTTTTCGAAAGCGGTATTTGGGTGCCTCCTGAGCCTCTAGGTCTGTGAAAGAAAATGAATGTCAAATCACCATAAAAAACAGCTCCAAACAATTTCCATCAATTTCATTATGAGCTCCCAAAGCAGAAGGAGAAATTCATCTCAGGAGTTACTGACTTCGAAGTTGGATCCTTCGCAAGATGAAGAAGATGAGGACAGCAATGAGGACTATAGCGATGCCTGCCCCAATCACCATCCCCACCATCTGAAGAGAAATAGAAATGAAAGAGTGGGTGATAGTATAATGAAAGCATCACTATGCACATGGTGTGCTCATTGACTATGTGTAATGAAAACAAAAGAAAGAAAGCCAGTCAAGCTCAAAATCTGTTGATTTCAATAACCGACCAATAAATCAGTGCATCCTAATAGTGGTAATGTTATTCCCAACTATGCTGGTTGAACAACAAAATGGGAAAAAGTGATGCTTTTGCAAGAACACTAAGTGTTCACTCACCATGCTCGTCTGTAGTTCTTCCTCCACAAATGTCTTGAGGTTATCAAATCCGTCCTAATGTAACAAGAGCAAAGAAGAAATGCATTACTATTCTCGAATAAAAATGCAACTCAGCTTTTAAATTTAGCATGATAGCTTTTCACGCTGAAATGTAGCTGGATGAAGTATATGTCTGTAGGCTGCTATTGCACTGAAGTGTAAAGGAATGTGGGAGTAAGGGATTTGCCCTGGAGGCAGAAATATCTGGTTACTATTGCATGGGAAGTGAAAGGACGGATAAAACTGTAGCATTTCATCTGATATTCTCCCCTTGATGTGCCCTTACTTCCACGTTTTACACCATTACACACAGCTCTGCGTGTTTTTTAATGGATTCAGGACTTTCACATGCAAAACTGCTGGGTTTAGAGGCAACAAAAGGCCCAACAAATGATATTTTTGGGTTTTAGCTTAACTAAACATTCGAAACACGAAACTAAGAACTGAACACAAGACTGTCTATGCACAGAATGTAGATACCCCTAGTCCAAAATGAACTTTCTATTTTGCTTAAATGCAAATGTGTGTTTGGCCATCAGATAAAGTATTGTGAGAGTAAGAATACTGGCTGCCAGGGAAATTATGTTTCATGTTATCTGTGGCTATTGATTAGCGTGTGAGATGCTAAAGGTTATTTGGCAGTAAAGGGCATAATAATTTAGCAGGAGGCTTCAAGTACTATGGAGCTCAGTGTGAGTGTGAAAAGAGTATACACAAGTGTATTTCTCAGATTATTTAAACTTATAGTCAAGAACTAAAGTCAGAAAATAAAAAAAAAAAAATAAAAAAAAAACATGCAGTACACTTATGGGAAGTAATGTTTGGCTGAAAAACGGGATATAGAGGAAAGTCTGCATGTAGGACTTGAATGTAAACTCTCTTTCAACAGTTATGTTTCTTTTGTTTCCATCCAGCTGTAAAGCAAATTATGTATATCAGATTTGTTTTAATTTCCTAGTCTAGAGCAAATAAACTAGGCTGCACAGTGTTGATGGCAGGCAACAAGAGTAGGCTATGCTACACATGGCTCCAACAAACTAGGCTTTATTCTCTAGCTGGAAACAAATCTTCAGAGAGAAAAACAAAACGGGTGGCCTGAGCTAGATATGTGAAAAAATAGAGGCTTATTCTTTCACATCAGTGAATTTAGGCCACGTTTATTATCTAGAGGGGAGAAATGTCTGATCGTGACAGGTCATGTGAGGAAAATGTTTGCTAAGTCAGGACTGATTTACATTACGCAGTTTTCATCTCCTCTAATAGCGGTCAATTTAAAAAAAAAAAAAAAAAAAAAAAAAACACTGGAAGCACACATAAAAAATAACCGAACACATAAACTGAATGTGATGTACAACTTCATTATAACACTAATGGAAACCAAACCACTGGTTGTCAGCTCCTTTGTTGATCCATTATGTTTTTAATTGTGAGATTTTGTGTTTGCTAAAGCAACCATGGGAAGAGATATACCAGAGCAAAAACCTACAGGTGAAACGTCGTCTCGGACCTGTTGCTCCGAGGTATTCTGTCCCATTGTAACCCTGTTTCTTCATAGGGATGGTCCATCAACGGCCACTGCAAACAAAAACAGACATGAATACTCAACAGAAAGCGGTTTTCATAGTAGGAACAGCACAGGGGTGTATGAAATTACTGATGACTGAATTCTAGTAAATGCATTCAGTGTCAAGAAGCTGCTACTGTTCAGTGGTTTAGTGGTCACATTATCATGGCGCCCTTGGAAACTAAATATTCAAATGAATTTATGTAGATTCAAAGCCACCCTAAAAATGGCAATCCTGTTTATTTTAGATCCAAATAAGAGAGTTCTCTTTACTAAAAGTCAACTCAAGCAGGTTTAATTGTCATTTCAACCATGTACACAGTACATAGTGAAACAAAGTGTGTGTCCCAATCCGCGCACTGCTATACTTCGAACACTACATTTAAGTGCTTAGTGCGCTGACACAGAAATTTCAGTAAAAACTCAGTGCACTAAAAGTACCTGGATGCTGCCCTAAACTCGACCAAAAATCAAGTGCGAAACGATGGACACTACACGCACTAAACGGACGCCATCTTGCTGATGTAGCGGAAGGGGAGGGACTTTCAACCAGTTTTTCAGAGCTGCCAGCCACCGACTCAGCGGTACCGATGCAGGATGAGGCTATTTTCTACTGTTGTAAGTATGGAGATATTTGATCAAAATTCTAATATAAACTGCCGCATGCTTCTTATCTCTTCTATCCCTGATGACAGTTATGGATCTGATCATTTGTTGGAGGCTGCAGTAGAGTTAGCAACGTAAATGTTAGCAGTTTTATAGCCGATTTCGCAGATGTAGATGGGCTATAAGTGTTAAAAATTATTAATACTATAGGTTCCGTATGTGTATTCATGATTGTTGAACCTCCAGATTAAGCACTGCGGGGTCTCTGGCATAAACGAAATGGTCTTTGATATGAAAACTGATTAGGAAACACCGCTGGTTTAGAGAACCGGCCTGTTTCCATGGTTTCGCTGACTAAGCCATAGCTGATTGTACATCACTTTAGATAAGCATCTGCAAAGTACCCATAAAGTAAATATATGTCATAGTGTTTGCTTTTATATAAACTGCCATTGTGTGTTTACCGTAGGTCACTGTGGCATCAAACTACCGAGCCAGCAATGGCACAGAGGCATTTACCGCCTGCGGGCCAGGACGCTGCTGTGGAGAAGAGGAGGCGACAAGAGAGAAATGTTTTAATAAAAATTTTAAATAAGATGTTTTTTGTGTCCCTGTTTTAGCGTCTTCTTTACTGCATTTCATATTTTAAATGGTTTCTAGTATAATCGGTTTCCTATTGCAGACGTGAACGGTATCAGTGTAAACACCAATGAAAACGGCCGTATAATGTAACGTTCTTTAATTCAATGATTATATCTTTGCTTATTTAAAAGCTGTTTTATTAGTGTTTTAAATTGCACTTTATACTAACAGGTATGGGGGAGACATGCAAAGACACTTGAATGTGTGCTGATGTTTCTATTGTTATCAACTGAGATAGATTAATACAGTGGAGGCCACAGTTCTTTGTTTCACAAATGAGGCCTTTTAAAAGGCATTTAATAGCATAAAAGTATGATGACATGCAAACACGTATGTTAACGTGATTTTGGATTTTGGAAGAACTTGGACGGACTGTCCTAAAAGAAGTATATTAACGAAGCAGCACTGCTATTAGGCAGCATGTAGGAGGGTCGTATACCTTAAAATAAATAAGCATACGTTCTAATTCATGTGCAGCCCGAGGAGGATCCTGCGTTGGATGCGACAAAGTTTAAAGGTGGGGTTAAGTAAGGAGTAAACAAAGTAAAATCAAGAGTTGGAAATTCATTCTGTAAATTAAGAACCACCGTCAAAAGCTGGGACATCACTACCGGTAAGTGCAAAACGTTAGGGCTCAATTTGGATCAGCACTTACCCACGATAGTGTGCACTACAGAAGGTAGTGCTTAGTGCGCACTACACACTACCTTCCAGTGCACTCATGTAAGTGCGCGGTTTGAGACACACTCAATGCCACCTTCATACAGGACCTCTGTGGCGCAGCACAGAACAACACAGGATTAAAAAAGCAGACAAGACAACATGGAGTGCACCAAAGTGCAAGACTTAGGACAGAGTAACACCAGACAACACAACAATGAAATGCAGGACAACATAGTGCAGCTGACAATCACACCAGTAACTGAACTGGAGTACTTGACAGGGAATACTGTGTTAGGTAATGTATTCTAGCAGCAGTCGATGTGCAGTCTTAGAAGTCTTAGAAACAACTGCAGTTTTCTGCAAATGAAAATGTCTGCTGTATAAAACAAGCTATACAGAGGACGGCGCATGCTTAGTTTCACGTACATTGTGGAAGAAATTTTACTTATTATGCTCTATATATAATATTATAATCACAACTATAATTACCTCCTTTACTATATTCATTTATAAATTGTATTTACAATGATTGTTACTATATTACACTTTTTACATTGTACATTTTTACTCATCATGCTTTAATTCACTTTTAAGGTTTATTCTCTTCACATACATGCTCTGTTAAAAGTTCACTACGAGGGTAAGATGACCTTTATCTGGTCCTTCCTCAGACCCTTAGTCAGACATGACTATGTGAGGTTGTTTTGATGCCAGCTCTTGGAGTTGTGTGTCCACCCAAGATCTTCAGGAAGGAGGATTCTTTCTACAGAAATGTATAACTATTGTTCTTCCTCTTGCCGCCCCAGAGTCTCTCTTGGCTTCACGCGAGTCGGGATGGCCACTCTCATTACTTGCAAGTACTTCTGTATTCAATTCTTCTGTAATAAATCTTATATTCTTTTATTCATTCCAGACTCTTGGTAATTTTTCTACAACAACATGCATGCACATCCAGGTTAAAAAAAAAAAGAAAATAAGAAGGAGGAACTTTTGCCAATTTCCCAGCTGTCCATGGAGAGACTTTACTTTTGGAACTGAAAACCATCCAGCACTTACTCACAGGTCAGGACTTGGACCGGGTTTGAGTGTTTCTGCTACCCAGCTGCAGAACCACATCCTATTAACTGCAATCTCACCTCAGATTTTATGATTGTTGCTTTCTACATTCAGAGAGAGAAGTAGCTTGTGCAAAGTTGGGCTACTCTTACCCATCAAACCATCTACAACCACACTTTATCTCTCCTTAACAATTGCCATAATCTTACATATTATTGTAATCTAATGAACAGCCTTTCTTTGTTTGTCATATACGACCACAGCTGAGTCTGTAACAAATAAGAACATACCCACATAGAACCCCTCCCCTATACTGTTGAAGTAAATTGGTTCAATTTCTCTTCATTTTAGGCAAGATGTTTAAGGCATTATTATGTTGTGTTAAAAAGATTTGAACTGACAGGAGGAAAGATTGTTGACATAGTGTTTTTTTTATATTTGGATGAAACTGAGATGTCAGTTTGTGCTTGTTTATGCTATAACAAGTAATGATGTAGTGTAAATATACAACACGTTGTCTTTGATGACTTTTCAAGGAAAGCAGAAGAAGTTGTTTTAAGTTGGTTGTGCCTTTTAAGATGCCAACTGCATTGTCAACAAAATAATATAATTTTGTTTGTGAAACCACAATCTTTTTTTTTTTTTTGTATTCCTTTCCTTACCCTTCTTATCTTATGCTCCTTCTTATCACCGGTTTTATCACTACAGATCATTGTACATAATCTGTGAATTTACTGCACTATATTTTTTTTATTTGTTGGTATGCTTTCATGTTGATGGTGAATGTCTGAATTTGATTGTTGTCCATTGCTTCAAGGCTTCAGCTACAGTGAAAGCCCAAGACAAATTTCCTCTAGTGGGACAATATACTTAGTCTTGATCTTGTCTGCATACTACGATATTCCACTCATAAATTACTCACTAAAACAATCACAACCACACTCATTCAGCATTTGGTGTTGTTCATCCAGATTGGCTACATGCATCCTTACTGCACATCTTCTAGTATGGATGGAGTCAGCTGACATCACCATATAAAGTACAGCAAAAAATATCAAGTTCCACTTGCAGTATATAGACTAAATAACAACTAAAAGATCAGAGTCAACTGAAATCTAGCTTATACATTGCATTACAACACAACTGTAAGTATAGCTGGAGGAAAGTTGGCAAACAACACATCCTGCATCATTTGCTGAGCTCACACAAGCTCCGGCATGAAGGAGCAGGTACATACACAAGTCTTATGACTTTCAAAAAAAAAAAAAAAAGGAAATTTTACATTAATATTTCACAGAAAATGGGTGCAGATAAATTCAATGCTGATAACTAATTCTGTGGCCTTCAAACCTTCATCTAAATGATTTTTGCGCATATGAGTTATTGACTGCTAAGGCAAAAAGGAGCACTATTATACCTGATAATGCAAACTAATAATACTAAATACTACTGATGTAAAAATTGGGAGCTGTAAAGAAAAATCATTTTAATATTTAATCTGACAATAATTTTAATTTGACTCATGTTGGAATGTGTTTAAGATATTACCACTTTACAATCATGTGTAACACAGTAAAACAAAAAACCAAATCAGTTTATTTGAGAGGATTCGGATATCTTTTTCTTTTTTTTAGGTTATTATACTTTATTAATCCCAAGCTGGGGAATTCTCTCTCTGAATTTAACCCATCCTAGTTGCTAGGAGCAGTGGGCCACCAGATTCCAGCGCCCGGGGAGCAGTTGGGGGGTTGAGGGTCTTGCTCAGGAGCCCACAGTGGTTTATCTTAGTTGCCAGCCCAGGGACTTGAACCCAGGTTCTCTAAGCCCACCTCTGTAACCACTAGGCTACCACTCCCCAGTCTCTTCTTAAGACTTACAAAATTATGGCTGATATGGTTATTTATTATGAGTTTTCTGTTGTTCACCTCATCTATTTATCTCCTAAAAAAGTTAGTTAAAAATAACACTCAGTATACCCTGAGCTAAAACTGACCAGTAAACAACCGGCCAGTGTCAGTGATACTAGTGCAGGTTTCCCAAAGAAGTGACAACACACACTGACATCAGCTGCAGCTCTGGCCTGATGCCTTTCATGCTTAATCTATATAACCAGTGACTGAGGAACAGGCAGGCTGAACTGCTGTTTAGATGAAATTCAATCAGTGAAAAGCTGAGGATCAGGTGTCGTGTTGCATGGAGTAACCCTTCTGAGCCATAAACAAAACGCAGAACAGGAAGCTACTGTGAAGGACTCCTCGTTTTTAAGGCAGTTCTATTACAAAAGAAAACCTCTGGCATTTACACTGGCTGTTTTATGTTCCCATTAATGCAAGCAGTTTGTTCATTCTCCTATAAACATGCAATGTGAATTGAATTTAAATAGTAACATTAAAAACAATCACATTTTGCACCAATACTTACAACCTTATGATAAATATTGTATGGAAATTACAAAGAAAAGCTAGTTAATTCTGTTGTCTTATGTAATGAAAAAAAAAGTTATGTTTCATGCAGCTGTGTTTGTAATACAGTTATCACCAATCTAGATAAGAAGGTTGACCTAAACTTGTTGCTACACATAAAACATTACTTCAGACTACCTCTTTGTTTCTACATAGCCTTGAGTGTGGTAATAAGTGTAAGAAAAGTGCAGGCTTGCAGCCCCACTGGGATGACACAGTATCCAACCTCTTGTGTCCTATCAGTGCCTCCCTCTGTGCAGACCTACTCCCATTGTCCTCTTCAAACAATGAAGCTTGTGTTGACCACACAGTCCAGAGTCAGACCTGGGCTAACTACTCACACAATCGTTACTGTTTTCAGTCAACATATACATTGTCATGAGATTTGTAAATAAATTATATCAAACGTGTAGATTTTCAAGGCCTTATATCATAACATACGTCACACAAAGATGTTGTCAGCCTGGTGGGAGGGGAAACTTTGGAAAATGGTGTGATGAAGCATAACATCTTAATGTCGCCCACACACAGCCCAGCATTTACAGCTTTTTGACACTCCAAACCAACTGTTAAATTTCACTAAGGGTGTTTGGAAATGGGAACAAAATGTAGCAGAACCAAAATAAACAGCAGCAAATACGTGACTAATGTGAACTTCTGAACAACTCAGAAGGCCAGTTTGGTTGTGCTGTAAACACTAAACTGCAGAGAATCGTTTGGATAATACATGAATAGGTAAGCTCATTAGAAATTTATCTAGTTATTTAAAACATCTAGTGGGTGCTCTGTCTCAGTACCAAAGCTAGCAACCACATGAAACAAGTAAAATAACTAAACAGATGTAAAATAAAATAAAATAAAATAAAATAAAATAAAATAAGGCCTCGTTGTTTACAAATATGATTAGGTGTAGCTCATTTAACTTCTAGAACAGTCAGTGTAGCATTTTTTTTAATTAGGTTATTTATTTGTGTTTACATTCTACAATGTAAAGTTCACTGATTAAATTTGAACCAATTATAGTTTCTGGGCAGAGGGCGGAATGTTGACTATCCAGCTAACACATTCTCTAATGGCTAACGTCACTTGATGTCGTTAGCTAGCTGCCCATGCTTCTGCTGGCACTTTACAGTAGTAAACACGACCGTGGAGGTACAACTACAAACCGGCACAAATGTTACATCAAACACGGTTTCATGGTATGGGTTAGGCTTCCTTATGACCTCTACGGGACCAGTTTGACAGATTTCTAACAATACCGTTATTGCTACATTTGCACGGGTAAATCCTGTTCTCCCTTCCCAATAGTCTCGGCGATACTAAAAGGAATACTCCGTAGATCTCATAGCGGTGTACTTCGTGCAATATAATAAACAGAATGCTAAATAATAAATTTACCTGTGCTGATGTACTCCCTTCAATCGTCAGTGACTTTCAAGTGAATATACAACGGAAATTATCTTTTATTAAGCCCCTCCCTTTCCACAATAACTCTAGCCAATGGCAAACCAAGATACTGTAAAGTCGAACCAATCAAAAATGTTGTAATCAGCGAAGGCTTTATTATAACCCACCCCGACTACTCTCACCCACATTAGATATATATATATATAGATAGATAGATAGATAGATAGATAGATAGATAGATAGATAGATAGATAGATAGATAGATAGATAGATAGATAGATAGATAGATAGATAGAACTTTGTCCACTATCGTTGCAAACACTTTAAAACCCTCAATATTGTCTTAATATAACTCAGACAGTCAAGACTAACTAAAACTGCATTTTAAACAAAACAAAAACACTTCCGCCTGCACATTCTAGCTGTCATAAGATAAAGAGCATTCAGGAACTGATGATACACTGCCATCTTGTGGACAGTACCTGTAATATCAAACAACTACTGCAAAGATCTCAAAGAAATCTCACAATACACGTTTTGCTTTAATAAATGTGTTAAATAACAAAGACATCAATTTGTTCTCTTTAAAATACATAATCTTTATTGTGAAGGAAGGGTTTTGCAATAGGATTACAGGTCAGCAATGGGCTTGTGGGGCCAGTAAGGATATTTGACCTTGTCCAACTTGGTTTCAGGGAAGGTTTCGTTGAGGTCCTCAATGGTCATCTGATCGAAGGGGATCATGTTGATAAATTTAACCAGCTAAATGCAAACAAAGTTGTGGAGAGGGAAGTCAGAGAGAAATAGTATATTTTTGTAAATAAATTCTTTTCAGGTTGGTCATGGAGTATTTTAGCAATTATGGTGACGATTATCTCACCTGTTGTTCATACTCAGCGATGCGGGCCTTTGATGCTTCAATGTAGGCCATTGCAGATTTGTTCTGTTGGAGAAAATTGAAAGAATAAGGGACTAAAAAACAGCAATTAAAAATCAAATTCCCACAGCTTAATTCCAGATGTGTGACGATTGTTTTAGATTTGTCAGCTTGGGCAATTTGTGTGTATGAAAGAGCCACTTACAGCTTCAGTCTCCTGTGTGTTGATGATACTTGTCTGTGTGTCAACAGGCTCAGGGATCTGCAGTGCTTTAAACTGTGTGTAGGAAAAAAGATCACCACGTCATCAATGAATTGCAAATCAGCACAGATAGTTAATGGATTACGACTCAGCTGGAAACTCGCTAAAATGAGACAGGATTTGAAGAGGGCATTCAAGACTTCTGTACCTCTTCTGGTGCCTAAAACCTTCAGGGTCTGTTGTGGAAAGCTCACCTTCTTCTCAAAGTCATCAACCATCCCAGCTTTAGCCACTGCACTCCTGTAGTAACTCCAGTCAATGGCTGCAGGAGTCTCTGGCAGAGAGGTTAGTCTGATATAAAGAGAAGAAATCTATTGTAATGATGACAATAAAAGGTACTGTTAGCAGACAAAAGAGGATTTCAATCCATCAAATGGACACAAAAGTTAGCAAAATTAAGGAATTGAGCTAGATAGATAGTTTAACCATTGTGCAAGCACTATTCTTTATAACTGTAGTTTTGAGAAGTGGTCATAGCCCGAATATGTTAATGTATAAAGAGAGACCAAAGAAATGTTAAGGAAAGTATAGACTAAAATTTAAAAAATACATTCGGCAGTGCAGACTTTGGTTGCAGTTTCAGCAACTTGTGAGCCCTCAAAGCTATAAAATTAGTGGGCATTTTTAAATCTGTATCCAACATACATCCTCTCATCATTTGTCAGGGAGAGCTTCACATCAGACAACTTTTGGTAGTGTGTGACATACTTAGCAGAGATGGCATCGGTGCGAGTCTTCAGTGCATTGAACATGCTCCGCTGGTTTGGTGGGACCCGCTCAGCAAATGCCACCCAGTCAATGGCCTTCAGGGCTACACGACGTCCTGCCATCTTGACTGTCTGAAAGGAACAGGAAGCTGCTTTAATCCAGAAACATATACATTATCCAAGGTAAATGTTGAGATACAAACTTAAAAATGTTTACAAAAATTAACTTATTATAGTAAATTCCTCTCTTCAGACAGCCTTAACTCAAACCTGTGTATAAGTAAATGTTTAAGATTCACTACAAAGAATAAAGTTTGCTCAGAGGATTTAAGGATTGTTTTTTTAATTTGCCTCCTAAAACTAAGATGTTTAGGTATTTACACCCAAGCATGATTTGCCAACTCTGTTTAGGTAATTACTGGGCCAGTTCTGCTCAGATATGACTGCTTAAACAAGTGGGGTATAGATGCTTTAAGCCTCCATTGTACAAACGCTGTAAAAGGAGTTTCAGTGTTTAAGGCATGTCAATTAATCTTCTTAAGGGAAAAATCTGAATGCTTATAGTGTGAAAAAACAAGAGACATAGTGTACACATTTTTTCAAAACATTAAATATGTACTTATCAGGCAGAATTAAGACATATTGCATGTGATTGTATGGGTCATCCTTGTGCCACCACACAAGAGAGTAAACATGTGACCTCTGGGGTTGTCATGTAGTGTCTTGCACCAGGACTTCTGCAGCAGATCTTTTAGGGGTATTGTGGTAAATAAATCAAATATATCCCGACATTCCTGAATCAGGTTGGAAGTAATGAGTTGAAAGGTCAGGTCTTTGAGGGATACCACTGCCTCAAATGGTGAGTTCTGTCTGCAACAATATTCAACTCAACAAAGGACAATCCGCTTTAATACAAATGCCAAAGCAGGGCACTGTATTGTGACCTGTTTAACTTTAAAATCCCCCTTCAACTAATTTATCTTACTAGGCCGAGATTTGTATGTATGTGCAATCAGTGATGTTGACTTAAATGCTTTTAACGTATTTTTGTTTTTCCAGTGGCATACATGGAAGCATATTTGTATAATGCTAATAGCTGACTATACCGTCAACATATGAAGCTTGGTTTTAGGCAAATTAAGTTAAAAAATATGATCGCCTCTGACTCTATAACCGTTAAGAGAACGATGTTCCCTTAAGATAAGACGTTAGGAAAAGATATCGTCCTTGACATTATATCTGATTGAAGACATCTGCAAGACAAGCTAATGTTAGCTCACCCTGCTAGCTTGCTAGCCAAGGTCAGAGAATTCCCTTTGAGCCACCGAGGTTCTCTTAAACAACTAAACAGTTATTAAGCTAATTTTGGCATATTATGCACAGATATAGCAGGGTGAACCCAACAAATGATAAACCAACCCGTTTTCTAGTACAGTCCTTCAATGCAAAACTGTGTACTCACCTCGCTGCGGTAAACCTTCGCCGACAGGAGGGAATAGCGGAAGTTCTTTTTCTTTATTAGGATGGACAGCAGCTAACAGCCGCTATTGCCCTCTCCTGGGCAGGCTCTGCAACTACAGCGAGCTCCTAACTGCGGCAAAACGCATACGATTAAACGTGCTTCACAGGCATACCTGTAGCAGCTCTAAATGTAAATAATGAGCAGACACACACTCACCGTTAGCAATTAGAGAATGCGCACGTGATGCCCATATACAATTGACTCTTTATATTTTTTTATTTTTACTGGAAGGCAAAAATGATCTTTGGCAGGGCAGGAGAGCAAGAGCAAAACGGAACGATCATTCTAAAATAGATGTGTGAGTATAACCAGTCTTTCATTTTCTCATGATAAAGTCAAATAACTAACTAGACCAGTGTAAACATACCAGAGACATTTAAAATGCTGTCAAGGTTTGTTAACAGGTTTGAAATGAGGGCTCGAAATTATAAAATAGACATCGCACAAAAAAGAAAAATAAATAGAAAAAAATTACCTAAATAAAAGACCGTCTTCAAGAAGAAGCAGATATTTTGTACGGATCTCATAACAGTTTTGCGACTAATGAGCTGTGGTACGGCGCCTTTAAAATATGTAGTCGTTTGGGATGATAGCCTACAAGATTTTAAGTGAGTCACCTTTGGACTATTCTTTAAATTATCTAACAATAAAACAATTTTTTTACTTTTCTTTTTGTTTTACAACCTTAATGGTTTAGCTTAGTGAACTTAACGGTTTCGTTTTTGCACACTTGTGCGCACCCTTACATCTTTTTTTTTACACTTTAAAAGACTAAATATATAGGGTTAAAACATGTTTACATGTGGTATTCTCTCTTTTTTTATCTCAGATATAAATAAGCTAAATATAAGCTGACTTGAACATCGGCTCATGAAAAAACTACAAGTGTGAATTCATCTTAAATGAAACGAGAGTTTTTTACCTCAGAAAAAGGTAGGAATCATTTCAGCCTTACATTTGTTTGTCAGAATAAAAACTGGAAACAAACAATGAAAGAAATTGCAGTACACTGATAAAGTAGGAAAAAATCAATAAAACGGGAAAAACAGTTTTTTGCCAATTTTCAAACCGAATTATAGAAATAAAGTAAATAGACCAGGTGTTGATGTTTTTGACAACAGGTTTCTTAAAGTTTAAATCCGTGAAATAAATAATTTAAAGGAAAAAAGTTGACCTTCATTATATATACAAATTCCATAAAATCTTGAACTAATGATCAGCAGGACTTATTCACAAAAAAGATTAAAAAAAAAAAAGATAGAGTTTAAAAAGTTACACCAGAAGTCAATAATTTCCAGTCTTCAACTATAATGTTTATTTACCAAAACCCATTTTTACAAGTTACTGGACATTTAGATTGATGTATGTACACAGTACAGATACAAAGATATTCAATAAATACCACTTTCCTGCTCTTCAAACGAGACTGCAGGCTGTGAGAACACTACCAAATTTATTTACATTTACTGCAACATTTCTCCAAAACCTTTAATGTCATTCACATAAAGGCCACGGTGTGAAGGCTTAGACAACTAATACATGTCATTTTCTAAAATATACTTTTGTCCCTTTTTATTATTATTAGTTTTTAATGTATGAATCGTGAAAGGGACTGTATGAAAATAAAAAAAAAAAACATTTTTATAGCATTTCCGGGAAAAGAGTTAATGCTGAATGAAACGAAATACCTCAAGTGACAAAGACAGCACACTTCTTGGTCTTAAGGCACTCACACCGACTAAGTACTTTTTTCTTTTTTATTTCCTTCCTCACACTTGGATGATTATTTCCTTCAACTCCAGAAACATTTAAATGTCACAAACCACAGCGGATGGATGCAATGATCTAAGGCATGTTGTTAATTAACCTGATGTCTACTTTGGAGTTTTATCCAAGTATTTAAGCCCATGAAGCCACAATCAACATAAATGGGCACACATTAAGGAGAGCAAGTGAACGCGCTTAATCCAACATACGTAGACATTTCTATAAAATTGCTCGCGCGTTTTAACTGCCCTCAGTTTGAAGTTTTCAAACTGAAAATAGAACCAAACATTGTTCTAAGATGTGGGCTTAAAAAGACGCATCATCGTCGTTCATAAGTGTATTGCAACCATTTCTAAACACACAAAATACTAAGAAAGATAGTACATCCCATAAGTAACTGGTCCACTAAACAGTCCTGGGACCGGAAGACTGGGCCTCGGGAATGCGTTTGACGGGCTCCACGTCGGAGAGCCCATGTGCGCTCCGAGGGGGAAAGGCAGCGCGAAGGCAGGCAGGACGGGCTTGGAGGCCAGTTTAAACTTTTCCAGCTCGGCCTCCTGTAGTCTCTTGGCTTTTGCTCTCCTGTTCTGAAACCAGATTTTGACCTGAGTCTCCGTCAGGTTGAGAGAGTTGGAGAACTCTGCTCTCTCGGCGATGGAGAGGTACTGCTTTTGGCGAAACTTGCGCTCCAATGCCAGCAGCTGGGAGGTAGTAAAGGGCGTGCGAGGTTTTCTGTTGTTTTTGTGTTTCCTTAAGGTACATTGAGTTGGACTTGTGCTCCCTGTTGTACAGAAAATGAAAAGAAAAAAATGAATGAGTTCAGATTAAATCAAATCTTAGCCGAAGCTGGATCATTACTGAAGACGAACAAATATTACGGAAGGAAACGCACACCAGCAATCAGGCTTGAACATATTTATTGATAACCTGCATCACAAAATTATCACATTTAATCTTTCGAATACTGAGCGAAGAGTTAAATCATGCTGTTACTCAGATTTTTTAAATACCACATTGCGTATAAAGCTTCTGCATTTATTAACCAAATAAGTACACAGTTTAAGCCTAAAAGTCATCTTGCAAAGAAAAGGACGTCAGCTTAGAAATACATATGCATTTAATGACTAATTCTGTTTGTTATTAGTAAGCAAAGAGGAAAAGACGATAGACATTTACGCACAACCTGTGTAGCCATAAAAAAGAAAGCCTGCCAGGTTATCTAAGACATCGGTGTAACTTGTAGCTAATAAAAAGGGATATTCTTTCCTGCTTCAATTACTGACAGTCGGCGTTGATATGATGATAAAGGCGAATAGTGTCATAGACGAGCGTAGGGACGGACTTACGAGGAGGTGTAGTAAAGGAGGACGTTTGGAACCAAGTGCTCTGCTCTTTCTCACAAAACTGCGGACTGTCCTCTCCATGTGAAACTCCATGTGAGCTCTCCGCTGAAACCCTCCTCTCTGCGTAAAAAGTCCTTGGAGAGAACTGCGCGCCTTGCCCTGCCGCGGGCTTCGGCAGTACCACAGCTAAATCTGAAGGAGAGTGAGAAGTCCGACAGGTGGTCTTCTTGGAAATCAACGACTCAACGCTAAACGGGAGGCTGCTCCGCTGGTGTTTGTATCCTTTCTCGGTTGTCATGTCTTTCGGCTGGAGCTCCTCGCCCTCCGTGTCCGTCTCTTCTTTTTGGTTAGTCTGTTTGGCGTCTTGCGACGGCGGCCCCTGTACAGGATTCATCATGATACAAGGGGATGGGGCCATGCACCTTCGCGTGGCCTGTTAAGAGGAATTGCGTGGCCGAAGTGTACAGTCTCCAACTTGCGTCTTTGCACTGTCAGCAGCGCCGTGTAGCTTTTACGCACTGGACGGGGTCGTCTATAAAAGGACAAGGGCTGTTCCCCCTCTCGGCTACCGCCTATCAGTCGTCAAATTGGCCCCGTGACGTGTCCGAGTGTGGTTTTGATTGGCCCACTGCCTTCCGAGAGAACATCAAGAGGCCTTTGAAAGGAAGGAGACGTTAATCATACAGACCCCATGCAGCGAGAAGTTATTGATGGTTCTCACAAAGTAGCTCAGACCAATTTTTACGCAATTAAGCAGTAGGAAGGACTTTCTTGACCATTTACATTCAATAACAATGTACTTTAATAGTTTATTTTTTAAATTATTCCCACGGTATGTAACCTATGAAATATTAATATGATTATTTTTGTCATAAAAATGAGGTAAAAAAAAATCTATAACTGTTGCTCTAATATACTATTAAAAAGCAAGAATGGGCAAAGGTAAACATGTTGCATAATTAATCAAAGACAAAGCTGGGCAAAACATAAAAGAATATCACACCCAATTAGAAATCGAACAAAGATATAAATTGATTGTCGGTCAGAGAGCGTTACAGCAATTGAAGGCCTGTCATGAGCTCTTCCCTCTTAAAATGGCCCCAGTTGAGGAGCAACAGGCGTTTTCTTTTCTCCAGGTTATACTATTTAATAAGCCAGACAAGTTGTGTTTTGCGAGGCGCCAGTCTCGGCAGGATCAAAAAGGAAGATACCTCGGGGAGAAAAGGCAACGGTTAACTCCACTTAACCAATTGTCCTCCGAATATTTCATAGTCCACTGCGTGGACGAGGAGAGCAGGAGCTGACGGTTAACTGTTTCACGTCAAGCTTGAAACTGACTGGGTTCATGTTGACATATTTGGTCCAATTATGTGACAATTAAAAATGATGAGTGGACAGAACAACGGCAGAAATATGTTTAGTATGCCTAAAAAAAACTATATAAGGACCACTGTGTGCTGTTTTAGTCTGCATCTGCCTAGACTATTAGATGTAAAGAGCTTGCAGATAATCTGAAAAAATCTTTGTAAAGTTATGTGATATAATATTATATCTCGTTGTATAATACTTATTCCAGTATGGTAAGAGAGGTTTTTACTCACAGATGTTCGGCCATGTTTGTATTAAATCACATTGAGGAGATAAAGTCATAATCTTCTATCTACCACGAAACAAGCTACTTAGTTGCTTTACTGGCTGTCATCCATTTCCCTGCAAGACACTTAAGGCTTTGCAAAAAAAAGACTTAAACTCCCTTACACTTAATGATCATCTAAATTTTTCTCTCTCAGCATGTCCAAGTTGATGTCACATTAAATGTGTCAGCAGCACTCTGTGGCCGCCAACCCAACACAAGACCCCACTGAGAACTCCACAGTCATCAACACTATCAAATACACAAGAAAAGGTCTGTTGAGAAGATCACCTTTGCTTGTGGTTATTATGAGAACTTAAGCCCTTAGTTTCTTCATCGCATCTCACTTCATCTGCTCACTTCCTAATAAATGTCTCGGCTGGATATAGCAAAAATGAATTATAACCTATGAGAGTTGCATAAAATACAACTAATGGCTTTACAGCTATATCTCACATATGAGTCATATGACAGTCATGGGGCTGCAGAATCAGCTGCCATTACCCAAAAACATAACAGAGAACAAATGATTCTTTGACTAAATTCCACACTGAGATCAATGATGGTTGGCCCTTTGAAAACCCTCAGGTGCAACAGACAATTTACCCCTCTTCAGGTAAGAGGCACAAAGTTTGGTTGATGATTGAACTTGAGTAAATCCTGATGTTGAGTCTGCTACTTCATTTCCTACTTGACAAAACCAACTTTCTGTCTCCTTACATGCCGTGGCCTCTCATCACCCAGCTGGTTTGTGTTTAAATCCCAGCAAGTGTGGCTCATGTCCACGCTGGCATGCAAGAAGGGGATGAGAATCGGGCCATGGAGTGCATGGAGATTCATCTGATACAGGTACACCCAGAGATAAATCGACGTGAGAAGTGCAGTTGCCTCTCCTCCCCTGGTGTTTGCTTTAGTGTATTTAGCTTCAGGGCCCCCTCTCCCCTACCCCAAAAGACATTTCTGTAACAGCATGCAGGCGAGTGAGCAGTGTCAGAAGGTGTTAGTGAGTTTGAAAGCAGATCTGTTCTTCAAGGTCAATGCAAGCATGATGGGAAGCACTTTCCCCTCCGCTGGCACCAGAAATTAAACCTTTTCACATGTATGTGAACAGGCCTTTCTCAGTACTGTCATGCTTTGTTGAAACCATTTATCTAGTATATAAAGTGCAAGGGCCAAGTGGTGGCATGGTGTAAGAAAACAGGCAACTCCTATGACACACATTTTTACTCAGAGACCTCCCCCCAAAAACGTTAACTTTTCTTGATAAAAACCATCTGCAAATTAACCTGCTGTAACTGCATTCAGAATTTGTGTGATTTGAGTTGAGCTGATGCCCATCAGCAGTAATGTAAATTCCTCCAAGCAAGACCCTCGGAGAAACAAACAGATCTTTTAGAGGAGCGAGTGAACTGTGGAACCCAATCCCTGTGAGATGTGTCAACAGTGGCACAAAGACCTGTAGCCACAGACCTGAGGTGAACACTTTGCTGACATGACAGTGTTGAAAGTACGCAGCATCACAACATGTCACTCTCACTTTTCTTCTCTGAAACAGGAAGAAGAGAGAACAGTGCAAAGGCTGCAAAAAGTTATCTCAAAGGAATATCATGCAGGGGATGCGGTCATCATGTCTGCATGAAAGCAAGAGGTAACAATCCACGTGTATTATTTCAAATTTCTTCCTCTATCAAGGCTTTAATTTGTTCACCTTGCTCACATAAGTCAACCAGCGTGCAACTCTCTACTTTACAGCAGTTTAAATAGCAGTTATTTGTGTTGCTCCGTGCTGTGGAAAATATCTTTGACCTTTCATTTGACTTAACAAGTTAATCCATTCCACATCAGACTGGCTTCAATCTTGCACTTAAACACTGGTTTGACATTTTCTGCCAAAGCCACTTCCTCTTGTGGCATCTAGTGCCCTGTGTTTGAGTGTCGGGTAATGAGGGAAATATTCGTGCCATGCGAAAGCAGAGAAAGCAAATTGCCCCCATCACTGCTTCTTTTTTGGACTGTAAAAAAGCAATCAGGGGATGAGTGTCCTGCAGTGCTGCAGCTGCGCTCTCTGAGTCAAACCAACACAAGACAGGGTTGGTTTTATTCGTCAGTAGTGGTGGAATTCCAATTTTAAACTAATGTTTGATTATATATTAAAACTGGCTAATATTTTAACATTTTGCACACTGTCTACTGTTCTTCAAAATCAGATGTTTTCATTGAGAGGGTTCCTCCTGGACTGTACTGCCAATGGAGATCGTCAAACCACAAGAGGTGACAATGCAGTTGGCAATTTCATTTGGCTTGCCATCGGCCATAGAAATCCACATTCTTGAGGAAAGTCTAGAGACAATGCGAGTGGGCGAGTTAGGTCGAGCACTGGGGACGAAGAACTTTGTGCGGCTTCTCTGTGGTCTCATTCACAAACCGAAGAATGTCACCACAATCTCATACGCTCTTAGCAGCCAAAGCTGTGATGCAGTATATCTGAGGAATGAAACCCAAGACAGCAGCATCAATTTTCTTTTTTACTGCTGGGTTCAAATCCTGGCGAGGCCAAAACCAGAAACTATTGTATAAATTACAGCAATTTGGTATTCATTATATTTTCTCTGTCACTTAATAAAATATTCTGATACTTAAACACAGTGAAATACAATATGTATTCAACAGTTTTCATATATATATATATATATATATATATATATATATATATATATATATATATATATGTCATTTGATTGGCAAACTCAACTGAGATGATAGTTTAGTCTTAAAGGTTAAATGCAGGTAAATTTACTGTAAAATTTAGGATCAGTTCATTCTGGATAGCAACATTAAATGTGATGCCATTTCATTCTTATAATAAGACTCACAAAGAGCTAAACAGAAATGAGCTTTTCTTAATTAAATCAAAACACAATTTTACATATTTTTGTCTTTTCAGCCCCAGTCACAAGATGCCACATTGTTTTTTTGTTTGTTTGTTTGTTTTGTTTTGTTTTTCTAAAACTGAATGCCAATAAATTCATCAAATTTATGGATGGATGACTTTCCTATGGGAAACCTTTTCTGGCTATTTAAAATTATTTTGAAAATAAGTGAATATTCCATATTTTTTAGTGTGAGATTTTCTCACAAGAAAAAGCTTCAATAAAAAAAATGTCTCTTTAATTATTTTATACTTGTTGAGTGTCTTCTTTTCTTCTCACTTTGTCTCATTTTCTTCGAAGTGGTCCTGATGTGCAAAACACAACAATGAAAATACACAACAAAATTTATGACATGACAACAAGGTAGAAAGACAACAACAGAGTAGAACACATAGCAGCATTTCACAAAAAGCAAACAGCACAATCCAACATTTTAAAGAGCTCTGCAACATAAACACAAATTTTCTAAAACCTAAAAATCACAAACAATAGACAATTTTAGAAACTTTGACAAAAAATGAAAAAGAAATGCAACCCTTCAACTTGCCAAAACAATAAACTATAAAATATTTTAGAAAACATGACAATAAAAAAAACAGAAACTTCAACATTTCAGAAAAGATTATTCAGAATGCACAATAATAAATAGAAAACTAAGAAAACAGTTTTTTTGTTTATTTTTTAAACATAAAACTTTTTAATCCGTTTGTTAATTGGAATTTTACTTTGTTCTGTGAAATTTGGGTTTTAAATTCACCTTCATTTCAAATCTAACATCCCTCATAAGTCTTCTCAAGTCAATAAAATGTTAAAGACTTTTTTATTTTTATTTTTAGTCAAACATGGTTGAAAAACCTGTAGATCCAAGCCAACAATGCTTGTCTCATAATAATAATGTTATTGCAGGCACCAAAGGTCAGAACAAATGTGTGTGTTTGAATATCCTGAGATTACAATTTCAAAGTCCTCCCCATGAGCAGTCGAACAATAGAGAGGGTGGGAAGTTAAAAAAGCGGGGTCTCTTTCAAATAAACAAGCATGAGTCAACCCTGAATAGAGCTGCTACCGAGCAGCCGGATTGGTTCTCAGAGGCAGCGACTGTGCAGGCTCTCCTCCTCCTTCGCCTTCTTCTCCTTCTCTTCCTCCTCCTCCTCCATGGACCCCAAACAAACTGATGTAGTAAACACAAACAACTTGATTGAGCCTCACAACTATAATTTAGTACTTTGCTCCAGTTCTTTTTGTCCCACCTCTTTATCTCTTCTGTACTCCCCTTGTTCTCCCACTGAACAGAGCATGGACGGGAAAGTAGATGGGGGGTAAGAGATCCCTTTTCTTGTGCTATTGCTTAATGAGCCTGAAAATACAATTGCACTGTCCTGACTGTGAAGGTAGCCTGCAGGCTCGTGTAAATTAGCAGCGCGAGGAAGCCTGGAGGGCTGAGTCTTGCTGAGCAGTCAGAAAAGCGGGATGTGGTGAGAGGAGAAAATCCTGTTAGGGCAGTGCATATGGAGGAATCACGGTGCGTTTTCGACCCGACCGGAGCTCACAGGGCCACTTGTTGCACCGTTGAACCCCACATTCAGTCTCACTGCTGATGTGTGAGATTTATTGAGACTGGACCACAGCCATGTGTATTGGCACCCATTATGTGAGATGTCCGTTGTTTGTCACATTTCAAACCCATAATTCCAGTTAGTTCCACACAATGGTCCTTTTGAGCCACTACTACAATCATCATTCAATTTAATTTTCTATTCTTCTGTAGATTCCAGGGCGAGGTAGCGGAGGCGGGAGTCTCCCACATTGCATATGTCCTCTCATGAGTTTGAGATGCTCTTTTGACCGCTCCGCTTGGCATCTGCTGCCCATAGCCTGTCTATATCTGCATTCTAATGCACATTTCCTGCTGGGATGTTAACTTTAGGCCCTCCGTAATTGATGGCTTCCACACTTCAGCCGAGTCCCCCCCCCTCCCTTCTCCCCTCTCCCTGCCGATTGTTGGTATATCTCTGCAGTTTGGGGGTCTTTCAGTCAACCATTGTTCTTTTATGGAGGAATTATAATAGACTAAAGGAGAGGGAGAAAAGAGAAAGTGAGAAGAGGGGGAAGAGGGGAGGGGATAAAAAGAGAGTTGCTGCTGATATTTAGTGAACTCCGAAGGGGGAGTTTTTATTCTCATTCTGCAAGTTTGGCACATGCCTTCTGTTACTAAGTGGCAGTGGATTGAAAGAACGTCTTGCATTTCCCATTTTGCGGCTCTGCTAGGTGCCTAGACTTACAACCCTGGCAGCTGTTGGGCCTTCTATGCAGCTATAGACTCCTCTCCACAGGTGAGCTCCCCTACCAAACTCCCAGTCTCCACTTCACTCAATAGGGCCTTTTTCAAGCCTTTTATCAGTGGGCAGAGGCTGACTTTATATGTGCCACTCACAGAGCTGCAATTCATGGTTCCCAACATTGCAATTAATGTCCTTGTTTGGTAAAACACATGCAGGTTGATTCAGCTTCTGGAGGATTTATATCTTGTTTTAGCTTCATCTTTTCAAGCATGTTTTGACACAAGACCTTTTGAAGTTTATGTATAAAATAGTTACATCATCCATAAACAAACAAACACAGACTGGCTTATAAAAACATATCAGTGGAAATAGAGCACACAGCACAACTGAAAACAGAAAGTTGTATCAAATTTCTCTCAAATTCGCCACAATATGATGTTGCATACAACATGTGTTTATGTGATCTACTTTAGCCAGAGTGGCTAGTGGGTGAGTCTCTATTTCTGCAAGGCAACAATTACTTTAAAGTCTATTGGGTGGATTGGTAAACCACTCTCAATGATGTTGTTTTGGTTTGGGCAAGTTTCAGCACCTTTTTCTCTTCTAGATTCAGTGGCAGAATATTTGTTTATTTATTTTCTTCTCCTTTCTTCTCTCTGGGATGTGAGCTGTTACATATTACTCCTAAGGTGTGGTGCCTCTTCCCTCAAAGGCCTCCACTGTTTCCCCCAAACTGCTGCCAAGCTGGGCTATCTATTCATTTGGTTACTTAAGTGTAATTGCTCCTCTTTGAAGCCTCAGAGAGGCAAATCATTTGCTTTGGCCCCAGGGCAGAAATGGTCACCAAGCTAGCGACCCCCTCCTGGTCAGAGAGCGTCGGAGAGACCGCGAGAGGCCAGCTCCCATACGGAGAAGAAATAATACGGCCAGGGCCGCTCAATTTCACCTCCCTTTTCATCCCATTATTTGAAAACTTTTTATTAACAACAGCTTTCTCTCTCATACCAGGGCGCCAGGAGAGGGGAGGAGAGGTGGGGGAAGCATGAGAGGATACCGGCAGCGGGAGAGAAGGTAGAAAAGGGGGTGGGGGGTGGGAAGGGCTGGCTGTCCCTCTGTAGATGTCTGCTGGATTCTCACACACTCACATGCACACGCATATGCACACACACATCATCAATAGTGACAGGTCAAGGAGGCATTGAGAAAACAGTCTCCTCGTTCTCTCCCCCCCACAGTTCACACTGCTAAACAGGGACTCATGTTTCATATGCCACAGGCCTCACGTGCACACACACACACACACACACACACACACACACACACACACACACACACACACACACACACACACACACACACATTCCTGCTCCATGTCAGCTCATCAGTGTGACTCTCAATCTGTGTTTTTCAATATAAATGAGTAACTTATATTCTCCTGTACACAAGTGTGCACACGAGAATGTATCAGACTTGCCCTCCTTCAACCTATGACAGGCCACGGAAATATACAACAACATAAAGCACAAAGACCCCATTTAATGCCGAAAATTACTCCACCACTTATTGTAATTGTCACAATTCTGACCACATTGACATTGTAATCTCATAATGAGGTAATGGGGGTTGAAACTGTGTACAGGAGTACGATTAGAAGGGTGTAGCACAGAGAAAAGGGTTAAAATGTCAAGGGGCAACATTTTTTTGTCTGAGCAGAAGTGGCTGCATTTTATGTCTGCGTATTTGGGAGTCTGTATTGATGCAGAAAGACTTAAAACTGATAGCAGTCCTCTGTTTTATCCCTTATCTCTCTGGCATGTTGTACCTAATCCAATTACCGAAAGTCACTTTTTTAAGAAAAAAAAAGCTGTAAATTCAACAAAGAGCAACTGTCATGCTTTATATGTTAAAGCGTGTTCGGATGCTGTGGCCTCACGGACCCACAATAAGAAGTAAAAATGATTACTCCTAAAGAGCACAAGTTGTCTTCAAGACACCGTGGAGCCAAATCAATGTGGACAGGCATCTATAAAAAGCCAACCTGGTTATGAATGCTACGTTTTACTTGTATCATTTTGACTTTGAGGTTTTTAAGAGAGAAGCATTCCCTGCAGTCAAGCCAGATGGTAACAATTCTTAGACATATTACGAGCTGCTCTCTGCCAAATAGCATACCTTTGGGCTATGTTTTCAGTGGGCTATAAAAGCCAATAATGTAATTTTGATCTATTTTATCAGATATCACCCCAGCCCTGGCTACGTTTATATAAGACAAAGTTTAAAACAGGACAAGAAGTCTCTCTGTTATGCTTTTCACCCCGTATGTGCACGATTTTCAATATCTGATCTGCTGTGTGGCTCTGCTTGTTTGACTTCGGAGTGGGTCTGAAATGTGGAGCAGGTCACAATGGTGAGGTTAGTCTCCATTTTGTCAACCATATAGCACTGGGTATGTATAAAAATACTCGTAACTATAGATGCGTGGTTTCCCACATGACTTACACTGCTCTGAATAGGGAATAGGGGATTCTTTGTGACAGTACTTTAAAAACTCTGACCCTAACATATCTTCATGTAACAATGACACAGTAGCATACTATCCCAGCGCTGCACCACACTCCCGAGCGGCCTGCCACCAGCTCCATGACTCACCACTGACCTTGCAGTAATGTTCCAGCACTCCTCCAGACCCATTACAGAAATCTTAAGGGACACACTTTTAGGTATTCCACATGACATGGTATAAACATACCTCAGAAACAGTGTGAGTCTGCATAAACATATGCACACAAACTCCACAATACAACACCAGCCAAGGGATCATATCCCATCTGCTGGTCTTTCTCCCTTTTAATGTCTGGGGAATGCAATTGCTCTGGAAAATACAAAGAAAAAGAAGCGAAAACCACAACAAGGTGGGACGATTGAGGACATTAGCTCAGGTTTTCCATTGTGAAGCTTGTTGTTTTCTTCGGGTCCGATAAACAGCCACAACTGGAGGCCTGCTGTGTGGAATTACTCGCACTAATGGTGCTTCGCTCTTTTGTTGCAGGAAATCGGACAGCCGCGCTGTAACTGCTAAAACGGTGATTAAAAAACCCAAATTGCATCATGATGTTGGGTAATTCAGCCAAAATAGGGGAGTAAAAAAACAAAACAAAACAGAAAAGAGCTCTCCAAATAAAGCAAATGGGATTATTGACCGGTTATTGGATGTGTTAAGTTGTCTCGTGGAGTCTTGTCAATTGAATTTCTTTGGAAAAGTATAGAACTTTACAATAACTTGCCAAATCCGATGGCAGTCAGTAAAATCTAATTAAGGTTTGAAATTGTGACTCTGTAATTTGCTAGTCTGTGGGGTCATTAAGTCTATCGCAGGCTTGGTTTAATGAGATACAAACTGCAGTTAATGAGACAAACAGTTCTGCCTGCCTTGCTTTTGGCTGTAGACACTGCAAAGACTTAATATCTTAGTTTTTGATTTTTTTTGGTGCTTTTTGATTTTTTGGTACCTGAATGAAGAATGTTTCGTTTCAGTTTCTCTAACTGAAGGTAGAAAGATAAAGTATGAATACCTTAGTAATGAGGAGGAGGGGGGAAACTATGATTCACTTAATCATTTCATGACTAAATGAGAAAACAGTGGATACTGCATCAATTTAGTGCCACTGAGATGAGAGGAAAACAGTTTGTGATCAAATAGCTGCACCAGCTTTTAATCATTTTTGACCTTTTGTAAAAATGTGGTCTTAATTTAACATCAGAGAGGAAAGTGGAGTGTGCATTATTTTGAGGTTTTATCTTCTCATAGTCATATCCCTTCATTGCTCGTGGTGCTTGTTAAAGCTATTGTTGATAACAAACACAATTTTCCTGTGATAAACTGAGTAAGACAGGGGAGCCTCACTGAGTGGGCCGCACAAGTCTGTCTTTGTCTCTCATCTCCAGCGGCCAGTTACAAAAGCTGAGCTTCCCCCAAGTGACTGAAGTCTGAGTTAACTAAACATTTTTTTCACTTTATTCCCTTTTTCTCTTGTGAATTTGTGGTTGTGTGCAATCCTTTAATGAGCTCCATCTTTGACCTGGGTTGTATGTTTCCAGAGATGTCATGTCTAGTAAGTCAAGGAAAGACTTTAATGTCCACATGATTTAACATTAAAGGGATGGATTCAAAATATGGGACTTGGTGCCAGAGAGGTAATAATATCCCTGTAAATGAGAAATTGTAAATGTAAAATACATGCTTAAGATTATGTGAATAGACTTGGTGCCAAACTGTGCTTCAGATACTGAAGACTACTGTATTTCATATGTGCTGACCAACTTTCTCAGCATTTGGCTAGTTTTCTCTTCCAAAATTTGCACTGTCAAAGGCACATCAAAACACAAAGGGTGATGGAATTGGAACACAGATTTGCACAAGTTGCTCCAAAAATGAAAAAGAAGTACACGCTACCTTTTTGTTGACATTAACAAATGCAGCTTGACAATTTTGTCCTTTCTGTAAAGTTGCTCCATGTGTTTCCAATTAAAATGCATGACTTATGTCTTTAAGTTCAGATCATGAGGATGAGAAGAAGGCAAGAGAAGGAAAAATAAAACAGAGAAGGTTTTTGGCTTGTGACCGTAAGTGACATGCTTGCCACGGCATTGTTAGAGGCTTTTGCAGACCTGTAATCAAATTTGGGAAGGTTTGGAAACCTATCGTCATGGAGTGCTCTCCAAGACAGAATGATGTCCAGTAAAAAAGAGGAAAAAAAATCTACGTCCCCACATTGTGCTAGACTGTGAGAAAAAACAAAAAGATGAATGCCTCCCAAAAAGCAGTTTCCATTAACTATGAAAAATGTTCCTATTGCAAATACAGTTATGTCCTTAGAGCTGTTTGTTTTGTGATATTGCTGCAGGGTTGTTTCTTTTTCAGGAAACCCTGCTTCAATTAAGTGTGATGGAACACATGTGTCCCTTATCAGAGGCCAACATCTTCTACTGTTGGCCTTTCAAACGGCACCGGTTCCATGGGATAATTGGGTTTTGAAGGGCTGTTCTCCCGGGTTACCACTTTTTGTGCCTATTGGCGTGGATCAGCTGACACCCGTTGCGTCTATAGACTTGTTATAACTGATCATAAGTGGTTATGTATGTAGCTGTAGCTGCAGGGATGATACTGATCTCAGGAACCAACTCTATTTTATTTTAAGCCCTCTGGCACACAGACAGACACACTGACTGACATGCATTTGCGTGTGATTGAACTTGATTCAATTATATGGTTCATCTTTGAAGTGTTACACTTTCTTTTTTCTTTCTTTTTGAAAAATAGTTGTGAAGATGGTCAAACCAACAAAAACAGAGAAGGGGTTTAGTGATACTCCTACAGCTTAAACCTGAGCTGCTGCTATGTGAAAGAGTCAGAGTTGGTGATCTCCAAAGTTCCACCTTCGTGTTGTATCACAATCATATTTTACAGCCTGTATGTGAACAAAAGGCATCGTAATGACAGCTTGGGGCATTCTGAAGCAAAGGGAAAAAGATTAAGTTTATCCTCCTCTATCCAGACGTTAATTTGCTCTGTGACAAAGACGGACTGAGGAGAATGGAAAACTGATTCCCTGAAATTATCCCCTGTGATCTTTAGCACCACTTTAGCTTTCATTCCAATCATCCTCATTCAAAATGCTTGTTTGAAATAATAACTTTTTATAACCACGTTTGATTTTGTTTATGCCTTCATATGTTGTGTTTATGTTTGAGAATACATTTTCCAGTGTTTTACACAAAGGAAAATTTAGTCACTGCCTTGTACAGTCTGCAGGCTCCTCACAACAAAACATGCTCGTTTTCAAAGTAATTTTAACTAACCATGGAGATCTCCTGAAGCGTTCTCATAATAGTTCTGGACTTAGAATAAGGTTTTACACTGGCAGAGCAAGGAGCTGCCGGAGGCTCAGAATAACTGCGTGAGCCATCAACAGGAAGAGCGTGATACATGACCGAAGGCCAAGAACTTTAATTGGCTGTCTAAGGGAATTTCTGCTTTGGCAAACTAATTGACCCACAACTCTCTGGTGCTTTATCAACACAGGGAAATGCCACTGGGCCTATAACCAACCAGGCTTGTAAACCGATCTATAACCAATGGCCAATTTGAAGCACGTGTTATTGGCTATTTTACAACAGATCCCCGTGTCTACTTGACTGATGTTTTAGTGTAAAGGAACCTTTTCAGGTTCACTCATAGTTTTGATTGACACACTGAACAGTATCTTAGCCGAGATAAAAACCTTTTGTATCTTGTCTTTGTTTGAAAGACTTTCTAATAGTTAACTGTAATTAAGTATAATACTAAGGTATAATAAAACATAATTATTTTGTAATTGTATGTCTGTTTTAATGTGTGTGTTTTCTCCTTTTTAAAAATGTTTGTCAACTGTTGTCTTTAACAAAAAAAGCACAGTTTTTATCATCTATTGTCATAAGCAGACAAATGTGTTACCACCAGTAAAAGTAATCAAAAACAGCAGTAGACAAAAGACAATAGAAATAGTTATAATAATAATAATAATAATAATAATAATAATAATAATAATAATAATAATAATAATAATAATAATAATACAACCTTTTTTAAAAAAAAAACTTTTGATTGACAGTTAATTCTATAATGGTTTTCTGTTCCTGTGTATGGGCAAAGCCTTTCCGTCAAATGCATCAGTGATATCAAGGACATAAGAAAAAGCTCTCACTATTCATATGTGAAAATCATTTTGTTCTCAAATTTGGCCCACCAATTCTAGGTCATATATAGTCTAATTCTAAATCCTGCAGCATTGGCATCTGGTTCTGAATTTTTATGCATGCATGCAGTTTACTCCATTACACTTTTTGATCTCTCTGTTCTTTAATAAAGGCTGCTTGTGGCTATACATTTATATGCAAACTTATAAATAGCCCTGTACATGCAAGATTAGCATCAATGTTGTTCTGCTAGGTCTATTGTCATGTAAAGAAAAGGGAGATCAGAGCATATTCAGTTGTAGTCGTTGAAAATGTTCAGCGTGGATGGTATCCTCCAAAATGTTGGGATTCTGTGTTTAAAAAAACTGTGCTACATATGAACAATATGCACAGGAAAAATCTCTGGATATCAAAATACTCATGTTTGTGTCCTAACTATATATTGGTCATATTGTGCAGGGTCGTGGTTTTTAAGAAATGTGGCATGCTTTCTCTTAGTTGTGGGTCCAGTATTGTTTAGCAAGTTTTAAAACTAGGCATGGCTGTGTCTTAATTTCTTTGAAAACCACATATCATTCAAATGCAGGTCTTGCACTAGATCATGCTGAGGGCTGTACTGCTCACTTCCCCTGGACAACTTTATGATCCAACAAACATTTGGGGAAAACCAATATCCTGTGACAACTAATGACTTTCTTCACACCACTTTGTAACGCAAAAACATTGCTATGCAGTAATTGTTGTGACAATAAATAACACTCAAGTGATCTTTTTGTCAGCCAGATAAAAGCCTTTTGTGATCATTTGTCATCAGAAAAATAGAAGTTAAGGGCAAACGTCTCCACAATTTTAACTGCAGCAATTTAAAAAAAATGTTATACAATCAAAATAAAAATAAACATTAGGCCCTTTGTGGATCTCCTTAAATACAACTGATCTTCCAGTGTATTACCCCCATAGAGGGGATAAGGAAAATATGACTCATGTAAACAGTTCCATGTTGAAGTGAATGTCATTCTCTGAGAAGCCATAACAAACAGAAATTTATCATTTGTCAGCCATTAACCTAAACAGATATGATACAACTTTGCAGCACAGCCAATTTTGTTTTTTATTCCTTTATAAGATCATACAGGTTGCTGAGAGATAAAGTATAACATTTAAGAAAAATATTTAAAGGTTTCGACTCAAAAGAAAGTAAACCTAGCTGCTATGCCACACCTTAGCAGTGTATATAAGCCTCTAGCTATGCTAACAGCCAAACCGCAGGCAAAAACTGAAACTTTGTCATGAGTATAAAAGCACATCAACAAGTCAGCATGTGGTTTTATGTTCCTGATAAAGCAAACACAAAAACAATGCACAAAAAGCAAGATAATCGTGTGTTACTTACCAATCCAATAACAACACAGCTAATTTGGCATCTGTCTTGCATCCTGTCTCCTCTCTGAGCTCTTTCAAGCCAGTAAAAGTCAGTCCAATGTTGAGTCATGTTTGGTCTCTTTGACACTTTCTCTCTTCTTTTTCCTAGCTGATCTTATTATGGGTTTCTTTGCTGAATCAGCCATGGTGCAAATCCAAAATGGCCAGTGTGTTGATATCAATCAATCGATCGACCAACCGACCGATCAATCAGTCGATCGATCGTCAATCAATCAATCAATCAATCAATCAATCAATCAATCAATCAATCAATCTTTATTTATAAAGCGCTTTTTGTGCAAAACAAATTGCAACAAAGTGCTTTACGTTAAAAACAAAAACAACAACATAAAACCGCCACACATACATATGACCGCATGCACATATATATATAAAATGATGCTGTAGACCAGTGTTGTCCTAACCTTCACCGAAAGCATTGGGGAAATTAAAACACCAGGAATTTAAATAACAGATGTTAAGCTGACAAATGGATAAAAACAAAGTTTAATGGAAAAATTAAATAATAATAATAATAATAATAATAATAATAATAATAATGATAAATAAATAAATAAATAAATAAAATTAGATAAAATATGACACTAGAAAATGGAAAGGAAAAGGAATGGCTCAAAATACTATATTTAAAATGGAATTAAAGGTTCTATCTAATTAAAAAAAAGGTTAATTAATTATGTTAAAAAGTATTAATTTAAGTAAAGTACCACTTATGAATGCTAAAATAAAATTTCAATTAGAAGCTTTATTAAAATAATAAGTCTTAAGTTTACCCTTGAAAACATCCACCCTCCTAGCGCCCCTCAGGTCCTCTGGAAAGCTTTTCCACAAGCAAGGACCATAAAAGCTAAAAGATGCTTAAACATATGTTTTGTCCCCACCTTAGGAAACCAGCCCCCTGAGACCTGAGGGCTCTGGGAGGTTTGTAAACTAAATGCAAGTTAGATAAATACTAATAAAAATATTTTAAAATCAATCTGGAAGCACACAAAATATCCAGTTGCTGGTATGTGACACATTGCCATAAAGCAAAATGCAGCTGTAGGAGTCATACTAGTATGTTTGAATATTCATGAGATGACACAGGTGACGCGCAGCATTAGCATCTGGGTGGTGGGTGTGTTGCTATAGGTGTGTGCCACAAAGTTTTAAAGGTGCACGTACTGACTCACTGGTGTTTGTAATGAATAAATGAGGAAGTGGTGTGAGCTCAGTGGTGGTCAGATAGTCTGTTGACTGCGTATTGCATGTCTTGTAGTAATAAGTCTGTTTCAGTTAGAATACCGCTTTATTCTTTAACTGGATTGCATAGTTTTGAAACCTATGGATGAAAGGAATAAATGTATCACTGGTGAGTGACAGAGAAGTGCTTTGGTGTTTTTTGGAATGCGTGTCTGGCAGATAACCCAAAGTTTAGCCCTCAGCAGCCCTCAGATAAGTTACAGTTTTGCTGCAACAGCAGCTGTCACATAATGCTCCGGGTTGGAACTCAAATTTGCCAAGTGCAGTTTCTCAGCCTTGGGACGCTTCAGGGCAACCTTCAGGGATTTGCATAATCAATGCCAGTGCAATCAAAACAAGTCTGAAACACTAAATTTTAAGCTTGGAAATCTTCGAAAGGTGGATACTACTTTAAAGCATGGGAAACACATTTGACACCCAGATGTAAAAACTGTTTTATGACTTCCGAGTCTTTACTAACACACTTTTGTCACTTCCTTGTTGGTTCTATATAACACAATTACTTGAAGTTTGAATATATGATAATGGTTACGGTCAAAAATCACTTTGCAGCCCCACTATCACCCTAATGATCACGTTTATTTTGGTTGCCTTGATGACATGTCAAACTAACGTTAAGGTTCTTCACTGCTTTCATTTTGGTTGGGTATAAGCAGTAACATCACATGATTGGGGTGTAATATAATCAGAAGTTAAATTCATTCTGTCAACTATACCACTGTCACATCATTAGACAGTTTTTGCAATTCACCAGCTGCTACTGTCATGATCACTTGAGATGAAACTTTTTAATGCTGTAGTTAAGTCAGTATTACATGAACAAAACACCCACGTGGTCATTTTGTAATGAGGACAGTGGGAACAGGATGGGATGTAGTTGAACAGTATAAATCAATGTTTTAGTAATTGTAAGTATAGCATATCTATTTTTATGAGGGCATTTATTAAACTTGTTGATTATAAATACAATTTCAAACTTTTTTTCTGGGTTCTTAATTTTGAATTAACTGAAACACTCAGTTAATAGTAAACAGCAAAAACTATATTTGGTAAGCCTTGTTTCTAAAGGACATAAAAATCCTAAATCTTAGTTTATCAGGCAATAGGTCAGTTGCCCAAAGGAAGAAATGCTCCACTATGGTGTTCATCACTTGTGTTAACATATAAAAACATAATATGAACATGTTAGCATAAATAAGAATGAAAATATTTCACATAGTCCTTTCACAAGAAATAAATTGGGCAATATTGAGCGTTCTTTTCTGTTAAAATGTATTCCTGCCATAGACTTTATAAAACATATGGATGTAGCCACAGTGACCTATGGTCATGATCATCCTGATCTTTTTAAAAGAAAAAGTCATTAGTCAGCAGTGGGGAGAATCCTGTTAATTACAAATGTCCATAGGTTTGTGACCATAATTCATAAACTAAACATGCTGCTGTAAGGCTTGAAACTAGTGAAACATAAACTCATTTTAAACATATATTTATACAATCTGTGGTTTATTCGAGCTCTTTCATTGGTATGTTCCTCTGTCATTAAAATTATTATTTATTTTTTTTTTGTTTTTTTTGTTTTTGTTTTTCATTTGCTTATTCAATTGGGTTAGTTCTGGTTAATGAACATCAGTATAACAAAAGCATGATTTTAACATGTCAGATATAGCAAAGATTGCTAATTTCCATCTGTAGTCTCAAAGCAGATAAGAAGATTAAAACCAACACCATACAAAGAAGAGATAAAACAATAAAATACAAATAAGAAAAACAATACAATGGACACATATAGACAATACAAGAATTAAAAACACTCATAGGTTTTATTGTTCCTTCAACAATTTGTTTTGAGATGTGCCTTAAAGATGGCGTATGTGGAACACTTTCTTAGAGAAGCAGGTAGACTGTTCCAGAATTAACTTCCTTTCATTCACAGTACAGCCTGTCCAAATGCAGTATGGCAACATGGCACCAGAAGGTCCCCTCTCATTGTGGCCCTGGTACCACTGACAGGCTTCTGTCTTTATACACAAATTGTACTTTTAAGAGTAATTTTGATGCAACATAAATTTTATGTCTACTCATGTATATGAAGAAGAAACACTACTTCGATCCTGTTACAATCAGTCAAGTCAGTCAGGTTTTCCATATGTCCGTACGGCAGCACACCGCAGTCAAATAATGGGTTGTTAGGAGGCTGGTGTAGACTTCGACAACAAGCTGTTGGAAAACTATTTAATTCAAATCAGGTGTGTTGCAGCAGGGACACAATGAAAACCTGCAGAACACTGGCTCAAGAGGTCCAGAGTTGGTGATCCCTGGTCTAGAGCAATAGTTTTCAAAGTTATTTCTAAAGTTCTTTCCAAGGTTTTCTTTTGATATTGGCTGCTTTTTCTCCAGTTTTCAGTCCAGTCCTTGTTGATCCCATTTTCCAGGCAATTTTATATTTATTAATTTAGCTGCTTAACATTGACATATGAACCACCCAAATACAAAAAGGACCTAAATCAAGGCATAAAAAAGTATTGTTTTCAGATGTTACTAATAATTTAGGAAATAATTGCTTTTAATTAAGTTATTTAGGCCTCTTGTTAACCTGCACATAATCTGTCCCAGTTTCTTTAGTTAAATTTATTGAAAAAGATGGCACAATTTGACAGACATAACATCAATAATGTCATTCCCAAAGTTAGCAGCCAGCATGTTGTGCAGTGTGTCTTTAAAAATGTAGAGAACAAAAGATATGGCAGCTCTTAAAAAACAATCTCCAGCAGATAAACATTATCTGAAAGTGACATCCTTATGAAACAGAAAGATCCAGCAAAGACCTGACACAAGACCTGAAAGATGCATCTGACTCTTCAGTTTATCCATCTATTGTTCACTGAAACCGCATCAGAAGTAGTCCCCATGGAAGGGTGCTGTCAAGAAGCCATTCTTAAGGAACGGAAACAGGAGAAAAGGCTGAGGTATGTCAAATTTCACCAGAACTGGACTAAATATCAGTGGCAACAGTCTTATGGAGAGAAGAATCAATATCTCTAGAGAACTGTTTCTATTTAGCAGGGTTCAGACTTTGAAGAATAAAGGTAGTCATACCAAACATTGACTTCCCAAGTTCCTAAGACTTTTACTAAGTCTGTATGTACCTTATATATTTTATTTCTATTGATTATGGTGCATTTCAACAAATCATTACACCTATTTCCCATTTTCTTAGCAATATATAAAAAAAAGGAAGTATGAATCAAAATTTTTTGGCAATACATTTGATTAACTGAAATTAAGTTTATGACTTTAATAGGTCTTTATGAGGCTTTTTTGTGAAATTGTGCATCAGTGTTACCTTTTCTTTAGTAGTGTCACTTTGGCACAACATATGATGTAAACATTCATTCATGATGTGATGAAAAGACAAAAAATGAAGGGACTAGTCTTTCCTCACAGACCTGGTATTCACCATGAAACTGAGCTTTTTCCAATTGACTACAAAAATTATGCCATAAAAATCTTTGAGTGAGTGTGACAGGTCGTGATGAAAACCAGCTGCCAATTAACGTAATGACTGAAGCTATCACATTCAATTAGAGGGAGCCTATGAGCTGTCAATCCAGCCCTCCTCATCAAAAAAAAAACAAACACAAAAAAACACAAGCAGAGAATGATCACTTTAGGACGCATGTCGCTGTCTTTGTGATCCTTATCTGATGGCCCTGCATCATATTTGAACCAGTTGGCCCTGACAGGCCCCATGGATAAACTGCTTTATGAAAGGGGTCACCCCAACCTCTGGAATCCATCGTCAGCTTTCTGTCTTGCACAGCTGACAAATGGTTTCAAACAGCATTCAGGGAGCTTTAAAGAGGTATTCCCTGATGTGCGTCTGTAGAAAGAGAAAGAGAAAACAGAAACAAAGCAGGGGAGAAAGAGAAAAATTTAACGAAGAGAGGGAGATCCAAGTGAGATAAATGAAGCAAAACTAAACAAAGAATGAGAACCACTTTCTCTAAATTGGCTCCTTACTTTGGCAAAGGGCCTACTGTAATCCCCCTAAGGAGCAGCTATCTGGCAGGAGTTTTCTCCATGGTCAGTGTCTTTAACCCCAGATGATAACACTTAGCCCCGCCATAAAGAATAGGTCCTTTTAACTGATCCATTAGTATCCGATGCCTGAGAGTGGACTTGCTGGTGTCTACTGAAACTTACCAGGAAGCCTTGAAGGAAAACAGCATGGCAGACATGCACTGAGATCAAAGACAACACCCCCCCTTCTCCTTTTCCTCTCTGCTCCCTCTCCACATCCAGTTTTCTGTCCCTCTATCTCTCCCTCTGTCTAAATCTTCTAAGAGTGTGTCCAGACTGGGGATGGGAGAAAGGAGCATAACGTGTATCTGTGGTGTTATTTTCACTTGTCTACTTACTGGATCAAAATGATGACAACCACAAATGTTTCAATAGCTTTCATCTGTGTGGTTTGCAGTGCATCCTGTACTACCAGCTATAAATCCAAAGTGGTCCAAATGGATGAAGTTGAAGCTGTAAATGCTATAATGGTACTTTAACTGTGTCATAACTTGAATGATTATTTTAAGCAATTTAGACTGTAACAACTGTGACTGGTCTAGTTTTTACAGTTTCTACTCACCATGTTACTTTGCCCATGGATGATGCTGCTGTAAAGCAACCTGCCAAGTATAATAAACCGTAACTCTGTTGTTTTCAGAGCTTGACCAGTCTGTTTTCAACAGTCATATACACATTTACTCTGACTGCTTTCCTCTTTTCTGTGTTACAGTAATTTGTTTAAGTGTATTTCAACATTAATTAGCTGCTTACATACTTTCAGAACTAGTCACAGTTTGTGTGTAAAAATCTTGTTGCAAAGTAGCATTTTGCAGACTAACACCAACATGATGTAGATAAACAGGATCCCAGGTAAAAGTGGGTCATCAAACATGCTGCACAATAGATTGTGTTTATCTAATATAGACGAATAGAATAGAGGGGGTCCTCATTCTGCTGCTCATCAACATAACCCTCAACATTATGAAAGTAATAAACTAAAAAATCTTTGTAAGTGTTTGAGAACTTTGCACACAAAATGGTGCTAGTTTTCTTTGCAATTTCATCATAAAGGGTCCAGATGCAGCTACAGAACAGAAAGCAACGCTTCTCACAGTTAGTTTGGAAAAACTTGTTTCTAAGCACTGAAAACAAGACAAAAAGATGTATTAAGAAATCACATACAATAAGGGGATTACATCTGGGATTACACTGTCAGCAAAAACTCCCTAAAAGCCCCAAACTTCTGCTTGTAACTACACAGGGAACATAATTATAAGGATTTTTTTTTTCTGGATGCCAATTTTGACTGTTTATAGACACATGCTCACTTGGAAATGTCGAACTATTCACTTACTTGTCTTAAGGGCAACATCAGGACCTGGTTATTTCCTAACATATCTGATAACGTTGTCTGCCACTGGTGTCATGTACATGAGGTTTACAGTGTATCTTCTGTTAAAGCAAAAATCCAAATAAGATAGTCAATCAGTATATCCACAACTCGGAAATACTATTATGTAGTTTGACCACTAAGTACAGGGAGGTACATGTTAAAGAAAATGAAAGAAATTTCTTGCAATCTCATGGCTGCCAATTGCTCACTTTGTAAATATGTGGAAGCTTTAAGCTCATCAGTTATACCTCATAAGACTGCATGCAGTAAAAAATAGTTGCACCTTTTGTATCCTGTTTGCGTGTGTTTCCATTTCCATCATTAGTTTCACAATCAAAATCCTTTAAAGTTATTTTACTTTGAAAAGAATACGAGTGAGTGTTGAGGTAGTATATCGTTTTGTTTTTTCTGAACAATGATGAGAAAAATCAGAGTGGACAGACATTTTGTCAAAATCATCTGGAACACTAATCCACTTATTTTGCTAATGTAGTCATCACAACCCCTGAATCTTCTCTGCACATCTTGTCATTTCCCCCCTCCTCGCTGTCCACTCACCCCTTAAAACACACACACACACACACACACACACACACACACACACAAACACTTTTCTTTTTCTTTTACTTCAACTTCTTCTTTATGCACTTTTCTTTCTCTTGCTTTTTTAAACTTTTACCTTTCCTGTCCTCGGTCTTCTCTTGACATTTCCGCAGTGTTGCCTCTCTCCTCACGGCCTTTCCTCTGTGTCTTTACTACCAACATCCCCCTGCTTTCCTCCCCTGGTGTTTTCAATTTAAAGCCCCTATGAAGCAGTTCGGATTGTAACGCTATCAATTAGTCAGCGACTCCAGCACATTTATTTAATGGGGCCGGGAGTGAGCTTTGGTGATTTACAGGCTGCGAGGGAGATGTAAGGGAGAGATGTGCAGACATGGCTGATAGGGGTTTTTAGGTCTGTGAAAACAGAACCTCTGCACACTGCACCTTCAGGATCAGGTCCTGCGGTTTAAAGTCCCTGTAGCAATGTGGTGTAGCCGCCATAAGATGAAAAGGTTTGCAGGGAAAAAGAAAAAATGCAAAGGAAAGAGAAAATGTTTGAGATTTTTTGGACAGCTAAATGCCTCCTTTCATAAGTATTGGATTTCGACCACAGCCTTTTTTTCTGCAGGAATCTTGTTGATATGGCATGGAAATGCTTAAAGATAAAAAAAAAAAAAAAAAACTGTTTTATATGAACTTTGCATATTGATTTTTAGTTTTGCTTTCAAAGAAAGAATGCAGCATAAAATCTCAATGACATTATCAAATAAAAATGGGGTCACTGTTAACTGACCAAATTTAAATTATAGGATTTTGCAAAGTAATATTTTGTGTGCAGCAACAAGTGAGTTCAACTGCATAGAAAACATTTCTAAAGGGGTCTGGATAACGTTTGAAAGGAAAAAAAAAACTTGTTCTCCTTAAACGAATAAACAAAGACATATCAAAAGGACAACATATTTATTTGCCTGCTAATTTTTATTACATTTCATCATGCAGTTTTAAAACTTTCAATTAAATTATGTGAGTTTGGTTTTTAATTTTATCAATTAATTCTTTTTGGCAAGGAAATTTTTTTCAGGACACTTTATTATGTGCCGTGGCAGATGTTTTCAGGAGTATTAAAAGCATTATCTGAACAAACTTTTCCTGTAGAAAAAGATACTATTTTTTTTACCCTTTGATTTTACAACTTATTAAGTATTCCGAAGACAGCATGCAAATAAAAGTAGAAAAAGAAAAAATAAATAAATATAGAGAAAACAACTTACAATATAACTTGTTTTCATCTGACTCGTGAATATTTAGTTATTTCTGCCTGGCTTGAGGCATTCTGCATGTCAAATGTACATGTTTACATTGCAACTTTCTTAATTAATCTTAAATACCCTACAGTTTTTCATCAAGCCATATGCCAGCTATTACTACCGGTCAGTTTTACAAGTCCCATCTTTTCATTCTTTTCTATTCCTTTGTGGTTTTGGATTTCCTCACACGACATGGACTTTTCTGACTTTGTGTTTAGAAATGCCTTAACAAGCTATCAATTTCACTGTGTTTTCCATATTTTTATTGTTATACTGCAAAACAGCCCCATATCATGATAGAACCTCCACTGTGTTTTGCAGTAATTGCTGTTTCTTAACCAAATGGCTTCATTTGGTTGTCTAAAAAGAAATTGGTTCTTTGCTTTCCACTGAGGTATGAAACAGTTAGCTGTTAACATGCTAGCTGTTTACAAAGTTATGAGGACGTGATGATACCACATCAGTACAACAGCTGTTTTATTACCACATTAGTTTGTCTCATTATATTTATTAAATTAACTGATAACATCAGTGTTTCCAGCAGTAGAACAGCTGGTAAACTGGTTGAGTTCACGGTATGTTGTGTCTTATTGAAAGTGAAAACATTATTATTTTTTTAACCATCATTCATTAACATTACCAGTGAGTCAGTAGCTTTCTGATTTTCTTTGATACTGTACTGTTACTATTTGTGGGCTGATAGATGGACTTTTGGGTTAAAATGCATTAGACACAGCTTCTGTCTAGGTGTTTATGGACAATATACAGAAATAAATAACTTTTTAAGATTGTTTATTTATTTATATTTTTGTCCATATGTTATACTGACCCAGCTGCTTGGGTCTTTATCAGAGAATCCAATAATTTTGTACTCCACCGCCTAATTCTGTCAAAATCGATAAATAAAAAAAGCTTTCAACTGGTCCATCATTTCTCATGTCTCTTCTATGTTTTCTTTCTCAATTAAACACAACATAGAAAATACTGCTCTAATATTCATTACTGTGCGGGACTATAGATCATTATTTTATCAACAAATTACACTTTTTAGAAGTATTTAACATGTTCATTCTCAATGATTCCTGCTAACTCACTGCATGGTTTTAGCAGGAGTTACAGTCAGAGAAACTTAAACATTTGTGGTGTGCATGATCATATATGGGTCAGTCTAAGCCAAAATGCCAGGGCTGATTGTTTTTCCCAATCCGCTCCTGCATATATCCAAGTTGTTCATTACATTCCTATGGAAGCCACATCCACTAACCCCTAACCCAGAGCTATTCAGCTCTGGCCCTAAAGGGCCACTGTTCTCCATGTTTTTGATGCTTCCCTGCTCCAACACAACAGATTCAAATTAGATGGATCCAAGGGCTTGTTGTTAAGTTTTGCACAATGACAGATTATTTAAGTCAGATGTGATGAAGCAGGTAGACATTTAAAAGCCATGGCAGTCTTCATTACACTGGACCAGTGTAATGAAGATTGCCATGCAGTTTTTTGGATTAAAAATAATCAGTATACTCTTAAAATATCCTTTATTTGTCAATTAAGGACATGTGGACACTGAAAATTAAGCACAAATAAGTTTTTATTTCTTTTTTTCAAAAAAACAAACAAAAAAAATCCTTCAATAAGGATCAGTAATTGTATCTCATGTATCTATATATATTTTCATGGCCATTGTGTACATGTATACATGCAGATTAAATATTTGTGTAAATACATTTAGTGATTGAATTTTATTCAGTCACAGGTTTTTGTTGTTGCCATCTACAGTAACAGACAATGATTATTAATTATCTTTGCAGATGTTGCTGGAGATTTGTTAAAGGGTTGTAAAAGGAGTGTACTTTATTGTACAGTAGGAGTACATAGAGCACGTGGCCTTGTATCACTTGATCAGACCTCTAACTGTCATCATCCTCTTTCAGGTCCACACAAAGGCCCGATTATGGCACTGTCCCACCTGCAGGGACAGACAGGCCAAAGAAATGGTTCCAAGTTTAAAGTCATGACAATAACGAGGAGACAGGACACTCTTCTCCTTGTTATTAATTTACATAAAAATACTTCACTTTTCTCAGAATAATTAGTTGAACTTCGAGTTTCTAGTATATGAAGTGCCCATGAATAACCTCTCAGAGAAGACAGTTCACGTGAATCACAAACTACAGTCTTTATCATTAAATTGTCATAAAGTTATATAAACAAGTCCACAGAGTAAAAACAAATTCATTAATGACCATATTTGAGTTAAAAGATTTTCAAAATCGCAAAACTTCAAGTTGCAAAAAACCCATAAAATTTGTAATTGATAAGTGAATAATACAGGATTTATTTATTTTTTTAATAGACTTAAAATTCAAAACAGAGTTGACAGCAATTGTTAACATGCGAGAAAGAGTGATCATGCGTGTGACAAGCAGAGCAAGAGACCGTGCTATCGGAGAACCAGAGAAGGGTTTGTTGGCTTGTCAGTACACACAGCCAACGGCCTGTTGCCTGTAACTGAACCCCTGCTGTGTCTCTCAGTGTCTTCCTCTTAATTACCCATCATTCCTCTCGCGGCAAGGCCCCTCACAAATTACAGCACATTGTCTCCCGCCGATCGGCCTGTCATCATGCGGCTCCATGTTTCAGAACGCGCCTCATTGTGCATGGAGAGAAGAGCTGGGGGTCCAGGGAGGGCCTTTCTGTCACACACATACACATACACACAAGACATCCGTGTGTCCACATTCACACACATGCACTTGGAGGCCAGGCCCATTAGCTCTGGTGCCAGCTGACTCTGTGACCCAGACGCTTTTCTGCCATGTCAGCGGGACCAAATGACAGTGCTATGGTAGTAATACCCCCACACGCTCACATGCAGACACACACACAAATATACAATAACACTGAGTGTCGCTGTGGAGAATTAGACTTCTTTTCTGTTGATCAGCTGAATGATTGTGCTGCCCCTGGAGATGAGCAGAGAAGAAGCTACCCCCTGTTACTACCATCAGGTTGAGATGGCAGCAGCAACAAAAGGTTCAGTGTTTGGTGCAGAAGTGTTCTCCACAAGATAAAATAAAAAGTCATGAATTTAAGTTTAGGTTTAAGCTGGTTGTTGAGTAAGCTTGTTATCACGTTCCTGAGTCTTAATATTTAAAAAATCTGACAATAATCTAGGTACAGGTCCTAGGACCTAAATTGATTCCCATTTGGTTTAAATAAACCAAATTCTATTTCTTAAATGCAATAAAAGAATGCATCTGTCACCATAACTTTTAATGTCTTTTTGATGTTTTTACACACACACTGAAGCTCTGTGACAGTATTTCCAGCCCCAGATTGAACAAATTAAAATTTTTACCAATTTAACAACACAGGTACATCAGCTTAAATCATTGACATTTATGATTAAATAAATATTGCATATTCATCTCCAGTGTTGAACTCTAACAGTCTTTGACTGGGAAGCACTTGTTTTTGGGAAATTAAAGCTCCCTTTTAGGAGAAAAAAACTGAAAAATGATGGGTGTCTGTTTTTAACTGTTGAGGCAAGAAGACAGAGAAAATGCAGGCAATAAAATAAATTAGATTATATGCATCCTGATTTCGAATAAGGTTTTTACTTGCTTGAAGGTGATATTTCAGGTGTCATCCCCCCACCCACCTGCTCACTTTGATGGGTCCACACGCCATCAATCTTGAAAATCTTTCTTCTCTGTTCAGACTTGGTTTAGCTCTGTTTACCTCTCAGGAGGAACTTTAGCTGCTCCATGTGTATGTCTGCCAAATTGTTGCATCAGCCAGACATTAAAAACCTATTGAAAAACAAACACATAATAAACTTTAATTATAGGCATTTACCTTGGGTATGAGGGTGAACAATTTTACTGGTTCTCTCACTCATTAAAATGTAGGGAAAACACTAATTAATAATGACTTGCATATGCTGGTGAAGTGTGGAATTCTTTTACTGTGGCATTAGGTGCAAATAAGATTAAAAGTGCAGTAATGGCTGCTCAGGCCCTTTTATTGTAAACAGCAACTCTTACAATATGTGTCCTCGGATATCAGCAAGCGTCTGTTCACAGCACATTTCATTTATTTAAAATCATGATTTCATGAAGAGATTCATGTCTACAGGAAAATACAGAGTCTACAGGCTTTTTCACAAACTTTAGTTGTGTTATTGGACTTTTACCCTGCAGTGCTGCTAATATGACAAAAAAGGACCATGTGCATGAAGAATTTAGCACCCCGCAGCTCCCAAACAAATACCTTAATTATAAGTAATTGGCCCTCCTTCCTCACCAACCGCTGACTGCAACACATGAAAGCACTTGTAATTGTAAGAGTTGCTGCGTTTATGTGGAAGATGGGGGGGGAGGAGTGTAAAAAATAAAAATAGAAGGGTCTCATTGAATACAATGACTTCCTTCCTCTCTATGTATCGTCTATGTTGGAGACGAGAGAGGAAAAAAAAATCCATTTGGCACTGATTAGGGAAGACGCATAGGAATGAGGGGGCTTGGGGACCACAGGGGTTACACACATGTATCTGAAGCCACGACACTTAAGGTCCTCTTTAATTTAGATGTCTAAGAATTTGCTGTATGTGCTGCCTCATGCCAGGAAGTCTCAGCCTCAGTGTAAATAAATGGCACAAGGCAGTGTGCAGTCACCCCCTTTGGAAAGTCATTAAAACATTTTCTCTGTGACATATTAATTGGAGAGCTTTATTTGTTCATCTTCTCGCCTGTACATGAAGAGTGCTCTAGTTCTGCATGGTTGAGAACAAATGTTTTTACATTGCTTCAATTATGCTGGTCTAAACAGGGACAAGATAGCCATCCATCAATTCCAACCATCTGTAACACATTTGCTTACAGGAAAAGAAAGACAAAAAACATATGTCTTGAGAAGTGTTAAGACTTATTGTTCTGAAACTGTATTTTAGGAAGACTGCTGAAACTCATTGTTACATTAGCACACATATGAAGACCCTTTTCTCATGATGAAAATGTTGCCCAGAAATCATTAAAAATTGATAAATATATAGTTGGTTGGAATTTTCTTTATGTTTACCTAATGGTCCGAATGAAGGCAAACCAGGGACAATGTTCTCAAAATTAGACTGTTAACTTCTGAAACATGGAAGTGGGATCCTGCTACTGAGCCTGTAAAAGATGTGAGGGTAATGCTCACTCATGACTTAATGCACACTAAAAAAAAAAAAAAAAAAAAGTACACAAACACTAATCATTGTCACTTGTTGCTCTCAGAGTTTGGTGCCCACAAGTGCAACAGGCATTTTGCATGTAAGCGTTCTGTAACCAGCAGTGACGAAAGGCCCCCCTGCTGGGTCTCCTCATGTTCCCAGTGCCTGAGCAAAAATGTAGCACTTGAACACATCACAAATACCATGTCTAATTGCACCAAGAATGCGCTATTGAGTTCTGTGAGTAGATATGCTTTGTAAAGCATAAACGGGTGCAGTTTTTTTTTCATTTGGGGTATTAAACAAGGAAAAATTGAAAGAGCACACTTAAAAATACATAAATAAAAAAAAGGAGTTGTTAAAATCATGGATTCTTCAGCTATGCTGAATAGCCAATCATGATTATCAGCTTATGTCTTTTAGTGACCTAAGGTTGACTCAACGTGTGAAACTGGCTTACAAATACAAATAAAGAATTTCTGACCCAATGCAAACAGTGTGTTATACACTTAAAAAAAGACAAATGTTCATCAACTCTCCAAACATTCCCAAAGGCCTTGTGTAAGGCCCTCAAATGTAGAAAAAAAAACTATTTAATGCACCATTCTCATGAATGGGTGCAGGGCGGGACACATTTTTTTATGTTTCCACATGCAAAAACTGGGAATGGTACCCTAATATGCGAACCATCCTACTTATTTGAGGCCCTTCTGTTAGAGTGCCAGTTTAACCAAGCCAACTCCAAAGGGTGGAGGCAATCCGTTGATTCAGTCACTTCCTGTAAAACCTGGCATGAAAACAAAGCAGGAATAGTTCCTTGTTCAGAGCAACAGTTTTTTTTATGTTATTTATTTATTTATTAATTTTGTTAATTAAATCTTGTTAAATAATGTCATTACAAAACACTTCCAAGAAGAAAGAACACAGACTGTTGGAAGACCACCATTCTCCATCTTTGTTTCTGAGTAGTGTTTTGGTTAGTAAGGCACTGCACTGCAATGGTGTCGTGCTATTACGTAGCTGAGGCATCTATCACTATCCAGCTGATATTCCGCCTCTTAGGTAAGATTACGGTTTGCTGTAGGAATACAATGAGACTATAGATTACAAACCATATCAGCACCTTAACTTCCCATTCCGACACGCATTCACTGGTGGAAACGAGGCTTATCAGTACTTTTAGTACTTTCCTCCACAGCCTTAATTATAGTTCTCTAGACTTCTCCTGGTCTAGGCTGACTGAAATCCTGCACACAGTAAAACGAAAAGCCAAAATAGTCTAAAAGAAATAAATTCTAAAACTGAAAAGCACAGTACAATAGTAAATAAAATACATAAAAGTAAACTAGAAGCATTCAGAGACCACAGACCTCTGCCAAGCCATTTCTATTTATTTATTTATTATTTATTGCCAATGATTGTGGCCATTATGTTTTTTAGTTAGAAGCTCCAATTGGAAAATCATTCCTACCTCATCATAGTAATCCTTTCAAACATTCCTGGATCCAGGTGGTGATCCAGATCACCCCTAAAATCTAATCATTTGTTTCTTATTCTATTTCTGAGGTTTCCTGAAAACTGAATCAAAATCTGTCCATACTTTTTGAGTTATGTTACTAACAGACAGACAGACAAAGCAATGCTGCCAAATACATGACCTCCATCTTTGTGTTGAAAGCCAAGGAATAAAAATTAGTTTTCAATGTGTTTTAAAAACAGCCAAAGAAGAAGCCAGTGTGGCACATAAACACAGATCATTGCACAGCCTCGGAGCTGCAGCTGAGATTGATCTATCACCTCTCGATTTGTAATGTAAGAAATAATAAAGGCAGAGGGAGAACAGGGTTTTAAAAAAAAATGAGAAAAGAACTTATCTGAGCTCAGAAATCTTTTATGCATTTCAAAAATAATATTTGCACAGTGATAATCAGAAAATAAGGAATTGTCCATTCATTCATTTCTTTATTAAATTATTTTATAGAAAGATACAAAAATTACCTATATTACCATTAAGGAACAGAACTAATACACAATATTTGTGAAGATATTAGCAATGCTTCCCCCACCTCCACAATGATCCTGCAGCGCTGAACCAAACGAAGCTCACATGTCGCTCTCATGAGTGATTTCACAGCGCCAACGTTTTTACAGACAATGAGCCTGGTAATATCCATGAGCTCACATTACTTTCACTGGACTGTTCTTATAACAGCAGAAATCTCTTTTTGTCCCTAACAACAAACACAGAGTTAACTTCCTACCAGCGTGTCTCCTCTCTCCTGTGGGATATCTTTGTATCTCTTGGCCCGCTTGAAGAATTATGGCTCTAATAACTTTCATTTGAGGCCCCTGAAGCATCAGTAAAATGTTTACTACAAGAAAGCAAAGAGGTTCTTTGGAGAAGCTGTTCGTTACACAGCCTTTGACTCAATTCAGTGTGTATAAATATATCCATTTCATTATAGGAGGCCAGTCAAATATTTGTTTCAGCGGTTTTCCCCCCATATAATGTAAATTGTTGCAAGCTGTTGCACTTGGAAAATGTTTTCTTATAATGCTTTTCTGCCTTCACATAAATCACAACTAAATGTTGCATTCAAATGACTACAGACAGGCAATTTATTCTTGGCTTTCCTCGTCCTCCTCCAGAGAGGCTTGCGGCAAGCGGTTCGCTTCACTTTTTAATAGCGACTGTCATTATTTGTTGACAGTTGTTCATCATCCTCCCCAAATTTATTGTGTTTCCCTGAAAGTATTTCTTTGTTTTCTCAACAGTTATGGCCACTGTCACATGAAGTGAGGGGTGGGAACATGTCGAGAATTAGGCCACTGAGAGGCACATGAACACATGATGTGACATCTTGTGTTTTACGGTGGGGGGGTTCTCATAATAACATTGTACTGCTGGGACTCATGCACCATAGATAAACTCATAAATATCAATAAATGTTTTACAAGAGTTTATTGTCTCATAGTTGGCTTCCATGTTAAGAGTCAGAAAAGACAGTGACAGGTTCATTATCTTTATAAGGGATCATATCTAATGCGTCATGTACAGACAGCCAGATGATCCTCTGATGAAACTGTAAATGGTATTAACAGAAAAGCAGGATTGGGTTGACTGGTGTGACTGGGCTCCACAAGCTCTCAGTGGGAATTTCTGACAGTCCACCCACTGTGTGAGTGGTCATGAGTCACTCCTCTGAGGAATTTTGGGCGATCTGTCAGCAGCGCTAATCAAAATTATTCCTGCAACAATCTTTGTGTGTAGCAGAAAGGCAGCCAGTGGTGTCTTTGTATACTTGTGTACCTCCTTGGTTAAGCAAAAGTGTTGTCACACCTGCTCCTGAAGCCTGACACAGTCTGTATGTTAGGTTGTGGCTGGTGTGCGCACTGAGCAACGGGCAAGTAAAAATAACCTGAACTGTGGAAACTTCATAAGAAAACATTGATTGTGATTACAGATCAAAAAACATAAGATTCCATTAAAATGAGACAAAGGATTTGTAAACATATATGCAACAATGAATGAAACATTGAATTTGAAGATGTATCGTCTAGCTGTAATTGAATTACAGTGTGTTTGGCTGGAAGAAACAAAAGAACGTAATTAAGTCCTCACAAATATTTTGTTAACGTGATAAACATATGTATACAGTCCACAAGAAGTCTTCATAGACACAGAGTGGCAGGAATAAATTAAGCCAAATGTTTACTATTTTGGCTCTGTGTAATTATTACTAATAATCAAGATTCCAATACATACCAGAAAATGAATCACCTGCAGGGTTAAAGCAGATCAGAGCTTTTTGAAAATGGAAGCACTTTCAAATTACAGCTGAAGCTAAAGCACTGAAGAGATTTTACTGCCAAACTCATCTCTTATTTTTATCCATGTGTGGACTTTGAAATTATGTCAGTGATTTTATTTGTTTCTGTTTATTGTATAGAATGAGTGAATGAATTAATTAATGATGGCTGAGGCAACCGAAGATAACCATATCAAGAATTCCAGGTATCATCACACACACATTTTCTCCCCTCAAACTCATTAAACGTTTAACATTTCTGTGTTTTATTGCAGATTGAAGACATTACTTGTTTTTTTTTTCTGAATTACCAGTGAAATATGTTAAATAAATTAATTTGGTTTTTGAGGCTTTGGTTGTAAAATCATTTATGGGAAGCCGAAATGCAGAACCAAATCCCTAAAAACTTGTCAAGGATCAGAAACTCCTTGGGGGGGCTAAGAGATGTTGTCAGTGGTCCCAGGATTTGTAGCCACACCCCTGGTTTTTGGTCTGGATCTGGCAAATGTGTCCCATCCTTCAAAACTGCTGCTTGACTAAAAAAAAAAGAGAGAGAGAGAGAGAGAGAAAAGAAAGAAATTCATGGAGGAGAAGCCTTGGAAATTAGTTGATGGGAAAACTTACAGTGATATGTAATTCTGTTTGGCCATGAATGGTTTGGTTTACATGGGTTCAAACTGAGTTTAGAATTTGTTAACTGCGTTCAGAACAGTTTGTTATTGTCATTTAACAGAGGGGGTGATAGAAATGTAAATCATCTGCTTTTTGGTAAACTACAAAAAAAAAACAATCAAATCTTACTTGGATCACATATCAGTTTCAGGGTTTTTGCAGTCAGAGCAAACATTGGATGATGAAAGAACAAATGCCCTCTGAAACCTAATTTACTTAGTCATTTCTTTTACTTGTGTTCCCCTGATATTTAGAAATATTTTATGACTTCAGAGGCATTATTTTTCTTTTTTTTCTTTTTTATGTTTTATTGAATGTTTTAAATTGGGAGAGAAATGATGGAGAGATCTGATGTGAAGTGAGTAATTCAATTTGAACATTGTGTTCCTTTAATTAAATGACGGCATCCCAAATATGCTTTGTGTGTCAACACTGACACCAGCAGACAGAAATGAAGACACCCAGAGGGTGAGAAGGGAGGTCAGAGTGAACGTCTTCAAAGACTCCCAGAGGCACACAGAGACAGATATAACACAACAATAAGCGGCTTACACACACACCCTAACACACACAGACATAATTGTTTTTCATGCTAAATCAGTAATCATAATTAATTCAGATGAATTATATTTAATAATTAAATTAAACTTAGGTTGTTTGGCTTTTTTATTAATAAGTGGATTAGCAGCATTTACAAGCAATGGCACAATAAGTAACGCCTCTAGATAGTTAATTACAAAATATTACAAGTTACTAAGAGACTTGTGAGATTTTATAAAAAAAAAAAAAAAGAAAATTTTTATTTTTTATTTTTGTGATTTTTGTGATGTTATGCAACAGTATTACATACAACAAGAACAAATGGTTTTATAATATAATAAGCTGAGAAAAGAATCAGCTGTTTAACTATTAAAAACATCATTTAATAGTTGTTTTGAAGAAAAGCACTTTTTTGTTTTCTCATGATATTTAGGAAATGTAGTTTTGAGGGGGGGTCAGAGAATCAGATTAATATTCAGGAACTGACATTGAAACAAGAGAAGTAATGACACAGAGGGAGTGTAAGCTCTATGGAAACTGCTGTGTGGTTTCCTCCTAAAATAATCTGATTTGTAATACAGAAAACAGCAAGACCAATTTATTTTTTAAATTATAATTTGTTTGACATCATGAAATAAAATTTTGAATGTAGCCTCCAGTTATTAGGCATCCAAAGCAAAACTCTTCATGGTTTAGAAAGAGGCAATAAATAGCAGTGATTATAATGAACTATAAGCTATCAAATAACATATTCATCTTTATTCAACCATTAATATCACAGCTGTATTACATTACACAGACACCATCTCTTGTCTTGTCTAAATATCTTTAGAAACCATAATCATTGGAAAACAAATCTTTTGCTAATTTAGTTTGCTTACAGTAACAGTTTGACATTAGCTTTTTTTTTTAACACTCCATTTATATCCAGCACTCAGCTCTTTCTGCTGCATCATGCTCTGCATTTGTCCTGCACATGTTCATTTGCTGATAACTCATCCCGTCCTACCTCTTAGCCAACTGAGTCAAAGATTCAATGGATCATCATTAATCACTCTGTGACCTTCCTCTCAACCAGGCCCATCTAAAGCTCATTCATCCCTATTTGCCACGCAGCTCTGCGGGTCGATAATTGGCAAAGCAAAACACAGATTAAACCCAATTTGGAGGGTTTCAGTTTGAAGCTGAGCAGAGACAGTCAGGCCCAGGCTGAACTGGAGTTCACTACTCTCTGATCCTCTCTGCCTGTCTGGCAGCACTAGGAGGGGACCGTAAAGCCTAAATCAAACCAGTCTGTTCTCCGTTTGTGTTTGCATGTGTGTTTGCGTGTGTGTGTGTGTGTGTGTTGGCGTGTGAGTGTGTGTGTAAAGCATGCAGCATTGCACTTCTCCCTGCAATGGCATCATTAATAGAAACCAACTCTCGGCATTCAAACTTCATTTGTCCCATTAACCTATTCGCTTAGAGTTTAATTGCAGGATATCGTAAAATGATTTGGTCTATGAGTAATGACAATATTTCGACTCGGTAATAGCCAGAACAAAGCAAACTAAAGCTAAGCTAAGCAAAGGCGGTTGTTTTTCCTGCTCACCGCATGTCTGGGCTGCAGCTTTGGGCCATGCCGGTCGGATAATTGTTTACTGGTGAGGTTTTTGTTAAATGAAGGAAACATCATGGCAGGATAACAAAGTAATGACTAATTTCATGGCTATTGAGTCATTTTAAAATAGACTGTGTTGAAGATCAACTTCAAACAGCAAATGTGGCTAATCTGACAGTAAGTATTTGAGGTATGACCAACAAGGTATAATCATCCATGTAAATTAGCTTGTAAAGTTCAGCAAAGAGGTGCAGAGGAACAAAAACTTAATCATAATAAACCCCTCTAAAAACTCATGGTTCAAAATAGACATTTCTTCTGCAGTGGCAGGACATAACCCCTAGGTGGCAGTATCTCTCATGAAAACTGCACCAGCATGAACACTTAATTCCAATTACAAAAGCTTTTCAATTGTGCTTGCTTTTATTTGCTCTGCAGGGCAAAGAAACTAGACAACATGTGGAAGCTCTATAAGTTATGATCAGCTGCTCCATCTCTACCTCATGTCCTTTTAACAGCAGCTTGATAGGATCTGTGAGGCTTGCTGAGCATGTATAGTATTACTCTCATCAAAAGAGACTGAATGGTGGTGAATGGAGGATGATGTGTGTACTCCCTCTTCTTAGTGGAGGCATTTCCAGCTGGCGCCAGGGCAGAGGAAACCCACTGAGACACACAACAACACACACAGACACAGGGGTCAGCTTGGATCCACCCTCCGCCTGCTCCACCTCTTCTGTGCCTCTTGGCCTCCACTGCCTCCTCTTCTTCTGCTCAAACCCTCACCCCCTACTTTCACTTCCCAGGCCCGGCCGCCTCTCATCTGCTCTTCTTCATTTCTGGTTAACCCCCCCCCCCCCCCCCCCCCCCCCCCCCCCCACACACACACAGGCACACACACCCCTCCATTACTTTTAATTAAACTTATTTGATTAAAAAAGCATTGAGATGGAACACTGCCTTACTGAGTGTGAACAACATAACATTTTGCATGAGGAACTTTTAGGAAACATGCTAATGTGATTAATTGTCGGTTTTGAGCAGGAATAGGCAGTTAGGACAAGGATTTACCTTGCATTGAGTCTTTGCCAATGCTAACTGTTTTACTTAATGAAAATGTTTACCTTTCTTTCTATTTAATGTTGATGTATTTTTGTATTGTCACAATTGACTCAAAACCATGACAAAGAATTGGAAGCGATACAGATAGATTTTGTACGTCTGATTCAATAGTGAATCATTTGCAAACGAGCTAATTCTTTCAGAACAGTTAGTGCAGTGGTACAGGTCAGGTACACAGTGACAGGGAGAGATCAGGAGCTGGATTTAAATACAAGTTGGTCTGGAAAAGTGAAGAAATTAGTGAATTGAAAGTGATCTAAAACATTTCTGAAATGTCACTTTATAAGTTCTCATTTTTCATTAAGACAATGACTTTTATTTATTTTTGTTTTCTTGTTTGTTTTTGTGGTACAGTTAATTAAAAAATTTAAAATGTACTGTTTTACTTTAAATACTGTTAATTTAAAAATTAACAGTATTTTTATCAACAAAAATCATGGTTACGTACAAGTCATTCATAATTGCTAAATTAGGCTAAAATAGAAGCTCTGAGTGGTGTTTAATGATCAGTTTGTGAGGCGTAAAAACTGGCTCTTCTAAGAGCGCTGAGCCAAAAGAGCCACATCTATGAAAAGAGCCGGAGTTACCATCACTGTCAGCCAATCAGTGATGCTTGCATGTTTGCACTGATGGACACATGGTGGATGAAGTGTTGGGTCAAACAGACAACTGAAATTAGATGAAAGTGTGTGGAGTAAAGTGGAACATAATTTCCCTCTTTGACCCCCTCAGGAAGTGACTGGGGAGGCCTTTTACACTGGGAACAACCAGAACCAAATTTTCTCAGTATACAACACCCTGACCATGCCTACTGGGCACCTGCAACACAAAACATGATACACGAAGACAAAGAGGCAGCCCAACATCCAACTGTGGCAGGGTTTTACAGTACATCTTGCACTGCAGGTTGTCTACACTGGTATCCGGTTTTGTAGGTATCCTTAATGGTCCTTTAGGGTTAGTCATTTCCTGCAAAACAATAAAAATCCTGTACTCTAATTTTTGCTTTCAGTAAAGTACTTTAAAGTAACTCCTTTCCTGTGAGGCAGCTGGATTTTCACCAAAATTCTTCTTGCCAAGCTCAGTCTACACTATGTGGCCCCATACATGCAGCTACAAACTTGTTTTAGGTCTTAATGACATGGGGCCACCTTAGGAGGTTGGTGGTGCAGTCCTGCAGGTTTTTAATGTATCCCTGCTCCAACACACCTTACTGAAGATATATATAGCCAACAACCTATGGAGTTCTGTACAATGGCTCACTAATAAAGTGTGTTGGAGCAAGGATACAATGAAAACCTGAAGGACGGTGGCTTTACTAGGTCCGAATTGAGTAGCCCTGGTGTAGATGATATGTTATCAGTGAGTCTGCATCTAACCTTAGTAATAAATACTGCAATACCAGAGAACAGTTCTGGAATCTATTCTTGGTGAAAAACATGTTTTTGCACTTCCTCTGACTAATTTTGGTGACAGTTTGATTTACCAACAGGTTTGTCTCACTTGCTATGATCAGCTTACTTTTACTGATGACATATGGCCAAAAACAGATGGTTTATCCAAATACCAGCCAAGTATTTTTTGTGCTTACTCTCTTCTGAATGCCGACTCTGCACCGAGTTGTTAAACAGAAGGCACCTAAGCTGGATGTCCCAATCAACTGCAGTAGCAAGTAAAGTTGTTTAAATTCTTCCTTGCTGCTTCCAATCATTGCAAACGCCATTTTCCAACTACATTTAAATACCATAATTTTTAACTTTTTCTTTTAACGTGGGGTCGCATCAAGGCAATTGTCCATATATGTAATGTAATTCTAGATAAAAAATTGATTTACTGAATAAAAAGAATGAGGTTAAGATGTGGTTGATCCTATGATCATGGCTGAGAAGCTGTGGTGTTATAGATGGTATTTAACTCGAGCTTACTCAAGCATGGTGCAGTAACTAGTTGGCTCTACCCTTTGCTGTTGTCAATATTGAGATGACATATGGTGAAAATAAAGTATATTTTGGTTTGATTTTGAGTACTGTTTCAATAGAAATATTTTGATTTAACTCTTTTTTTATAGACACGAAATTGGCCTCAATTTTCCCATTTAACTATAATAATTCCAGAAGTTATATTATTTATTTATTGTAAAAGTAAATGTTATCTTTGAAATTGGTCCAAAACTTCACTTGTAGCTTTTTGATCAGTTCTGGCCCTGTAACTCTCTGTCCCCTGCACCTACAACTAGCCCTCTTTTATTGTATTTTTCTTTCAAATGAAAACTTGAGACTGTAGGCTGTAATACAAAGAAAAAGATGAAGACGCTGCTTACATCACCACAAAAGTCTTCAGTATGCGAGTTAGATCGGGTCTCAGAGGAATGTGATTCTGGTGGAATGGTAACAGCTAAATGGCTCTTGGCATAATTTGCTTCAAAATCATTGTGGGGATCATAGAGTAAGGGGTGGGGGGTTTGGTGGGGAGGAACTCCAAACTTTGAACGGTCAGGACAAATAAAAAGCCAATCTGCTATTTTATTGCACGGATCTGTTGATGCTATAAAGCAGGAAAGTGGGCTTGGAGGCCTTTACGTGACTACTTGGCTGATTTTACATGATTTTCCTCCGGCCTTGAATGTAAGCCTTTTTGGCACAGCTTTCTATGCCTTGACCAAGCATGGGATCTGTAAATGCCTTAATAAATATTTTTTAGCACTTTATTTAATTCCATGCCGTGAGCCAACAGCATTTAAAGCATGTCACCCAGTAACAGTGGAGAGAAAAAAAAGCTTTATGGCAAAACAGCGTGTAATGCAGATTTAATTAACAGGCTAAACATGGCCTCACACACACACGCAAAACACACATCAAGACGTGCATTAACTTTAGCACACATTGCTGTACGTTAATGATTTCAAAGTGACACACACACAAACTTCAAGCCACACATCCCTGGGTTTGCAGCGATGGTGTGAAAATATGTGAGTGCAAATGAGATGCAGACAGGCTCACAGCAGTGAACCCAGAAAACAGAAAGAAGCAGAGGATGTGGCTTAGCTTTGAATTGCTAAACTACAGTTTGAGGAGAGAGGAATCATACTTTGAATTCTATGCATACTGAGCATCTTTAAGCAACAGAGTGTAAAAGCAGAGGCACATGCTTCTTCAGTCTTGATCATGGGCATATAAAAAATGTCCTATTAAAACATGTGCATTTGGTTATTTTTCATGTTTAGCTTAAATACTTGGAATTTGGGGTGGGGAAACATTATAGTCCTTAATTTACATAAAAATAGTGCAGTACTGTAGAAGAGCAGATAAACAACAAAGCTGAGTCATGAAGCAGTTAGGATGGTTTTGTGATCAATTCATTTGTATATAGAAGGAAAACAAAAGTAAATGCTGGGTTTATCTAATCTGGAAAGTTTCAGGGAAGGAGCAAGAAAAGTTTCACTAGCTGATACAGACGTGCAGAATTATATTTCAAGGCATATTACAGTATCTCGGTGGTTGAGTTTGAAACCTTCTGGGAATCACACATTAGAAAAAGATATCACCAGTTAGCATGATCCAGTATTTAAAGTGCCCCAAACCTCACTCCACGTCGACTTTTGGGCATTTTGACTTTTGTCTATACTCAGTATCATAACACTGAGGCGGTTTTCGGTTGCATAGAATAGAAATACTTTATTAATCCCTTTGGAGAGTCCTCAGGGAAATTTGGTGAAATTTACTAGCTCTATGGATCATGTTGTTATGCATATACTGCCATCTATTATGTTTCTACTTGACATAATGAAGTGATTATGCATCTGAAAGGGTTATAACAGATTTACAGTGTAAAAAGAAAGAGTTGTAATGACATGAGCTGCTTTCCACTCCCATATTTGTGAGTGTTTGTTAGTTGCTCAAAAACTAAACTTCCAAGTGGAATAAACCCTCATTAATAAAGCTTTGCTTATCCTACTATTCAGAGTCAAATTTTTTTGTCATGAAAAATGTCTAAGTGTCAAAATAAGTAAATAAAAAAGGGTCATATTTGCAGGGAATCTGATTTTGGCTCATCAGCTTTTTTGTACTTTTCAGATCTCACATAAAGTTACTGCAAACTACAAGTCCATCCACTTGTAGTTTGCAGGAATCTCAGCAAATATCAATGTAGTGTATCAGATTCAGTAATCTCCTCAAACATATGGATCAATGTGGTTTATCTTGCTTTCCGATATGACTGAATTTCTCTCAATGTCCCTTTTCATTCTGTTTTTCAGGCTCCATTTCTCCACTTCTCTATCACATTTTGAACCCATTTGAACTTAATTGCCAAGTTAAACTAAAGCTGACCAAGCAATAATGGTGTTAGATAATAGAAGATTTCCCCTAAAGATAGCTCTCCACGTACCAGCATGCAACTTTGCATGACATATGTTGACATTTTGTAGTAACCCTGTAATTTTTTTGTTAATTGTCAGAAAGTGTTTGGTGCTGTGAAACAAAGTCAGTGAGTTTGTTAGATGTAGTTTTGGAAAATCTTTCTCTTTAAAATGGCTCGGTGTGGTCAAACTCATGCAAAAAAATGATGCAGAAAAACACAGAATATTGAATATTTTATTGTGTATGCCACTGTTAGTCATTTGAATACATATTAAAATGCATTTTACTGCAAAAAATTTTGCCAATATTTTCCACACTAACATGGTAAAGCATCCTGCAACCATCATGTTACCTGCTCAGGAAACTGCACGGGTACCCTCTGCATTGAAAACCCGTACAGCAGGCTCCTGACAAAGCATCGATATGTGATAAATTAGAGGGATAATTTATCTTGAATGTTAACTTATTATAGCTAAATAATCTTTTTTGTTTGTTTTTTTAGCTAAATAATCTTTAAGTATGAATTAATTTAAATAATAATGGATAAAAAACGCCTAATAAAGATTTTCTGTGAAATCCAACATTGAAAGTTTCAATCACTGCTTAAATCCTTAATTAATGTTTAATTAAAGGGAAGGCCTGGCTGTGAAAAAGACAATCAACACTTCAGTCCTTTGTCTGTGAAGGTTCTGATTCATCCAAATCATGGTATCCAACATAGGTTGAGTCTGATCAATTGGACTGGATTTTGTTTCTTCAAGACATTTCGCTCTCATCCAGAAGAGCCTTTTCAGTTCTGATGAAAAGTAGTATGTGAAACCACTGATGGTTTCGCGTTTACGACTGTAAAAGATATGGACAATATAAGACCTCAGCTGAGTCACAACTCTTAACCACAGTCGTTGACTCTATAACGTCTGTGGTTTCATAGACTACTTAGGGGGAAATCTACCACTATTTCCACCAGAAATGAAGAAGATCTTCTGGATTAAGAGTAAAATTTCTTTAAGAAACTACACTCAGTCCATCTGAGCGACATCTGAGCAGATGAGTCTGATACTTGTTAATGGGGCATCAATTGCATCTGTTTGAAAAATGAACAACACACAATTTTCTGCCTTGTCTTTCCTCTACAAAACATTTAGGTTTGCAAAAACAACTTTTCCATGAAGAGGTTGTTAAATAATGCACAGATAAATAAAGAATACTGTGAACACTTTTAGATCAAGCATTTTAAGCACTACTTCCATCTACTGCGAGATAAAAGCTGCGACTTTATATATTCATATACATTCATTTAAGGACCTTTATGATATCCTTCTGTAATTCTTAAACTTTACATTTGCAAGGGCATTACCAAAGACATACTAAGAAACAACAAAAAAAACAGGGTTGGAGCATGATTGCTTATTGTTTACAATTAGCTTACATAAAGTACACTAAAATACAGCAATATCCCAATCTAGGTTTTGTCTGTAATAATACATGAAAAGTCACATCTATACTTATAGTAAACAGATCACTTTATAATGCAAAATTAGAGTGACCAAATAAGGAAATATACAATGGATTCATAAAGTATCCAGACCCCTGTACTTGATGCACATTTAGTTGTGTTACAGATTTAACACTGTTTAAATTAACTTTGTGGTAATTAACTATAAATGCAACATCCCTATTATTTGAAAATGCAGACAAACACTTAAAAATGCACTTTTCTCTGATTCCAATAGCGCAATACTGGAACTTGCAGGCGGCAGGTAAAACGATGTGAAATCGACTTACCTCAGCAAAATGAGCTGTAAATACATTCCTCTATGATTTCTTACATTCAGCCCTAAAACTAATGAAGAGAAAGCAAGACGTCAAAGCTGATTAATGAAGATAAACCTGCAGCATTGTCATTAAAAACTTGTTACCTTCACTTCTCACTTTGGTTTCTCGCCTTCTCTCTTTTGTTTCACCTCCAACTTACTCAGACAAGTGTGTAATATTGTACAGTGTATGCATGCACACGCAACACATGAATGAAAATATGCATGAACTACATATGTGCTCATACATGTAAGTGTGTACAGATTTACATGAGTGGGAGTATACGGTGTATGCAGATGGCAGTCTTTAGTCATGACTGAGTAACATTCCTGCTTCTAACCACAACTCACCACACGCACTCACACACACCCACACACACACACACACACATGCATTCCTTCACTACTTATCTGAGCTGTCAGTCAAACTTTAAAGTTTTTAAAGTTCTGGCACAAGCAATAATTTAGTGGACTATCTGGTGGGAAACTAGAAAATCTTAAATACACTCACACACACACACACACACACACACACACACACACACACACACACACACACACACACACACACACACACACACACACACACACGCAGTGACAAAACCATATCTAACATTCCCTCTTTTTTTTGCTCTTTTGCCTACATTTTTGCTACACCCTTCACTCCTCTTCTTCCAGCACTCCTTTCAGTGGCTTGCTGGACTCCTCAGTCTCCTTCAGTGTGCTGATGACTGGTAACCATGGAGATGGCAGCTCAGGCTCAGTCCTCTTGACCTGGTTGAGGTGGCTGAGAGCAGCGTACAGACCGGTGTTGGTGCTGCTGTGAATACCCGGCTCCTGCTGCTCTGTGTAGTACATCTCCAGAGCTGCAGGGGTGCAGTGCTTCTCCTGTTACAGCAAATAGAAAAGACCCATTTGTAGCAGTTTTAGTGATTCATGGACTGACCATAAACAACACTGCAACATCCTGAGTAAATGTAGACCACAGATTTACACCTAATATTGTTTTATAATACATTCTTGTTTTTTAGTGTGTTTGTTTTGAAATCAAATCAGATATTTAACCTTTTGGGCCATGTGCCAGTTTTTAAGGCATCTGCTTAAAAATTGCATACCCATAAGGAAATTAGTGTTTTTTGAAGCCACGAGGTCTATTTAAATACTTTTGGAGTCATAATAAAAGAAAAACTGGCAAGGTTAGTTTAGATGTGTAAATATCAGAATATGGGTTATTAGTGAAGAATAAATGAAAATGGCACACAGTTCAAATAAAAAAAGTTCCAGGCATGGGGTTTAAGTACTTCAGTGATCAATATGAATATTTTTGCAAAAGCCAACAAATAAAATGAAGCACAACACAACACAGAAAAACAGATGTTTGGCACAGTTTGGTACCATTTGTTCTCAAATTAGGGAAATTAGGGAACCTCAGGTTTTAAAAAGTTAAACTAAAAAAAAACGTTTCAGGATATAAATCCTAACAGAACAGTATTAGTTAATTTCTTTCAAGTCTATCTAAATTTAATTGCTGATACGAATGAACTGTTAACAGGAGACCAAGTGAGAGGAAACATGTTTACTTCCAAAGTACAGCAAATGAGCTGGACAGAGTTGATGGGACTGGAAATTTCTGAGCTGCTCACTGAACTAATTCTCTTCCTGTCATATGTTGCTGGCACCAGAAATGGTCCAAACCATTTTGTAAAAATAGCTAATGTGTCTGTTTTTTCTAACAGATTCTATTCAACATGTTTTCTGACTTTATGCCAGTGTTGAGGTAATAAATATTAATTCCACAAGCATGGGCCTTCTCCTGTATGTAACATCTTGTAACATTTAATTAGTGACCTATGATACAATCACATGTTGATGAACATTTTGCAAAATGAATCTTATGAGATGTAATACAACATGGAAATTAGGTCTCAGTCATGTATAGATTGCACATAATCACCACATCCATGTGCAAGCAGTTTTGAGGTGGTTTTTCCAAATAAATCACTAAATGTCAATTGCAGAATGCTGAATTTTAGTTGTGATTTTGCTGTTCAGTTGTTAGAATAAATAGTAATAAATGGTATTTTAAAAGAAATAGATTGAGGAAATTCAGAAAGTTTATGTACAATCTACATCAGTATAAAAATGCTGTAAAGATCATTATTTAAAAACAAGCCAATGAAGATGCAGTGGAAAGATTTTAAGGCATTAAAATTGATAAGTGGGGAAAAAAGTAAGATATGTTAATGTAATGGTGATCTTTTCTTGAATGCTCTTTATAGCAGATATTTTTTTTAACAAGATCAAGGATGCTGAAATACATTTTGCTCTCCATATCTGAAAATTAGCCAGTCCATTTAGGCCACACTTGAGAAAAAGGCATCACAACCTTCACAACATCTTCAAACCTACATGTACTTGCTATTAAAGGAACTGGAAGATCATATGAGATAATGCTCTTAAAGCACAGCGGCAACCCTTTATCTTCTTTTTATGTCTTTGACAACACATTTACAGGAGGAAAAAAAACTAACATACAAAAAAACTTCAAAAGCATTGCTACAAGGTCCTCTCCTCCCCCCTTCCCATCCTTGCTTTCCCCCCCTCACTGTTAAGCCTTTAATCACAGTTTAGTCACGCTGAGCCCTAATTAAAGACCTCTCCAGTTCACAGGCGGGCATCCCAATCTCTGCCGGACCAAAAAGCAGGATCCGTCAACCCCCCCTCAAGTCTGTCCACCATTTCAGGTTTTCTTCTGAGAGAGAGGCCTTTTAACTAACATGCGTGGCAATGCTGGCTCAGTACACGATGCCTCCAAGGTGTTGCTGGGAGATAATGAGTTTGGGTTTCCAGCCCCAGTTTTCAAGGAATCCCCCTGAAGTGGCTGTTGTGAGGGTGTGACGAGAAACAAGCTACCAGATGGGCTAAACTGTATACTTTGCAAGCGCTTCTTGAGCAGGTGCTGCATTTTAGCTAAGATGTGTTTTTAAAATCAATATATTAGGCTGAACTCTGTTGTTCTACAATAAGTTCAAGTAACACATCTTTCATGATATTCAACATTCCTGTGTTTCCCTTATTCATTTATACAATGCTTAGTGCTTGTGATAAGTAGTGTATTCATACATTTGTGTATTCGTGTGTCTCTGTGTGCATGTCACCCACCTTCAGGACAAAACCTGCTGGGCAGATAAGCTGGTCATACCACATGGCTTTGTACATGAGCAGAAGAAGCAGGCTGGTCAGGAACGCCAAAGTGATGATGATAAGACCTGTGATCTGAACAAGAACGCCAACATGCACACACACACACACACACACAAAGTGCATGTATAACTTTAGCAACAAGTCTCGTAAGGGTTAAGTTGACATTATATTGATTTTATTTACACATTCTATAAATATGAGGACAGCAACTTTTGGTTGGTTTGACTCTCAGGCATTCATTCTCATATAAGTTTCATCAAACTATTACTGTAGTGTCATTTTTTTTTTACATTTTTTTAAGAAGTGTTGAAAGCAGAAAGTGCAGGAATAGGTCTGGCCATGTAAGTATAAGGTAAGGGTTTGAACGTGCTTCTGTATTTGCTCTGTTTTTCAGCATTACAGCACACGTCTACATGCTATAGTTTTTTTTGCCACTTGGAGGCAGTATCAGTGGTGTGTAGTGTAGTTTGAGCTGTCGGCTGTTCTTCGTTATGTGGGGAGAAGGGAAAAGTGAGAGTAGATAACAATCAGCTTTGTGGTGGAGTGAAGCTAGGGTTTAGTACATGAAGTTTGTTTAGTGTAGCTGTAGCTGTTGTCTGCATTCACTTTGCTATCTATTGTTTTTAGTGCCTATTCCTCTTTATTATTTAATCAGTTGCTGTTGGCTCTTTCCAACTTGACAACTTTCAGTCAATAAGCTATACGCATTGTTAGGTGACATTAGGGGTGTTGTTTTGTTGGCTCTTTGTGGACTGTGAAAGCTGGAGTACCCCTACCCATTAATCCTTGCAAAATTAGTCAAATGTTGTTTTGAAATGCTTGCATCTATTTACAAGATATCTTGTATAGCACTGGTGAACTACACCACCTTGCTAAAACAAAGTAACCACTAAAAAGGGTCACATAATTTTGTTAGACTACCTTTAGCTTTGATCACAGAACTCATTCGCTGTGGCATTGTTTAGATAAGCTTTTTGCAATATTACTTCCATCCAGTGTTGCATTAAGTTTTCATTAAGATTTTGTAGTGATGATGGGAGAGTCCTACCACTGCACAAATTAGGAGCACATCTAAAAGATTCTCAACGGGGTTCAGGTCTGGACTCGGTGGTGACCAATCTATGTGTGAAAATGATGTCTCATGCTTTCTGAACCACTCTTTCACAATTTGAGCCTGATGAATCATTGTCATCTTGGAATATGGCTATGTCATCAGGGAAGAGAAAATCCATTGATGCTGCTCATTCGGTATATTCAGGTAGTCAGCTGACCTCATTCTTTGGACACAAAATGTTGCTGATCCTAGACCTGACCAACTGCAGCAACCCCAGATCATAGACTGCTCCCACCGGCTTGTACAGTCAGCACTAGGCATGATGGCTGCAACAACTAATCTGCCTCTTTTCTTACCCTGATGCGTCCGTCACTCTGGAACAGGGTAAATCTGGACTCATCAGACCACATGACCTTCCATTGCTCCAGAGTCCAAGCTTTATGTTTCCTTTTATCTGGTTAGCCTCACTGATTACTGTTTTTCCTGTGTTTCTCTCAATCTCTTAAGTTCCCTTCACAATTACATGTAGCCCTGAGTTCTGCTGTTGTTTCTCTTCAATCTGATTTCACCAAACATTGAAGTGATCGTTGAGCAAGTATATGCCAGCCCTTAGTGTGATGATGTGTGTGTGAAAAAGAGAGCATGATCAGATGTGTGTTCCTGAACGATGTTATATTGAGTATGTGGAGGTTTCTGTGTTTTTTTTTATATTGATATACTTAAAAATGTTTATATTTTGTAAAGCACTTTGCACTACTTATGTATGAAAAGAGCTTTAGAAATAAAGTTTGTTTTGATTTTATTGGATTTTTGGAGTATTACTGTAGTTATAACAGTAGTAGTATGTGTTTAAATGTATTTATTCTAGTACTATACATACACAATTACTAATTTTCCACCTTTAGACCTGGTATTATCATGTTTCCTGGCTGATCCAAACACAGTTGGCAGCTCCAATTAAAGGCAAAGCACACTCACTGAGTCGGTATCGACCTGATGGCTCGGACCATATTCAGAGGTGGTCAGATTTGTCATTTTAACTGATGAGAATTTGTGAACATTTCTCCTGAGATGATATGTTGTTATACCTTGGCTCTATCTGTGACATCCCTGTAGAAGTTGATATTCAGCTTCTTTATGTTGGGAACATACAGCCCATTCTTCTTCTGCTGCTGCAGCTGATACTGTGTCGACGTCTTCACGATGACCTGCAGAACGGACAATGCACCTCAGTGTGAATTTTCTGGAAAATAATCCAAATGTATCTATTATTGTTTGGCACATTTGCAAACCTAATCAGTTTTTCATTCCCTTAAGGGTCAGTTGGGAGATTATAAAGTGTTTTTATGTAAATGTCCACCCAGCCAGCGGAACATCATGTGCTAATAAATGCATCATGCAACAAAAACAACAATAACTATATATATATATATATATATATATATATATATATATATATATATATATATTCCGAGGGCAGAATGCTTTAGAGGAAAAAAGCAAACCTGTGTGGGGGAGCACTTACTTGGTCTGCAAATGGCTGCTGGAGCTGGTTGACCTCCAGGGGTGTGATGAGGGGGATGTTATCAAAGCCATCATCTGTAGATGGCTGCTTCTCCAGCTTATCAGACAGATTACTTCCCAACTTCACCATAGCTGCTCAGCTGCTTGAAAATGCCTGAAAAGATGTCAAAGTCAGGAACAGACAGCTCAGGTCACACTGACTCAGATTGTGTGTTCTGTGACAAAACATGATAGTGCAGCTCAAAGATCCTGCCAGGACATAAAAGAAGGCTAAAAAGATAATACTGTGATCAAGATAAATAGGACTGGGCTAGAGTAATATAAACCAAAGTAAAAGAATAAAAATAAAAATGTTTTTTTGTTGCTGCAAATTCAGTCAGCAAGGCTACAGATGACAGACTTGGATGTTGGACTGCCATCAAATTTATCAGACGTTTTAGTTCTACCACCAGGTTATTGAAGTCCATGAACTCGCTCTCCTAATGAGAGAGAGAGAGAAAAAAAAGCATCTTCGCTTTGTCATTATGAGCACACTGGCATGATGACATAGGCGATGCAGCACAGCTGCTGCTTGTAAAATTAAACAGTGGGAAAAAAGAAAAATGTTTGTAATAAAAGAGTAAAAATACTAATTTCTTGGTAGGAAGTTGGACCGCAATACCCATTATACAATTATTGTGGCCGAAAACATTCATGCATCCATGGCAACAAGGTTTTTGTGATATCAGTGGAAAACATAGAATATTCTAGTTATCAGACTAATCCATCTTTTTTTGTCTAGTTATTTTTGTCAATTTAACTATTGGAGATGGGAATTTTAATATTCACATTCAGAAGAAATCTAATCGTAACATTATCACATGAGTATTTTCAACATGATACATTTATTTGATTCTTTTAATATCACAGTTATTGGCATTATCAGTATATTGTAACTTTCCTATATGGGAGATAATTTCTTGCTCTGCAGAATAATGTGAACCTACAAGAAGCCATGTCTGTAAACGCTTGCAGCCCACTCTGTAACCACTAAGCACAGCAAGACTGACTGTTCTAGTTTTTATATTAACCTTAGCTAAGCTGCTATGGGAGCATTTCTTTGTTTTTTCACTGCAGGAACTTGGGACAGGTTATTAAAGTAGTCACACAGAAGAAATGGCACCTTTTTAACTAATTCAGATTTCTTTGTTTCCATAAAAGTGCTAGATTAACAGGACAAGAGAGGGTGGTGATAATCGTGATATCAGTTCCACACACATAAACATATTTATCTGTAAGATAAAAATGTAGTGAACAGAGATGTTTTTGTCATGTTGTTTATGTCAGCCTACATGGCAAATTGCATGTAGTGATAAAGGAAAAGCCGAATGTTGCTCCTCTTCTTGGTTCTAATGAGTAAGTGTTTTTCTATTCTTTTCTTTTTTTCAAATATCCTCTAAATATTGCATTTATTGCATATCACCATCGTCTTAAAATGGTGGCTTTTGTAAAAAAAAAAAAAAAAAAGGTTTTTGTAAAAGCACACAAAAAAGAACCAATCACACTCAGCTTTTTGCATATTGAAAAGGAAAAGAAAGAAAGAAAGAAAGAAAGAAAGAAAGAAAGAAAGAAAGAAAGAAGGAAAGAAAGACATTTTCTACCACTGATCACTTTATTGCTATTTGAAATAACACAGAAATATTTATGAAAATGATGGAGTGTTTTACTTAGCACTGAACAATGGAAACTGTAAGAGGAAAAATAACAGATCTCACTGTTTACTATAAATAATACATTATTTTATACATTATTGCCGTGACATGAAGATATAAGTTGTTGTTCCATCTCAGTTTAACTTGGTGTGAAAAAATGCCTTTGAGTCTCAGACTGTTAATTACACTGAAAACATGACCCAAGTTGTAACTGAGAGCATAAACTAATTGAGGAAATGTTCAGTCATTTTAAAGATCAAGTGAAAAGTTAGCTTCTCTCATTGACGTCTACACAAATCGACTCCATTTTGTACACGTGTCCCTTCCTGTTGGCCGTTAGAATTATCATGCCATTAAAAGTGTGTCTGTGCTATCCTATAGTTATGTAGAAGAAACTTGCTGCAATAAACTATTTAATGTCAAATAAGATGTTTTTCTGGCCCTAAACCAGTTCTGCTTCCTAAACTAACCATGTTCCCTTTAGCAACAACGATTCAAGCAAAAAAAAAAAAAAGAAAAAAAAAAAAACTCACTGAATAGAAACATGGAAGGGTTTTCCCAAAGCTTTTAGGATTTGGTTTCATAATTGTGCGGTTGGTGAATCAGAATCCAAAGCAAAGAAAAACCTTGTAAGATGCAGCTGTAAATTCGAGGAGTTTCCTGCATATCAAAAAATGATGCCAAATTGGCGCCCATGTTGAGAACTGACAGTAAGAGCTCCTGACTATGTGTCATAATATGACAAGGTGGAAGTGAGAAGGTGTTGCTGGGAGAGCTTAAATTAAAGCTGTGGAACATGGGGTCTTGTGAATGTAGCAATAATACGCTGCTGGTTCAGCTACATTTTGATGCACATTTCAGAACAAATCATCAAGAAATCAAGAAATGATATGATAAGCTTTAACAACAGCTTCCTGAATATGTTAGTGAGGTTATGATAACCATAGTCATGAGACATATTTAGATGACACGGCCTTTTCTCTCCCTGTTTTTTTAAGCCGGCAATTTAGAATAAACATGTTTCGTAACTGTATGTGATTCATATTATCTCAGCCCCATCTCTTCCTCCAACCCCTCTATTTTTAATATTTAGTGCTGACAACTAAATATAATGAACTCAATATGTTCTTGTTCTGATGGAAACTTGGTTGTCTCTCTTACATAAAATGATCATCAAAGTTGTGGCGGGAAGAGGTGAGGAGCCACTTATCTCATTCACACAGTGGAATGCAACACCTTCCCCCATCCAAGGGCCCCACTGGCCCACTGACGCCAGTGACTCACAGTGATGATACAAACACCAAGAGGCAAAGAGACACAGTTTTTATAGTGTGGGAGAAATCCCATGGTATAAAGAAAATGTGATTTTGATAAGAGAGATGCGGGAACATTTGCTAAAGCCTTAGACATAATGTGAGTATAAATTATGTGAAAGTACAATCTGTCAGTAGGTCATCATCTGGAAAACAGATGTTTTGGCAAATTTAGTTTTCAGAACAGATATATATATATGAAGAGAGAGAGTAATATTTTATATAATAATATATATATATATAGACAGTAGTTCGTTTCTGATGAGTGGGTGGTGAATGTGGTCATCTGTGCGGACCAACATTTTCATCCCCACAGTTGGAGTGAAGTGTGGGTATGATGAATCATCCAGAATCTGTGATTAACAAATAAGCCGACTGCGACTGTTAAACACTCAGTGTTTCCACACTCTGGCAGGAAACAGGTTCAGCAAATGAAAGAGCTGCAAATGACATCTTTTTAGCACAGCTTCTGTCTAACATTTAATAATCTTCTTGTGGTTTGAATTCTTGCTCAGATCCAACCTACATTAAAGGAAACAGAAGTTGTCAGAGGGAGAATGCATGCTGCTCTGTGTATATGTGAGAGCAGCGTTTGCCACCTTCTGTCAAGTTCTTCAAGGTTCACTAGTCATGCATATCTGAACTTGCTGCACTTAAGACTGCTGCGACAAGACTAGAGGCTGTGTAACCAGCAGAGAGCAGAGGCAGAAAAAAGGAATGATACATATACATTTAATAGACTGTAATGATGTAAGCTTAAATTATTTCACTTGATAAACTTGCATAATCCCCACTTTTCAATGTGACATCAATTGTCAATTAAATATGTCAATTAGAATGTAGGCCTTTTTTTTTTAGCCTCATAAATTAAATTACCACACAACTGAAGCTGTTACAGAGACAGTCCCGTAAATCGCTCGATTGAAGGTTTGCATGTCCATTCACTCGCTTATGCAGATCAAAAGCTACCTGCACTAAATCATTGATTCCGCAGTGGTCGCGGTTTCCATCACCAGCAAGCTTAGCTTTATGTTACTCGAAAAAACACGCAGCCCCGCTCAGAAACAGTGCTGCCTAAGATGGAGGGAATAAAAACTTACTGTGGTTTTGCGGGATCTCCGGTCGATTGTGGACGGGATCGGATCTCTCGGATGCTGACGGGACTCTGTGTGAGCACCGGTTGCCGTGGTGATGTGTGATTCAGAGCAGGACTGCGCATGTAATGCAGCCTGAAGCGGCTCTGGCGGAAACTGGCAGCTCGATGTGAATGTGCGTTTCTGCGCGGCAACAGAGACTGTGGCTACTTGGGAAACTGCGTCTGTGTGGCATAATGATCATATTGTCGTTTGTCATCATCGAAGCGATTGAACGCGGCCTACGCGGTCTGATTTATCTGTGAGTAGGAACACAAGGTCTCCATGAAGGTTGGAACAGTTTATGCTGGACTGGCTTGGAGATATTTCAGCCAATACAAGTGGACATAGATTTAAAATGGAAAAGTTATAGACATATTTTTATGCCCACTAACCTACCCATTGCTTTGAATAGGTTAGTGGGTTATATAGCTATAAGAATAATATAAGCATTTAATATATGTTTTACATGTTTTACATGACGTTTTACACAGATTTTAAATATGTAGACCTAATAATATAAAGTATTTGTCGTCCAATATGCTAAAGACGCGTTTTTATGGTAAAACTTATTTCTGGAGAATTTGGGAAATTTTCTAAAGCTTAAAACAATAATCAAACATGTAAATAAAAAAAAAATTAAAAAAATTGAACTACTATTAAACATTTACAAGTTTACAATTTGCATTGTCTTCACTGACCAGTTTCATTGTATTAAGTGCAGAATTAATGGGTAAATGAATAAATAAAATGCCTACAAGACACCTGTCCTGTTCATTTGCCTGTGGATCTGAGGATACTAATTGCTGGAGATTTACAGGAGGAAGCCATTCTTTTTAGTACAAGATTTGAGCTGCTCAGCAGGTCATGGGGTCATGCTATTTAATTCTCCTCTTCATGCGCCACACATTTTCCTTTGGACACATATATGTGCTACGGGAAGGTCACTCAAACACATAGTGATTTTAAAGCATGCTCTTGAAAAGTCAAGCAAAACAAGGTCTAGCAGTTACCTACTAAAATACTGTAACAACAGACCTCTTTGGATAATACAAGATGGCATATGTCTCTTCAAACTTTCAGGGATACACCTGGATAAGTCAACTCAAGCTACCCATTCTATGGCCGCTGATGTACTTTCATGTGCACTTTCCTATGCCTGTGGGTTTAAAAGTTACAAACATCCTTGTAACTATATTCTGCACTGTAAAAAAAACAAAGAAAGACCAAAGTTGTTTGCAGTCTTGCACTGTAAAATGTATTCTTTTGTATCTAACAGCCTAAGTGGCAAAGCTTGCTTTCTTGCTTTGAAGGACTAAGCCTCTTGTGGATGGTCCAATACCCAAAACCTTCAGCTATCACCAAATAATTAGCTGATTGTAGAATCTTCTAAAATTGTGTTTACTCTATAGACTTTTCAGTATTTCTTAGCCTACTTCCAAACTTTTTAAAAGTGTTGCTGCCATTGACTCTTTTAATATATTTAAATTCTCTGGTTACAGTGACGTTGTTCAGTGAAATCATCTCTTTGGACTTGTGTCACTTTTAAAGAATCCACTGAATCAACAGATTAATGAACTAAGTTTTTATAGCATTTTAGAAAATGTGCAAAAACCCTTATATAACAAAATCTCTTTCTCACTTTCTCATATTGTTTGGGACACTTTCACTCATCCTAGTTCACCCCAGTTCTTCCTAACTTTAAAATAAAGTTTGGGGACTGGAAAACATGGTGCCTGTGCTATATTTTATATCTCCTGATCTGGATGACCCAATGAGGCTTCAAACACTATTTTATTTGTACATTTCTGTTTTGTTTTTTTTGTTTGCTGGTTTGTTTGTTTGTTTTTGTTTTTTGGGGGAGCTTGTTTGTTTTGTTGTTTTATGTTTGACTTAAAGATGTCTTGATATGAGGAAGAGATAAAGAGCAGTTCACTGAACTGTCATTTTCTTTCTTGATGAAGGTGAGTAAGATGATATGTCCAAGAGATATTGGGCCTGCATTTACTACTTTGACCTTTTCTTTGAGAGGAAGGGGCTGACATCAAAGTGGGTGCTTGACAATTTTTCCATTAGAAGACAGACGTGTCATCCTCACTGTGAGAGGCTGACCACCTACCTTCACTGGTTTTGTTGTCAGAAAAGAGCAAGTGAAATCAATTAGGCCTCAGAATGTTAATATGAACAAAATCCAGAAGGCTTATATATATAAATATATTTATGTATATATATAAAACCACCTTGATATTGCTAATATTAATAATGCTGTCATTTAGTGTTTTATATTTATGTTTACCATTAAATTGCTAAGAAAATTAATAATTTATCCATGTACTTTTTTTCCTTTGTTCTAAAAGCAATAAATAGGAAATAATGACAAAAAAAATCTGCTACCTAAAGCACCACAAATTAATTAATTAAATTAATTTGACAACGATGATTATGCTTATTATTATGCTTAATACAAAATAAATATTACATTAGGATCAATTTTTAACAAGGTTTAGTTGATTGAATTATTACTTTTTATATATAACATATCATCACTATCATAAAATAATGGCTTTAAAAAAAATCTAATTTTTTTGTGTACTGAAAAAAGCAAACATTACTTAAGCTGTTATTTTAAGAGGGTGATGATATACTCGTTTTCTATCGCTATTCACTTCATTGCTACTTGAAATAATAGAGAAATATTTATGAAAATGGTGAAGTGTTTTACGTAGCCGCCAATACTGTAAACTGTAGGAGGAAATAACACAGATGTCTGTGTTTACGGTAAATAATACAAGCAAAGCTTGTGTTACCACAACTCATTATTCCCACGACATGAGGGCATAATTGTTGTTCCACCTCAGTTCAACTTGGTGTGAAAACAAACGCCTTTGAGCCTCAAACAGTTGAAATTACACTGAATCCATGACAGTTTCTTGGAAATATAAAATGTTAGTTTTTTCTTTTTTTTTTTTTATGTGATTCACTTGTAATATCCATTTTTATCAAAATGTGCACTGCTTACAGATACACCAAACTTCTTTACACAGCAGCTCAGCCCTGACAGTAATAATAATAATAATAATAATAATAATAATAATAATAATAATAATAATAATAATAATAATAATAATAACATGCCATTTGTAACTGAATATGAATATTCTATACTCTTATGCATGTTCAGTCTACTGGTAATATTATTTGATATGATTTTTTAATATATTTTTTATAACTCAAAACTCAACTGGATAATTATTTTGTTGCTTATTTTTCAAAATGTGTCATATTTTCATATATACCATTAAAAAATATTGAGAATTAAGATAAATTACTTGAGATTATTTTAATGTGACTGGTCACTGAATAATGTTAAAAGTAATACATGAATTTGTCGTTTCATAAGAAGCTAAAACAAATACAAAGCATAAACCATTTAAACATGCACATAATGAAATTAACTGTAAAATGCATCATTTATATAAAATATTAAAGAAAACAAGAAGTGCTTTTGGTTGATGATCGAGTAGTACAGGGCGAGGAGACCTTTTACAACAGCACCTTCTACTGTTTAATTACTGACATGACCACTTCAGCAGAAGGACAGACCAATAACAGAATATCATGGAAGTAAGAAAGTGCTGTAATAGATAATTAAATCAGTTAGGGCTCATTGTCAGCAGGCGGCAGCAACATCTCAGTTGACTTTCATTATCCCCTCTAAGTTCTGCATAATTTAACTGTTAAATAGTTTATTTGTATAGAACAATTCAACAACAGGGTGATTCAAAGCGCTTTACAGAAACATTGAAATGTAAAAAAAAAAATAAGAAGCATAATTTAAAATGTAAGTTTTAGTGCTGATAAACCTAAAATCTTAATTTGCAGCAACTCAGTGGTTTGGAAACAGACCAATGTGCAAAGTTAAAATAAATTCTTATGTATGGACAAGTACAATCAATGAATAATTTAGAGGTTTATGTATTACAGTAAATATGTAGTAATTAGACTAAATGCACTCAGTGGAGATTATTTAAACTTAAAACCAGTATTTATTCATGACAGTAAAGAAGGTAATATTTAAAACATAAAAAGATTTAGAACAGCTACTTTGATCACAAACATAATTCAGCAGTTCTTTAGGTAATTTATTAACACAAAAACATTGTTGTTATTTGCACTGTAATCCAAAGGGACATGTTTACACCTTGTTTTAATGTCTGATGACACCTTTAACCTCGAGTGAATTCCCGTCAAAGGTGTTAAGAAAACACTTTCAACACAAACACATGATGCAATCATATCACTACATGAATGTATCATAAAAGTTAAAACATAAATATAATGTAATATGATAACATAAGCAAGTCAAATATTAGTGAACATAACTTGCTGTTGTTTCACAGCTTGTTGGCAGTTTGGAACTGTAGTAAAGAAAAAACAAAAACAAAACAAAGTGACAGGCACTAAACTCATTTATCAACATGCTTCATTAACTTTGGCTCACAAAAGTTTTCAAAAACAATTAAATGTATTCAGAGATAACTATAAGCTTATCACACTTTCTGCTCATTGTGTCCTTTTTATGTGTTGAAGCTCTTCCAAGTTTGCATGGCTTTTTTTCTGCAAGAGCTTTTAGCTCTAATTCAGGTTAAATTGATCCAACAGCTTATTTTAAAGTTCTGCATAATGACCCATTAGTTAGTCAGGTGAGTTAAAGCAGAGAAGCATCACCTGCAGGACAGTTGGCCTTCAAGATGGGAGCTGAAGAGCCTTGCCCCCTGCAAAGCAGCCCCACAGTATGATGGAACCATCATGTTATCACTGTAATTCAGGTCTCTATGGGCTTTGTTTCATCAACTGTAAATAAACTGATCCTCTGCAACCTTAAACATCTGTACTTTACAAAGCATTACTCCATAAAGACTGTAGTTCATCTATAACAGTTTCTGTACCCATCCTGGAAGCATTTTAACAGATTTATGGCTGTAATGCTTTCCATAATGAACTTTTAAAATGTGGATTTTTCAATATCCCATTGCAGTTTTGGAATTGTCTTTTGGTTATGGCACTTCTGATTCTCCAAGCATGCTGACTGCCTATATAAATAAAAAAAAAATGTTTTCTGTGGAACCATCAGTCATTCATTAGTTCAGGCCATGAACCTTTATGATGGTATTGTTTATTTTTTATTTTGTTTGAGGAGCTTAACTCAGTTCAATAAAAGGAACCCATGCTGTGTTTAGCCTTCCATTTGTGTTAATTTTAATAAATCAATCTTTTTCCCTTTATTATTCAATACCTTTGCACATTTTATTAAAATTTATTTTATTAATTTCTCTATTTAAGACTGTGACTGCTATACAGACTGTAATTTTCTAATTTTTTTGCAGCTTTATTTAATTCACGCAAATCTAAAATTATTTTGCATCTTTGCTGACCAACTTTCTTGTATTTATAATATAAACAAATGTAAAAAAAAAAAAAAAAAAACTACCAAAGTACCAACTTACATTGCCAACATCATAGCCAAGTACTCCAGCAACCTCCATGTGTGCTTCACCTCCGAAGGGATCACAACTGAATGGCAACGGCTGGAGGTTGGCATCACAATGAGGTGTTGAATCTTCCTGATTATCTTTGTGGCAGCGTTTGAGATCCTTCTCATTGGAGCCAGGCAAGTGGCCTTCTTCCACCAAGAGGCAAACTCCCAGTCCTGAGAAGCTACATGGACAACATAACAACTATCCTTCAAACATGAGGCTACAGTGTTAGCTTGTCTAGCCACTTGAGAAGCCTTAAGTGGTTAGACAAGCTGACACTGTAGGCAAGAATGAAAATTAAGCCCTCCAAATATGGGAGCCTGTCATTAAGGGGAGTGGCAAAAAATGACAGAATAGCACTTGTAGCTGAAGGGGAAAAATCCCTCTGCTGGCAGAGCAACCCATTCAAAGTCCTTGGAGGCAGTATACATCAAAGCTCTCAGACAGTAAAAGTAAACATCCATACAGGGCACAAGTAGAGGGCCCAGTCAGAGGTGGTTCAAGTAATCAGCAGATCACAGCACAAAGAGGTAATTGCAAGAGTACAGGATAGTAGGGCAGGGCTGGGCTGGGGCTAAAGCAACGACGGACCAGCGGAAGGCCATGGTGGTGGACAAGGTCACACGAGTAGAACATAAAAGCACACCACAAGCACATCTCAGCATCCTGATAAGAGCAGCATATGACACCCTACCCTGCCCCCAAAATCTCTCCTAGTGGTTCGGAAGCAAGCATAAGTGCCCCCTATACAACCAAGGCAACGCAGGCTTACAGCACATCCTGTCAGGGTGTAAGATGGAACTGGCACAAGGGCGCCTCAGGTGACGACACAACCAGGTGCTGAGGAAGCTAGCAGAGCTGATGGAGACATGCAGAGTGAGAGCTCACAGCGCTGTGGGTTCCCTTTGGCTGGTCTTGTTGTTCGTAAGGCCAGGAGAAAAGTGCTATGACCCAGCAGCTAGGACAATGGCAGCCCTTCTTGCTCTGGGAAGGGATGGGAAATGTGTGTGGACTTCTGTAAGTAGCTGGTGTTTCCACCTGAAATCACACAGACAACGTCAAGACCGGATGTTGTCTACAGCTCCAAAAGGGTCTTCATCATCAAGCTCACTGTCCCCTGGGAGAAAGGGATATCAGCAGCACATGAGCTGGAGTGGACAAAATATTCTGACTTGGCGGCAGAGTGCAAGAGATGCAACCAGCCATCCAATAGAAGTAGGGTGCAGGGGCTTTGTCAGCAGGTCAGCAATCCAGCTTCTCCAGGCAGCTGGATCAACCGGGGCAAACCTGCAGAAGGCCATCAAGGAGCTGACAGAGGAGAAGTGATGCCACTAGCCACAGCCAATGTCTGTGGCTAGTGGCTAGAGTAAGGACAGTGTATGGGGTCCAACACCCCAGTAAGGGCAGCTGCAGAGGGTGCCAGGGAGACAAAATAGCAGATGTACTGGGTAGGAGGTGAAACATCAGTGAATGATGACTCCAGCTGACGATCGTGCAGCAAAAAACTGAGAAAAGGAGAAACGAACAAAAGCAGATGACAGGTGGCAGGTAAGGGTGTCAGAATTGGGTATAAAAGAAGCATTGACTTTCCCAGGAAGGAGGAGTAATGGCTCACCACAAATTCTGTGAGGGAATGTAATTCCAAAAAAGCTAAATTGCAGAAATCAAGAATTTGCACATATGCAAAACATAATATTAGGAAAAGATTCAGGGTATCTGTAGAAACCTCATGGCATACAGACAAAGAAACTTTGGATGACCTTTGCTCCCCAAGGCAGCACTGCATGAGAAACTGTCATGCCCACATGGTCAATTTAACAACATGGACTTAGGAGTATCTTGGAAAATCATTTTCACTCAACACTGTCCAGAAGTATTACCTGAAACTGTTATTATACAAGGTAGAAGCCACATACCAAGTCTGTGCTGAAACAACACAGAGATCTCTAAATATGAGATAGTCAGTTTTTGTTATGGTGTGAGGGTGCATATGATTGCATGACTTGGATATGTGTGAAGGTACCATAGATGCTGACATGCATTGTAATTTTGGAGACATGCTACTGTCAAGGTGAAGTCCTTTCCTTGGAGCTCCATATGTACGACAAAGCCAGACAACATTCTGCAAAATTTACTACAGCATGGTTTCATAAACTGGTCTGGCTGCAGTCCAGATCTATCTCTGATGGAAAAATAAGGAGACAAGCCACCAGGCCCAGGGTATACCAACAGCTGCCTGGAATGAAAATGCTATGTGCATCATGAGGAGAATCAGACTACAACCACACACTGTTGAGTGGCTGAAATCTTGTATTTAACGAGAATAGAGGCAGATTCTTCATGTAAAAGTTAAACACCCAACATCCTCAGTTCCCCAACAATTATAATGTGTAATTAGAAAGAAAGGTGATTAACACAGTGGTCAGTTCTGAGATGTTTGGGCTCACCCTGCTGCAGTATGAATCCTTCTACACAAAGCTGAAAATAAGAAAGTGCAGTGTGTCTCTGAAGAATGGAGTGCTATTTTTGCTTGTAATCAAATATTCCCACCACCAATTTCTACAGACGGTTTGATACAACTCCGTAAAATTATTTCACCTGTTAGTATCATTACACAAAATATTTCAAAGTCACTGCAAAAATAATTGGGAATCATCATTAAACAGGATGTAGCCAGTGTTTTTCAGGCTATCTCAGGGTATTTGGACATCCTTCGCTAAAAGCTAAAAGTAACATTTCAGGTAATTGTTTCCAAACATCAACAGCATCATACAAATGGAGGGGAGGAGGTGACATAAGCGAGACAAGAAATAAGGAAAACAAAGAAAGGGTGAGGAAATTAGAAAAGTAGGAGGGAACAGATTTGACAGACAGCTGCAGCAGAGATAATGAGCCTAATAGGGAGTGATGGAGAGTAGAGAGAGTCATAAGAGACAAGTGAGCTGCACCGCGTCTGGAGTGAGCAGATCAGTGTCTCTCCAGCCCTGGAAGATGAACAGCCCAGACAAAAGTGAACTGTGCTATCCTGACTTCTTCAATTTGTCTTGTACAGGTTTGATGCGCCCTCGCTCTGAGACTGTCCTCCTCTATGCACTATTCTCGTTCATCTCCGTGTTCACTGTTACTCTTAACCTGCTGGTAATAATCTCAATTTCTTACTTCAGACAGCTCCACACCCCCACCAATGTCCTCCTGCTCTCTTTAGCTATTTCAGACCTCCTTGTGGGGCTGCTGGTGATGCCGGTGGAAACACTGCGATTCATAGAACCATGTTGGCTGCTGGGTGATATCATGTGTGCTCTCTCTTATATCATTGGCTTCACTCTCACCTCTGCCTCAGTGGGAAACATGGTGCTCATATCTATTGATCGCTATGTAGCTATTTGTTTTCCTCTGCATTACCCTACTACAATCACTTACATCAGAGCAGAGGTGTCAGTGAGCCTGTGCTGGGCCTGCGCCCTCCTCTATAACGGGCTCATCTTAAAGGACCATCTCAGGCAGCCAGACAGATACAACTCCTGCTATGGAGAGTGTTTGGTTGTGATCAGTGTCATTTCTGGAACTGTTGACCTTGTATTCACTTTTATTGTACCCTGCTCAGTCATCCTCATTCTGTACATGAGAATATTTGTTGTGGCTGTGTCTCAGGCTCATGCTGTGCAGCCTCGCTTTAGAACAGCTGCAGCCAGTACAGCGAAATTCACTGCAAAGAAATCTGAGAAAAAAGCTGCCAGGACTCTTGGTATTGTGATATTTGTGTTCTTGCTGACTTTCTGCCCATATTACTATCCATCTCTAGCAGGACAGGATACCTCAAACAGTGCTTCATCTTGGGCTATTGTGTCCTGGCTGCTGTATTTCAACTCTTGTTTGAACCCACTGATATATGCTTTTTTCTACCCCTGGTTTAGAAGAGCTATCTCTTTTATTGTCACCCTGAAGATACTAGATGGGGACTCCTCTAATGCTAACATACTTTAGCATCACAATGACATTTTATGTGTGTGAAGAAAATGTTTTAATATTTAAACTGCTGTGATAGCATGTCATAAATGCTGCTGATTTGTTTAAAATTTACATCTGGAAGAGCATAGATTAATCTGCACCATACAGCATGTAGTAAGGCAGAACTGGGATCCATCTGTCATCTAGGGCTGTGTAAGATGAATCATGTATGTAGTTCATAATAATGTTTTCATATATCATTCATTATATTATGTATCAATCATTATGTTTTATGTATCAAGATTTAGAAAATGTACTCAGCCGCATTCTCTGTGTGTGTGTGTGTGTGTGTGTGTGCTGGTTTCTTGAGTCTGAAAGTACAGGAGGTCAAGGCTGTGGATGAGATGAAAGAACCATAGAGCGATTGTGCAAGAAAGACCAGCCGCTACACTACCCACACCCTTAGATCTCCATATCTTTAGTGCAAAAGGCTGAAACCTGAATATTTTGCAATGCTGAAATGTTTGATGTTTGAGGGAAGGACTTCGTGAACCTCCCTATATAATGCCTTGTGATGTGTGAAACAATTCAGTGTGTGTATCATACTCGTATGATGCACATGCTCCTTTGCAAAGTAAAATAGCATAAATTGAGTATAACTCTCTGTCTTGTTTTTGATTGAAGGTTTACTGGTGTTGGTGTTGGCAAGAATGTTCCTAACGTTTTGGTTCTTTGAACCGGATCTCAATCCGTCCCCAAGCCAGAGGGAACTGCTGAGAAATTGAAGACTGTGCACAGCCAGGTCTAGGACCTGTTAGAGACCTCTACCTTGGCGTTAGGTAAAGAGAGGCCAGCAGACCTGGTGTAGGGGCGGAGACGAGAACCTGCCTTCAACAGGGAGGACGACAGGAGTAGTGAGTATAAATTCTGTGATAAAAGTAAGGTTGTGTGACTGGGTCACCACGAAGAAGACCTTAAAATTGGGAAACCCAAGCTAGTGAGTTTTAAAAGATAAGGTCTGAACCAGTGTAAGCAGCTTCTAAAAGATAACTCTGTGAATCACATTAAACAAAGAGAAACTGAAGAGAGAATAGAGAAACAGAAGGTGCACTATAAATAGAAAAGGAAAAAAAAAAAGGTGTGGATGTGTGTGTGTGACTGGAGATCCTCTCACACTCCGAAGCAGCGGACAGAGTGGATACCTGGCTGGTGTTAATGAAGCTCTGCTGAACTGTTGAAGTAGGTTGTGAGAAATTTCATGAGGAATTAAAATGGGTACTTGTATCAGCAAAACTGAATTAAAAGGAGATGCATACAAAGGATCCAGATAATGTAAAATATTTAAATAAATGGAAAAAGACACATCAGTTTGATGGTAAATTAACTATTCCATCATGCACCCTATTGGTTACAGGAATAAAACAAAAAGCAAAAGATAACGAAAAAAAGCAAAAACAGCACGAGTTAAAACAAGCGATTAAATGGCTCGAGGAGGCAGAATGGAGAAAGGACGGCAGACTGAGGGGAAAGGGAGAAATGGAATTCACGATGAAGGAGAAGGAGGATGACCCTGATCTGAATACAGTTTTCTGTCCTACCCCAGCAGGTTCCCAGCAACCTATACAGGCAAAGGCCACAGCAACCCTGGTTTTGCAACTTCCTCCGTCTGATCCCCCTCGTCCTCCTCTACCTCTTCCCCACAATCTAATCCATTTCTCACTATCAGCTAAATTACAAATCGCTACGCTGTCCACTGCCAAACCTAAGCATTTTAATCTTCCCACACCACCTGATGCTGGTGTAACAACCAGGAGAAAAGCCACAGAATCAGACAAAGACTGTACAGATCAAGTTGTGCTGAAAGTAGCCATTTCCCCTTCACTTAGTGGACCAATGACTAAGTCAGAAGCAGAAAATGACCATTTCCGAATTATTGAAGTACCCAACCATAGGGCAGGACAGGGTGAATAGAATAACGCACAACCAGATACAATGATGGTTTTTAGAACATGGACGGATAGAAATGTAACTGAGGCTGTAGCAGGACTGACTGACCCAAAGACAGACCCAGAAAAATTTAATGAAGAAATGACAGACTTAATTAATAGTTACAGATTAAATGGTCTGGAGGTTGAGAGAGCTCTTAGGAAAGCTCTAGGACTCTGCTAGGTACATGTATGTGGAGACTCGAACCCCAGAGACAAACAAGGTGCTGTTTTACCCCAAGGAAGTGACCCACTTAAACTTAGGGTGACAAACCTACTCAAATGCATAACAACAAAATGGACCCATAAAATAGACTGGACTATCATAAATAAGACCACCCAAAACGAGGAAGAAAGTTTTGAGGACTACTAAAAGAGACTGGAGGGAATATTTTGCATTCATAGTGGATTAACTCCAGAAGCGAACCAAGATGCATATAACCAGCAGTTAAAGAATACCATTCATGCAGGTAGTTTGCCTCCAATCAAAGGATTTGTTGAAAAACACATGATAGATTTTGCTTCAGGAACCCTACAGAGTTACTTAGATTGTGCTAAACATGCAGAAAAGGTAATGAATGCTAGAAAGAAAAAAGAACGTAAGAAACCCCGGGTTGTTTTTGTGGTGGCAGACGCTGTGAATGGGAAAGCTACGAGAGGTGGAGCAAGAGGTCGAGGCAGGTTCAGGGGCAGAGGACGAAAACAGAGAGGATGTGGTAGGGGGCAAAATAATAAGAAAGAGGCTGGAGAGGGAGACAGATGTTATAATTGTGGACAGTTAGGACACTGAGCACGAGACTGCCCTGACTCAAACAAGCATGACAGGGGTTCAGAGGAAGTAGAGGAGGAAGTTTTGAATTTAGAATAGATCCTTTTTTAGCAGATGAGAAACCACAAATAACATTGTGGGTTTCAGGCCAGCCATTAACTTTCCTATGTGACTCAGGGACAACACATACAGTAATAAACAAAACATATAAGGATACAAAGTTCTCACATTATTCTGTTATGGTTCGCTGCGCAAATGGAGGCCTGCAAAAAGAGAAACTAAAAGAACAGTTAAGATAACTGACCATAATGCTGGAAAAGTACATGCAGTCTGTAATATTTTCACCCAACTGTCCCATAAATCTTCTGGAACAAGATTTCATTTTCCACTTAAAAATAGCTGTGTGTGCTCTTTGTATTGTCCTTTTGTCCCTGCTAATGATGATGCAGGTCAAATCTTACATCTTACAAAAGCTGTGGAGAACGACGTCATGGGAGAACCTGTGGAGCTGGCTGACTGTGGGTTCCTGGCAATATAATCTTGCAAAAATTTCTAATCCCAAATGGAATAATATTTCTGCTCTTTATCCTGTTTGTTTCATGCATTGTCCTTGTCTTTGCAGTATGATCACTATGATGGTGTCTGGATGTAGTACTGCACGAACACTGAATTTTATCTGCAACTTCTGAAAAACACTGAAAACAATTATGATGATGCTGAAACTTCTATTTAAGCTTTCTGACCACAAACTTATGGAAATGATAACTTAATGATGCATACACAGAAAATATGTACACAAAAAAGATGTATGTTGAACAAATGTGGTAAAATGTAAACAGGAGGGACATATAAAAATTATCATGTATACAGTTCATAATCATTATGTTTTCATATATGTATCAAGATTTAGAAAATGTACTCAGCAGCATTCTCTGTGCATGTGTGCTGGTTTCAAGCTTGAGTCTGAAAGTACAGGAGGTCAAAGCTGTGAAAGAGATGAAAGAACCATAGAGCGATTGTGCAAGAAAGACCAGCCGCTACACTACCCACACCCTTAGATCTCCATATCTTTAGTGCAAAATGCTGAAACCTGAATATTTTGCAATGCTGAAATGTTTGATGTTTGAAGGAAGGACTTCATGAACCTCCCTATATAATGCCTTGTGATGTGTAAACCAATTCAGTGTGTATCATACTTGTTTGATGCGCATGCTCCTTTGCAGAGTAAAATTGTATACACTGTGTAGAACTCTGTCTTCTTTTTAATTCAAGGTTTATTGGTGTTGGTGTTAGGAAGAATTTTCCTATCAGGCTGTTTGGTTGCTTTATATTAGCATTTAATATAAAGAGATTATTTTTTTTTGGTTTTGTTCTGAGTATATAATAAAGGTCTTTCTTGACGTTGTTAAAATACAATAAATTTAGCAAGTCTTGATTTTATTTAAACCCTGGGATAATAAAGACACATGAATTGAAAGAAAGTTTTATTTATGTTAAAACATCTAAAACACTTGTGGTAAAATGTTGATTACAAATTTGTGATAAAATTATTTAAATATTTGGGGGGGGGAAGCTGACATATAAGCCATCATCTCTTGGACTTTGAATGTGGCTGCCTGACTTCTGCAAAGAAAAGAACAAAAATAGTAACAATAGCAAATTCTTATATCAGATCTTAAATATCTCTACAATACATCCAATTCCTGCAGTATATCATTGTATTAAATCATTTACTTCTAAACGAATAATTTACTTTTACAAAACAAAATCTACAAAGTGTGCATTAATCACCTAATATGAAGTAAAGAGTCTCAGTTTACCTGTATCATGTGCATAAACAGCATTTACTAAAGAAGTGTAATTACCAGGGATTTCATGCGGCCAAAAATCATCACAAGAAGGACACCGCGGCTCCGTTCTGCCTTTAAAGAATCTGGCCACACACGGGTTGTGTATTTTTATGCCACACGTAGGGTTCTCACAAATTTGACACTGTATAAGAAAATTCAAAATGCATTTTAACACAGCTGACAGAATTAAAAGTTGTTTTTTTTCTGTAAATTCTAAGTTGCAGAAAATTTAATATTAAACACAGAATTACGTTAACAATCTTCAAGCTACAAATTAATTTGATTACAATCGTTTTGATTTTGAAAGCCAAAAAGAATCTCAAATTCATTTCAGTGAATTCAGCAAAAAAAAAAACAAAAAAAAACAACTGAGATTAGTATTTACCTGAAAAGCAACATTATGACAGATTTGGCACACTTTGACCTGGTCTTGATACATTGTGCGAATATATGGCTCCATCTCTATGATACATCGGGTGGACAGAGTGTACTCCCCCTGTTGCTGTGTCCATAAAAAAGTGCTTGATTAGACACTGAACACATTAACTTACAGGGAGTAAAAAGTAGCTAGAAGGCACAAAAAGAAACCCACTGTTTAACATTTAATAAACCCATTTACATTTTGAAAGCAAATTTATATTTCATAAAACTTGTTTACAAATTCGAAAACAAAATTTAATATAAGGTAACAAATTTACATTTAAAAAAAAACTAATTTACAAAATATTAAGCACTTTTGCAAGTGCTAAGACAAATCTACAAATGGCAAAGAACAAATGCCAATGCGGCTCTTAACGGAAAGAGAATGTCCTGAATAGTGGAAGTGACGCGGCAGCAACATCATCTTTTAGTAGAAACAAATGATTTGTAGTTCAGCTACACAGAAGTCAGCTTCTTTGAGGAAAAGTACTGCACAGAACGGGTTTCATGAAAAAGTTCTGGAGACCGTCGGCATGAAAAACAAAAAGGTCTAAACTGACTGAAGTTGACTCCACAAGGAAGGCAAAAAAAATGTACAGTTATCAAAAACCTAATGAAATACATTGACTTCCCTCATGTAGCTGAAGTACAAACCATTTTACTGTACAACGAGATGAGGTCAAGACATTCCCTTTCCATTAAGAGCCGTCTTACATATAAATTTGTTTCTTAAAAGTCCTTTTTAAATTTGCAAATGTTTCAAAATGTAAATGCATTTTCTAAATGTTGTTTTTTAATTGGTTAAGTGTTCTTTTAGGCGTGAATGTGTTTAGCAATTCTCAGTCACTGTAGTATTCCTTTAATTGTATGCTTTACTAATTCCCACTTATTAAGTAAGTGTACAAACCTTAGTCAGAAGCACTTTATTACCAGAACCACATATGTTCAGCTGAGTCAAGTTTAATTTTTTAAAAATATTGCCTAAATTTATGTGAGTGGAAAAATTTCCTCAGCTGATGGAATCAAAGTCAGTGTTTTATAACTATTGCCAAACATTCGTCTGTCCACACAACCAGTTTAAACCATCCAGGGGCCTGTTCCAGAAAGTGGGTTATGTTTAAACTCTGGGTATGTTAACTGAGAAGGGAGAAACTCTGAATTTTCTGTTCCAGAAGGCGAGGTAAACTTACCCTGACTATGTAACCATGGTAACTGACTGTGAAGTGAACCTAGTAGCTGGCAGGTTCACTATGAAGAAACCCTGATTTTCTACCTGTCTCCTCCCACCTGAAACAGCTGTCAGACACGGGTTGTCTTACCAATGCGATTCCAGAGATTTAGAAGCTAAATGAATACACATTGATTTACATAGGGAGAGGATGGATCTGTACTTTGCACGGCAATATTTTTTTTTTTAATTTCTTTTATAAATAGGACCTTTCTTTATAAAATTAGCAACACAGAACATTTTAGAAAGACAATGGTAAGTCACGTCATGAGGAAAGTCCTCTTACATGTCTGAAATCATAATTCTATAAATGTGTGATGGGTAGAGATCTACTGTCGACCTCTCGATCCCAGCAGATGGTGTCTCTTCACTGTCCTCTTCCTTCCTACTCCCATGATAAAGGAGATTAGTCTTAGTATATATCTATAGCTAAAAAACAAATCTGGATATTAGGTGAGACGTCATGTACTGTATGAGTTAAAACAGCATTTGTTGAGGGTTTAAATCACTAGATGTAGAAATATCCACTAAATATATAGTTTGTATATCAAGAAGTGTGTAATGGATATAAAAATGTAAAATCACAGTCTAGTAAATTACCTTCATAAAATAGGTTTTTATACTTTAGTTTTCCTTCATGTGTTTGTCCCCAGTGAGATTAAACCAACTTCCACGCTGACTCAGGCTTGCGGGGAAGCTAGAGCCTAACCCAGCATTTAACAGGTGAGCAGCACCACCAGGTCACCTGTCCCTCACAGGGCCAACACAGAGACATGCAAACATTCACGCTCACTCCTAGGGAGAATTTAGTGATCAATTAACCCAACATGCATGTCTTTGGATGGTGGGAGGAAGCCAGAGTACCCAGAGAGAACCAACAGAATGCAGACTCCACACAGAAAGGCCACTTTTCGAACCTCCTCTCAGCCGAGGCTCGAAACAGCGACCTTGAGGCTGCAGTGCTAACCACCACACCACCCTACTCAGAGTTGATTGAAGCAATTCACATCAGCTGTTCTGGAATGGAAAACCCAGACTTGCTCAACTCAGAGTAAGTTAACTCGAGTTTTTTTTTAGACCGAACCTCCTTTCTTAAACAGGCCTCAGGCGTGCTGTCAAATCCTGGTGAAGACACTGTTTTACCTCACACAGCCATTTGTCATGGATGAGTCGGTTCAACAGGTGCTCTGTTTCACTCTTCTTCAGCTTTTTGTTGGAGATGGTGTCGGCGCAATTAAGAATTTCAGTGGAGGAGGCCTTGCCATTCTCAGAGCTCACAATTAGGTCCATCTAATCAAAAATTACACCATGGTTAAAAGTTTTTTTTTTATAAAACATTAGTCTGGTAAACTTTAAGTAAACATATGTCACAACCTTAAAGACTATAATAATAATAATATGAATAATAATAATAATATGAATAATAATAATAATATGAATAATTTCATATGTGCACTTACTGTTTTCTTAAACAGCTCCAGTTCATTGTCAGCATAATCTGATGACATCCTGGTGATATCTGTCTCAGTTGTGTTTACCTGAACAGGTATAGAGTGCAACTATAACTAAAATGTTTAGTTCTGCAAAGATAACACACTAACCACAAACTGTTGCCTCTCCAAAACAGTCCATAAAGAAGTAACACGCCTGACATCCCAGTCTTATTTGGTGCAAAGGCCACTGACCAGGGCGTAAAACTGCTGACCGTTGTCCTCCGACATCCCTTTTCTTATCTGCATAAACAATGGCTGCAGCTTTGAGTTGATGGTATCAATGAAGTCATCTAGTTTGTCTGGAGCATATTGTGCTGCAAGAAAAACAAAGAGACAAAAAAAAAGAACTCTGATATTCAAAAATACCTCATCTTCATGAAGTGTAATGAAATCCAAATGGTTGCATAACAACTACAGTATAACCTACTATCAGATGAAATTCAGTCATGACAAGGAGCAGAAGGACATATAATGAAAAAGTATTAGTCTCTATTTCTTCTGCTTTTATAACATGTTTTAACAATTACCAGGATGTCATCATTATTGCGATTTTGGTTTAATGCTGGGAGGTACTGTATAGTCCAACAAAACTCCTGGCAATAAAATTTCAAGACTTCTAGCCGGAGGGGTGATGCTAATCTTACAATTCAATGATCAGGACTGACAGTGATCATTTTGACATTCTGTGGGGTTAGTTACCCCACCAGTATGGTTATATGCAAACAAAATCACTCACAGTTGTGTGTTTCACAGCAATACTGATAAAGTGCCTTTGCTCCTTGCTCATCAGTGATGCCACTGGTCATCATGGTCTGGAGAAACCTTCGATGACTGTCTCCCATCTGTCGTGACATGTCTCTGGACAAAGAAATGGTAATTACAAAACTTTAGTCTACTACATGGAGAAGTGCTTCTTAATAGTGATCACTGCTAGACTTTTAATCAACTGGTTACACAGAAACAACTAATCCAATTCTTGCAGGTATTGTAAGAAAAATGAGGACTTAAACAGTTTATTTAAACTAAACTAAACAACATATTTAAACAGTAAATATGTCATTTCGGCTATTTCAGGAGCTCATTGGTATAAACTAAAAGAGGTGGACATTGTGATCTGAGTACATTATAGCTTAAATATAGTTTGTATCATGTAGTTTTCAGTAGGAAACATACTCAACATATTCATATTTCCTGCTGCATTTCTGGTTGTATGTCTTTGATATTATGCTAACTCAGTATTTTAGAGTTTTACACGATTAGCTTGACAAAATTATTACTACATATAAAATAACATCCTTATCAATAATCAGTAATCATTAGGTTTATGAGAGCAGGTCCTTGGTTCAGAATGAAAGACTTGTTGAAAGTATATATAAAAAAATCATAAAGTTATATTTAGCAGAGTTTACTTAAATCCTGCTGTTGTCTTCTTATGCATGATAATGCTGAATTCACTATTTACAGTGTTTTCAAAACATATACTGTGTATCAGGATAAGGCCAAAAAAAACAAAACGGGATATCAGTTAAAGGCCATATTGCCCAACCCTATGTGGACCAGTGTCCTCGTGGCCGTGACCAGCGCGTTCTCAACTCTGTCAATGCATCCTCAGCTAAACAGTCCTCATTCATTCTACACACAGTGTAGAATATTCACATTATTTTAGGCTATTTTATTTATATTGCAAATTGTATTAATATGGCAAACTACGCAATGGCAAATTTGTGTGTGCATATAAAAACACTGAATACAATAAACACATTTCTTTTAAAACCAACACAAACAAAAATATCTTTTATGGATGATGGAAAGCACATTACTCTTTCATAAGAAAATAAAAGTGTTTTCCACCTGGATTTTAAAATATACATCTGTGGTGAATGTCCATGGTTTTTCTCCATTTCCTTGTCTTACAGATAAATACTGTTTCACCAACTGACAACTGAATCAATAGTAAGAGTTTAAACAGTTTTTAGAACATTTCTTATATTAACCAAGACAATTAACTAAAAGACAAGCAGTATTTCTATTTTGTTTTAATTTATATTTTCAATATTTAGATTTAGTAATGCACTTTGTAATTTTATCTGCAAAAAGCGATGCTTCACCTATTTAATGTTTCCCTGTAAACGGGGGGATGTTTACAATGTAACGGGCTATATTTTAACTGTTTAAACAATTCCATTCCCATTCTCCTGCCAAATCCAGCAATATTGTGACAACAAATATTTAATAGCCGTTAACTAGATTTGCTACAGGCTAGAGCTAGACCATAGACCTGGACTAGTTTTCTTCTGATAATTAGTTTGTTGAATAACTGACACATTACCGCCACCAAGTGGTGGGACGCTGCATTGCAACTGAGCTTCTCGTTATGACTGTAAAATATCTCGTGCCGATAAGACGGTTACTTAATATAACTACCGACGGTTTATGCCTATTCATTTTGATACCCATTAAGTACATCAACTGCATGAAACATGAACGTAACCTGCAGTGTGAACGTGCCCTTCTCTTAACACCTGCTGTTAGATTTGCCTTGCAAGTGCGGCGCCACCCCCCAGCAGATGGCGCCTCTGCGACCGCCTAATATCGCCATTAATAAGTCAACTGTGTGAAACTTCATAGGCTGTTGGATCCATTTAATTTGAGTCTGGTGTGTTTAAGCAGGGAACATTAAAAACCTGCAAGGCAACCAATCTCGAGGCTCGATTTAAGACACCCCCGGAACAAGCACCATAACTGTCTGTTAGCCATTACCAGTTAGCAAGCTATCAAAACGTGGGTATTTTAAAAGTAGCCAGTGAACCTCATTACTTCTGTATTTAAATCGTCTCTCGATTTACAATCTCTGCACAGAAGTGCTCAATCTTTGCTGACTGAAAAGTAAGTTTACCTGCTCTCCTTTTCACAACAGCGTGTCTTCCGGCTTATTATTTTTCTTCCTTGTCTCCTGACAAATTTTGCAGTTGTTTGCGCGCGCGCATGTGTAGTGACGTACCGCCTCCTGCTGCTGTGGAGGCCTCAACGTGTGGTGGTGGAAATTTATTAAAGTACAGTATATATATATATATATATATATATATATATATATATATATATATATATATATATATATATATATATATATATATGTGTGTGTGTGTGTGTATATATTTGTACTTTTACTTGAAAATACAAACCCGGTCCTTACTTGGTTTTAGTTTAAAGTTTAAGGTAAAAATAACCTGAGATGAACAACAGCACAAAATATTTGACTGTCATTTATTTAACAAAAAGTGTTACATGAATAACTAAGTGCACCTCATAATTCAAAAACTTGCAGAAACCTATTTAGCACAAATGTCTTGAAGTAGCCTAATAATTTTCCGCATGATGTTGTTGGTTTCACATTTTTGTGGAGGAATTTTGTCCGTCTCCTTACTATTTTGCTCTAGTTCAGTGGGGTTGTTTAGGCCCAGCTCTCTTCCGGTCCCACATTTTGACTGTTGTACATCACTCTCTAGTTGGCCTCACATTCAACTCTAATGCTTTGGTATACAAAAACTGCACACAGTACATAGGACCTGTGGTTGCACCTCAAGCCAAATCATCACCCCTCACCAATGTGCTTGACATTTAGTAAGAACATTGATAAGGTGTTTGTGGTTGTATTCTGTGTTTGGCTTGAATTAAATAATATAGCTGTTTTTGAAAGTCATACTCGGTTGACATCTGTTTAAAATTATTTCTTCAAAGCAAGGAAGGCTTCTTTTTAAAATGCCTCTCACCTTGCCTCCTCATCTGCTTCTCTGGTGGGATAGATTAAGATACAAATAGAGAAAACAAGCGGAGGAATAAAGTATGTGAAACTTTGGATAATGGAAACAATGTGTTGCCTTTTGTTTTATCTTTATTTCTTTGAATTTCCCACACTCTGAACTTAGAATGCAAATACAGGAACATCCACTTCAGGGAACTATCATAAATGTTTTCTACTTATGAATAATACTCACTGTACGATAATGGACTCCAAATAGTTTTGCTACTTTTCCCAGATTCATGGTACAAGTACAATTACTTCTCTATGTTCATTGCTGATGCCTTTGCCTTTTGGCATTTTATTAGCTCACCCTTTAATATCGTCAACCAGCAAACTTCCAAACATCCATTTTTAGAGGCACCTGTTGATAATAAATGAATCAAGTGCATTTGATTAGCTGCACCTTGATGCTGCTTAGCGGAGGCTGTCAGAGTAAACGAAGCCTTTCCACGCACCACTTCTGGATTTTGACTTCGTTTTATGATACCATAAAGTGCTGTTCATTTGAAACTATATTTACCCAACATGAAATACCTGACAAAAACCAAATCACAAATGTATTCTTTCATGTCTTGGTGTGTAAAACGTAGAACTAGAACTGGCCTGAACTTCATGAATTACTGAATGTGAATAGGGTGCATTACTATCAAACAGAAGAACAAGACTTATTCTAAATGCTTTATTACTCTAACAAATTAAATAAGAACATATGATACAATGTGTATGAGCATTTGATTATAATATAACCCATTATTAACATTTAAATACAGTATCTGATGTAATCAAGCTTTACCGCAGCGCTTAACCTAATATTCCTCAACATTATCCCATTTCCTTTGAGACTTCTTATCACTAATCTCAAGTTTAAAATGTGTCAGAAAATAAGTGAGCCATCAGCATTGAGCATGTCAGGGCAAAGTGGTGATCGGTGTGTTTGCATATACACTAATAGATTTAACATATCTATTCACATTCACACATTCAGATTTGAGCTGAAATAACTAATTCTGAAGGAAGGTCCAATAACCAGCAGGAAATGTCTTAAAACACAATAACTCCAGACACACAGCTGCTGTAGGCTACTTCATCTGATATTTGGTTTACATTGGTTTTAAAACCATTTCTTGAATGGATAGTTCAGTTTTTGCAAGATTAAGATTACTTTCTTTAAAGGCCAACTCAAATTATTGTCGTCTACACACACACACACACACAAACACACACTTTGCATTCAGGATTGCTCAAAGTGAAAAAACCAATAGCTCCATAAAGAGTGAACCACTTTTGCAGTTAAAATGCACAATTTCAATCTAAAGACCCCCAAATAAAAGGTCTCTTGTCAGCACTGACCTGCCTTTGTTTCAGTTCTTCATTGTTAAATCCTAAATTTATTTAGTTAAATAGGTATGTTTTGGACACACCATGTTATTAATATGACATTCCCAGTCATATAATCCACGTGAAAGTCAAGAACAACCTTTCCAAGATGATTTAAGTGCACAGCATCTCTGTGAAGTAGAAAGGGAGGCCTCTGAGGCATCATAAAGCAAGGACTGGACAGTGCTCTGAGGTGGACAGTACAGTCACCAACATTAGCATTTCACAATATTTCTTTTTCCACTGCACTGACAAATGTATGATTGTGAATAATGTGCTAAGTAATTTGTACTTTCTCCAAACTGTATTCACATCAAACAGTCTGATCAAGTGCAGGTGTTTTCTTTTACCAAAGTGACATAAATCCCAGTAGGAAACAAAACTCTTTGTCATCACTATCAAATCAAATCAAATCTGGACAAACAAATTGCAAAGAAAATTATCCACGTGATCAATTCTTTGTGATATAATGGGATCATCCAGGCATGTGTTGCACATTCTCCCAGTTTTGGCCTCCTGTGGTGACTTAACCTTAGATGGTCTTCCATATTTTAGCTCCGCATTGCCATCGTCATCTTCCTATTTCTCTGAAGTACCCATCATCAACTCAGTGTGCTTTCAGCCCCAGTAAAGTCTTTTATTTTTCCCCAGTTGGCAGCAGTTGAGTGAGAAGATACCAAACCTGTGAACCAAAGATATGAGAAGCACTGAATGAAAAGATGACTGAACAACTTTTTATGACTGAAAATAAGGAAACATCAAAGCTCAACCTGCTGCAAAACTGTCAGCAGAGAAGCACGAGTTTCACCATCAATAAGCAAAGAACTATAAGGTAACAATGTGTGTTTTCCAGAGTCATTGTCCCTGTGTACGAGTGTGTGTCTACCTCTTGTTCTAGTGACCTGTAGGGAACTGCCCATGTGTGTTTATAGACTGTTGCAACTTCTCCTCTTTGGCCCTTCTGCTGTGGCAAAGCTGCAGAACACACACACACAAAAATCAATCGGTCCTCTTAAAATGTGATATAATGCACTTCTGAAAACATTCGGTTCAAATACAATATATAACTAAAATGTTCACACAAATTTGAAACTTCTCACTGTTCTCTTCTCCATGAAGCTGTTCAGAAATTCATCAATGTCAGTGTGTCCCTCCAGAAAGTTTTCAGCCATCTCCTCTGACTCCTCCTCAGCCTGGTGGGCTGCAACTTTTAACCGAGCCTGTAGAGTACTTAAACTGCAACTCTGGAAGGTGGGTAAAATACACAAAAGTAAGAAAAATACACGTCTTTAGTGGATTGTTTAGAAAGATGCTGAGCACTTCAACATTTCTTCCATGAGAGTATTTTAAAATTTTGCAATTAACAATAGGGTTGTAATATTTTGAACATCTGCAGGTAAGGATGGGAGGTTTAAAGCAGACACGCCGAGGCGTATAAAGTACGGAAGGGACATGCCAGATGGAGCCTCGCTCCAATGCTTGCATCTCATTGCTGAAAACCACGCGACCCATGACAAACGAGGCCTAGCATAGTCTCGGGCTACAGTAGAACTGCGGAGCTCCATGGGTTCCTGTAGACCAGTGGTTCCCAAACTTTTTGAGCCGGGACTTCCAAGGCAACATACGTTGGTGTTATATATCAAGTGGGTCATCCCGTGATCATCTTCTAAATGTAAGGCGTGAAAAATGTCAGTATCTTCATAAATAAGGAGAATATTGTGGTTTTGGGTGGATTATGTTAACATCTTGCCAAGATAGGACTAAAATTGATATTTTTAATTAATCTTTTTGCATTAACATGTTAATTTTGACAACCCTAATAAAAAATCCTAAGTTTATTTGATAAATGTAGGCTATAGCTTTTTTTTGTTTGTTTTGTTTTTATTTTATTTTTTGCAACAATCTGCAACCTTTTGAAATTGCATTGGCTGGGTTAAAAAATATTGGGATGCTTTTCATAATAATTGGAGGGTTTTTAGACACTATTCTGGATAGAATATTAACATATAGTTGCCATTATGTGTGGAAAAATAGAAAAAAAAAACTACACATTTCAATCAACTGTTGTGTTCTTGCACATTTTCATTAGTTTATTTATTTTGAAATGGAAATAAACTGACAAAGTTGACATCAATCAGCAATAGTTATTGGTTAACTAAATATCAGTTAAATGGTCTTGGTCACTTCTAAGCATCCCAAAGAGGGTTACGAGTTCAACTAGCTACTTTAAAACCTCCCTGGTAATCGTTGGGGAAAATTGATTCCTGCATGTATTATTCTGCTTACATGGCTTTAACTGACTGTACATGTCACCCTTCATCTTTGTTTATTTAGTGGAGCTGTGACGTTTACTACATATGGAATCGTTTTACAGTTTTTACATGAGTTTCTGGAGAGATCCTGGCTGGTTTTGATTGAGGTGGGCGGGTTTACATTGCATTTGGGCCAGAAACTGTCAGATCTGGCAACCCTGTTTGGTTGTAACAGTAAAATCTATTTGACAGATTAGACTGTCACAGTTTCAGTCACACAGTAGATGTCGCTAGTGAGCTATGGATGAAGCTTTGAGTAATGAGCCTTTTAGTGAAGTAATAAGCTGTAAGCCTCATTGCTTCAGGAAGCTTCATTTTGCCATCACTATCTGCAGGATATGGGCACTTAAACTCTTTTGCTTTGAAAGGGAATCACAGTTAAGTTGGAGTGGAAACATATCCCAATCAAAACTAAAGACACAATATATATATATATATTTATATATATATTTTAAATATGAAAGGGCCTAGAAAATTACTATCAAGCATTTCTGTAGATTCTGGTCTGATCGACCCTAAAGGTCAATCATTTTTAAATAGAAAATACTTCAACTCTAGTTTTTTAGTTGCCATTCAATTCAATGAAGAAGCAGAGACGGTTGGCTTCAGTCACCAAAATGAAGAAAATAAAATAACAGAAAGTTTATCAAAAGGTTTGTTTTCAATTAAACCAGCATGTGATGAGCGAAGCCATTTACCTCACTGAGTTCATGCTGTCTCTGCATCTTTGTCTCAAAGGCCGACTTCATCTGAGTCAGCTGTTCATACTGTCCAAACAATAGACAAAAAAAACACGTCATAAGCACCAGGACAATGGTGTACATGTTTTTCTTGTGCAAATGAGTGCATGCATAAAAATATGATTTAAGAACTAGCCTTGTAGAGCATCTCTTGTCTTTTTCCTTCCAACTGTGGCTCCATCTGAAGATTTTTCTCTGTGAAAGAAGATTTACATTTTTTTTTATAAAGCTACACTCAGTTAAAGCTGATTCATTGTGATTATCAAGACATTCTGTTAACACTGGAAAAAGGAACTTACTAGCAATCTCCACTATACTGGTGACCAACTCTTCTTTATCACTGGTGACCTGTTTGAGTTGTGGCAAACTCACAAAGAACTCCAGTAACACATCTTCGTTTTCAGACATCTCCGACAACCGAGTCAGACTTGGGTGGGTTGAAGCAAAAGTTGGATACAGAAGTAAATACATAAAAACGTATCAGACACCAAGAGAACCAATGCATCAAAATATGGGTTTAAAAATCATAACTTAAACAAAGCTAAACAAAGACAAATTAAGCAAATAAACTGAGAAACTTTACTTCATGTCACAGAGTTCAGGAAAAGACTCGGGAATCTCAGGCATCTTGTACATATGTCCATTCAGTCCAGCCTGAAAGAGGCAGAAATAACCACCTTATGCTCTTTAATTTACATTGAAGTGGAACACTAACATAAAAAAACCCTGTCGCATTTTCTAAAACTTCTAGCGCAGCACCTCTGCTGAATATCAGCATGTGATAGTATAAAATAGATCAATAAAATGAAAAATAATTTATTTATCCCAGACGGATACTTCTTGGAAGATTATGATTTGACAGAACTTTCAGTGTTGTTGTTGGGTTTTTTTATTTTATTTTTTATAGTATATAGTATAAATACAGCTGAAAATTCAAGAGGGGTTTAAAACATTTTAAGCTACATCCACATTCTGAATCAGAGTGTCAGTGACTAAGACTTGTTTTAATAGTTGCTTTTTTGCCCCTAAACTATACATTTTTATCTGGTTAATTTGACCTGATGCTTTGTTTTGTTTGGGCTGGGGACTTGAATAATTATTGAGATATGAAAATAACGTTATATGCATATACGGATCTTATCAGCCTTTTTATTGACATTATTTATCTGAGTGTACCTGTGAATCTCCAGTTGGTACAGGTAGTGGCAGTTCAGTTATCAGTCCATACGGAGCTGGTGCTCTGGGGGGCCCATGAGTAATATCGACCCCTGGGTGAGGCATGGGGGCTGGTGATGGAGCTGGGCCAGGACCAGGGGGTGGCGTCTGACTGGGACCCACATGACGAGGACCATAATGAAAAGCTTGGGTGGGATAAGGAGCTATGCCCGATGACTTATACATACTGCTGCAGCAAATTTGGGGGGAGAAAACCCAAACATGTCAAATACATCTTAAAAGAATTTATCTGTATGTAACAGAGTTACAAAGAGCTGTACAGAATTTTAGCAATAAAATCAAAATGCTTTTTTTTTCCCTTCTTTAGAGCTAACCAGTACAATTCTAAAATAGTGTATATATTTAAAAAAAATGGTTGCAGATGACCTGAACTTCTCTCCAAGAAGAGACTTACTATGGAAAGCCAGCAGAGCCAGTTGACATCAACGCAGGAGGACTTTTCCAGAACTCATCCAGTAGACTCTGGATGACTTTGCCCAGATCTGAGTGCATCCCAAACTTTAAGACAGACAGCAACAAAACAAAAAATAGTATTTTTAAGAAAATTTCAATTACTGTGACCATAGAAAGGTCATTCAATCTTAAAAGAATAAATGTATATTATATATTATCAAAAAAGAGCAAAGCAAAGTTGAAAAAAAATTGTATTTAATAGGTTTGAAGCGCACTGGGAGAAAGCTGGAGAAGACATTTCCTTGGTTTGTTAAACTCATGCTAACATGCAGCTGCTCAGCAATCAGATTAGTGAGTCTGTTCTTTTTTCCTGCTCCTGGCACATAAATAAACTACAGGGAAGTATATTTCATTAAGGGAGTCCATTTTTAAACCCTGATGTGTATGCCTCAACCACATGAATGAAATGACTGTGCATGAGTCAGCAGGGATGTTGCTTAAATCGTGTGCAGACTACTCTTAGTGACATATCAGAGGGAAAATGCTGCTGTCCAATTCCAACCATCTCTTTGTTGGGCTGCCTTAATTAATGAACAAATCTACTTGTGCTCCACTACCTCTGAATGGAGTTGTTGATTAAGTATCTGAGGGTTTTAACAACATATCCTAATTTCATAAAGAAGGCAAGACATGATCTTGGGTTTAGTAACAAAATATGAGGAAGTACTCAAACATGAGCTTGTCAGAAACAAATAATTACACATATATAAAGAACACAGCTCTTTGGCTAAAGCAAAAACAGTATTACCTTGGATATATTTTTTGTCAGTATAAAGTCAGAAAATTTGCTCTGAGAATGCAGCAGAAATGTGAGAAGGCAAACAGCTTTTATTTTCAGTTCACATCTGACACATCTTGTGGAAACCTCCTGACAAATTGAGGAAAACACCTTACTCTGACTTACTCATTTCAGTTTTAGTCAGATGAGAGATCTCATTACTTTGGGCACCAACAAGTGTAATCAACAGCAGAGCCATAAAGCTGTAGTAGTGTGTATAATATCGTACACTGTATCCCTCTATCCAGCCCATAAATAAAACATGTGTTTTATGTTGGACATTGAAAGGCACACACTGTTGAACCAAAGTAATTACTTACATTTGTGATGAGGGGGCTCGTGATCATGGTACCGTTATTGCTATCAACTAAATGATGACCAACAGGGGGGTAGACACTAACCATCGGCTTCTCCTGAGGGAACTGAGGAGGCAGCAAACTAGTAGAAAGAGGGGAAAAACAGGGCAAGGGAGGCTCATATGTTACAACCAATAAGCTTATAAAATGCATGTCAAGATAATCTTGACATTTTTAACAGATAATCCATCAGATGTGAGAACTTATTTGAAAAGTGTGATACAGTTCAGATTCAGTTAAATGCAGTTAAAGAAGGAGGGATCACTATAGCCAGCTAACGATAGCTTAATTACATTTACAAATGAGGGCACCTGAGCAGTGGGTCACAAAGCAAGTAAAGAAGCAAACCATTACAAAAATCTTTTGCTTTAAATATATTGTGTATTGATCCATTAAGTCACCATCTTTTTTACCACTTACACACAACTGCTTAGTTGGCTTCAGGAGTAACATTTTAATCTTTCCTTCAAAAACAATGTTATGATTTAACACTAAAGAAAAAATTATCATTGACTGAGGGTTAGTTGTAGACAGATGAACAGGAGGCCCTGCGATGGACTGGCGACCTGTCCACGCTGTACCCTGCTTCTCGCCTGCTACTTGCTGGGATAAGCTTCAGCTTCCCCGCAACCCTGAATTGGACTAAGCAACATAAAAAATGAATGAATGGGAAACAGGAAGTATTATAGTTGTGACTCATTCGGTACCATAACTCATTTTAGATCAGTACTCCATAACCAGATACGGCCTTAACCTTTTGTGAAATTTTACAAGAGAAAAATGAGAATCAGTAACGTTCCTCTAAAAACAGCAGTCATTTCACTAGAAGCTTATCTAAATAAAAGGTTAAAACCAGTTAAACGTGTTTACATGCTTGTTCTGTTTTGTTTACACCATTCTGGGAAAAATCTGAATGTTGTCTTGTTTGTGGTGTTATGCTGTTGATTAACATTTCACACTAGACTCTACATCAAAAGATGTACTCACATGTTAACACTAATGGTGGAGTTGTTGATTGTAAATGGTATTCTATATTCCACATCCTTCTGGATCTCTGCAAGGCTGTGGGACAAACAGGAGAACAGAAATGTTCATTGGTCATGGTCATTACATTCAGACAAAGCATTGCACTTTGTTTATGGAGGTTCTGTTAGTTTGCTGAGAACGAATCATAATTAAAAGGTTTTAAACAAAGACTTTTCAAAAACAAAAATGTTTTAAAATATTTGTGGATGGGGGATTTTAAAAGCCTCTTTTGAGACAGAACAGTTTTCTAGGTGTATTACACAACACAGGATTCACTAAACGAGAGATTCCGCCTGCCACCGGGACTACAGATGGAAATTAGCAAGAACGCTATAATCTAGTACATATTTAACCTGTTTATAATGTTTTTGTAAGTGGTCCCTAACAAATAAGCAAGAAATAAAAATAAACAAGAAATAAAGATGTGTATATTTCAGCAGCATTTTTTTTTTTTTTATCTAGCCTTTAAAAACATCTTGATTGCAAGAATTCTACAAATAAAACTTAGATTTCTTTGTCTTGTTTTAAACTGATGACCACTTTTTTCAAAGGCAGTCATATTCAAGTGCTCACATATATTTAAAAATATCCAAATGCAGCCCCAGTCCCAAGCCTGGATAAATGTAAAAGGTTATGTCAGGAAAGGCATCTGGCGTGAAACCTATGCCAAATCAAATATGTGAAGTAGTTCAAAGTCTTCCACATTGGATCAGTCTGGGTTAACAACGACTGCCTACAACTACCACCAACAGGGTCCTGGTAGAAATCGGTCTACTGTAGGTCAAAGAAACAGATGAGTAAAGTGTGTCCATGGGCAGAAAGAGTGAAAGGAAAAGCTTTATATCTATATTTGATAAGCAGGTCCTTCAGTGGCTTTTTGCACATGTACAGCAATAGTCTGACTGACCTTAAATAAAGTTGCAGTTAAGATTTCATATTATTCTTTACAAATAAAGCACAGACTGACGTCCATCATGTTATTTGTTAAAGGGCAGTGCTCTGTCATGTTCTTGAGCAATTTTCCTTTTTCCTCAGCATAAAAGCTAAACATTTCTTAGCTTGGCTGCTCTCCCTGATGTCACTGGTGAGCTGTATTTTTTGCTAGTAATAAATGACTATAAATTAGTAATGCTACTAGACCTGAAAGTAGTATCAGATTTTTAAACAAGTTATGACTTGAACATTTCACAAATTATTTCTTATTACTACCAAAGTAAGAGACGCATTTACAGAGTATAAAATATCAGGAACACCACTTGAAATGGTTTCCTCACAAAATCTAAGTAAACTTATTTAAATTCCATACATTCAGCATACTTGGAGTACTATGATTTGTATACAAGTGTGTGACATTGAAATGTATTTACATTTAAACCCCGCACACTTGAAGAATAACCAATTATTCTATCTTACATCGAAAACATGCTCTACACGGGGAGTATATGTATTATATTTTATTTGTCCCGGAGCCGATTGTCATTGAGGTGCCATAACTCCTAGTAAACACAGGCTAATACTTTAATCTCCACTAGTAATAAGCTCATCCTAAAACTACACGCGTGACAAACATAGGAATGATCACACGATCAGGTCAGCCAGCAACAACTTGTGTAATCAGCCCTAAATATAGACAATGAAACTGTCACTAACTAATTTGATTAGCTTTAGAGCTAGCGCGGTACTATAGCGAATCACATCTACTGATTTAGCTAACATGACCATTTAAAGATCACGTTAATGGTGTCATTCGCAGTAACAAACTGACTGTGGGTTCAGGTGTAATCGTTTGGCATACAGTAAGGAGAAGTGAAGTCTGACGACAAATAATCTTCTTGATAGCCTATTTTACTTCTGTCATAACTCTGAACCTGGTGGCTAGCGGGGCTTAAAACACCACCAACAGTAAGCAACTCAGTTCAAAGACTCAGTAAATGGCTTGGTTAAGTGGCAACGAAGCTTTATGGGAATATTGTTGTTTGATAAAAACAAAGTAAACATTTGCTGTCTCATGTTCAGTGCCAAAGCTGGGCTCTGGGTGGGAAAACATCTATCATGTTTACCTGGGGTGAGCGGCTTTGAGCGACTCGATTTGCCGCTGTCTTTGTTGTTGTAGGCTGTTCAGAGGAGAGAGAGGTCCTGGGCCTTTGGACTGGGGGAAAAACCAGTTCATTCTCTCCGGAAGAAACCGCGGTCTGAACTTGGTGACAAAGTATGAAGGCGAACGAAAACGAAATTGATTAAAAAGTGAGCATGAGCAGTAGTGTGATCTGTGGCGCTAGCCCCTTGTTAGCTAGTTGTCGGTTTGCTGTCCACACGAGGCGTACTTTGTTTTACATTACAAAGTCGGACAGCATATCTTCGTAAGTAAGGTAAAAGCTCAGTTCTGTTTTTTATCTCAGAGAGCCGTTGTGCTATTTTGACCAGTCATTAGCATAGCCGAGGCAAGTGAGAAAAGCTAAAGGAAGACAACTACCTTGCTAATAACAGCTTGGCCAACTTATTTACGTAAAACGTCACATGGCAATTTACGTAAAACGCAACTTCCTGCTTCACTGCTCTCAAACATTAAAAAAAAAAAAAAAAAAGAGGCCCCGTAAAATGTTTTTAATAACAATTTTAAGAACATTTTTAACCATATTAATTTTATATTATTATTATTATTATTCGTATTATTATTATTATTATTATTATTATTATTATTATTATATAAAAACAGTGGACATCAGAAAGCATCAGAATGTTTGAAATAATCAGTGTTGAACATAAAATGTCAATACTTATATAAACGGTATATTTTAAATATGAACAATTAAAGTAAGAATAAATGGTGAGTGTCCCCTTTGGGCAAGAGTGTGAAACTGCACTATTGAGCACATGTACGGGTGGATGCTGAAAATGAAACTTCTGAGCAGCACTAAGCAAATGGAGCAACCTGTGGTTGTGTTACTGTGCTGTTGTTTTTACAAATGACAGAAAGGAGGAAGGAAGAAAGAAAGAAAGAAAGAAAGAAAGAAAGAAAGAAAGAAAGAAAGAAAGAAAGAAAGAAAGAAAGCACCCATTGGTGCAAAAGACTCATAACAAACAAAAGTAAAGCAGCAAAACAAACATACAAATCCATATTCCATGTAATAAACAAAATATACAAATTTATGTAAAACATATACAAATCAACAGAGCAAAGAATGGGCTATAGAAGTATATACATTTAAATAAAGATGTCCAGACTCAAATGTAAGAAAAACAATGTGCAAACCAAAATAGAATTTAAAAAGTACAATAAAATGTCAAGTGGATAAAAGCTGCAGGTAAAGCCTGTTGTCTAAGCAGCTCTTCTCTGTCTGCCAGAGATGATTTAATGAACAGAGTGATGGAACGTGGCAGGAAAGATTTTCCGGATCTGCCCGCATGGTAGCGGAGTGTCTCAGTCTGTTAGAGAAGGAGCTCCGCTGTCTGACCAGTGTGTGGTGGAGAGGAAAGTCGGGGTTTTCCATGATGGAAACCAGTTTGTTCAGTGATCTTCTCTCCACAACAGTTTCAAAACTGTCCAGTTTGTATCCAATGATGGAGTCAGCCTTTTTATAAGTTTGTTCAGTCTGTTGGTGTTGATGGCTTCGATGCTGCTTCCCCAGCACACGGCAGCAAAGAAAAGCACAGAGAAGACAGACTGATAAAAGTTCTCCAACATTTTGCTGCAGACATTTAAGATCGGCTAGTTAGGTCACATGTCTGACAAAGACCGACTGGCCCAGACATTAGATTCTGCACTTCAGATGTTAATGTGCTGACTTTGAATTGATCGATGAGGAATTTAATCTCTAATTATAAGTCCTTGTAAAATATTTCTTTGCAGCCATTTCTTAAGTTAGAAGCTATATTGTAGAGATGTGACGTTCATGAACGAATCAATTCTTTTAAACGACTCTTTTAAATGAACGATGGGAATCGATTCACAGCTGTGAGCCGTTCATTTGTGAGCCATTCTTTTTATATACAAATTTTCGACACTGCCTTCATCAAATCAAATCAAATCAAACTTTATTTATAAAGCGCTTTTCATGCCATAGGCAACACAAAGTTCTTTACATGATTAAAAACATAAGAATAAGAACACTCAATGAAATCTTTCACACAGTCACATCACACACGTATACACACACACGCCACGCCCAACTTCCTTTCCAACTAAAAATGTCTGAATGAATAAATAAATGAATAAATAAGTAAATAAGAAGTAGTACAGTTGAGTAAAATGAAAATAAAATAAATAACATTTGTGACATCATAGAAGTCTGATGTCCAACACACTCCATTCATGTGAAGCATCTATGGGCAGAGAGTATTGTTTGGAAACAAATACTGTGAGTTCCATCCAAAACATTTACTAGAATTTGCACTGCTCAGGTTTATCCTTTTTTATCTATATTTTTCCTATAATTTTTTTAATCTTGTATAGTAGATTTTATATAGGTACATATTTTGATTTTTTGTCATTCTTATATATTGTGAATTTTGTAAGATATTGTGAGAACGAGCCAGTCTTTAGAATGGCTCTTTGAAAGAAACGGCTCTCTTCAAAGAGCCATAAATCCCATCTTACTATATTAGAACTATTTAGTTATATAGTTATAATTTATAAATATATAAATGATCCATCAAAGTTTAGTCTTACTAAGACATGTAGTCAAAACTGCATCTCACAATAATCAAGATCTTCTTTAGATGACTGATCAGGTTAACTATTATTTAATACCAGTGCCATGCAGATACCTTTGGAGGGGCGGGTGCTCAAAGCTAATAATGGACACATGGAGCACAAATTTGAAACACCAAAGAGAAACTGACCTTATAATTTAACTGGTTGAATTGCAGCAACCCATATAATAATAACAAATATAGAATAACAACATACCAAATAATTGTCCATATCTCATATCTTTGATAGGGGGCATTGCAAAGCAAAAGTAGCTTATCTCTTACCTGATGGGTATGTTAAACACCTTCTGTGGAGGTGGTTGGTGAGAAGGCTGTGGTGGGCTTTACTGGTCTGAGTAGACATTAAAACGAGCATGAGACAGGCATGAAAACAAGTCAGGGGTGACAAAGGTGAGAAGGATACAACCCCTCTAGGCAGAGTGCGAACCATACTGTGGGCTTAGAGGGAGCCGCTTTTTTGCATCTTTTTTCGGCAAGTAAGAACATGATGCCAGCTGATATTACAGCTTGCCCCACAGAACATAAGCGTACCAATACATAATGGTTAACAACTCTTATGCAGCAATAATACATAACAGGTGCAAATGTCCCTTGCAAAAAAAATTTTACCACTCTTTTTGCAAAGATCAACTTACATAGTTAATATTTCCCACATATCACACACGTACACAGCGATGCTTGCCACACACGATATAATGAGCAATGATAGTTTCCCATATTGTAAATAGTTAAAGCAGGTCTTACCTTACCTTTTACGCATTTACTTCTTTTATTTTGTATTTAACGTAGATCTACAGGAAGTTTAACTTGGAGCGCCGCCACGCTTCAGTGGTCACAATAATTATAGCATCCATAGTCATACTTTAGGCTACAGTGAATTTGTGAGCAATCAGCATACATTTTATTGTCAGTATTATATAGCTCCCCCAACATTTCATAAATCCTGTTTCTAGGAGAGCTCATGTTTCATTAAGGGGAGCTATAGCTCCCCCAGCTCCCCTGTGGTTCGCACCCTGTCTCTAGGGGGGTCCGGGGGCATGCTGCCCTGGAAGAAAAATTTGGACATTTTATACTTAAAAGCATCAATCTGGTGCACTTTGAGAAAAACCAAGCAGAGCTACAGGTCATTGTGAATGTATTATAAAGTATTTAAGCCAATACCAGTTCCAGCTGCACTTGATACCTGAATACAGTTGTTTGACCACCACAGCACCTTTCTCTCCTAACACTCATTCTGGAAATACAAGGTAGTATTAGGGTAAACTGATATCTGTTCACTTGAAAAATCTGACTTCATAAATACATTTATGCCAAGTGTAGAAAAGAAGTGTTTCACAAGTTTAGAGACATAAAGCACAGGCCTGCCCTAACCCACAGAGTAAAACTGTAAATTGTTTTACCCATAACATTAGTCCTGTATAGTTGGATTTCAGATTGAAAGGCAAATTTTACAGTTGCAATATAGTGAATGCCCAGCATCCACACCAACTTCTTACCTTCCACTGACTAACATTACTTAATTTGATATAAATAGCACGTCCTGTTTACAGGACTTCAGTGCTTTTAGGCTTAACAATAGAGGATCCTACCCAAACTGGTTGCTCTGAAATAGGACATATGCACTTTTTTCCATAGAAAAAGTTGGTGGCTCAGTAAACATTGGTACGGATATATGCATCAAGGACAGACAACTTGAAACTGACAAAAGAGTGACTTGGGCACTTTTGGTAAATTGCCTGTATTTATATAGCACTTGTACCCTAAGCACTTTAGAATATACATCACATTCACCCATTCACACACACATTCACACACTGATGGCGGAAGCTGCCATGCAAGGCGCTCAACCACAACCCATCAGGAGCAATTTAGGGTTCGGTATCTCGCTCAGGGACACCTCGACCTCGACATGAGCTCAACAAAGATGAGGATCGAACTGGCAACTCTCAGGCTACAAGACGACCACTCTACCCCCTGAGCCATGCTGCCTTTTAGCACTGGGCTCTTCATATAGTAACGAAAAGAAGCCAGACATACTTTTCCCCTCAGCATGCTGTGGGATAAGTGGCGGCTATAACTTGAGAGGTGTGTATAGGGTCAAACACACACATGCAAGCACACACTATAATATATATACATGTGTGTATATATATTTATGTATAAATACTTGTTTTATTACTACCATAGTTCTATTTTTTGTATGCAAACTTGTCATACTTGTTTTATATATATCTCATACTTTCACATTATTGTATTCTTCTTATTTTTATTTTCCTGGTAGTATAACAGGTGCTGGGTGTAATGAAACTTCACTTTCTCTGAGGGAATCTCCCAAAGGGATAATGAAGTTGTGTGAAGTCATTTAGAGAGAAGGGGTGAAGTTGCCATTACCAGACAAGTATATACTCATGACTCACACTCTTCTTGTAAAATCATCCTGTGTCAGCAGCGAAAAAAAATCATCATCATCAGTCTCCTTAAACTGTATTTGTGTGATGATTTACTGTGAAGCATTTTTTTCCGTCAGCTGACAATAGAATAGACACTCAACTTTACCATGTTGATAAAATTGAAAAGCCCTTTAAACTGAGAATGTTTCAACACTCACCTCAACGTCACATTAAGGCTTGACAAAAAACAAGATGTAATTGCACAATATAATGATGAAGAAGCACACATCTTTAACTTAGCTTTATCAAGGGGTGAATCTCTTAGGCATAAGATCTTTTATTTTTACTGTTAAGAGTAACCACTCTGATCATATTCCTTCCCTCAATACTCCACTAGGAAGTAATGAACGGTCATCAATGACAGAAGGCGTATGAACTGAATCATTACCTTCTACCCGCTTCGCGCTCAGAAAGGAATATCACGACTCATCATCGTGGTTAGCGAGACCATACAAGTTAGAAACACATTTCTCAAGTCAAAAACTATAGAAATGATCCCTGAAAGTATAGTCTTAACTTCCAAACAGGCAGAAACAGGGTGCCATTCACGCAAAAACCACCTTCTGTGATGGTGCATTTCCTCTGCCAAGCATACAAAAAAGATCAGTTAATGAAAAAGAAAAGAACTACACAACGTCGGTAAAGCCGCTTTTGCTCGGACGACTTTGAAACCAAATTTTAAAATCTCGACATCGATTTAAACAATTACCCAGAATCCTTTGAGGCTACCATAACACACAGTAAGCAGTTTAACTGCTGTCTTGGTTGTTTGTAAATGTTCACAATCTATTGTGTAAATTAGCACAAGTAGTATATAGAAAAAACGAAGACTTGAGCTTTTTTTAAGATAACAGAAATAGTATTAATTTGAAGTTTTCACACACACACAAAGTAACGCGGTCCGTCATTTTTATGATCCGAAGCGCAAACTGGCAAAGACACAGAGTTCCGCTTATCCCGACCAACCACCCTTTTTTAAGGATTTCCTTAACCACTGAATGATTTTTTTATGCTAGCAGAAACACGTTTATTGAGACGCAAAAATCATAAATATACCATGCTGAAAGGAAAGCTATTCATAATATTTTTGCCACAGCATCAATCAAGATCGTCCACAGTATTCAGGTTTACCAGTGGTCTGATGTGACACACGATGGCAGCATTTCATTAGTTAATGTTGATAAATATGTTGAAAATTTTGTTTGTTTTAGAATAAAAAAACAAACAAAAACACCTACAGAATAGTATTAGGCTCATGCAACGCTTGACTGATGAAGGCAATTTGCATAATTTTACATAAAGTCTGATAACCAAAGTTCTTACAAGTGTCTCACTTAAACTCAAACGTTTGTATTGGTTTGTGTAGAATTCATCTAGTATTTAAATACTACAGCAAAGACGCAAAAAATACACAAAGCAGGTTTGTTAAAGTCGCTGTTAGCTATAGAATGTCGGGTAACGTCAAGTTAGACGTCGTCTAACTTCTATTTTGTCAACTTTTCCTCCTACTCTTGGCAAATAAAAAATAACTAAATTAAACAAATAATTAATACAGACTTACCAGTATAAGCAGGAACGCGTTTTAAAAAACAAGTTAAAATAATAGTTTAACGAAGCAGGAGATTTCAAACGATTTTGTTGCGCATGCCCAGTGGAAACGACACACTCCGCATGTCATAAAATCTTTATTCATGCTAAATAATTACTTCACTAAATATCTGACAAATACAAAATGATATTTTTGTTTCTATATATTTAACTTAGATTCTATCTATCTATCTATCTATCTATCTATCTATCTATCTATCTATCTATCTATCTTACAAGACATTTAAAAATATAAAGGAAGTACATTATATAAATGACATACAGTACAAGAAAAGTGATCATTGCAATATTTTGCAGTTACTTTGCAATGACAGCAACAGTTGGACCAGTTATAGATTTATGTTGCATCATTTGATGAATAAAAGTGACATCTGATTGTTGTAACTTAAAAAAAATAAAGATGTTAAATAGTTAAAACAATAAAGAGATAAAAAAAATTGTTTCATTAAAAAACAAAAAATATTAATAACAGTATACTTCTTATCTGTTGCAGTGCTTATCCATCCATGGACAAAGTTCAACTCTCTTTAGTGCATTTTTGCTTTAATACACTATACATCACACTTTGGATGCTAAGCATCAGATCAAGACATATAGCTATGAAAACAGTAACTATAACAGGAAGGAAATGGCTTAGAATCAGCATCAGTAAGTGTGATCATGCTTTGATATATGATATATCTGGTTCGAAGGTTGACTGGAGATCAGTGCTTTGAACAACAATGCTGCTAACTGAGGCCGCTGACAAACAACAGTCAGCTCAATCTGATTAATTCTGTCCTCTATGGCTTCTTCAGCGTCTCCCATAAATGGTACACTTGTCTTCTGGCCTCAGCACGAACACACCTGGAGAAGGAGGTGTGGTGTTGGCCCTTCACCTGGTGAACACAAAGCAGTCAGAGGCAGTTCAGTTCAACAAATCAGTTCTTTCAATATTCACGCTAAGCAGGAAATCCACATATTACATTGCATTGGACTAACATGTTTTGCATTCTCCGAAATGGAGGCTGCCAGGAGCTTGACTTGTTCTGTTGACTAGACCCAGATATTGAGTTTACACTGTCAACATGTTACAGGTGAATGTGACATGTTAGAGAGGTCAAAGGCCACTTTTGACAAAACTTTATCATATAGAATATGCTGAAATGACAAAATAAAGATTCAACTAGTCCATAAACACATTTGGTTCATTGTAAAGTGATACTTATCTGCTTGCAAGCTCCTTCTTCAAACAGGATCTAAAAGAGATGGCTCGCTCCATTGCTTTATAACCCTGAGATGTTTGTAGATGGGCATCATGAAAAACAGGGAAGCAGGAGAACAAAAGCAGAAAAAAAAGGGAGGAAAAAGGGAGAGGACAGAAAAAGGTTAGTGTGAGGAAATTAATGAAAATTGAGAAAAAAGTATGGGTTTAAAAGGAAATTCAGTTATCATCCAAAGCAAAGAGTGACAAAGAGAGAAATGAAAAAGCAAACATTGTTAAAAAGCCAAGGCTGTGAAGCCAAGAAAGTATCAAATAAAGCCCATAAGTCCAAACACAGAAAACTCCCTAAAGCTTATTGTTGTGACATTTTGCAGAGTATCAGCCAAATGTTAAACTTGCAGCTCTCTTTATTGTAGTTGAGTTATCTTTGCTACTCTGTCGAATGTGGAGCTCAGAAATGTGGCATCAAAATGGACCACTGGAGGGCAGTGTGGCCTTTTTTGTGTTTGGTTCCAAGCTTTCATTAACTGAGTCATTGTAGTATTTACCAGTGGAAACTGTCATTCACCATTACAAAGACACAAGTTAATTTATTTATAGTTGATAATATTGTATATACCTTGCAACTTAAATAAGTTTAACATTTTAGATTTCCTTTAAACTACTTCCCTCTCAACTGTGTAAATTTTGGATAATAGGCTACTACACTTTTTAAATTAATTCTCTTGTTTTAATCTGATGTTGACCAAATCACTTTTTTAACCAAACAACTTGAGTCCATTTGCAGTGGCAGAGGACAAACATTTACCCCCTTTACAAAAATGAAAACAGTATTATGAAGGACAGTGTGGTTTAGTTTGTAACTATGGCAACACAAAACTATTAAAGAAACTGCTAAGGTCATGATGGTGGTTTTGCTACTGTTTTTTTTTTAAACAAAATATACATGCCACAAAGTTCAGCACAGTTAGGAAATCTCGGTATTGTACTTGAGGAGTTCATAAAATTACTAATTGGAGCTTCTGTTATTTTCAAGTCCTTTCAAGAGTGTCAGCTCTTGTAAAACCACAGTCTTTAATATGGGCTGTTGCAAGGTGATCCAAATTATTCATTTAATTTGATTCTTATTATACATTTCATCTGATTTTTTTAATCTGATTCTGATCTTAATAGTCTGGCTCAGATTTGTTAAGAGTGCTGAACCAAAGATACCAAATTCCATTTCTAGAAGTGACTGTCTGTGTAGGTTTGCTAGTGTGGGCTTGACCTCTGACCTTTCTGTGAAGGGAGGTATGTTTATCAAAAGGAAATCAATAAAATCTCACTCCATCTTAATTTCCTTGTCACTCTGCCTGTGATTGAACCTTTCTTAAAAGATACGAAAGCACTTTTTCTCTATTAAATGAAAGTTCCTCACCCTGGCTCCCCTGTGCAGCCGGTCCTTCATGATGCCGATGAACTCCTTGTATGACAGCTGATCATCATGATCAACATCAAAGATTTTGAAGATTGTGTTCACGAGGTGGCGTGTTAGCTTGAGCCCTGTGGCTACGTAAACTGCTCTTGCAAACTCATCTAACAGGGGAGAAAGCAGAAACTATTTTTATTATTTTGACTGCCCACTAAACACAAAACCAAAAAATAAAAACTAAAAGACCCTCAGTGCTTGAAACTGTTCCAACCAGATTTCACTACCTTGTCCAATGGAACGTGAAGCAAAGTTGTACATCTGCATGGCAATGGCAAAGTCCTCAAGGTTGTTGAGAAACTGGAAGAATGATCTGAACTCATCAAAGGTGATTCCCTGAAACATAAAGAGAAGCCATGTGTGAACCAGTCCAGAAAATAACAGAAGGGAGAATTAATGACGAATATGCCATCCTCTGGGGAAAGATGCTTGAAAATCAAGATAATGACTGGTTCAGGCTGTAGCAGAGTGTGTGCATACAACATTCCTTGAGGCAAATATGTCCTGTTGTTTGAAAAATAAGAAAATCTCATGCCATTAATTCAGCAACCAACAGATTCAATTAAATACCCCTACTAATGACAGAGGAAGTCATTAATGACAGATTTGCATGCATAATAAAATGAAAACTTAGAGATGAATCTGCTTGCAATGTTTAATAACGTGAAAGTAGAATTAGTTTCCATGCGTTTGTATATTGCAGATATGACGTTGTGCATTCAATAAAATGAATTACTGAAACTCGTAAGCATGATTAAAGCTTATGAAAGCTGCACAATGCACCACATGCTCTCTGCTGAAAAGTTAAAACCTGTAACAGATAGTTTAATAAGAAATTCAAATAAAGTACCCACAAGTTTAAGCAAATAAAGATATGCAGTACAATGGATTTCCAGAAGACGGTAAATTCATCAAAAAAAAGGAAAGGAAAAACTGACAGATTGTAACTGCAGGTTGTGTATTTTATGAGGCAGACACAAACCTCCTGCTTCTTCCACAGCATGAATAGAGAGGAGGGACAGAAATAGAGTTGGGTTGCATACAGACATTAGAATGACATGCCAACGTATAGCCAAGGTGCTAGCATAGCATTACAGACAGAGCTCTAATGTCACACAGATACTGTATATACATAGAAACAATTTACATGTCGCTGGATGTGCAGTGAAAAGTTGGTTTGAGTTTTTTTTTTTTTTTGTGAGGTCAAGAGAAGTAATGTTCAAGTGTGGAGCGCAACAACAGCTCCAGGCAGAAACATCAGTTGGAAATTATAGGTGCTGCAGATTGCTGGAGGAGCACCCACAGAGGAGGAGAGAAAATATACTGATGAAGTAAACCGCAGGAATATATCTAAATATTATCAAAAAAAAATTTGTGCTCAAACGCTCTTTTTGCCATGTAAAAATCTCACTGCATGTATGTGCTGTACCTTTTCATCAGGAATAGACTGGCGTACATTCTCCAGGTACGCACTGATGTTCTCCACATTAGTGAACCGCAGCAGGATTTTGGCAAAGTCTTCTTCGCTGATGGTGGTCATCCCTTTTGAGTAAGTGAGAAACTCTATTTCCAACACCTCTGTCTGGAGGTTATCCATAAACCTGAGAAGAGAAAGAGAGAATAAAGCAAAGTACAAAGAAAGAAAAGACTTACTATATTATTATTATTATTATTGTGCTGCTAACAAATTTTAAGCACCTGTAGAAGTCATCAAAGGTAAGTTCTGCTTTTCCTTTCTTTCCAAAGAAATGAACCAACAGTGTGGTGTCAATTGTGATGTTGTCATCTGATCGCTATCAAAGATGGAGGAAGAAAGATGATCAGTGATTAATCAAAAGAGTTCAAACACTGTGATTGGGGGAGAAACGGTTGCTGGGATTAATCCATCACTGATCCAACATGGTCACCACTGGGCCAGGCTAGCAGGAAGCAGAGTTCTGCTGAACATGTGCATAACGTGCATCGGAAGAGCAACAAGAAAATGTCAATAAATGTTATCAGTTCAAACATTCGACAATCAAATGAACCAGTCTAGGCTACAAAATTATCCTGTTAAGTATCAGTTTCAATAAGAAGAAGTAAGTGCAGAAGGAATGGACTAGTAAATGTGAGTTAAGAAATACAAGAGAAAGTTTTCTCTCTCTTTTGGTTCTAACAATCAACGGCATTCTCACTTTTCTTTTAGAAAGCAGGGAAATCAAATCAGTGTTATGAAGCTAATTTTATTAATGCAGTCTAGACTGGTCAGGAGTCTTGCTTGCAGCAGCATGAAACCGACTGATGAACACATGACGAGTGCTCAGGTAGCAGCCCAAATAAAGATACAGAGACACAATGAAAAACACAGTCATGCCTGCATCCACTGAGTCAGCAGGAGCAACACGCTGAACAAGTAAAGTATGTCAAACAGACATGTGGAACAACAACGAAGAGCGATACAGAGAGCTGGGAAAACACACACAAACACCATATTCCATGCAATTCTCAGCAAATGTCACAAAAACACACCTGAACTGAACATAACATCACAAACAGCAACAGTGTACAAAACCCACAAAAGCTCAGATGCAGAAAACCTTTGAGCCGATTCCACCTTTTTCTGTCAACTGATGAGGATCTCGGCTGTCACCTTAGCTGCTTTGATGGTGTTTCCTTTTTTTCTCTCTCTCTTCTCCCTCAAGTGTTTGGAGTGTGTGTTCACTTAGTGACCCTGATAATTTGAAACCCATAATGGGCATCAGGCCGTAACTCCTGTTTGCTTGCTTTGTAATCTTCTTAATCCCTTTCAACAACATGGTGACATGAGTAAGTTTTGCCTAAATATGTAGCTCCTTGTTTGTTGATACTAGATAATGTGTTAAGCTCAGAAAAAGGTGATTGCGCTTTTTAGCATCAGGACAAAAAGAGAGGACTTCAAAAGTCCAGCTTTTTCTTTTCTTGCTGCCCACCATGCCCTACCCATCCAACCCCAGTGCCAAATCCTTGGTCATGCTGATAAGTATGCAGACATCAGATTGACTGAAATCTCATGTCATTTTAAGGAAGAGGAGCATTTAAGCCAATTCATCATCATCATCATAAATATCATCATCACCACGATGCCATTCGTGGTTCTACCTCAAGGGTATAATCCTACAATCCAATGTGGGACAAGAGGGAAATGTCAAACAAGATGGCACAGGTTTACATACCAAAAAAAGAGGCAGCATGTAGTATTCGTTGTGCTTGTGTGGTGTGACAAAGTGTATAATCAATCAGAAATGAGTGAATATTCGTGACCAAGTTGATAGAAAGTAATCTATTGATATGGATGAGAAGCACCTTTACTGAATTGTTGAATATATAGCACTATCAGGGAAACTGTCTTGTCATTTATATGAAAAAAAGTAGAATAAAATACACTTTCTCATACAAGTTATTGTTTCTAACTGCTACCAAGGAACATAGTATATTGCAAGCATGGACTTAAGATATGTCTGTAATTGATGCAGCTTGGCAATTCAAGAAAATGTCTTTTGTGACAAAAACATAAAAGTTATACACTCTTTAGGGCCATCGGCATTAATAAAACTTTGGTCTATTTCTGATTCACTCTACTCTTCTGTGTCTCATTTACTGGAAGGTATTTCTGTTAAGCACCTGATTAGGGACAAACAGCACAAAAAGACTTTCTGTCTTTTATCTTTAAATTGATGCATTACTGATGTCTTTATGACACATAAGTTGCTCAGACAACTAGACAGCATCCAGGTGGTGAGTCTCTGCTTCTTATCCATCATAATGTGGATCCCCTCTTCTCATTTGTCTAATTTTCAACTTCCATTTGCTCTTCAAAGGAGAAATCCATTTGCCCATCAGCTGTAAAATTTGATCAATTTATAATGAGCCGTGCATGTTTCCTTCTCACTTATAGGTTTTTCCAAAGAGATTCATAGTTTTTACCTGAGTAATTAAAAAATTATCTAAAAGTTTTATTTTTGTTTTTATTTTATTTTATGGGGTAAGTATGGGTGAAAAAATACTTGTATATAGGAGTGATATCTCAAAAACAGCTGATGTTTTAATCCTATTTTATGAGGTAGGGTTTAAGGCAAGCCAATGTCAATGTCTAATGACTCTTGCGATGCATTCACTGGCAACAGACCACTCAGAATATCTCATGTCTGACTTAGAAAGCTCAAAGACAATGTCATAAGAAACTGGATTTCATTTCTAAATCCTACACCTTATTTCCCACCAAGGCAGCTCGGTGAAGTGAACAGCATTTGGTTATTGGAAGAAGAAAAAAAAAACAAAAAAAAACTGGAAACATTTTTTTTTCTTCCCACAAAAAAGTTAAACACATGTTTTAATTACGACTTCCCACTCCTGGAGTAAATTAAACACAACATTACACTTGATTCATGACCTCATAACTTATGTCATCAGGTAATTACCATGACTTTCACAGCAGACACGTGCACTTGCTAACTTAATTAAGAAAAACAGCAAAATATTAATCAAAACTGATCCTATTGCAAATAATAAAGTAAAAAAAGTTTTATTTTGCTGTGCCATAATTTAACTCCAGGGACTTTGTTATTGCCCAATCTTCACCGTGACAAGATTATCATTCCTGGAAGTGTGGCAGCAGTGGTGTGAGCTCATCATCCCTGCAACAACGTAATGGCTACCACGCCTATGAGGCACGAGCCAACACCTGGTGCATGCATGTGTCTATTTGTCCATCTGTGTGTGTGTTTGTGAGCTTCAAATGTCTTTGATCATGTAGCTGAGGGTAAAAACAGTAATTATTGATGTAAACGCTAAACGTTCTTCCTCACCCTTCCCATCTGTGAGAAATGTTCCAGAGGAAGAGCTCATCGTCGGTCTTTAGTCAAGTCAGTCAGTCTGTCAGTCAGTTACACCTTCCAGCCGTAAAAACATCTAATCCTCCTTCCCCCCTCTCACAACCTGTTCATTTTTCTACAAGCACTTCTGTCGCCCACCCTCACTTTTTCCCTCCCTTATCACCTCTTTGTTTTCTTCTCCTGCTCTGATTTCCTTTCCCCTCACACTACCCGTCAGTACCTCCTTCACCTGACAAACATAGAAGTGATTTGCTCTGTTTTTATCCTCCCTCTCCTTGTCAGTCAGTCCCTCCTCCTCCAGACAAAAGCAAAGAGGTATAATGGTGACTAATCTGTTGAGTAAACACATCTTTCTCTAAATACAACCTGCTTCTTTCTTTTTCCTCTAAATGTACTTCCCAAACTTCTTTTCTTCTCGCTCACTTTGTTCCTCTGTCTGCTGACCTATGTCATCTTCTTTTGGCCTCTCTCACCTGTTTGTTGACTCTGATGATATCTCCTCCTATTTTTCTTCACCGTCAGTTTTTCTGCTTATCAGATAAGATGCTTATAGACTTTTTCAGAACTGTTGTTAAATCCCTTTTAAAACCTTTTTTAGTAATAAAAAATGTTTAATCCTTCACAATTTTGAAATCTCTCTTCATTTTTCCTGACATCCCGTCCCTGCTGTCTGTTTTGTCTGTTCTGTTTTGCCGGGTAGATGAAAGAGCGCTCAGTGTAAATACAAGGTCGAACCCATTATGCTGCACTATCATTATCTCAACCTTAGCTTCCGCTGCCACCACAGCACCCAGCCTGTCATTAGCCAGCTAACATGTTAGCACTCTGTTAGCTGTTAATAATCACTACAAGACTTCTTCAATATTTGTTGTCAAAAATATGATTTAAGTTTCAAAGAGCAATATTTCAGATGTGTTTCAGTTTTTGTGCTGTTTGTTTTCCGCTGATTTTTAAAAAAATTATGTGAAGATTTTCAACGCTTTGGTCCAGGCTGATATTTTCCAACAGCTACAAGACTGGCAGACTAGAATAACCCTATAGATCCAAAGAACCACCATTCCTCTACTTGTCATGAAATTAACTTCAATTTAAAGTTCCTATATTTCAATTCAGTGGCATTAACAAGCAAAACTCCGTTTTTGGTCAATTTGTCCTCAATTATCATCTGGGACATACACTAAGAAGGTAAAGATGGTAATTAAAATGATAAATATCAATATGTTGTCTTAGTCATCAACTCCTATTTAATCGACTTTTCTGTGAAACGTAAAAAAGAAATTTATAAATAATGAAAAATGAGGAAAAAAAAGCCTTAAGAAATATGGTTGGGTTGGCATTTTATGGTAAAAAAAAAGACTCAGTGGGAATCAATGTATATAAGCAGAGATGAAAACATCCATCACATATTGACTTAGCAAGCATTTTCCTGATTGATCAAAGGAACAACCTTAATTTTTCAATTGTAAATGACCAAAAAATGGTTTAGTTGGGTTTCCTTCTTTAAAAGTTTGTTTGGTTAAGCACCCACTATTTAAAGCCATGCGTAACATAGTCTATTCCAACACTTTCTGACGTCACTATGGAGTCTTGTTTATTCACTTCAAACAAAGCAAGGAAAACATGCCTTCGTTTCAATTCACTTTACCATTGGATGGGAATTAATCTGTTATTAGCATGCTAACACACTAGCATTAGCCTTTACTACAGCAGCATAATGCCAATTTATGATCCCATAGTTGTGCTTTTCTATTAAATTTAAATGTTAAATGTCTCCCCTTGGAAGTCCAACTTTTTCAGGGCTGTTTAAAGTTATCAGTCATCTTCTTTACAAGTCAACTCATTTAGTTTTAGGTGCTGACGTGGGTGACAATTTTATTGTTTTAACGTGTGTATAACCTTCTGTATAAACTGTTCCTTATAAAATTACACATACATTCTGGATGATTCAATGTGAGGATCCGGAGCTATAATGTTAAGACATTGTGTATGTCATTTCCAAGATTAATGTTTTACTACTGTGGCAGTGTTTTTCTATTCAACTAAACATTTCAGGTGTAAGTGATAACAATCTGACAACAAAGCTACAACACTTGCCACAACACGGCACAGATACACACACAAAGCAGTATGAAGAGATTGGATGACAGATAATAGATTAGAAACAGAAAAGGTTGGCCGGTTTCAGACATTAAAATATCTGTACTTTAAAATACCGTAAATCTATCACAGCTATCACACCAAGACACAGAGCCAAAATAAAAAGTGAACTTCAAAATATCAATCAATATGAACAAATGTGAAAAAAAGAAAAATAAATTTATTTGGTATTACTTATTACTTAGCAATTACTAATACTTATCAGTAACAAATGACACAAAATGTGAACGGAAATAAAATTAAAATATTTGTAGGAGGTCCAGATAGGAATTAATGTTGTGTCAAAGACAGAAAGACAAATTTTGCTGCAATTAAATAGAATTTAAAATAAATTGGATGTGCATATTGATTGCAATAACTTGATGAGCTCATCCAAACAGGAATAATTTCATACTGGGAAAAGGACTTGAGAAATGGAATGGTTGTGGTTTCCACATTATTTAAAAATAGCAATTCATCTGAACTGATGATAAAAAAAGATACAAAAGAACATAATGTAATTAGGATGTACATTTGAACATCAATGACAGAAGACAGCGGACAAGTGCAAGTCTTCGTACATCAACATTGTATGTATGCCAAGCTAAGCTAAAGAGAAAGTGACCTTGAATTTTACAATGAGTCTAAATGAACACACATTTTTTATTATATCTTCCGTTTCTATGTTTAAAAAAATCTTAAAGAAAAATATTTAGGAATATTTGAACTTTGCAATTTTTACACAATTTATGTATCACATATGTACAATATGAGGTCTCCATGCTCATGTGTCAAGTAAAGCTTTCATCCTGAAGGTTTCTAGAGATAATCTGGCAAAGCTCAATGTGGAGAAAATATAAAGGCACAGAAAGAATGAGGGGTGAGGAATGAAGGATGAAGGGACAATTGGTTCTGTGTACCTCAGCCAGGTCAGAAAAGAGGACTTGACTGGCGCTTCGCCGCAAAACGTCCCAGTAACTCCGTGCCACAAACTCCTGACTGTCTTTTTTAAGAACCTGTAGGAGTGTTCAAGCAGGCCCAGGGTCAGTTCACCTCTAATCCAACCAAAGTAAAAATTCAATCGATTTTTATTATTTACAAACATATTCACCATGTTGTATTTCTAAATTCATATTAAAAGTATATATATATATATATATATATCACAGACAAAAAGTGTAAAAAATACTGTATATCTTTGCATCACTCTCATAACATCTGGCTCACTTCTCTTACTAACATGAGAAATTTAATCAATTCTGTTGATTTAAGAAAGACAACCAATAGGACAGGAAGTGTTTTCCAACATCAAAATCTAATGCACAGTTGTCACTCAATTACTCCAATATCTGTGTATAATTTTTGATTATTCTGTAAATTTAACCCAACGACAGGGCGACAACAGAGAGAAGAAGACTAAGACTTTGTACAAAACCTCTCATTTTAAAATGATTTACCCCCTAGACCAATGAGAGATCTGCTATTAATGAACAATCTGGTGCTTTAAAAAGATAACATCAAGGTTTATTGATGAGGGATTGACAATAAGGATACACTGCCTGGCCAAAGAAAAAAGAAAAGGTTGCCACCTGGATTTAACTAAGCAAATATGCACAAGCCTCCTATTGGATAATTACTACATGGATGATTATCGTTCAGCTGGCAACAAGTTATTTAACCCCAACTGGTGCAATTAGTGGCTTCTCATTTCTTAAAACACCAGGTTGAAAAACACATCCCATGGTCATGAAAAATATGTTAGTTTGTTTAAGAAGGGTCAAATCATTGGCATGCATCAAGCAGAGAAAACTTCCAAGGATACTGTAGAAACTCATAAAATTTTGTTAAAAACTGTCCAATGCATTATTAAAAACTGGATGGATAGTGGGGAACCATCTTCTTCGGGGAAGAAATGTTGTCGAAAAAAATCCTGAATGATCATGATCAGCAATCCCTTAAACGTTTGGTGAAATCAGAAAAACAACAGTAGAGCTCAGGGCTGTTTAAGAGTGAAAGTAAGAGCATTTCCACACACACAATGTGAAGGGAACTCAAGGGATTGTGACTGAAAAGCTGTGTAGCCATTAAAAAACCACTAATCAGTGAGGCTAACTGGAGAACAAGACTTCAATTTGCTAGGGAGCACAAATATTGAACTCTGGAGTAGTGGAAGAATGTCATGTGGTCTGATGAGTCCAGATTTACCCTGTTCCAGAGTGATGGATGCATCAGGGTAAGAAGAGAGGCAGATGAAGTGATGCATCCATCATGCCTAGTGCCAACAGTACAAGCCCGTGGGAGCAGTCTGTGATCTGGGGTTGCTGCAGCTGGTCAGGTCTAGGTTCAGCAACATTATGTGTCCAAAGAATGAGGTCAGCTGACTACCTGAATATACTGAATGAGCAGGATTTTTTTTCTTCCCTGATGGCACGGCCATATTCCAGGATGACAATGGCAGGATTCATCAGGCTCAAATTGTTAAAGAGTGGTTCAGGGAGCATGAGACATCATTTCCACACATGGATTGGTCACCACCGAGTACTGACCTGAAGCCCAATGAGAATCTTTTAGATGTGCTGCTAGTTTGTGCAGTGGTTGGATTCTCCCATCATCACTACAAGATCTTGGTAAAAAATTAATGCAAACTTGGATGATATGAATCTTGCAACAGTGCAGAAGTTTATCGAAACAATTTTACCGCAAATGTGTGATCAAAGCTAAAGGCGGTCGAAATATTAGTGTGTGACCTGTTTTTTTGGTGATGACTTTTATATGGCCAAGCAGTGTATATTTGAATGACTACAATTACCATTGCCTTACAGTGCCCTTATACTGAGTCAGCATTAAACAAAGCAAAATGTTTAGATAAAGTCTAAATAAAAAATTATAAAATGTAATGGTTCTCTTAAACCAATCTGCAATTTCTTAACAGTTAAGGAAGAATTCCCCAAAGAAAGCAACAGAGTTACATCAGCTCTTACTTATAAAAAAAAAAGAAAAAAACAGAAAGGAAATATTTCTATTAGATGGTATTCTGGTGAAATAAAAACAAAGCACACTGCTGAGCTCTGACCACCCACCTTGCCTTCTCTCTCCAGGGAGAATGAAGTGGCAGCCATTTTAACATGACCCTGCACCGCTTTTAACTTCACAGTGACAATGCAGCTATCCATCACAAGGCTGACAGGATAGGGGGTGTGTGTTTGTGTGTGTGTTTAAAGGAAAGGAACAGAGAGCAAGAGAGGCAAACAGAAAGAAGGGAAACTTAGTCCAAAAAGAGACATGGATGGTGCAGTTATTGGACTGCACACATCTTTTGAGCATCTTCAGTCTGTCAGAATTATCAGTTTATATTAAAAGGTATGCACACATACGAGATGATTAAATCTCAGGTGACATGATGAAGCTTAAAGAGTTATATTTTTACAGGATATAGTAAGGCATTAAAGTGCCCAAATCTCATCAGGCTAATCTTTTAATTATGCCAATGAAATGTCAGCTATTTTTAAAACATGAATTCATCGAGACTATTTTTAAATAGGGAAACAGAAAAACTAACTATTCTAACTATTTATTTAGGATACAAGGAATTAGACACATCAACTGTCTGTAACGGAGGCTCCTTCAACATTTTGAACAAACATCCCCCCAACAGGAGCAAACACATGCTGCCAAACAAACAGAAGTCCTAAATGGTCTGAAATGGACCGAGTCAGATTGTGTTTGGAGCTTCAGAGCATCTCCGTCATTCTAAATCACATCATTCTCTTTTTGTAAGAGTTCATCTCTTCTGACCCCTTAAATATATTACTCTTTTTCTGCCATTCTTTTGTCTATTCCCCCTGCAGCCTCCACCATCCCTCGATAAATCAATCGGCTGACCTGACAGATGGACACTCATCCCAAATCTTTCTCTGTCGCTCTCTCTTTACACCCATCCTTTCAAGGAACCAACAGAGTACATTTTTTACTGATGACAGAGGATCAGGTGGACTGGGTAAGGGTTAAGGCTTTTTCAATGAGCAGGTCAGTGGGTGTCTGGGCATTTTAACAATGATGTAGTTGCCATTTACACCAAATAAAACTACCAGAGTTCTCAGATCTAAAACAGATAAAAATATTGATATGTCAAAACTGTTTCAATTAAATGTTAGGATTTTTCTTCTTTTTCTTACTTGAGTGACTGGTATTAAATCATCTGCTTGGGAATTCGAAGAGTCTTGGTGCTCAAGAGTGTGCATATTATATGAATCTGTCCATCGAACCTTCTTATATGTCCTTAGCAAAAACTTTTATGAGCTGTTCAAGCTTCATTGCATGAAAAAAACAACATATTTGCTAAATGGCAAGTTTTTTTTTTATGATTTTAAGCATTTTGAATCGATTTTCTCCAATTATTTGTCACTACCAAAACTAAAGAATTTAAAAACTATTCAGTTCAAGAGCTACTGTATTATGACTGTAAAAGCAGTAAGCCCGTTAAAAGCCTTATTATCCTTAATATTTCTTTTTTACAACATCATGGTAAAATGATTTGACAGTCCTCCAAAGACTTGTTCTTCCAGCAGATTTTCCTGTGTGATCAGGCATGGCTGCAAACTCACTCAGCGTAATAAAATGACTCGGACATGACAGTTCACATTGACCAATTTGACAACTAGAAAAGCACAGTGTTGTCTGTGTTGGGACAAACTCAACAATAAACAGGTATGCAATTTTTGTGTTATGTATAGATAAGTCAGACAAGAAAAGTCTTTGGTGTGGTCCTTCTTTTATATAAAAAACCTTTATAAAACTCCTCTCAGATTTCTTTAACTTGTAAACTTTAAAGGTCCCGTGATCTGATCATCTGGAATGTGTGAGGCTATTAACTGATGGTTGGATGTAATCTTATGTTTCACTAACAGATGTGAATTTATTCCTGTCAGCCAGTTCTTCACTAGAAAGAAAATACTTGTATGTGCTTAAAGCTTTAAATCTAATTCACATTCAATTTGGCCACACTAAGAAACATACACCCCAAAAAATATTAAATTAATTGAGAAATTGTTTAACATATCACATTATTATCATTATATATTACCCCCTCTGTGTTTGCTGTCCTGATCAACATTCCAACTAAACTGTGAAGCACGAAGAAACCAAGCTGACAGACAAAGCCAATTCCCTGCTTGGCTGTTCATCCTATTTCTTTTTCTTTCTAAAGAGCAGGAAAGCAGACCAAGGTATTATGGTTTTGGATACATACGCTGTTCATGGGAGCAACCTGATATCCATACAGCTGCATACTCTAACACACAGAGAGAAGCATGAGGAAGAGAAAGAAGAGGACAGAGCATGCAGTCAGAGAGGAGGAGGAAGAAGAGGAGAGAGGGTAAAAGACATGTTAGTACATGCAAGGACAGAGGATGTGTCATTTCCTCCACATCTGTGATTACATTTTAGAATGCACGCTTTGCATTACAACACTGCACTTCACCGAGATGATGCAGAAGTAGGAAACTGTAGCTTTCTCTCTTCCAGATCTGAACTTTATTTTAAGTAAACTCAAATTGTTTGCAGTATTTCTGAACTGAACTGCAAGAGCAACATTCGTTCAGCTCTTATAGCATTATTATACTGTATGATTCTACAAGGTTATATATGTTGTCATTGTGAGGCCTTAATGACAATGACAGTTGATAAAAAAAAATATATATAAATTTATGTTTGCAATATAGTAAAAAATTTGTTTGATCCAAAGCATCACTTTGATAAAACAGCAAAAAAGATAAACTGATATTGATCCATAGTTGATTTGTTGTTGGTTCTAGTTCTAAATGTATTATTAAGTTAAACCCATACTTCAGCAGTCATCAAGCTGCTGTTTGATATAAGTGATAGAAGCAGTGTAATGAAGCAAAGGTCACCAGTTGTCTCTAAATTTTAATCACAGACGAACTTTGAAGGACACATTTTAAAAAGCGCATCAAATATAACAAAGACAAGGTAGGGGTAACTTTCACAGTAACAGTAACAGTAACAGTAACAGTAACAGGGGAGTTATAAGATAGGCTAAAACTTTTAATGAGACACAGCATGTACTCAAAACTAGTCAATTTATTGACTTTCATGCCTGTTTAGCTACACATGGCTATAGTCATTTTTAACACATACATATGTACAGTTGGAGACAACACTTCTCTTTCAGTGCCTAATAAAGAAAATGTTGTGTAGAGCAGTGGTTCCCAACCTATTTTCTTTGGGGACCTCATTCGTGCAAATACCAAAAAGCCATGGACCCCCTGCCCACCCCATGCTGAAACCAAGTTTGGTTTTATGCTTTTAAAAGTGACATTCTACCATAAATAATGTATTCTGTCTGAGTCCTGTCCTTCCATAAAGCCTAAGTTAAAAATGACAACATTTACCTTTTTTTTTCCTAAAAATAGGGATAATGTGTGAACATTAATCACAATGGCTCTGAATGTTCAAAGCCTCAGGGACCCTCTGTGCTCTTCAGGGGACCCCTTTAGGGTGCCCTGGACCTCAGGTTAGGAACCACTGGTGTAGAGGATGTACTAAAATGCTGTTTTGGTAGGGAAGTCACTTTCCAATAGTGATTAAGTGTTACTGTTTCAGTAACCTCAATAAAACCAGAAAGTTTTGGATATCTGTATATCAAGTTTACCCCATCAGTGAAAGCAGTATTATCAAAATCCACATCTATACAGATATGGTACTTTCATTGTTGATTATATTAATGTGATAAGCAATAGGTCCAAACAAAAGCACTCAAACCTTTTATCCTCAGTAACCAGATTTCTTACCAACTGTGCTGACTTCTCAGCATCTCCTTTCCTTCCTTTCTTCTCATTTTTCTTCCGGAAGATCTCCTGAAGCTGACATGAGAGAAAGGATGAGGTTCTCACTGACAAATCAAAGTGTTGTTAGAAGCTTAAACGCTCTCATGTGCAAACACTCTCTGAGTTCATAAAGTCACTCATGCAGGTGGTCTTTCATGCAGGTCTATGATGTATTTCAAGTATCGGTCCTCTGGCAACACGATTAAGAGTGCTGGTTTTTCAGTTTGACTCAGTGATTTATGTTCATAGATATTAAAGAGCAGATCAGTGCTGAATCCAGTGTGAAAACTGCAGCTGCACTGCAGTCGGTATCACACATGTAGGTGTTGCTTAGTGGTTTCTTTTGTGTGCAATGGCCAAGCAAAATTTAACTATTTAAAAATTCATACACATACATTTATACACTAAGTTGATTTAATTTAACTTAGAACAACAAATTATAAAAGAAATCTTAGGAAATGTTCATTGCTGTTTGTTTGAGGTTATTGAATATAAAACATTCCCCTCATCTGATATTACTGCCACTTGTTTGAAGAGCAGAAAAATTAGTGTCCATTTCCAAAGAGTCAATGTGGGAATTTTCTTGCTGTTCAACACATGCTTGCTCCCACAGGATTTAAAACCATTACCGCTCCCTCCTGCTGAAAATGCCATCCCACTCCCACCGACCTCCACACAGATTCTGATCCCTTCCTGCCTGCAGCAGTGTTTTCAGTTGGAAATCTGTCCTTCCCATCCAGCAGAGAGAGTAATATATGTAATGCCCTCAAAAAATACTACAATTATACGACTCGGCTGTTTAACAACATAAATTAAAAGGTCGAAAAAAAAGAATATTTGCTTTTCACATGGTTTACATGTAAGGAAAAAGCTTCAACTGAAGGCACAAGATGGAAAAATGCTTACTATAATTATCAGATTTAATTAAAATTAAAAAATCAAAAGGGATCTTTTACCTTATGTCCCATTATAATCACAGATGATCCCCTCACACTGCCTCTTAAAATATCAAATATCCTAAACAGCATGTCTTTGTTGTGATAGGAGCAGAGTGCTTTTAATATTAATATGCAAATTCAGAAGGTTTTTCTCTCAGTATCAGCAACTCACCACCAGGAACTCCCTCTTGTCCACCATCTGGTTGCCGTCTGCATCAAACATATTGAAAGCAATCTTAAAGCCAGCATGAGGCTCTGCAGAACAGATAGGAGAACACACTGGGTGTGAGTGTGTGCTTGTGTTTATTAAAGGTCATTTTAAAGCCATAAATAGCAAGGGAAGAGGTGGCACATAGCTAAGATGTGAGGGAAAAGGAGTGAGAGAATAAGTTCATGTAGACTGTAAGCTACAGTTAAAATCTAGATTTTATCTTGTGATCAAACGCAGCTGTTGATATGCAAAACCAGATAAAGCTTTGATTAATATATGTTTATCTTCAAAATATCACAAAAAGTACAGAGTGCAACAGAAGCATGTGCACTGCTGGTCAATACCACTTTATTATCAAATTCAGGATCAAACAGATCAGTCATAACACTATAAAATTGCATGGATATATTTACCATGTAAGGAGCTGGTTTGCACTAGTTGTTTCTTTCTGACAACTATATTGCATTTTCTTTTGCTTGATCCTCCTCTCAAACCTCTGAATTACCTTTCTTCTGACTCATCAAGCACACTAATGATCACACACCTGCATAATATTGAGTAGGTTTCTTTTATGCTACAAAAGAGCTCTGACCAGTCAGGGAAAGGACAAAGAACTTCTGAGGTTGTTCTGGAGCGTCTGGTAACGGGACATTAGCAACAGATCATTTGGGCCCTGTGGGTTTTCGGATCAGGTCGGAATGTGAATTAGGTTTGAACACCTTGAGCTTTTTTGACGTGTTTTTGTTTTTGAGAGGCCCTCTGCTGTCCTGCTGAGGGAGGCTGCAACTGTAGGGGAATGCTGTTGCTATATAGGGGGGTTGACTGGTCTACAAAAATGTTTGGGTAGGTGGCAAGTGTCAAAGTAACATCCAAGTGAATGCCAGGATAAAGCTTTTTCAAGCAGAACATTGCATTGTAATGAGATGAGCAGCATGCCGTCCTCCATACTTCATCATTGGGACTGAACTTTCACTTTGGGTGTCCTGGCCGAGCTTATGCTAAAAAATGCTGGCCCATATCTGAGCTAAACATATTTATCTTGTTCTACACGGACTAATGTGCTTCAGGAATTCATCGTACTTCCCTTCGTATTATTTAAAAAGTTTAATCTTACAGTTTTTTGCAAAGCAGATTTTCTGGAACATCCAGTTATTTTTTGATGTTACACTGTATTATTCACAGAAGCTCAAATTGCACAAATAACTTCTTTCAAGTCTGATGAACCCACACTTTTAAAATTGTGCAAACGGTACTTGTTTTAGGACAACATCCATTACAGCTGGTTGGCCTTACTATGGCTTGTTCTTTGTTCTCCTTTTACATGACTCAAAATCCTTTTTATTGTCCATTTGTTAATTCTTTTTTATTCAAACACAGAATAGAAAGGTGATACTATAGGGAAATAGGCAAATTATTACATTTTCACAGTGTAACCTTCTAAATACTTCATGCCATGTCCTGTCAGCTTAATTTAATTTGTTAATATACATCCATTTTTGTCTGTCAGGCCTGCAGCATATATATATATATATATATATATATATATATATATATATATATATAAGCTACTTCTCTAGGAATGAAAAACAGAATAAAAACAAATTTAGATTACTTCAAAAGTGTAGAAGTGGAGTAAAATGATGATGTTTAAAGGGACATTGTGTAACATATTTAGTTGTTTACTGGCCAAAATCAATGTTTGCATGTAAATATGTGTTATCATTGGTGTATTATGATCTCCGCTAATGATCTGATGCATTCTCGTAAGCGTAGAATTTTAGGTTTGTTTATATATATGATGGGTAAGCCGGTAGGGAAACACCATGACAGTCTGCCATCTTGAAACTACAGACGCCGGCAAGGGACAAATAGTACCAATGCGGAATGTCTGTGAGTTAGCACACAGTGATTGAGACTTGGGAGGAGAAGATAAGCAAGAGAGGCTCAATTGGAAAAATCTGTCAAGTTATTATTCATAAAAATGCAGGATCATGCACATGCAGCAGCAGCAGCAATGGAACCTTTTTCACCATCGTCAAGAAACCAAAAAAGGCATCGCACTAGCCTTCCCCAGGTGGAAGGAGCTTGAGAAAGGAGAACGATTTTAAAAAGGAAGCTGAAGTTGCCAGCTTTTTCCTCAACATGTAAGTCAACGGTACCGCCTAAATTAGCCTAAAGCTAACTTTTTTTTATTTAGTTTTGTTAGATAGTGTTGCTGGTTACCATGGGCAACATAAAAGTAGTTTCTAATACACACCAGCCTTGTTGGTAAAGAAGTGTATGTTCACATGGTTTCAGTTGCTTTCATAGTCACAGTAAACGCCGGCTTTCAGTTGCGGTAAAGCTGGACTAAAAGCCGGTGGGAAGGCTTTGTAAGCTGGTTTTTACTATGGCAAAAAGTCCATGCTGTGTTGAGACCAGTTTCCTTGTTGAGTTCTGTTCCGTGAGAACCATTCTTCGTTCTAAACACAGAGGAACGATATCTGACAGTTTAATGGGATGTATTTTGCAATATTTATGAAATCACAAATCTCTTCACCTGAGTGAACACTCCATGAACTATCAGATGACATGCTTTCATCGGTGTTGTTGAGGCTTTCTGAGACACGGCAGCTACTGGTGTTGCAATACGTATTTGAGAAAGTGAGATGCTAGAATGCACTATACGTCAGAATGATACACAGGTCCAACATTAGATGGAAGTAATTCTTACACAATGTCCCTTTAAAGACTGAACTGACTCACTTGTCAGGATGCAGAGCAGGAACAGGTACTCTGTGTAAGAGATGATGCCTGGTGACAGGGAGTTAGAAAAAAAAAATCACTTTCAAGACTGCTTGCAGTGTTTACAGATGTTCAAAGCCCACAGGCCTCTTGAGTCTCACACACAGTCAAACACACTAACACACATAATCCTCCCTTTCATGAAGATAGCATCTTAAAATGTATCTTCTCTAGGCTGAGCTGCCAACGGCAATTTGACCACACACTGTCTCTTCTTCCTCACCAGAAGTGTCCAAAGTAATGACACAGGTTAGTGTGTGAGTCTGTGTTTGGATAAGCAAGTGAAAAATGTTTTAGGTAATCCTTTCTAGCCTCTGGCACATTCAGAATCTCTGTTGCACCAGCTCGGCTTTCTATCCTTTTTTTTTCTTTTTTTTTCGCTTTCTGTCTGATTGCTCAGATAGTTCAGGGTGACTCGCTTGAGTGTTACGGAGGACTGCTCTCCCATTACTGTGTGTGTGTGCATGAGTGTGTGTGAAGGTGAACATGACACCAGAACCACTGTGAGTCCAGTGTTTTGTTGATGCTTGACTGCTTTGTGTAGGGGAGATGGTTTGGAACTTAATTCTCTTTTCCCAATGTAGCCTGAGCTCCACAAAGATCAAAAATACACTCTAAAGCTACTCAAGTTTCTACAGTCTGTTTGTTTACACTCCCATGCTTTCAGTGACATACTAATTAATCTAGGGTAGTTGAATGTTAATGTCCCGATGGTAGTTATTGTGGGGAACACTTGAAAATAAAAAATAATTTACTCTGTGGATTCATTACTATTTTTAATGTACTCTAAAACCTTAATGCCATGGAGTTTTATTTTTCATAATTTTTTTTATTTTGTCTGACTAAAAGTGTACTAATCTTTACCATCTACTGTATCAACATTAGGGTACAGAAAAGGTTTCAATGAGACAGAGAGACAAATAAAAACAACTTCTCATAAAAAGTCAGTAGAATTGCTGGATTATTAAAAGTTCCACTGAGCTGGCTTATCTTCCCACTGCTTTTCATTTGTTTAGGTGCTTAAAAAACTTTTATATTTATTTATATTAAATTAATTATAACTGGAAATTATCTTTGATATTTCAAAGACATGTTGGTCTCATACACTGCACACAACATTACCTACAGTGGCTTTCAGGTCAGAAAGTGGAGTCAAATCAAAAGTATTTGTTAATGAATCAACTTCCTGTTGTCATTTTTGCATACTTTCACAAATTTTTCCATGTTTTGCCAGCAGTGCAAAATCCATAAGTTTTATTTTGCCTTGTTGTAACCCCCTCCATCCCTGTCATTTTGGTACGTTGTCCCCTTTGTAATAAAATTTGTAATTGTGCGTGCAGCTGTGTGAAATATTTTGGTGAGTGTTTCTATTGTTATGTATTCTTACTTTTTGTTTTATATGCATAAATGTTTTTAAATCATGTAAAGCACTTTGTGTTGCCTGTGGCATGAAAGGTGCTTTATAAATAAAGTTGATTTGATTTGATAATAAAATTATGATGAAATTGGCTCCTCCTGGCTCAAGCTAACTATACACCAATCAGTATTTGACCTTGCCATTAGATTTCAAGGGGACTGCTCACTTTGTGCATTCAGCCAACTGCAATGGTTCAAGCTACATAAATCTGTGTGCAGTGAGATCAAAGCAGTTGTACCTATGTGCTACTATAAACGAGTCATAAGTGACACAGAGTTAACGCCCCTCTAACAGCCAGCAGAGAAGTCTTATTGTAAAAAAAAAACCTATTATGAAATGATCTCTTTTTTCACTGAATATAATAGCTCTGCAACGTTTTTCTTCAGACGTTTGTCCTCAGTCAGTAGTTTCAAGTCTGCTTTTTAATCAAATATATTGTTAATTTTGATATGATTGTGATTTAGCAAAAAAAAAAAGTAATGCTAAATGGTCTTGAAATAACCAGAATAATTATTATTAGCATTTTCTAGGAATAAGTAATACATTATTTGTCAAAATTAAAAGTTAAAATCTACATTCACAACAGAGATCCGTCTGACAGTTAACAACATAACTGTAATCTGTCATGTAAATGTTCAGCCTATCATATTCATAATCCCATCACTGTAAATCCATCACACATTTCCAGCTGTCCTTGCTCATTATGGTGTAAAGAAACTATCATGTTTTGATACCTACACACACACAAACACACTTTACATGAAGCCTTGTAAAAAAAAAAATAATTTACATACAGCTGCAAGAAGAAACAACTGTTTTAAAAGAAATTTAACAACAAAAGTATATAAAAGTATTTCTTTGTATTCCTATGTCCATCTCATATATCCAGTCACACTATATCCATTCTTTAATTTCTCTAAATCGCTCCGCTTATTTAGTTTATCTCCTTATTTTTACCTCACTGACTCATTAATCTCTTCTTTTCTCTCTCCATTTCTCTGATGAAAGTAGGGAAGACGGCAGTCCTTCTGAATGCTTGTCCCTACAGTCTAATTCAAACCCACACATAAAATGCAAACTGAACATACTTCTGCAATTATAAGAGAGGGGATGTATCACGCATGGTGTTCTATATTTAGCGTCTCCCAGTGTGTGAGTGTGTTTGTGTGTATGTGTTGATCAGTGTAATTATCACTATGGGGATTCAGTCCCTGACAGTGTGATTGCTCTGTTACATATTCCTGCAGCAAATGCTTAATTAGGGTAAGCTTGTCTCCTTTTTTTCTCTCTTACTTTCTCCCTTTAGCGTAGCATAAATTGGGAAGAGGAGAGTTTTCCCCTCCTTTTTTCTCTCTTTTTTTAGCAGGTTGTTTAGCTGCAGGGAGGGACAGCATGGCATCAATCCTGGATTAGAGACACCTACAGTGACATAGAAACTCAAAAGCACTGTTGCATAATCACAAATCAAATGGTAAGCCCTGGTAGACGTGCATGTAACTGCAATGCAGAAAATCTGCAAAAATCAGGTAATATTTTTCCAATAAACTGAAAAATATTATGTCTCATCCTTAGCCAGATATTCAGACTGTAGATAACTTATGGTGCAACAAGACACACATCAGAAACATATTTAAACTCTTCAAATCCCAGAGTTTATATTCACTGAACTTGTTATGTATTTATATTCACTGTTACCTATTTACTCTGGAGACTGTCTTGCAAAGACACAACACCAAAGTGACGTTGCACAACTATTCAGCTTCTTGCATTCATGCGAAAGTGGATGCAAAATCTTCTGGTGACATGTCACCAAAACAATCTCCAAAAATGTGTGCTTCCACATGACTTGAACAATCTCTTCAAGGCCAAACCTTTTCCCCCCCCCAAATCTAAGCCACATAGCTATGATTCTTAACCTTAACTGAGTAGTCATTATAGTTAAACTCAAGAAGGAAGCAAACAGTGAGTGAAACCTAAAAGAAAACTGTATGAGATGCATCACGAGTCTCCTTTTCTCAAGTCTACAAACACATTTGTTTCTACTGTTAGATCAAGACTTGTTGCTTCTCTGATGACAAATAGAAAACAGTGCTTATGAGATTTGAAGTATGCTTGTGCATTTGGACTAGTGAGCGCACAAGTGCTTAAGTTTGGTTGTTTTCTTGTTTAGTGTGTATGTTCTTTATTTTCAGGCAGATCACACGAGAGTTTAGGTTGGAGTTAGAAAGTAAGTTGTAAAGGTTCATGCATACAGAAACAAGTAAGTGTGTGTGTGTTTTGAGTCTGTGTGTCTGTATGTGTGTACTCTCTGACCTCGTTCTCTGAGGTTGCGGAACAGTTTGGAGGATCCTCTCCATACTGGGGGAGTGTCAGACAAGATCTTCTCCAGCTCCTGACATGCACACGCAAGAACATGCAATCACAATTACAACACACTGTAACAACACAAACGTCTTCATTCCAACTCATGAAGAGAGCAAGTTAAAAAGAAGATAAAAAACACAATTATGTTGGCAGGATTTTTATTATGGTACAACAAGAAATGTGTGAGATTGTTGCTTTTTTATTTGTCTATTTTGTGGTTTCCTAAAACTGGTTTTGTTGAGCTTATAGCTGACATTCTTCCGGTTACATGACTGTATAACATGTGTATATTGATACAAGCGTTGTGAAGCATATACAAACAGTAGCACAGATTAATTTTCGTCATCATCTTCAGGAATAGTCTCAAATCTTTTTAGATTTACTTGCACAGCTGGGACTCATCAATAGACAGATGGAGAATTTCCAAGTTACCTAACTATTTACAACAGTGCTGTTTTCAGGACAGTCTTCTTGTCTTTCTGTCTTAGGCTTATTCTCTTTTATCTGACCTTCACTTTAATTTAGCTTCTCTTGGGTGAACTCCAGTTTGAAATAATCCAGCTGACCCTCAAACTGTAAGAACCTTCTTTACAAGGACCCACCAGTAAACCTAGAGCTGCATTTGATGTTGACATTCCAGAAAATCAGCTTTAGGTAATAAAGAAAGTATGGGTTAGTTTTATAATGAACAAAACCATTAGGTCAGCTGAGTCATTATGACAGTGGTGGGGGGGGGGGGGGGGGGATATTACATGCTGCATAAGCTTATGAAAATGATAAAACTTCAAATGTATGCTGCAAACAAATCTAAAGAGGGACCAGTAAAATATTAGTGTATGCCTTCTTTTTTTTGGCCTTGCAGTGTATTGACAGTAATACAAATTTTAACATGCTGACAATACTGGTTTCCTTTTCTGCTAGTTGGGATCTAAACTTTGTTGTAAATACAAGGTCTGTAGCATGTCTAAAATGCAACAGTTGTATGACTGCATCATGGAAAGAAGGATTTTAAGTGTGTCTCCCACCTGTTTGGTCAGGGACCTCCAGGGCCTCTTGTCTACCAGGGAATGAGACAAAAGAGGAGAGAGAAAGAAGGAAAAGAGAAGATGAGACTTTGGGTGGGCTTGGTCAGATAACATCTGTATGATCTAGAAATGGGTCTTAATGTGCCGGGTACAGTCACAACACACACATGCATGCACACGCACTCACTGTATATACTCTCATCATCACAGGCCCATTTGTACCGTCTAAAGTGCTTTGTGCTTGGCTTTGTAGTATGTGGAATGTCCCAGTAAAAGCACATACTACTTTTGTTCTGTTTTATACAACAAAGTTCATCTAATTCAACTTCAAAGGGCACATTAGAGGATGTTGACTGCCGAGTGGGTATGAGCAGCTGTATCGTATGACAGCGAGCCAAGGGTTGATGTAAACACACACATACAGGTGCATAGTTTGCACGCAATTCAATCATGTGTCAACTAAAAATAGAAATAGATTCACTTTGTTAGTTTGTGATAACCTCAATGTGTGATGACATTTTTAGTCCTATAACCAGACAGGATTAATCTCAGTTTATTGCCCAGCTTAGATATTTACAGGGTAAGGGAGAGGGTAAAAGAGAAAAAATGGAATGTGAGTCTGTGTGTGTCTGACTAACATTAACCTCAGACTAAACAATAGCTGTAAAGCCATCTGCTTTGAGGCTGGCTGGCTTGGGCTAATCTGTTACAACTGGCAGTAGGCTGACAGAAACTGCAAAGATGTGCTTAAGCTCATAATTCTAAAGTTTTTTAAGACATGGCAAACTAAAACTCTTTTATTTCATGCAATGACATACAAACAGATAACAAATGCAAATCTGAGATGATGATAACAAACTTTAAACATGAATTTATGTTAAAAATTGTGTGTAAGAGCCCTTCTTGGATTCATTCTGAGGTGTTCTTTGGATAGGATGAAGACTGCATGTTACAAAAACAAAATAATAGCACAGAAATAAAGGCATTTAGTTTCTTTCAAAGAAGCATGGAGTTTTGAAGTTTTTTATATCTATGAATTTATATTTAACAAGATTTCAGAAAACATTGGTTATTTGCTCCTCCAAGGTGGAAAGGGTAATCTAGATCACTGCCTGGTTCCAGGAATCTTTTAAAGGGTTCTTTACTATGGGACGAAAGTAATAATTTTGCCATTAGAGCTTCTAATTAAAACATAATGCCCACAATCACTGGCAAAAATTTAAAAAAAATACAACTGCTTGGCAGTCTGCGCTCTCTGAGTGAGTCTAGTATTGTTGCTGAATTCATGTTGACTAAATAATCAAAGAAATTGTAAAACTTTATGTTAGAATTCAGTATGCAAACGTCATTTGAAGTTTTCTAAAATGCCATAAAAACTTGCTGTAAAGACTAATCTGTAATTTGTCAGTTCATGTGTTTTAACAATGTGCACAGAAATGATTTTCAGTATTTTCACTGACCAACTTCATTGTATTTAGAAATTCAAATCAAACTACAATTATTTTTATTTTCTTAAGAAGATGATGCAATCACCTCGGAGTAATGGACCCTTTCCATCCATGCTTTTTGGTAATTCATGCAGTTCACTTTTGGCTCTACCAGACATCAGACTTAGCATGTGATGATGTTGCACAGAAACCCATCCAACAAGATAGATGTTGATGCTCGATAGAAACAATATAAACGCATGCATAGCCAGTTGAAAATTGAAAAAAAATTTAAGGTTTAACTCAAAGAAGGAATTTTGCTTTTTTTTTTAGAACAAATATAAAACATATAAATACCAACAGTTCATGAAGACAAGTTAAATGTATAGAAAAATGTACACAAATGCCTACAGAGAGAGTTCTGAACAAAACAACTAAAGCTAACTTCTATGTTTGATACATACTTCTTGGTTCACTCATGGTAACCGACTCGATGAAGTTCTGTGGGGTCATGTACAGTTGTCCATCATACTCCACAGAGCTGAAAATGCGAAAACGGTACTCATGGGAAGACATGTACACATCTCCATCCTCAAAGTCATACGGACGTGCCTGTAGACAAGAATCCAAAACAGGCCATCATTCAGAATGTAATTGCTAGCAGTTGTTTAGATAAGTGTTAGTTTGAAATGAAAATGAATTAAAATATACTTTATTTATCCAAGAAGGAACTTGTAAATTAAAATAATATTGCACAATTGATCTTGACAATATCAACTTCAGTTCACTAAAAACCTGTATAACAGAATATGACTGAGTGTAAAAATATCTTTGTATTGATCCATAATTTGACATTCAGAAAACAAAACCACATAAAGTAGTAAGAAATTAATTTTACACAGTGATCATATTTTGAGTGTGAGCTTCCTATGCCAACAGCCGTACTGCATCTCATAAGAACTGCAGAATCCAAGCCACATGCACCTCCTCACTGCTTTTGAACTTTTATAATGAGGATATCCATCTATTCTTGGCACCAACTCTCCCCATTTAGCTCTCTGAGATTATAAATAGAGTCAACACCCCTGGTGCAGTGAAACAGGAGAACAGTGCCACACATGAGCACAGACACACACCAACACAACTTTCTACTTGATTAGCCTCTTTTTCTTACTCGCTTTCTCAATGAGGAGCCAGGGCTTCAACTTGATTAGCTGCAGTGTAGAAGAGCTGCTGTGCCAATGGATTGGGCTGCATGAAGCTGATTAATTAGCAGAGAAGTTTCCAAATTTAAACCCGTTTGGCTGCAGGCCCCAGCACTCAGAGGTTACTGCTCAGCTCAGCGAACATGCTAATGAGCATGCAAGTTCATTCATAAAGCTTTGATGCTGGCTTTACCGAGGGAGCTCTAGATGGCAAGAATATGAGATGAATGCTTGGCTTCATGGGAATGCACTGTAATCAAGTTTAAGAGCGTTTACACCCATGGGTTTGACTAATGAATCAAGTTTGTAAAGTTCTGCAAAAACCACAAGGTTCACATTCTAATGCTGAACAACATGCTGCAAAAAGTATCTAATCATGCATGAAGAAAGAGTACTTCAAGGACTGTGAGTACCAAGCAGAGTCTGTATTACGCTGTGTTCATGTATAGTTGCCTGCGCAGACCAACTGTCAGGGTCCTGACGAAGATTATTAATAGCTCAATGAATGGGTCACCGTCCCATCCTGCCTGAAAGCAGCCACCGTCATACCTGTCCCCAAAAAACCCACAATAAGCAGCCTGAATGACTACAGACCAGTAGCACCAACCTCTGTAGTCATGAGGTGCTTTGTTTTACTAAACAAGCTAGTTTTACACCACCTCACTTCCCACCTACCCGAGAGCTTTGACCAACACCAATTTGCCTACAAGGCAAATAGGTCAACAGCTGACACTGCTGTTATTGTGCTCACACTGCTGTGAGCCACACAGAGGGAAGAGGAAACTATATCAGGATGCTTTTTGTGGACTTTAGTTCAGCATTTAACACCATCCTGCTGAACATCCTTATCAAGAAGATGACTGACCTGGACTTCCCACCGATTACCGGTGCCTGGATTAACAGCTTCGTGACAGACCGTCCACAGACAGTGAGGGTGGGGCCTCACACATCCTCCATTCATACGCTCAGCACAGGTTTCCCTAAGGCATGTGTGCTGAGTCCCTTCCGGTTCACACTGTACACTCATGACTGCACCGACTTCCACGACTCAAACATCATCATCAATTTCCAAAACTACTACAGTGGTGGGTCTCATTTCCAGTGGCAATAAGACGGCGTACAGGGAGGAAGTCCAGAGACTGGTCACGTGGTGTTCAGTGAACAACCTCTTGCCATACAACAACAAAATGAAGGACATAATGATGGACTGAAGGAAGAGGAGAGCAGACAACGCCACACTGCAGATTAACGATGTCGGCGTGGACAGGGTCCCCTCTTTCAGGTTTCTGGGTGTTCATGTTGCTGACAACCTGACATGGCACATCAACACAGCAGCAGTGGTCAGCAAAGCTCAGCAGAGACTACAATTCCTGAGAATGTTAAGGAAGCGTCACCTGGAGGCAAATCTGCTGAGAACTTTCTACCGTTCCACAGTAGAGAGTGTGCTAACCTACTGCATTACAGTGTGATATGCTGGCTGCACTGGAAAGGACAAAAAAAAGCACTGCAGGGGGTCATAAAAGCAGCAATCAGCCCCCTGCCCTCCCAGGAAGAGATTGCAGACACTCAAGGGCTATAAAGGGGAAAAGTGGCTCCTCCAGGATCCATCACACCCGATCATAGCCTCTTTAACCTGCTGCCCTTTCACTGACGGAATAAGGTTCTGAGGCAATGCACAGACTCAGAAAAACTTTTATCCCTGGGCTATCAGGCTCCTAAGCAAAAAATGACTACAACAGTATATAAACAATAAGTGCAATATGGGAATGATGAGTGGGTGAACAACTGTTTTAGTATATTTTTAGTATTTTTTAGTATCTTGTTAGCATGATGTAATTTTATTTATATGTTGACTAACTTGTTGCTCTATAGATGAGGGAATTCTGAACCAATCCCGTTTTAACATTATGTGCAAAGACAACAAAGTAAATTTTTATTCTCTTCTTATTCTTGCCATGTAGCCACACCAAAACTGCATTCCTTTGCCTGGTTCTGTCTGCAGAGCAGATGCTCCAGGTGCTTTCCCTGCAGGTAACCTTTTGTTTATCCTTTCACATCTGCAGCTTTTCATCTGCTTTCCTTAGTTTTCTCCATTTAAATGTCTCTATAGATTTCAACCTCTACTTTCAACTTTAGTTATTTAATTTAAGTTAGATGTTTAATCAGAAGTGTCAGAAATTGCTGACTGTTTCTCAGTTAATTTTCCTGATTGCTGGCCACCATACACTTTCTGAAATTTAATAAGAGTTTTCCCAGTTACCTCTTTACAACTAGGTGCAGATGCTGGGCTGGTAATAGAGCCACTTCAGAAATGTTTAAACTTCAGGTATTTCCAAAAATTCTACATTCTTTTCCACAGTCAGAGAGCTACCACAGATGTTTAACTACAGCTGTGTTCTTTATCTTTACAAGCAAGTTTCTTCCTATTTCTTCCAGCCTAATTATTCTATATCTATACAAAGTAATAGATGGCTGTGTTTTCCTTTCCCCTTTGGAAATATCTTGTTACAGAGCTGACTCATGTCTATACCCCCAGCCCCACCCCCAACCAGTCAAAGACATGAACAGTTTTACTTATTAAGTACTTGTAAAACAGCTACAGTTAACCAATGCATTGTATATTAAATACAGCACAGACAAATAAGGCAGCATAGTTGTTACTAAAAGACAAAAACAGAATTAACAAATAAAATAGATTTTAAAAATTCACCAACTCACGGTGCTTACCCATTAAGTGCCTTATTTACCAACAATAGGACCTCTAAACCACTTCTTTAATATAGGGAGACCCGTCAAAGGTATTCAAGGAAATGTGGTCTCACATGCTTGTTCAAGTTAAAAAACAAGACCTGGGTAACATCTTCATAAACTGTTTTACAATAGGCCAGTCGTGATGTTTAAAGACACACTACGTAACTCTCTGACCTCAAAACTCATTTCTGACTTGTTTGATGGCACAGTAACATTTATTATACTCATTTCTGGAGCCGTTGCTGCCCCACAGCGTCCAGAGCCTGATAAACCGCACTTCACAACTCTTGCTTCTGGGATGCCACATAACGTTTCAGCTGAGTTTTGCTTTACACACTGTATCACACATCCGCAGCCAGATATAAACACAGGCTGATTAGGAAAAGAAATGCAAGAAGACATGATTGAAGGAAGACAGTAAACAAATGATCGAAAGGAACAGAGCAAGAAATAAGACAAGGGTCGATATTTCTTTCAATCATTATGAAGTGCTTCGAGAGAGTGATGCTGACTCACATTCAGAGCTGCCTACTGGTCACACTGGACCCCCTGCAGTACGCCTACCGGCCCAACAGGTCCACCTCAGATGCCATTGCCGCTGCACTGCACATCTCCCTCTCACACCTGCAGAATAAAGACTCCTACATCAGGATGCTCTTTATTGACTACAGCTCTGCATTCAATACGGTCATCCCTCACAAGCTCACCCACAAACTGTTCTCCCTCAGACTACGTCCCATCCTCTGTGACTGGCTTCTGGACTTTCTGACTGGCAGGCCTCAGTCTGTCATGATAGGGAACAGAACCTCAGCCAGTATCATCACAAACGTTGGCACACCACAGGGGTGTGTTCTCAGTCCCATCCTCTACACCCTGTTCTCTCACGACTATGCAGCCTCCCACAAGGACAACATCATCCTGAAGTTTGCAGACAACACCGCTGTGATAGGACACATCACAGGTGGGGACGAAGCAGCCTACAGGAGGGAGGTGGCCTCTCTGGTGACGTGGTGTGAGGACAACAATCTCACCCTCAACACAGACAAGACCAAGGAGATGATAGTGGACATGAGGAAGGAGAGGAACACTCATCATCCACTGCTTATCCGTGGGCTGGAAGTGGAGAGGGTGAGCAGCTTCAAATATCTGGGGGTCCACATCAGCGAGGACCTCACCTGGACACTTAACACCACACAGCTGGTGATGAAGGCTCAGCAGCGGCTGTACTTCCTGAGGAGGCTGAGGAAGTTCGGCATGTCACCGAAGATCCTCAGCAACTTCTACAGCTGCCTCGTTGAGTCAATCCTGACCAGCTGCATCACCGTGTGGTACGGCAGCTCTACTGTCACGGAGCGCAAACGCCTGCAGAGAGTGGTGAAGACTGCATCTAAGATCACCAGGACTCCCCTTCCCTCTCTGCAGAGCATCTACCAGCGCAGAGTCCTCAGGAGAGCTGCCTCCATCATCAAAGACCCCACCCACCCTCAACATGGACTGTTCACTCTCCTCCCCTCAGGCCGGAGGTACAGGAGTATGAAATGCAGGACTAGCAGACTCAGAAACTCTTTCTTTCCCTCAGCCATCAGACTCCTTAACAGCTAACAGCAGACTGGAGTCTCTAACAACGGACTGTAACATTTACACATACTGACTGTTTACATTATCAATGCACCTTATTATTATTATTCAGTATTTGCACATGTATCATACCGTCTATCTCATGACAGTTCTTTTTTTGCACAATTAATCATTCAATGCTGAATGTTGCACAGTTTATGTAGCACGCTGCACATTATGTACATAGATTACTTTACTTATATTTTACCTACAGTTTATATTTTATGTTTACTCTTTTGCATGCTCTTCTTAAATTAGTCTTTTCTATATACTTTGAATATTTATGGCATTCAGTGTGGACGGCAAAGTAAGAATTTCACTGTACAGGGAAACCTGTTTCCTTACTGTGCAGGTGACAATAAACGCTTTGAATATCAAGCTCACTTTTACTGGCTGGAGTTTTCAGAGTCAAGGTAGGATCCAAGGTGGATGCTGACTTAGAAGTCGTTAGGGGGCACGATACTTAGACAATTTGCTAAAGTTCCATAATGTGTCTTTAAAAACATGCATCACCCCTTCAAAGTAGCTGAATACAAAAAGGATTCGGTCTTGGATAAAAGCCTCAGTTTAAATAATTTTCTACACTTAAGCAGTTGTTTCTTTTATTGAAAATTACCATACAATATCACACACAGGCTTTCTAAATATTACTTGCACAGAAATTCATGGTCATCCAGATCCATATGGAAGGCATTACAGGCTCCACAGGGTTTTTAGATCAGGATGTTTATTATTCACATAAAAAAACCCGAAGAAGTTCATAGCCATCCAAGTTTTTTTTTTTTTTTTTTTTTTTGAGACAAACAGTGAGTTAGGACACTGAACTGCTGAATTTAAAATTAAATTAAATCAGAAAAATATCTTCATTACTATATTATATACTGCTTATACTTCATTACTTATTATAGGGCACTGGAATACTATTGTTTCCTGTTTGTCATTTCTGTACATTTAATAAAAATTGCCAAATGATGTAGCACTGATGTCCAAGACTGATTTCCCTCTGAGACAATGAAGTTAATCATACTGTATAATGGAGAATATTAGCCAAACAATGGATCTCTGGGGTTCTCCACAATATGAAATGGGCTGAAGACCAAACACAATCACCAAGGCTGAAAGAAAAACATCTGTCTTTGTCTTACCTAAACCACCCCAATCCAGAGCCTTGAATCTAAACTGTGTTTAGATCAGTTTTGAGGACTAAAAGCATAAGAATTGTGACATTTCTGGAGTCTGTGGCCACTTTAAGATGTCATGGACATGTTTCAGAAAAGGAATGATTCTATTCCCAGTTATGACATTTTGGCTGTGTTTCAGTCCACACTGTATGCTGATGCAGTTCACCTGTTTAACCTGTTGAAACTGTAAATGGCATCATCATCTTGGTTGTTGCTTAGCAACAATCACAACATGCCAATGCCTTAATAGCAGTGTTGTGTTAGTTACTGAAAAAAGTAACTAGTTACAGTTACTACTTACTTCATTCAAAAAGTAACTCAGCTACTTTGTTGATTACTTACATCAAGAAGTAATGGGTTACTGTTAAAAGTAACTTTTAGTTACTTTTGTAAAAGAACATTCTAAAAAATTTTCCCATTAATATCCTTATAATTTAATTTGGCTACAATGTTGTACGAAATACAAAACAAACACAAAGTAATTTTTCAAAACTAATTTATTTAACTTAGGCCAGCAGATTATTTGAGGAAAAAAAAAGTAATATAACAGCTGCTTAAAAATCAAATCTGTGCTGCATGTTGTGCCTCCATCTTTCTCTTACTCTTAATTATTTTTTAATTTTCAAGATCGGCAGCCGCCAACGGCACAGGCCATCCAGGGCGGCCAGAGCAAAGGGCCCAGGGCCCAAACAGCCCAGAGGCACCAGGTCCCCCCCAGACAACCACCCGGTGTGGGCCAGCACCCACCCCGATGTTCCAGCCGCACCACCCAGTAACCAGGGCACCATCAACCCCTCCCCCCGTCCTTCCACACCCTCACTCTGCTTTGCTTTATAGTCACCAACTTTTGTCAACAGATCTTTATTTGCATTTACTCATTTATCCTTGATAATTTGTACTGCACCAATATGCGTTATTTTTTCTTTAGAAATTGATCAAATATAATTAAAATCTATTAAATAGACTGTGATCCAGAAAAAAACTTGATTGCAATGACTATATTAAGCTTTGAGAACTATTTTGTTTGGTAAGTTCACCACCAGATAGCAGAGTACTAAATTAATTTATTATTAGTCAGAGTCCTGATGTAAACTAAATAATAAACTAAATGAGTTAATTCAACAGATCTTATGTTTTTCTAATACAAAACCAGTGTTTTCAGTGGCACTTAGAAATCAACAGTTTGTTTTAGAAATGGAATAACACATGTCTTCAGGGGTGGTAATAATGATCACACACTTGACATCATTTGGTTTAGCTATTAGTTTATCCATCAGTCTTTCTCTGGCTTCCCAGGTGTGGCTCAAATGTGTGCACAATCTGAAGAATTCTATGCAAAGGCATTCGTATGTGCACTGTCTGAGCAGAAACCTGCATGTAATTTATCATTTTTAAACTGTGGTTATTTAAGTGTTACTTCTAAAAGTAGCATAAATCTACCTAAACAATTTCACATTATATGACTTTCTTATATTTCTACTCTATTTCACATTTTGCAGGCAGTAAACAGTAATTGCATTTCCACTCTGTGTACTTAACAACTTCAATGAGAATTTTTCTAATTTGAATTGGTGATATTTCTTAACTAATAAATAATTCTCTAATATTAACAATTCAGTAACAGGGAACTACAGTTTTGTAACTGGTTTTCATCTTTTAATAAACATAATGCATATATGTGAATGGTTTAATGATTACACTAATATTATTATTGTCATTTTTTGTGATACTCATGTTGCACGATAATACTTTTGGAGCATCATTATATTGATTCTGGTGTATCTTTACTAACCCGCAATGCATGAGTTTTATTTGTGGCATAATATAGCGGACATATCTTTGCAGCTGTGTAGTTTAAGCTGTCCCTGCACACAACTGCCCGTGTGACAACATATTCAGCGTGTGGCAATTTCAGCACCAGCAAAAGCGGAGAGCGCCATCTCTGCATCTGCGCGCGCATGTCGTCCTGCAGCCAAACAGTGAGCAAACTGTTTCCACTGGGCGTGAGGGAAATAAGTGACAGCAGTTTAGCCGAGAGAGAGAGAGAGGAAAAATTGAAGGAAAAGGAAGCGACAGCACGACTATAGAACAGACGTTGGCTCATTTATATGGGTCTAATCTTGGTGGAGAAACATGAAAATACTCAACGCTGTGTGCCTTTTCCCTCCTTCACCGACAAGTCGTTTTGATTCCAAAGGCCCCTATGTCAACAAAAAACATTCTGAAACAGCGACCCACCACCTTGCTACGTGTCACTAAAGCCAAACAGCTTTTATTCCTTGCCACTCACTCTCTCTTTGGCCGCGACGGTCGGGATGGACGGCAGCAACCCGTTGATGCTGTCCCTCCTAATCCTCTTCCTGCCTGTGCCGCTCGTCATATCTTTGTAGAAGTAAAGTGCCATGGCGCCTCCCGCTGCAACGCACATCCCGACTGCCAGGCATCTCCGTGTCCTGGCTACATTAGCCGTTTGACCAACGATTAGCTCGCTTCTTGTCCCCGACCACAGGTTTAGCCTGCCGGCCAGTGCTGCCACTCTACGGAAAGCTGCCATTGTTGCAGTTGGTGCTGCTGCTGTGCTGCTGTGATTGTAAGTTTCAGGGCAGCTCAAAAACTATCGCGTTTCATAGGTTTCATCGCGAGATGTGCGGACAGTGTTGCTGGCGAAGCTACAAAGCAAAGCTCACAGGGAAGGATGATGTTTAAGTGAGTGAAAGTGAGTCATTTATCTGATTCAGTTAGGAGTTTAGTGTAAACATGTAAGGGCAGAACTGGTACATACGTTTGTTTGGATAAGATTTTGACTTTGACTAATAGCCACGGGATTAAACGCATAACATAACCAAAATACACAGAAATAGAAGCCTAGTTTGAAACTAATACCAGAAACACATAAAAGTTTCGTCTACAGTCAATTTAAAAAAAAAAAAGGGATCCACATTTAATTGGAAACAGGTCAGTAAATGGATGTAGAAAGGAGTTTAACCATTCTGTGAAAGACAGTGGGCAACCAGATAAACACGTTAAGAATAATATGAACTGATGCAAAAATTAAAGAACTTTGTCATTTCTTAGATAAACTTAATATTATTAATATCACTAAAACAATAAAGGCTGATGACTGATTGGTAAGTATGTCCCTGTCTTGACTGTTATGAAATAATATCTTTTTAATGGGGGAAAAAACGGGGGGCAGCTTTAAGAACAAATAAAAATTTCTAAGTGTGTGATCGCCATGTTTGTACTATTATCCAAATATTACATGAGTTTAACGTTGCTGTTGTCAGTTTATATCTATATTTTATTTATTTTATTTATTATTTATGTTGGAAACTATGCTTAGGCCACTATCACAGTCTTCTAAAAGTATGTTATTACTGTTGCTGTGTTTTTATTTATAGTTGCTAAGTTTGTTTTATTTTATTTATTTTTTTTGTTGTAAACTGATCTGCAGGAGTAGTAGTGAGGCTGGCACATATTCTATTGGAGCAAGAAGCACATTGTCTTTCTTCACTAAGGTTCTTAAGTAGCTTTATTGGAGTTGTGGAGGATGTATTTCTCCATAAGTTCTAATGACACTGATTTTTAGCCACTCTTTCATGGAGGCCATTTCTGATGAGGCTTCAGTGAACAATAGATAAATCAACTGATTATTAAAGACATTACATTCAAATGCTGTTGTAGATATTTTTTAACAGTCAGTCTTCTTTATACTCCACTTCTCTAGTTTCCTTAAATTATTCAAGGGTTCACTGCACACTGCTGACATATGCAAAAAGTTTGGCAAATAGTGTTTCTGGGAATCACATTGATGATGCCAATATGGAAACTGACAGCTGCAACTCTGAAATCAGTTAAGTAATGGGCAATTGTATAAAGTTACTTTCTGACTGTGTACTTTTAAAAACATACAATAAAAAGTCAGAGAAAAGAGCAAAGCAACTTAATGTTATCTTCAGTATCTTAAAAAAGTGGTTATGACTAAAGGCTGGAGTTCACATGAAAGACGTCTCAGTTTACATGGCAGAAAACGATGAATGACCAATGAGTTCAACATTTGCCATGTCTTCGCTTTTCATTGAAGGTCAGCATTGGTATCAGATTTCTAGTAGTAAGTGAGGATCAAAGCAGCCAATGGAGAGCAGATATCAAACAAATATCAAAGATGAACTCTTCATTTAAGTCTTCACATGTTGGACTAATGTTAACTTGATGGGGCTTTTCTGGTGACTTTGATGCTGACAGAATAAAGGGGAGAAGTCTGAAGGTTGGTCCTGTCACCTGTTCACACATGAAGCACAGAGGATCACTCTACTGTTTAGATGAAAACAGATCAAACAATGACTATCAAAACCTCTTGGTTAAATTAAGCACTTTAAAAAATTGAGAATGATAAACTCTAACAATAAAATAAACTCTTTATTTGTTCTTTTGTTTTCTGATTTGTGCATAATCCAAAATAGGATAGTATCACAGTTTTTTATGAAAACAAAATTTTCTGATGGGTAGCTGTAGGTTGTTTTCGTATTTCATATAAAATTAAGCTCATCATGGCTGATATCAAATTATCACAATTTAATCGATATATAGATTGTGCATACACTCATTTGATAATGTTTCTTTTATCAAACTGAGACGGTTACAGGCACATAAAACTTATTAAAATGCAATAACAGTTCCATCTGCTTTTTAAATAACTAAACAAGAGATCATGGAATGAAATTCCTGTTTAAAGGGCCCTCTCAATTCTGCCTATAGGACCCCTGGAGTTCCTCAGACCCTAGTTAGGAGAAAACTTGCATTAATAACCTCTAGGCTACGTTTTCAGTTATTCCATTACCATTGTATTCGATTATAGGCTGTGATTTCTTTGTGTGTGTCTGTGTGCGTGCGTGCATGTGTGGGGGTAGGGGTATAACCCTGAGGGTCCCTTTCTCCTCCTCCTCATCATCATCACCCTCCTCCTCATGCTGTGGTCGCTACATGCCTGACTTCTCTCTGTGGCCACAAACAGAGCAGAAAACATATATATTATAATTTAAAGCAGATCACGTGACCCTGGGAGCTGCTCACTTGTGACTGAGTGTGAGGATGTGGCGTTGAAGACTTCATTGAGGCCAGGTCGATATCCAATACATCTGATCAGCCTGAGGCAATTCCGATCGATCCATGTCTCCTTTAAAAAAGTTCTTTTTGTGAGAGTGTGCATGTTGTCATTAATACTAATGAACCGAGCGAGTGAGGGAGAGGGACTCTTGCCGCGTTACGCCCTTTCTCTCTCGTGCACGAGTAGAGGCATGCATAAAATATATTAATGTGTTTTTGTCATGCTGCAGAAATGGGCATGGGTAAAAAAAAAAAATGATCCATGCTCCTCGACCACACGCACGCGTACACACCTTTGCTCCTGCAACTCATTTATCAACGGGACTCCCAGGAGAGGGGTGTTGCGTGTAAGGGAAGCTGCGTGGGCGCGTGTGGTTACGTCTATGAGAGTGTTTTTATAGCTGCCGAAATCAATGGCATATAGGAGTCCCTGCACCAGGTTTTCATAAAATAAATAAATAGAAGAAAATAATCATGAGCTGCTTTCCGTTTAGTAAGACAATGAAACGAACATTCTAAACGTTGCAAATGCCAAGTTAGTTTGCTGCTATTTATTTTTCTTGTGGCTAAGTGACCCATGTCTGTAGGCTACTGCATGTTGCGTAAATATGGATAAAGTTTTAAGAAATAGCCAAAATATGCCTTTTCATGCAGTTTATGTCTCCTCCCGAAGTTCTTCAGTGTCAGGTGTCGGGGTATTTTCTAAGTTTGCAGTTCAAACAGGTGTACTCTGGTTGTTTTTGCCTGATCGCCTTACAAGATCCCTGCGCTTTGAAGATTGAGTGTCTTTGATTCGCCTTTTAAAACCACAATTAAGGATATATGGGCTCCTGCGCCGTTCAAAGCATCATGAAAAGATCAATGAGGGGATTGACAGTCAAGTGATGTCGTTTGCACAGGTGTGTGTGGGTGAATGTGTACGATTGTGTGTGCAGACCAGAGCCAGTGTGTGTCTGTGCGGGCGCTGTAAACGTGCGGCAGAGTCACACAAAACGGGAGCAATAAATCAACAGCCGGGTGCGAAAATTACGCAAATGGGGGTTTTCCTCTGTTTCTGGCTGCACCTGAGTCACTTCGACATCGAGCCGCGGGGTTGTAAAGCGTTTAGGATAGTGGCGATGTCACTTTCATGCTGTTTGACACAGCCTTTACACTTTCTTTTCTCTACCGAGTCTGTTTATAGCGCACACAAGTTGTAGCACTCCCCCCTGCGAACCTCAAACGAGCACACAGATCATTCATATGCACCGCTTAAGTGCCCACAAGCACTGCGAATCTGTCCATTTCAGCATCAGAAAAGTCGTGTTGCTGGAGGGGATTTCAGCTACGGGAAAATAAGCCTGTCAGTCTAATTTTTATTAGTTTTAATTTCCTCTCAGAGTCCCTGTGCTGTCAGCGCTGAAACTGAACATCAAAGGTGAGACAGCAGAGCAACGAGCGGAGGGATGGAGGAGAGCAGAAATTTGCCATGAAGGAGGAGACTGGGGCGCATTTAAAAGGCAACTCATGGTGAACATGAGGCAATACATTATATAGTTGTGGAACGAGGCGCACTTGTATCAGCGAGCTTTACACTGCAGTTGCTGCAGGGAAACGGAGAGTACAGCAAAAAATAGATAAAAAAATAAGCCGAAGTGAATTCAGCAGGAGACAGCGAGAGGAAACCCTGACCAGAGCAAAAGGGGAGTATCCCGTGAGGAGGAGAGAGAAGGATAAATAGCAGAGGGGAAGAGAGGAAGGGAGACGGAGTGCTGCAACCGGCGACACAGCTCCCATATATATTAAAACAAAAACACAAGAATTTAATCGCAATTAGATGGCAATCTAATAAACGGTGCGCCAAAACACGCACTCACTGGGGATATTCTCTGCTCGCACATTTAACTTTTCTTTTCCATCGCTTCACGGGCTCACCCTCGTTCGCTCGCTTAGGCTATACAGAGGCTCTTTGCTCATCTCTTGGACCTCGACCTGGATCTCCTGCTGCAAGCAGGATCGGGTGTTTTTACTGTGATGGGGCCAGCGGCCGAGGTTGGGAGCTTCACCAACGGATTTTTGGACAGCTTTGGGGCTGCGGGTGCCGCTCCGGCTCCCGTCGGCTCTCATTTTGTTCTTACCCCAGCCGGAGCTGTGGACTACAACTCTGTAACCGGTCTGATGATGGGAGGACAGGGGCAAGAGCGGGAGCACCTGGTGTCCGCGGAGAGGCTGTCCCGAAGCCTGGCGGATCTCAGCCACTTAAAAGGGATTCTGAGGCGGAGGCAGCTGTACTGCAGGACTGGCTTCCACCTGGAGATCCACCCCGACGGCATGGTGCAGGGCACCAGGAAAGACCACAGCAGATTCGGTACAGACCCATTCACAGTTAGGGTATTTTCAGTGGTATGGTGTTGTTGCCGTTTAACCAACTAGTAGTAGAAGTATCCTGGAGGCTTTACATTCATAGATCTAAAAATCAGATCAATTTATCTGTGATCTAGTAGTATTAAACAAAAACATGAATAATAGTGATAATAAAAGAAAAATAGAAGGTCAATAGATTTTAAATCACAAAAAGGACAATCGCTCTCATCCCTATGACCATCGTAGCTTGTAAAGCCATGATCTTTTGATTAGGCTACTTGCAAAAAAAAAAAAAAAAAAAAAAAAAGAAAAGAAAAGAAAAGAAAGGAAAAGAAAATGGCATTTTAAGACAGATTTCTCCAAGTCGGACAACAGTTAGAATGTTTTATGTTTACATATTTCTACTATCTTTTTCTAGGTTAGATTACACCAGCTCATCAGAAATACAGCCCCAGTTCGTGACACATCCAAAGTAGACCAGAGATTCTTTACTGCAGCTTTCAGGTTGTTGCATTTTCAGTTCTCAGTTCAGCCCATTTCAGTTTTTGATGTAAGAGCTCCAGTTTTGCATCCCAAGAGTCACACCTGGTCCCTATACAGTGTAGAGTGGTACTTTGCGGTTATTGAATGCAAAGATGAAATTTGATGTGTTTGTATAAATGATCTGAAAAGACTAATTTCATATTATATATAATAATTATATTGACTTAAATATTTTTGTGTTCAAATGTGAATGTGATTAATGTGTGTGCAGGTATTCTGGAGTTCATCAGTCTTGCTGTGGGACTTGTCAGCATCAGAGGGGTGGACAGTGGCCTTTACCTCGCCATGAACAGCAAGGGAGAGCTGTACGGATCAGTAAGGATACCCTTATGAACATACATTTAACATACACATTTTCACATAAATTTCATGTTGTATAGGTACTTTTTGTGACCAGTATGGATGCTTATAGCCAGTAGGGGGCACTTTTTGCACCATAAACCTCATATTTCTTTGTCTGCTTGTCTTTCTGTTTTGCAGGAAAAGCTGTCAGCAGAGTGTGTTTTCAGGGAGCAATTTGAGGAAAACTGGTACAACACCTACTCTTCAAACATCTACCGACATGGTGAAAAAGGGGCGTTCTACTTTGTTGCATTGAACAAAGATGGGACATCTCGAGATGGGACGAGGTCAAGACGACATCAGAGGTTCACTCACTTCCTACCGAGGCCCGTAGACCCAGATAGAGTCCCAGACCTGTACAGAGACATACTGGGCCAGAGCTGAGACCAAAGGAGTCCCTTGACCATATCAAAAAGCTGGTCTGAGCTAAAAGGCGAATCAAGGGCACCTAATATCATCCACCTTCTTAAGGGAGATACAGGATCTTTTTGATCTGGACAAAACAGGATTGTCGAAATTGCACCAAGTCAGCACTCCACCCTGCTGGAATGGAGGAAGGAGTGAAAAAGTAAACAGGTCTTGGAGTTTTAACAGTACCAAGAATCTTTTTGTGGAAGATGTAGAGACCCATCAGAGAAACGGAAACTTTGGGCTTTGAATATTGCCCTTTTGGTGGCCTATGCAAAGGCCTCTGTGGCCAAATGGATGATTTCTGGATTTCTTTTGTTTTAACAAATGAACCCCAAATACGTGCTGGTCCAGACTGCATGTTCAAATGGAAACATATGAGGATTAGATGAGATTAACCCCTGGCTGCTAGTAGCTTTTTACTGCTGTGGCTGATGAGTCTTGTCAGTTACACTACTATCAGTAGGCCTTTTTATTTCACTCAAACATTAATGAGGCTGCTAAGTATACATTTCATTAACTTACACAATCCACTAAAACATGTTGCTGGTACGTAGATAAAGGTAGTTTCATGCACTGGAAAGCAGCCTTGCTTGTTTTGAGAAAGAGCTCTTGGACAAAAATAGATGCTGCTCAGAGATTCTGACTCTTCAGCAAAGTACTCAAGGAAGAAGAGAAGAAGGAGTTTCATAATGACTTCTATTGTAGTCTCCTGTGGTGGAATACTTTGTGTTCTGTTGAAACACTAGAGACTCATTTTGATACCCACTGAAGGAATTCAGCTGCTGTCCAATTGACTGCAGTCGAGCAACGTGCATGGGACCCACAGACACCTTTACAAACATTTTGACAGATTTTATTCTTATTTATGAGTTTTTTTTTCTTTGGCCATACAGTATATTTATTTCATATATTTATTTATTTTGAGAATATATTTTTACAAGTATGAGGTCAAATAAAAAAAAGTATCAAGAACCAGCAATGAAATTGTTTGTGTTTATTAATCTGCTATTTTGTGTTGCTAAAGTTTGTTGAAGGAGGCTTTTTCTTGAGCTTTCCTTGACTTTGTATTCATAGAGGGAACCAGATTACAGCTTTAGGATTCAATCTGTGAAATTAGTCAGCTGGGTTAGTGATGAAACCGATTCTCCTCAACCACACAGCTCTTAATTACTGTTCTGAGTAAATTATTGAGTCACAGTGTTGCAGAACGATGTGTCAAAGATTGTATCTTAAATTTTCTTATAATGCAACCTGAATTAACCTTGCTTCACACCCAAGCCAGTAGTATCACTTGGGTACTTTTTCATCAGACTCAACAAGTCTTCTTCAACAGAACCAGTTTTTAATTGTGTACTATACATATATATATACATATATATATATATATATATATATATATATATATATATATATATATATATATATATATATATATATATATATATATATATATATATATATAGGGATAGTTTGCTATCCACGTTGTGTTTTTGAAAAACTTGGATGCCATCAGAAACCCTGGTCACTGATAGAGAAGCCCAATAATGTGACAGAAGACATGATAGCTATATCTGCCCTTATATAAAATACAATAAAGGCAAAAAACTTTTAATGACAACATAAACACATGCAGCTCACATCTCGTTATGTGATGATATGGTTTTAAAAGATCTTGCTACATGACAATGTACATGTTTGACATTGCTGATTTGACCACAAGCACTCATGAAGAAGTAATTGAGGTGGTTGTAGGCATTCATCCACCAACTCCCATATTGGAGATCCCAGTTTGACAACCATTGTAGGCAAATTTTTCACAGTCCTTTAATTTTTTTTAACCACATTCTCACAAGGAAATGGTTTGGGTTTGGAATTAAAATTTCATAGTTAAGATTAGAAAAATGTACATTTTGAAGGCTTACTCATTTTTCAATTCAATGGTTCCCTTCAATTCAGATGGATGATGCCAAGCAAATAACAACACACTAAGAATACATTGTCACCTTTGAATTGTGATGTTACATGGAGCTAAATACATCTGTTGTATATTTTCGGGTTTCTCAAAATAGATGGAGAGTAGTATATGTAATGGCAAAGGAGAAGAAAAATTACACTAAATAATTTGTGAGAAGAGCTTAATTTCCACTGACTTTAGTCAATGTGTCATGTCTTAGTTTGATACTATCTGGGACTGATGAGGCAAGATGTCACTGCAGCACATGTGGCAAAGAGCATGGTGAGCCGAGAGCAAACAACTTCATTGCCTGGGCTCACAGCTAGCAGAATACCAGCCTAAAAAGGATTAGGCATTTGCAATTAAACCCACCTGAAAACTGTTCTTGGCGAACAGTTTTCGTTTCTAGTGACTGGGGGATTGTAATGTCCTCTTCTTTATCTTGACTGTAGTAAAGCAGTTATAGAAACATTTTCCTTAATTCCAGGGCTTTCCATTGTATTATGATTGCTGAAGAAAATTACAGACCTAATTCATTAAGAGGCTATTTGAATGCCATCGACTTCAAAGCTAAACAACTAAAGGCACTCATGTTCAGTAATGCTTCTAATTTTTCAACAGCCTTAATTAATATCTGTGAGTGTTTTGGAATTGTAACCCTAAACTAGTCATTCTTGTAATGGACATGTGTCCCAAAACTGAAGACACATAATCATAAGTGCATGAAAGTGAACGATTCTCTTTCCTTTTTTCTTCCTTATAAAGACTTTGTGGCTTATTAAAGGAAAGACAAAAAATAGAGTAAGTTCCAAAGTGAAAATGCCATATTTCCCTCATACAGGTTGCAGGGGCTGTTCTTTATGAAAATGAACAAACAGCCTTTGATCAGGTTGAATGGAGGACCTGTAGGACAACTGAGAGCTTGACAGGCAAAATAACACAAACAGTGCAAATGGCATGCTTTGTGCTATGATCATATTGTTTTGTGTGTCTGCTCACCCCACCAGTTTTTTTTGTTATGTTGCAGTTGTCCACATGTCTAAATTGTGTGGTTGTAAATTGTGAGATGGCAATGCAACACAAGGAAATGTGATGGATGAATGGTGATATCTGTAACCATTACATATTATTATTAGTTATGAGAGCTCAGTTACTTAGAATTAAATTAGCGCATCTTAAGTCCTCTTCACACGGGAATAGAATTACTTGAAGACCCTGTATATTTTAAGACCCCCCCCCCCCCCCCCCCACACACACACACACACACATGCACACACACATACATAATGTGTGGCAACCTTCAATCTACTTCATGCAGACTAAGTGCTCTTATAGACTCTGTTGGGTTATTTGAGTACTCATTACTTGAACCCCCTCATTGTGACACTCACAGGACCCCCGTGCACTTAGGATGGGAACAAAAAGAGGCTCAACAAAGCCTGACCTTACTGAGGGAGGACTCTGTGCTGCCTGTCAGCCATCAACATCTGACCAATGTTGGTGAGATCCTGGAAAGCGCACCCCTGTGAGATTTGTCCGTACAGCTGCGTTTCACATCAAGGAGATGTTGTCATGTATTGGTTGGAGCCAGCATACTGGTTGATCGGGTTGGCAACATGTTGCAGATAAGATTACAGAGCGTTTCATTTCATATTGGCCCTGTTGCATAGGCAGGAGATACAATTGTCTCTAGTTAAAGAATGTTTCAGTGTGCATAATCCTCAGATAGGGGTATACAGTGTAGGATGAGAGGGGATCATCAGACAAGCAATGCCTGAGTACCAGCATGTGGACACTGACAGAGAGTGTATGTCACACACTGATCTTAATACTAGGAAAGACAGATAGGACTTGAAAGTTTGTAAGAAACAGGTGGGTGTCTGAAAAGAAAAATAAAATCATAATAAAAAAGAATCCAATGTGGGTTCTTGGTGTTTGGCAGCCCGTCAGGTTACAATCTTCCTTTGAAGTGTGTAGTTGTGTGTGTGTGTGTGTTTTTGCATGGAGGGGGTGGGGGGCATGTTTATGTGAGTCAAAGTGACTACATAGATTCATGTCAGCACAACTTCTATGTATGTGTGTGTGTGATCTTTGAATCTGTGTGAAGGTGAGCCAGGGGTTCTCCTGACTAGAGGGCTGTCTGACTGATGTGTAAAGGCCTGTGTGTGTGTTTGTGTGTAGTGCCACTTCTCCACTCTCTCTCTTCTCTCTCTCTGTCCTCTGTGGGGTTTTCCATTTACTTGTGAGAGTGTTGAATTTACATGGTAATGGTCCACAGTAAATGGAGGAAATTCTTTAAATCTTGCCACTGCTTTCTTCTGCATCAGTCATTAAAATGGAGCTTGTTACATAAATTTGTTAGGTTGGATTTACTAAAAGGATTAACATTTTTAAAACCTCAAAAAATTAAAAAGACAAGAAAATACAGTTGGTAAATATTTAGCACATGAAAACAATACTGAACTATAAATTGAAAATGTCAAATGAAGAATTAGAAGCAATCACCATCATAACCCTTTCAGCCAAATCATTTTTATGATTTGAAGTAATAAAGTGAGCGTTGCTGTGTAGCTTGCAATCTACACAGGTGTTCTTCCTGCAGCCGTCAACACACACTCTAAGGGTGTGCATAGTCTGTCATCAATTGTCTGTGCGTGAGTTTAACGGCTCTTTGAATGACTCAACTGTGATGAAAAAAAGAGAAAAAAGAAAAATATGATGCAGCCTCCCCAAATTCTCAGACAAATATGAGCTCATCTAAGTCTTGACTAACAAACTCCTTCATCTCTTAAACTCTGACATATCCAGTCGAATTTGAATCTGCATAGATTTGGATTGTGCAACCAAAGAGAGCTGAAACCTGGAATGAAACCTTAGATGTAGAAAAAACATAGACCTTTAGTCAACCTTTTAATTTTGAAGTTGATTTTGCTTATTTGAAATACAACTGTGAAGGAGCAACACCAGAATGAATTTAGGTGTCTGTCTGATCCATCTAAGATTCAAATCAGGTGGCTTTTTAACCTCTTTTTTAAAGGAAATATGACAAACATCTCCTGCACTGACTGTGGAGCACAAATAAATTGTGGTCATTTTATATATGTCCAACCTGCCTGGTCTTCAGATTCCATCAGAGCCCTGATCCAAAACAAGTGACAATACAAATGTTTTTGTTGAATCATAACCAGTTTAATTATTTGGACTAGTGCAAAACCTGAGATCCACTGTTTTTCTGCAGGTGGCATATTTTTCTAATGTTAACAAAGGTATTTTGGTGCTTTTTTCCTAGAACATATGATGACAGTTGAAAACATGCTAAGAGCATTGGTTTATCCAATCCAATCCAGTCAAGTTTGATTTATAAAGCACTTTAAAATAACCGCACCGGACCAAAGTGCTGTGTGGAAAATTAAAATAAAACCACAAATAACAATCATAAGAGCAGGCATCACATAAAATAAAACAAATAAAAAGATAAGACACATTAAAACAGCCCTACACACCACAGAATAAAGCAACATAAAATCAGTTAAAAGAAGATTAACATCTTACATGGTGGTTAAAGCCAAATGAGGGGGAAAAACATATGGGTTTTAAGGCGAGATTTATATTCTGACAGGGTAGAGACCTGTCTAATACGGAGGGGGAGATCATTCCACCGTTTAGGTGCTGTAACAGAGAAGCGCAACCCCATTAAAAATAATCTGCAGTTCCAGCTGCAAATAGAAGAAGTGCTGACCTTCTGCAAGCCAGTATAGGCATACTTTATGCATACCTTCACCACCCAAAAAGTCTTCCAATGCCACTGCAAGGCCAGTGAGAATGCAAAGGGCCATAACAGTACCTAAAGCAAACCATGCAATTCTTTCTTTAAGAAGGGAATTTTTAATCAGTTCACATATTTCTGAGAGATCAGGTTGCCAGATTTAGTAAACTGAAAATGTAGCTTCATGAATACTGTTTGCTAATAAGTTCAGTTCATACTATGATAATAAGTCTCACTATGTGCTCAGTTGGTGCAGTTCATGCACTCTACAGCGGAGGTATTTATTCTAAATTGAATCAACACTATATGTGTGTGTGTACTATGCTTTTAAAGGAAAAACTGTGAAGAAAATAGCTGTCAAATTATTTAAAAAAACACAATACAGGGTGAAACCACATCACAGGATTGTAAATAAACCAAGTGTTCTTGATATGCACCGCCACACCCTCCTGCTCCTTTCCTTGTTTCAATGAAAGAGTGTTACCTGACATATTGCAGATGAAAGATTCACACTGGTGTGCATATTTTCAACCCTGTTATCATCAACAGCTCTTAGGCAGTCACTGAACATGTCGCTAAAGCAGAAGGCAGATTCCATGTCAAATACCCATCTAACTACTACCTTCAGCTAAAATCCACAAACCTAAATACCACAAATTACACAAAGCCTGGGTTACACATGAAACTGAGCAATGAAGGAAAGCCAAGTTCTGTCAGATAAAAAACAAAAAGAAAGAAATAACAAAACCCTTTATAATCATAAACATTTTCGTTTGTGTTAATAGAAAGATTTCTATAAATTTGCCCAGCTATAAAAAAATAATTATCTTTTAAGTCATGTAAACATATCAAGTCTATAATTAGTGGGAGAGTTTGTGATGTCAGTGACTTGTTTATTATTCTAAACAGTTTCCACTTTAATAAGTTTAATTGATTGAATTATGTTTAAAATTGTTCAGTAATGCACCTTTGCACACATGCAGAGACATAAAGTGAACAATAAACTCATTTGAACCTGCATGCAGAGATGTCAAGTCCTTTTCTTGCAAGTCCAAATCAACTTAAGTCTTTGACCTCAGGTTCAAGTCAAGTCGCAAGTCACTTTTAGTTGTGGTGAGTAATCTACCATGCGACGCCTGCCATCTTATCTGCTTAGAAGACTGTATTATAACACCCAATGAATTTGAAACTTACCTTTTATCTACCAGCACAAAGTGACAGCACTGATCTTTAGCTAAATTTTCTGTTCCTCTCCTTTGGACGATTTCTTTTACTAAATTTAAAAAACCTGTAGATGAACAAGGAAATTTTTTCAGATTAGTAAATATGTTCTCAACATAACTTATCCAAGAGTTTTTAATGTCTACAAAAGTCCATTTGGACCCAGACATAAATGTTCAAAACTAATACAGCACTAGTGCATCAGAAAAAGTTTGATATCTTTTTCTCTTTTAAAAAATGGCTTTGAAAATATGTGAGATAAATACAGAACATATACATTTGAAACTTTTTAAAACTGATTAAGAAAACCTCAGTATTTTAATGAATTTAAATCCAATACTTACAGGCCGAATAAATATTTATTAAATGCCTAAATCAGCAAAGGCTGTACTTTTCTAATAAACAGACCCAGTAAAACCACACGAGTCTGATCCCAGTTTAACATCATCATGGCAAAGTCACAGTTTATGGAAAATGTGTTCAGTAGATTTTTCATTCTTCTTCTGAACACACTTAGTTGTGGCAATCTGATGAAGTTAACATTATTTTAGAACAAAAGAAGTAACAAACTAACGTTTACTGCTGTGGCTCTAAGCTTGTTGCTAACAAAGATACTAACGTTTAGCTTTCATATTACAGTGACTAACCTCTCTAGGTGTTTTTTAAGGTAGATGTTGTAGATCCATCATTCTGGATTTTTATACCACAAACGAAGCAATTCGCTGCCTTTATATTGGACCCTTTTTTTTATAAAGTTTTTAATACCCACAAGTTACAGCAGTGCTGCAGCTGAGATATGTTCACATCTGGTCCAACACAGAGAGACAAACAAACATTCATGCTTACACTCACTCCTATGGAGAAGAGTGACCAATTAACACAACATGCATGTCTTTGGATGGTGGAAGGAAGCCGGTGTACCCGCAGACAATCCACGTGTACATGGAGAGAACATGTAAACTTCACATAGAAAGACACTGTTCAAATCCTGTTTCAAATCAAATGGATCCAACTGCTTGCCTTCAAATTTTTTCTCAGTGACTTATTGATTTCACTCGGTGTGCTAGAGCAGGGAAACAACAAAAACCTGCAGGGAAGTGGCCTTCAAGGACTGGAATTTGACACATGTGCTATGAACCATTAGCTACACTAACAAACACACAAGTCGTGTTTTGAATTATACCTCCTGTCTAACTGTGTACTTATTCTATTCTGTATGCAGGCTGGAAAACTTTCTGATTCATGTCATTGCTTTATTTTCTAGTTAATGCACTGAATGAAGCATTTCAGTAATAATTATATGACAGACCTTTGTCAAGGTCAGATATTTTTTATAAGTTATGAAATGCACTCAAATGCACCAACAGTAGGATATTTAATAATCAGACTCTGCCTGACTCATCATTCATTATGGCCTTAAAGCCTTGAAATGAATCAGATAAAACATGTTTTAGTTGATTCATTTAAAAATGATGGTAGATCATTTGCTATTAACATTACAGACTTTGGGGTCTGGTACATTCATTTTCCAGATAACATGGTGAGAGTGGAATATTCACAATCCTGAGATTACAAGGAATTCACTGACACCAAATATGTCATGATTAATCACTAGGAAGCTAAAATATCAACACAAAACTAAACAGTTTTTTAGTGCAAAATCTATAAAAGTCAAATGATTTGCAGTAATAACAGGAATTTCTGATAATATATAATATATATATATATATATATATATATATATATATATATATATATATATATATATATATATATATAAACACAAACACACACTTAAACTTAAATGCATTCTGGATTTGTGAAACAACACTTTGAGCAAAATGCTGTTGATTTAAAATGCTGATGTTTAGTAAACAAAATGTTTACCATAATAGTGAATTTAGTGACTTATTAGTACAGCTTACCGGTGAAAGATGGAAGATGTCAAATGAAAAGTCAGATCACCAAATTCATTATATTAACTTGCAGAGAAACACACATATCTGTAACAATTTTGATGGCTCTCACCACTTGCTGTTCAGACATTTCATTGTGGACAAAAGAAGTGGACCAAAAAAAAAAATCTAATCTAGCACCCCAAAGTATAGAAATCAGAGGGTCACATTTTCTATAATTTTTTGTCACAATTTATCTTTTATAACACAGTTTTGAGCTAAAATATTTTCAATATGCCCATCAGTCCACAGACTGGAAAACTAAAAAATATCCTTTGAGTAAATTTCTAAATGGTCAAATAAAATCTTTTTAAATATTTAAATTTGATTTAAATCGCTACTGATTCAAGTGTGAAGTTTTCAAACAGTGCCCTTAAGAATAATCACAATCAGTTTTTCCTTTTCTTTTCTAGCTTTTTTTTTTAATTTTCTGAAACTGTAAAATGTCAAGTGAAAGTATAAGAAAAAATTGTTTTGGGAAATTAAGAGGGAAAGGAAAGGCTCAGAAATAAGACAGCATTCATTTACTCCCCAGTGTTTCTTCACCCTTGTGGTTTAAAACAATTTATGAAGCTTATGGAGGGCATGTTGGCTCAATGCTATGGATTTGTGGAGAAAATCACTTCAGGAGTGGAAACATACATTAACATACTTGACAATGCGGGCCAAGAGGTAGAATTCAGAGAGAAGGGAGATTTGAGAGAAACATACTGAATACAGCAGAGAGTACTGCTGGATGACAGGGTTGAAATTCAACCCATGTTGATTTTCATTCATTACTCCGCAATTAAAATGTGTTAAAAATGGAACATTTTAATATAAAAAAAAAAACATTTTTTTGTAGTTTATTTTTGTGTATACTCTGCAACAGACTGGCATCCTGTCCAGACTGTTCACAGCTGGGTTAAGCTCCAGTATCCTACTGGTCTAAACTCAATAAAACAAGTATTGAACATGAATGAATGAATGAATGAATGAATGAATGTCATTGTTATCTCACTGCCTTAAAGAACGTGAACATATTTAAGTTATTTCTAATAGATTTTATAACTATACATGTATCATTTTCGAGTTAAAAAAAGGAAACTGTGGTGGGAGAATCTTGTAATACAGGTACAGGAGACCACAGGAAAAATCTGAGTAATGATGAATCATTGAGTCTTGACTTTATTTTCATTGTACTTAAGCTAAGTTGGTTAAAACAGAGAAAAAAACAGAGAAAAGGAGGGGAAAGATTCAATTCTGTGGAATGTGCTAATTTAAACCTGTTTGATCCAACTACACCCTCTGGAACTGACTTATTGACTATGTGGAAGACAATCCAAGACGATCTTATAGAAATTCTTAAGAGAGTTTAAGTGATTTGCTTTGTAACAGTGGCTAACCTCAATAACATTTGCCTGCATTTGTCACTCTCCATCCTAGAAGTATATGCTTGATAGAGTCATGATAGAGTCACTCCTCTCACATTCAGTTTGTTTGTCTGCTGTTGTTGCAGAGTCAAGGTTTTTTTTATTTTTCTTTCTCTGATACAATTTTCCTTTACCTTGGTGAAAATATCACAAGGCTAGGAAGAAAGGGAATTCATGTGGATTTGGGTAAATCAGCTGTGGTAAAAAAGTGAATCTTGCTGGTATGTTGCGAGGAAACTGCAACTGTCCAAAGAGGAGCTGGAAAAGGTCCATTAAATCCAGAAGTACTTAATTTTGCTTTATGTAGAGTGTCAAGTGAAACTAATACTTCCTACAAAGGTTGGATATCTTCATTTAAAAAATGGGGGTGGGGCAAAAAGGTGAAACTTAATTTTTGTCACACTCTGTTTAACTGCATTCCTAGTCTTTTTTTTTTTTTTTTTGGATTGTGGCATCTTCTTGACTTCACTGTAGTGCATTTAAACCATTAGGGGATCATTCAGCTTCAGAGCTGTGAACACCCATCAATATTCAAAGTCTGGTGAAAACTGTAATTATAGAAAGAGTATTATTCCATTAGCAGAGGCAACAGTGAGCTAATTTCATATTTCAAAGCATTTTCCCAAGTGTCACAGAAGTAACATTATCTCTTCAAAAAGATTTAATAGTGTTACAGGAGAAACATGTTTTGGGATGAACACTGTTTTGGTGTTTTGGCAACTGAACATCTGGGCAACTATTTCACATCCATTACTGAGCAGAAAAGCTTTTAAGTTTTTCTATAGAACCAACCCAACAAACTTTCACAGCCAAGAAACTTTATATGGAGCCCCAGTGAGTGATTTAGGGTTCTGGAAAATTTAAAGTATTGATAGAAAGAGCTTAATTTTTTATAATAAGATATTTTAAGTTTTCATTTTGGGACAAAATTATAGAAACTTGTTTCTTTCCCAAGAGACTGGATGCTGACAAGTTGCAAATTTCATAAATGCATATTAACATATCCAAAGCCAAGTCCTGAGAGCTTGCTAAGTGAAATTGTATTTGCTTCAGGCTCAAAATTAGTTCTATTTCTTTAGGTAATATTTGTCATCTGACATAATGATAAATGCTATTTTTCTTTAAGACCCTCCAAACTAAAGTATTTATATACAAGAATAACCAGGTAGTGTGGCCTTCAGGTGACATCAGCATGTCAGAAAAATATCTGTCATTTGGCAATATCTTTTAAAACTGCACAATATATGCAATTTTTATATAGGGGGCAGAACTTTAATCAAGATAAGTCACAAAACCAGGTTTTGCTAATGTGCAAGAGATCTTTGTATCCATCACTAAAGATCGCACTGTCCCCAAGAAAACAAAACAATAAATAAAATTCCATTACCGTTTAATGAACTGGGTGGTTTTGTACTCACTGCATCTTAAGTGCAATCCAGGATGTCATAGATCACAATAAAGCCTATGAGCTCTCTATCTGTGTGTGTTCCTCTGAGCTCATCAGCAGCATGAAAAGAAATTAATTTTAAGCAGCTCCTCTAAATCCCTTGAAAAAAATCTAAATATTACAACATTACAACTAAATATTAAAATAGCATTTATACTGCATACATATATATATATGAATAAAAGAAAAATATATTTTAAATGAACCACCTTCCCTCTCTCATGCTTTGAGGTGTCACAACTTTCAAGATGCTCCAAAATACTCAGCAGACCATGAATTCAATAATGGCCAAAGCTGTACTTTCATTAGCAGTGTAACACCAACCAGTCTCTAGGGGTGTACACACACATACACATACCCACAGTGGAAGTAATTAAAGCAAGTGGAGCTAAATTGAAGTATATTGAACTCATCTCTCACACACTCCCACTCTGTCGATTGATCACTCGCCAAGAACTATCGACCGCTGCAAAGACCTCCTACTGCAAAACCTTCTTCTCTGCAGTGTGAGCGTGTGTTAGATGTTAGACGTGGGACAGAGGCAGAGAGGTGGATATATGTAGAAACAGGCAACGTTTCACAAAAACAGGAGGTGTTTTTTTTTTTACAGCAGAATGTACAAAATTTATTTTTCTAATTGTCCTTTATTCTTTTCATGGCACTCTGTTTCACCGCATCACAAATTTCAGGTTTTCTATGCTTTTTTCCACCTCTTATGCTACTCTCTCTCTTTCCAAATCCTTATTGTCTCCTCTCTCCACAAATCCCTTCATCGTCCTATTTTGTGGGAGCAATAATGATTTTGACTAAATTAAAGAATTGTTTTCCCCTCCCAACTAGATAAGTGGATCGATTCAACAACATGTGTGTGTTCATCACTGGTGAAATGCCTCCATGTGTTTAGTCCACACAGATTGTTCAGTCATCATAATAATCCAATAACATAGGTGACTATTCTGAACACAAAGGACAAAGCCCTGGGAGGACAAGGGAGGGAAAAAGTGACAGCAGATTTTCCTCTAACAGCAAAGGAGTAGAAGCCATGGATTTTTACTGAATAATCAGTGGGAATTTTCTACAGGGTCTTGACATGACAAATGAGTGTCAAACGCACCATCGATGGTGGAGAAGAATGCTTCTGACATACGCTGAAACGCATTTCCCTTGTGTTGTTAGTCCCCTCTGCTTGATGAGAATTCAGATGAAGATGAATTGATTATCTCCTATTTGTAATCAATTCTAAGTGGGTTTACACATCTTTGCTTTTCACTGTGAGACTGTTCCTCTGCTAACATAAATAACCCACCACCCCACTTTCTCTGTTGGCCACCTTTCTAATCTCCACCCATCCCTCACTGGGAATGTAGATTTTCTTGTATTTAATATATTGTGCAATAATCTGACTGACCGAGGCTGGCCAATGGGAAAATATGGATATGGAAAGAAGAAATTCGTGAAGGTTGCGTAATACTTTGCCAGTTCTTTGAAGTCTTAAAGCAAGTGGATCAATACAAAATAATTCTCTAAGTAGCATCTGAAATTCATTATTTACATCCACTTGCAGTATTATGGATGCATCATCAGTATATCTCTTGTAAAGTATCAGTATGCAGTTATTACCGATATCAAATGGTCACATTAGAGACAGCAACCCTTTCAATCATGCGCACCCACGACCTTAGCAACAATTTGCAAATACACTGCAAAGCCAAAAAGAAAGTAGCTGCCATAAAAAAAAGGTCACTGTGGTATTGTTTTGATAAGCTTTGGCAATGTCACCAGATGTATTTCCATCCAGTGTTGCATTTATTTTTAAACAAGATCTTGTATTGATGATGGGAGAATCCAACCACTGTTCAAAGCCATCCCAAAGATTTTCAATGGGGTTCAGGGCTTGACTCTGTGGTGGCCAATCCATCCATGAAAACAATATTTCATGCTCCCTGAAACACCCTTTCACTATTTGAGCCCCATGAATCCCGGCTCTGTCATCTTTGAATATGCCTGTGCCAGCAGGGAAGAAAAAAAATTTTTGGGGAACATGTTGCTTAACCCAGACCTGACCAATCATCATAGCACTGCTCCCACAGGCTTGTACAGTAAGCACTAGTCATGATGGCTGCAACACTTTTCAATGATTTTTATTCAGTATAGTGAAAGTGAATAAAACATTAAAAAAATTACAGAAAAGATAAAAAACCGAAAGGTGTAGTCGGAAGCTAGTAGCTTATAAAACGCCTACACATTATCAAAAAAAAAAAGTTACCAAATTACCCATTTCCAAACAAAATTATCATTAAATAAATAAATAAATAAATATTTACATCACCACCATTTATAGTAAGAGCAACTTATGAAACTATTACCCACAACAACATCTTTAGAATTTCATTTATCCTGATAATTCATTATTATATCATTTTCTACTATCTTTTAAATGATTTCAAAGTATAATTCTTTTTTAAATAATCAGAACCATTCCACAGTTTGACACCAATGACAGATATACAATGAATCTTAATATTTGTCCGTACTTTGGGTTTGCAAAACATTTCAATTCCTCTAAGGTCATAACATTTCTCCCTCTTTTTAAATAGCCTCTGGACACAGAGTGGCAATTGATTATTATTAACTTTATACATAATTTGAGGCAGATGAATACACTTCATCTGCTTCTCTTCTTCTTACCCTGATATATGCATGCTTTCCTTTCCAGTTGAATGTTTCACATTTTTTAAAGCTGCAAACTAACCACAATCTATTCACTCAGGTCTAGTGAGGAGTAGAATGTTAACTGGCTCCCTCTTGAGACTACCAACACTCAATTTTATTTCCAAATCCACGTAACTGCCACCACTCGAACATATTTTCTTTTGGGTAAAGGTAAATCATTTTCCTCTGGACTATCATCTCTTCTGACATGGTTTTATACAACAGGGACAACGCAGACTTGTCTGTGACTAACAATAGTTATGTAGCAGTTTTCTACTTCTCATTTTATCCTTCCCTTGAGATTTATAATGCACGGCAACCACCAATAAGGTACAACACCACCCTATTAGCTTGCCAACCAGGTACCCAAATAAGCCAGTACAGGGTTGCCACTAAATTCCCTGGCTTCCATTTTATAAAGTTATCTAAACTGTCAAAAACCAAGTCCAGACAAATGCAACTAACACTTATCCTCACATCATTTTGATAGTAAAAGCAGTCAGTTTGCAGATAGAGGTATTAAAGTTGTCACACTGAACATTTCAGAATGCTGTCAGCTATTCTTTGGGCCTGTCAGGAAAAACAGAAGAAAAAAAAATTGAAGTAATGAGAAGTACCCTGTTCGCTCTTTACTTGCTGAGTAATTCTAGTTGTGGTATAACTGATTCTAACAGTTGTTTCATTAACTTTTACACCAAAATCCACCTGAAACTGACACTGACTCAACCTCTTAGCATACTTTAACCACAAACTTATAGCTTGCAGTGTGGTGGGTTGAATTCTCAGGTGATCATGGTCTCCCACATCTTAGAAGAATCCAGCTGCCTCTGAAGGTAAGCCTTAATGGGCAAGAGCACCTGACCTCTACACAGACACACAAACACATGCACTCAGAAAGACTCGTCCAAACATGCTGTGTGCAGGTTTCTGCTAAGTGTGGAGGGCCTGTCAAAGCATTGTGGTTTCCTGCTGTTAGTGTAACAGCTCCTAAGCCTCACACATGAAAGACATGCAGGGAAGTTTTATTAAACCTGCTCTCAAAGCAAGTGTGAGAGTACATGTGTGTGCGTATACCTGTGTTTATGTGTGATTGACTGTGTTCTCAGCTTAGAAAGGTGTAGACAGCGGTCAGGCTGAAAACTTGCCAGGTCTTCAGAACAAAACATGACTTCACAACAACAGCAGCCCTCCTCAGGCACCAGTCTGTTGCTGTTTCCTCAAACATATAGTTGTTTGTTCAAACATGAAAGATGATTCTTACACACACATGGTAAAAAGCAGGGCTCATTTGTGTTGTCTTATTTTTTAGAGTTTTGAATAAAACTCATAAAGACTCTGTAGCACATTACATTACATGCTGATGTCATAACAGTGCCATAAACAGCGTTGAGTGTAGATCAGTCTTAAGCCATGCTATTAACATAGTGAATTTACTGTAATGACCTTGTGTAATTTATTTTCATACTTTGCATACTATAAGCCAAGAGCAGGCATTTGTTTGCTTGCTTAAGCTCAATAACAACACAAAAAAGCTAATGTGATTTGTATGTGAAAACCACTTAATGCTCACATGGGTTAAATGTTGACAATATTATTCACTAGGCTCCTTTTTAGTCACTGCTGCTCTATTTCTGCCACGGGGGCCAGTCAGTAACTGGGGTTGCCATTTTTTTTTTACTCCTGTCACCTTAAAACTGCCAGATAAGGACTTTGATTGGTTTGAGCTTTGTGTTTTGGTCACAAACCTTTTGCATGCAGCCTGACAAGACAGATTAATGTGACCTTGCAAATCTTGCTAGAATGTAGCTGCCTCATAGATAAAGGTGTAATGCAAACACAGTCACAAATCCACATGCACTCATTTCTGTCTTACCAACATTTTTTCTTAAATGTAGAGACCTCAACAAAGAAAGAGAGGTACACTGAGAGAAGAATTTGCTTGTGATGACACACCTGAGTTACAAAGTGTGGATGTGCCATGATATTTCAAAATGCATCTGTGTGCATGTTTGTGTGTGTTTGCAGCAGTGCAATGAAATTAATCTCTTAAATATACTATAGAGGTTGTATATAAATACAGACAATAACTATGGCAACAAAAAGCATTTAAAAAACAGTGATAGAGTCACATGTGCACAAGCACTCGCACACATGTTGTTATCAAAAGATCAGGATATGAGTGATCACTGCCTTTGAAAGCCAGGGAGTTTCCTTCCTGGCTGCAGCTCTGTCAGCTTGTGTTTATGCGTGCGTGTGTATGTGTGGCTGTGTGTGTGTATGTGTTCATACACTTTACCACATCGAACGTAAACAGCTCAGATGTCCCATCAAGATGTTCATCAATAAGTCTCAATAACTATGTTAAATAAGAGGCATTTATTTCTTATTCATCTGTTCTACACTCAAAACAACTTGCTAGGGGAATATAATTAAATTATGGAAAGACTTTCCACTAAAATCAAATTTAATTAAGTGATTCAGAATTTTGTTGATAGAACTAAATATAAATGTGCTGCATCAACTTGATATATTTGGGTTACTGTTAGTTAATTACCATGGTTCAATCCAACTAGAGCTGTAAGGGTAAATGTAACATTAACCAAGAAGCTGACTTGATTTTTTTGTGCCACATGACTTGAAAATGAGATACTGAATTTAATAGGGTACTAGTACAATCACGTAAATCAGTTGTGCTGATCACACAAAACAAGGCTGCATGTATTCATCAGAAATGCAATTTAATCATATGTTTACCTCCAGCCGGAGTCAAGTTTGGGAAAGAAAACAAGAGCAAACTGAATGTATTGGAATAAAACTTTAAATTGTAAAAAAAAAAAAAATGAAGGGAAAAAAAGCTGTAATATTCCAGCAGCTGAAGCACAAGAAAAAAACTGTAAAATAACAGGATTAAAACTAATTGTAAAATTACAGTAAAAGAGGGTTTCAAAGTAGGCTATTCACAATATAAGTATTCAACTATGATATACCATCTTGGGGTTCACTTTCGTCTGGATCCTCATGGTGTTTTAAAGGTGAATTTAAATGTTATCCTGTGATTCTCCTAACTCTGACTATAGGTAGAGGTGTCGATGATTGATATTGGCTGGTGGGTTCTTGAGGTGTACAACCGCTCAGTTTTTAATCTACACAGAAACACTCTTGATTCAGACACTTCTGTTGTAATCACACATGTCTTGGCTTTCTTTTGAGACCAGGATTATACATATAGCTCTAGTAGCTGTAAAGATTTAAATAATTTTGGGTATGTCATTTCAGAGTGGAGGCAGAAAAAAATAGAACAGAATAAATGGCATTTTCTATGAACTGAAAATGCACATGCAAGTCAATTTACCTCCTGCTGCTTACACAGGTAGTGTACTTTATAGTTTAAAGCATACCATTATAGATCCTCTTTAAAGACATGAATCAACCAACAAGATGGTTTTTGCCTTGTTGATATTTGGAGGGTGTTACATAACATAACTACAGCTTTTCATGGCTGCACAACTTTAGAATGAAATTTCTTGTTTCTTTCTTCTTTTCACTCAGTGTGAAGTACATAAAAAGTGTCTCACTAGTATTAGACAGGGTCAGAACACTCACATTCTCAAGAAAATTTTTTTTTTTTTTTTGATGGACACGTCAAGCTAAAAGCTTCTCTGAAGGGGAACAGAAGTGAAACCTTAAACATTAAAGCTTTTACAACAGTTATTAGAAAACTTTTTGATTCTCCAGACTGACAGACTGCGAGCTCTCTGACTGCCGTCTACAGCAATTAAGACACTGACTACACATGGGTATTTCACAAACCATCATTCATACATTTTCACTTTCACGAAGAGGGCTGAAGCTTGTCTCAACCACTCTCATTAAGATGCAGGGTACACTATAGACAAGTCAACTGCACAGAGAGACAATTGCTCATACTCACTCCTAGGGAGAATATAGAAAAACAAATTAATATAAAGGGAATGTTTTTGGACTGTGGGAAGAAGCTGGAACCTTAGCATGCATGCAAACTCCACACAGAAAGGCTTGAGCCAATGTGCAGACCAGGATTGCACACAGCATACCACCTCATAGCTCTTCACATAACAAGAAATATAGAAATTCCCTTTATATCTAATATATACATCTTGACATAACTCTGTCAAGAATTCATGTTTAAACTGAAAGCCATGATTTAATTTTTAAAACCTAATTTTACAGGTTTTTAAAAACCTGAGTTATATAATTGTGCAGGATGTTCCACCTTCAACTATGCATTGAAAATATTTTCCTGACTAATTTGCTCCCCGAAATCCAGGCCAATATGGAGCTTTAAGGCATGTGAGCACATGTTCCCCACCAGACATTCACAGAGCTTGAGATTTATCTCTGTGTGACTTTGTGTGTTTTAATCACTGAGAGGAAACACACACATGCAGGCACATGTAAAGCCTCCGTGACAGGTGAAGTGTGCATGTACAGTGTGTGTGTGAGCGAGAGTGTGGCATGAGTGTATATGTCCCTGCACTGATGCTTGAAGTCAGGTGGGGCCAGCACATCTAGGGTCCCCTTTGAAGGTGTGTTCATGTACACAGACAAACACACACATGCACTGACCAGCTGTTTCTCTCTTCAACTGCTCTTTGATGTCTCTACTTTTTCCATTTTTGTACCCACCATAGTTCCATTTCTGTGTCCTTATTCCTTACTGCAGCTCTGTTTATCACCATCTCATCTCTTATAATTCTAAAACTGATCTCCAATAATATTCATTTAGAGTGGAAAGCAGTTCAGGTCAACCATTTTTGTCTTATATAAATAAAAGTGACTTTATTTAAACCTCAGCTATTAATTTTTTTGTTTAAAAAAGCTATTGTTAAATTAAACCAAAAAGATGATCTTGATAAGGTCAAGGTAATATTCTAAAATTTTTTATACAGTTTAAGGATGTTGTGATAGACTGACATTGACAATAATTGTACTATTATAAGAATGAAAAGTAAATGTCATGCTAGTGATATGATAGCTTATAAAATGTAAATTTACCAGTTTTCCCATGGTCCAAAGACATGGGAAGAAATTGGTAAGAGCATGCTCGATTTTTGGTGTCTGTGTGTTAGCCCTTTGGTGGATCAGCTTTGACTGTTGTATACCTCCTCCTACCCAGTGACAGCTGTGTCAGTCTCCAACACCCTGAGCAGGAAAAATCAGTAAAGAGAAAATTAAAAAAAAAAAAGAAGAAAACAAAGAAAGAAAGTCTGTGTGAGTTAAAGCAAGCATCAGCAATCTTTGAGTTTGCACAGTTACAAACACCGATCTGCCTGTTCATATGTCAGTCAGGTATGCTAATTATAGTTTGGATTCAGCTCAGAAGGGGTAGGTTCGCAACAAAGTGTGCAGAACAATGCAGAAATCAGAATGTCTTTTCTTTCATAGCTGTTGATGTTGTTGTTGAGCAAGGACCCTGGCGCTAAAACAAGGATCAGTTTCTTACAGATTGTCTTATCTACTGTATGATAAGAACTCACACAGCGATGTAGTAGGATCAACCCCCCTCCAACATCTCAAGATTTACAAGTATTTGAAGTATTTGCAGAAGGCTAGAGCAGGGTGAAATCAGTCCAACCTTGTTGGTTCACAGCACCGAGATAAATTTTTCATTTTTGGTGACCTTAAACACCTGAAATTGTGTGTTCAGCCATATTTGTGGGACTCCATTATGTTTTTAGGGGGTCTTTTTAAAATGTGGTGTGTGATGTTGGATATTTAGCTTTTCTTCCTTTCTAATGAATGGTTTTATGAAGAGTAGCAACTAGCATTAGGGTGCAGCACCACTATGCTGCCTAGTAAGTGGTTCTGGATTATTTCTGAAGTTAAATGCATGTTATTAACACAACATTGTGATCCTTAGCTTAGCTTAGCATGTTGACTAGAAGCACTGGGTAGTAGTAGCTGGGCACTGACCAAAGTTTTAAGTGTGAATTTGTTTGTTAGAGAGAAAAAGCTGTATGTAGAATGTAAGACTGTAAAGCACGGATCATCATCTCCTGTCCTCGAGGGTCGGTGTCCTGCAGGTATTGGATGTTTCCCTCCACAAACACACCTGATTCAAATGAATGGGTCATTAACAGACATGCAGAACTTTACAACGACCTGTAAAAATCCATATGATTTGAATCAATGGTTGCAGTTGGAAAACATTCAGTAACTGCTGGACACCACCCCTCAATGACCGGATTTGGTGATACCTGCTATAAAGTGTAAGAAGTGATGTATGAATGTGTGTTTAAATGAATAAGCAGTCAATAATACTAAAAAAGGTGTTAGATCAATGTAGTCAATTTAAAGGACTTTCACAGTACTCCCACTGCTCTTGATAGGTTAAAATAACTACTTATCTAAAGTAGCTCAAGATCTTTAAGAATTGAGCAATGGTAGATTAATGCTTCCGAAAAAATATGGGAAAATCTTTTGTTGATGATGAAAATAAGACTAAATCCACCAAAGTCGTGACAACAGTAAAGTAAGGAAGGTGAAGAAGATGCTCATCAACTGAATTTGTTACAGAGTGACGTGAATTTTACTGGTATTTAAATTATATCATTACCTTCTTGGTTACTATCAAAAGCTATGATAACAATAAAGTAAACTTCACATGGGAGTTTCTGGGAGCAAATTTGCTTTCTGGATATCAGTTTTCAAATGGCTGCATGGGAAAAAAAAAGCCCCTTGTTGATGGCAGCAGATCAGATCATTAGAAAGCTGTATTTTTAACCCAACATTTTCCCATGTTGTAATCTTCTTTTAACCATCTTCCCTTCATCTTGAAGCCATTAAGACCTTCTAGTGTTACCTGGCCTGTCTGTGGCCCAGCAGAGCCTCGGTCTTTGTCCGGGCCCGGGCAGCAGGTGAATAGGATGCCCGTACGAGGGGCCTCTCAGCCCAGATACACCTGATACCTAGCTTACACCCCCACACCAACATCCACCTGCCCTCTAAAGTCCTGACTGGACCCCTGAAGCTCCTTACTCTGCTTGTCTGCCTGCCAGCTGGCGCTTTTATGCATAGATACACAGCAAGAGTGCAGGATGTTTTGTTGACTGTGTGTATATTATATATGTATGTTCTCAGTCCTGCCTTCACTCTGCATTTTGTAGAGTCTATGTTGGCTCTGGCCTGCTGTCTGAACCTCATATCTGTGTGAACTCTGTGTTCACCTTTGAAGTTCTCTACTGTTCATCTCTGCAGTCCCTGCACCCCTCTCTGTCTCTCCCACTGCTTTGATTTCCTTTCTTGTTACAGGGAGTTGGCTGATCCAGAGATAATGCCACTTGGCCTCTTCGAAAAAACCTATCAACACATATGTTCAGGTGTAAAACAAAGTGAGGCTGCTAAATCTTGCATGATCAAAGTTTTAGTTGTCAGCAAACATTTAGATGATGAATATGTTGCAATAAAACCACAGGCAAATGTGTGAGAGCAGAAGCTGGGGCAGAAAATGGGCAGGTGGATGGTAATCATCCCAGTTAGTTTGATTGCAGTAGAATATAATTGTGTTTTCTCCTGAAACTGCTCTCACTTTTTATTGGCATGTCACCAGGATGCTGAAATAGCACAGTTGCTCTGAAGTGACACAGGTGTAATAAAACTGGCCTTACATTTGCATCCTTATGAGAGTTTGACTGGACTGACTCATTCTATACAGAGAAACCAGATTCATTTTCTTTTACTGCGGTCACAAACACCTGTAGCCATCAAAGCAGTTAACACCTACACATCAGTTTGATTTAGGTTAAGGAAAACCATTCTGTCCAGAGGAAAACATTGTACTGTTATGACCTGTTTACTTTTCAGGAATACTTTTATTCATGGTTTGGTCTTTTAAGTAATTTAACATAGTATATATAATGATTTATTATTATCAGATGGAATTGTATTTATTTGTGTTTCTTTCTCTTTTTTCCCCCCCGATGGCTATAACTAAAAATGTTGATTTAAAAATTGATCTGAAAGAGTACATGCCTGGATTTCTGAGGTGCTCAGAAAGGGTTCAGCTCTCTTTGTGTTTTGTAAAGTCAATTATACTGCATCTAAAACATCTTGCATCCCCAGTCATAAAGCATTAAAATGTTTTAATCCTGAATGTCTGTAAACATCTGTGCATTTGTGTCTTTGTGTGAACATGCAAGAGTGTTTCCATGAACACGTGAACGTTTATTTCTACAGGAAATGATGAATGGCTTCTTTCGATCTCTCAGCTGTTGAGCCTGTTGATCTAAACCACTATGGCTTTGTCAGCAGAAACAAATGATCCATCAACACAAACACACACGCATACACACAACTCGTCATTGGCGAGTATGATGGATTAGACCTGAGATGGGTCTTGTCTGGGTTATTGATAGGCAGGTATTGGACTGGTGGCATGAAATATTAATAGAATGTAGCTAAATGCTGCTCTGACAGAGAGTGAAAAGGAGAAAGAGAAGCACAAAAAAGAGAGATATCTGAAACACAAGTAGTCAAACCTGAAGCTAAAACCACGAACTGAAAGGATGAGAAGAGTCAGAGAAGCGAGCGTTCACATACACATGTCTGAGAATCTGGAATATGTCTGATATCAGTATCATTTTTTTCTTTTCTGAATGGAATTTCCCACCAGCTTTGATACATAAACAATAACACAGAGACATTAAAATCTCTCCGTCTTTCTCTTTCTGTCACTCCAACCCGCATCCTGTTGTGGTTCTCGTTCTCTGTTCCCTCCTTCACTTTGATACCTGAGAACGACTGACTTTCATGGACAGACAAGGCTCACCTTTGTCTTTGCCACACTGCGTGAGTGTTTGTCATTGTGTTTTGTAAATCAGTGTGTCTTTACTGTGTCCAGGTTCTAGTTTGTTAAAGCACACCCAGTAATTCCTTGCCAAGAATTTGTCCTCACTAATGCACTTTTAACTGTAGAAAAGTTTGAAGCATCCCTCAGATTAGATTAAATAGAGAGGACACAATGTGTGCATGTGTGTGTGTGTGTTTGTATGCATGTGTGGGTGTATGTGTGTATTGACGCAGCACTGCAGAACAATCTATACTAATGATTTCCCATACACACCTCAAGCTGATCTGAAAAGCAGGCAAAATGGAAATCAAATGAGACAAATGAAGAGCTTAACGCAGAGAAAATCATGCATAATTTAAGGTTAATAAATCACCTATTAATAGATCAGTTAGAAACCAGTAATTGCTTCTTGGTCTGTGACTCATACAAGCTGAATCAACAGCAAAATGCTAATTCTCAGAATATCATAAGAAATAATGTATGTAAGTATAAATGTTTGAGATAATGATGTAATTCTGATGCTCTGCTATTAAAAAGTCCTTGTGTTACATGTCCTGGTATCCCAAAATGTTTTGTCATACAATAAGCTTTTCATTGATTATTAACTCACATAAATAAATGTATATAAATAAGACATGACTAGCTAAATAGAAAAAGTTGAGAAATATATTTTAAAAAACAAATAATTATACTATCTTTTTTTAGCTCAGTAACTAATCCATGCTTGGGTTTTGCTGATGTCAGCTGGTCTTTGCAGTTTTTTCTGGTAGTTACTGCCTTTTCTTAACGTATTTATTTTTTTCTCTTCCTACCATTTTCATAAATCAGACACTGTGCCAGCTGTTTTGAATCCTCGAAAATACATATTTGATTCAAATTCATCATCCTCCTTCACTGTGATTTTTTTTTTTAATAATCACTTTGGAAGTAATTTTGAATGTTTTTGCTACACATATGATGAGATTTTTATGTCTGAGACCACATCAAACATCTGATATATTCCTGCAAATGTGGAACTCATCAAAAACATTTAGTTGCTGAAATTTATAATGATTTAGGGCTTTAAAGAGATTGTTCAGCAACAAATTTAGAGTAAGTTTGGAAAAGGATCTTAACTCTTTAATGTTTGTGCAAGGACAAAAAGCAAAGAAAAAATTTTCTTTGCATTTTTTTCCCTTTGGACAACAAAAATAATCAATGTTTTTTAACAAATGGTTGAGATGACAAACAACTGGTCCACCGCTAAACATTGTTGCTTCACTATTACACGTTAAATGATAATTTCATAATATTCTTTTTTGTTTCAGTTTCAGTTTGTCACCCTGTCAGTTTATGTCTCTGACAGTGTTGATTTTCCCACAAATTTTTTCGGAGGTGAAAGCAGGGAATGGAAATAAGGGGCTTATCCACAGAAGTTATAAGCAGCCTTTGTGCATTTCTACTTGCCATCCACATGTGATTTGTTTCTTTTGAATGTCCTCTCACAGGTGAATAATCTTATTTCCATCTTTATAAAGAACTGATTTTGCTGTATGGGACTTGATCCTAAACACATCTCAAAGTTAGCAAGAATGGTTTCCAGATAAGTCCAAGGAGAGTTGACTGTCACTGACTCTGATCTGCAGTCACCTGACCTCACACCCTCTGAATATGTAAGTGGGCACCTGAAGACTGAGAAAACCAAATATTCTTAAGATAAGACGCTCTTTGGAACATCAGATCACGTGTGACAAGAGTTTTGAACACACACACAGTGCATGCTGACATCAAAGCAAAAGTGTGGTGCTCTAAATACATATAGTTAATCTGAAATTAATTTATGTTTCCGGAAATTCAACATTTTACTCAAATTGTTAAGCTTAGTTATATTTGAGGGCAAACTAATCCTTTCTATATAATAAGTAATTGTAGAGAAATTATATCATTTGAGTACCTTTGTTGATAGTTGCAGACTTTTTAAAACCCATTTATGTTGGTTTTGCATCTACATGTGATTGTTTGAGAAGTCATGAACCTGCACAATGGAATTTCCTTCATTTACTTTACATTGTTCAGACTAACAAGATGTAGGGAAACACTCCACACCCTTCAGAGTGTCCCTGAGGAACCATAAGTACTTCTGGGTCAAAAGGCCAGTTTATAACACAAACAGAGCAGAAAACACCATTTCAATAGGTCATTATCTTAGAAATGATTTTATTTTACAAATAACAGAGATGCTTAGACAATCTTCTGCTAATTCCACTTATGGATATTCTGATTTCTGAAAGTGATTATAACAGATGTAGCCAGGGAGCATGAGAACAAATTACATAATCCATTTACATTAATCCTCCCTGGTTTCCTGTGGGTGTCAGACATAAGTCACCAGTAATGAAAGAGGAAGAAGAACACAGCTGAGGTAAAAAAGAAAAAACAAAAAGAAAAACAAAAGAAAAGAAAACAGTCATAGACAAGAGAAACAATCCTTTCCCTTCAGCTTTTAATGGAGTACAAGACAAATCAGACAAAGAAAATATGCTGCACAACATTAATTTGTGGGTTAATGTATAACATTTTTCCATATTCACTTCTCCATGTTTAGATTTTACTGTGATAAAAGGATGCAAAAGCTCACCTGAAATATATAGAAAATAGAAAATATAGAAAAAGTATGCATCTACATGTGTGGGCATGGCCTGAGTGTGTGTGAAAGATGGCTAAGTGTGTGTGTGTGTGAGAGAGAGAGAGAGAGAGAGAGAGAGAGAGAGAGAGAGAGAGAGAGAGAGAGAATGAGAGGACTTAAAGTGGTGGATTGGAGGAAACACCCATAAAACAGCTGTAACCTCTATTTCTGGTGGTATAGCATACGACAGAACAAGTGTGTTTAAAGGTACAGTTATCGACTCAGAATGCTCAGTTATGTGAGTAGGAATTATATGAAGGGGAAGTGATTATAACTTGGTGTGGGGGAAACCTCCACTTCAGCAGCTATTGTTCAGCCCTTCCTGGTTGTTACAGAGGAAGAGGAGACTCCATCACCTCACACTGTTTCTCTTAATTTGTTCTAGCAACGCTTTCTTTGATTTAATATGATCTATTTTTTATCTACTGTTACTTATTTTTGATCTGATTCTTTATATAGCATAAATAAAAACTGAAATTCAAACTTATGTTTCAGTTCTCTTGTTTGGCAGATAAGAAAGCACAAAAATTTTAAATGACTGGACAGTTTAAAATCTGACACGTGCACTTGCATGCTGTGAAGTCAGTTATGCTTTGCTGCCATCTGTTGTCCAATTTGATTAAACAGAGCAACATTAGCTGTGTACAACTTAACATTGAGCTTTTTTATAATTAAAATTAAAATTAAAAGCAAATTGGATTTAGTTTCTATTACTAGCAAAACACATTACAATTTGTATTCCAATACCAAAATGTGAGTTCACCTGATTTATTTATTTTTTTCTCCATTGCCCATAAAATTTCATTGGCCATCTCAATTTTTATCGGTGGCTGATCAAGGTTATTACCATGGAAATCAAAGTAAATGCCAATCTTTTTGCCTACTAGGCATTATTATTAATATTTGTAACCTGCTTTTATAATTGTAAGTTTGTACCTTTTTTTATTGTTTTTAATTATTTAACTTCTTTAATTGTTGTGTCTTTTAATGTTCCCTTGGCGCTGTAAAGCCACACATCAGTAGATTCCAGCAGCCACTGTGCACTTGTGCTGATTCTGTGTTTACTCTGAAATAGCAGTAATGTTTAAAGGCTTTATTTCCTCTGTGAGATAAGGCTTTTTGTGTCGATAACAATTAGCTGTTTTTATAGCTAGTTTATATCTTATATATCCTTTAAAATGTGCAAACAGAGCGCAAAGCTGTTATTTAAGGGTTTCTATACACACTCAAGAGTCCCTGTATTTCTCACGGTGAATCAAACAAAATTAGCAATGATTCCGCTATTGATAAATGTTAAAAATTCCTTAATAGGTCATTGCGGCCATGAGATATGTCTCATCATATTTTATTGTCTTATTTTCAGCTGAAATCTCTATTCTTAAATTAATCAACATTTTCCCGTTGGTACAATCACAGATTTGTCCATGTTTTACTAGCAGTCCAAAAACTACAAGTTCTTCACCATCTGACAAAAACTGGTTTAAACGCGCGCACCTGCATTTTAATCAAATACGACAATCACGCCTAATTTCATCCATCTGGGCTTTACTGCTTATACAACCTCGACGACAGAAATAATATGCGACATATAGCATGAACCGTGCGTGTTAAGTGTGCGTTCAAGTCCAGCATGCCCACCAAGAACGTTGACGAGCGAATCTCCAAATACAAAAACAAGGGGAAAGATCCTGCAGTAAGTTGGTTGTTATGTTAAAGTTATACAAATAAGCGATTCGATTTGATCAAACCATCAAATCCTTGTATTTCCGTGTAGAAATTTCGAGACAAAAGGATCTTGGAGTGCGTGGAGCTGCGCAAAGCAAACAAAAATGAAAGTTTTATGAAAAGAAGAAACCTAACAAGGTCATCTGTCCCTGACGAGGAGGCCGTTTCGCCTGATACCGAGACGGTCAGTAAAGCTCTTTTTTTAAAAAAAAAAACTAACTGCATTTCTACTTGTGGCGCTTCTGACTGCGCATCTGGGATGTAGGTGGCCCCGAGGATCGAGGACATAATAAAAGACATTAAAAGTGCGTGCAGAGTGTCCCAGACGCAAGGCTGTCGGGCAGCCAGGTGAGTCATCAGGGATGAGTAACTGTTATTTAGATTTGAGACCAGATCTTATGTCATGTCATCATTAGTGACAACTTAATTATTTATAGATTAAACAAATTTTAATATCTGGTATTAATATCAGTGCTGGGTGAAACTTTTTTTTTATTTTTAAATTCACTCCAGGAAGCTGCTTTCCACAGGATGTGATCCTCCCCTGAAGGAGATTATAGATGCTGGCCTGCTGTCCCATTTTGTGTCCTTCCTGTCAATGGATGATGAGCCAGCTCTGCAGTTTGAGGCAGCCTGGGCTCTTACAAACATCGCCTCTGGCACATCTTGGCATACACAACAGGTATTTGTAGTGCAATGAGGCTTAAGCTTAATGTGTACTAGGAGACTGAGGCTGTAACAGAACTATGAAAACATTATTTTTAAAACTAGGTTCAGAATAAATCTATTCTGCTTTCAGGTGGTAGAACATGGGGCCGTACCACCTTTCATTAACTTGCTGGCCTCTCCGATGTTGCACATCAGTGAACAGGCTGTCTGGGCTCTTGGAAATATTGCAGGTGAGACTTGAAATTGGCGCTAATATGAAGTTGGTTTTTAAATGTTAATATATGTCAGAACTGGAAATGTCAACTTGAAAGAGTGGGATATAGTGGTGGTGTGAAGTGTTTATAAATAGGTTTTTGTAGGTGATTTATGATGGGCAAACCAGTTAAATTCTTAAAATGATAATAGGTGTGTATTTGCAGAGTGCAGACGGGTAAACATAGTAACTGTAAAAGTTATGTGGTATAAATTTACAATCTAGTATGTATTTTGAAGTTCAAATTGTCTTGGTGAAAACTTCTGCTGGGCCTGCTCTGAGATATAGGCAGCTGGGCTTGCCTGTAAGATTGGTCTCTTGCAGGGAACAAACCAGCCACTCATAAGCACTTAAAAACCTGGTTAGAATTCCTCTTGCAAAGGAAAACTTTAATTGTGCAGCTATATCTACTTGTCTGATACTACAAAATGTAACCCCTTGGCAGGTGATGGTGCAGCTTACAGAGATGTCCTGATTGAGTGTAATATCATCCCAGCCTTGTTGGCTCGCATCTCCCCAGACACACCAGTAAGTCAAAGCCTTTTAACACTGTATATATTCCTCACCATAGCGTGCGCTCTCTCTGGAGTCCCAACAACTGGTAACAAATTTGTGTAGCCTAAGTCTAAACTTTTACTAGTGTAAAGTTTTACTAATTGAGGTGTATAACTGCAGGTTGGCTACCTGCGTAACCTAACATGGACTTTATCCAATCTTTGTCGAAACAAGAATCCATGTCCGCCTGTGTCTGCTGTCCAGAAGGTAAGTGAAACCACTGTTTTGTAATGGCTTTAACTTCTGTTAAATTTTATGCCAATAAAAGGTTTGTCACTTCCTCAGATGCTTCCATCTCTGATCCAGTTGCTCCATTTCAATGATAAGGACATCTTGTCTGATGCATGCTGGGCCATTTCTTACCTTTCGGATGGCAACAATGACCGTATTGATGTTGTTGTGAGAACTGGCATTGTCCCTCGACTGGTGGACCTCATGAACCACAAAGAGTTCTGTGTGGTGGTAGGGCTTGACATGCCTATCCCTCCGGTTTTAAACATGAGCAGATGAAATTTTGTTAGAATCTGACTAATTTGTGCTTCTCCATCCTGACTTCCAGACGCCAGCTCTTCGTTCTATTGGGAACATAGTGAGTGGCTCTGATGTGCACACCCAGATGGCAATTGATGCCGGAGTTCTTGACATTCTACCAAAGCTGCTGAGGCACCCAAAGGCCACTGTGCAGAAGGAGGCAACATGGGCACTGTCAAACATTGCTGCAGGACCTTGTAAGCAAATCCAACAGCTGATCACCTGTGGCCTGCTTCCTCCCCTTGTTGAACTGCTCAGAAATGTAAGTAAACTTCAATTTCATTGCTTGAATGGGCACTTAAAACTGCTTTGCCATTATCGCAAGTTAAAGGATTGAGGGCTTAAGGTAGTGGTTTCCTTGAGGACCCCCTGCATTGCAAATGCTAAAAAGCCATGGACCCCCTGTCCCACCCCATGCTGAAATCATGCTTGGTTTTATGCTTTCATTAGCAAAATTCTCACCATAACTGTATTCTGGCTAAGTCCTGTCCTTTGGAAGCCAAAGATCAACTTTCTTTCCTTTTTTGTGCTCAAGAAAGGAAAACAAAGTAAAAATTCACTTCACTGGATTAAACATGAAACTTTTATTTTTTTTCACCAGGGGGATTTCAAGACACAAAAGGAAGCAGTGTGGGTGGTGACAAACTTCACCAGTGGGGGCACTGTAGAACAGGTAGTTCATCTGGTGCAGAGTGGAGCCCTGGAAGCAGTCATTGACCTGCTCCAGGTTAAAGATGCTAAAGTTATTCTTGTGATACTGGAAGCCATAAACAACATGTTCTTGGTGAGTCTGGGAAAACTGAAAAGATCTTAACTCTAGAGGAAAAAGTTTCACTAAAGACTGACCTGATGCGTTTTGGTAATTAACTTCAGGCTGCAGAGAAACTTGGTGAAACGGCGAAGCTTAGTCTGCTGATTGAAGAACTTGGAGGACTGGAACGCATTGAGATGCTGCAAAACCATGACAATGATCTGGTATACCAGGCTGCACATAATCTCATAGAAAAATATTTCAGTGATGTAAGTCTCTAACATCATCAGGACTTCCATTTAAAATCAACACTGTTTTTAAGTATCTTAAATCAGAAGCTTTTTAAAATGGACTAAATCTGGATTTGTGTTTGCAGGATGACCAGGTGGATGTGACACAGGATGTATTTGTATTTCAGACCTGATCAGAGAAGGTTCTTTGAATTTTAAACCTTTGAATTTGTGTAAAATAAAGTTGTCACTTGGCCAATGCAACTGTTTTGTCAAGATGGATGTATGGTTTTTAAAAAAAAAAAAAAAAAAAAAAAAAACTTGTATTTGGCAACAGAATCCAATTCAGTCAGATGGCAGTTTGAGCCACATCATGCTAAAGCTAATCAGTTTGCATACAGTGCTTTAATCCATAAAGGCCTGACCCATGGAATTTTTTTTTTTTTTTTTTTTTTTTTTTCCCCCCCGAGGGGGGTCTGCCATTTATTACCATGTGATGTTTAAAAATATAGTTTTCTGCTTCTGGGTATCAGTTAGGGGACAGAAGACAAGTATCAGATTGTGTTCAACAGGATTTTAAGCAAAGTTTATACCATAAACTGAAGCAAAATGTCTCAAACTGTATGACAAATATGTCACGTCAGGTTCTTATGGGTTAATTTGGTATTTTTAGGGACTGTTGCACCAACATCAAACAGATGGACTAAACTAATAAATGGGATCATATTCAAACTCAAGGAGCTATTACAATGACACCGTTTACACAATACAGTGAACACCCTGCATCTTAACATGCCAACACCACTGCACAGACTTACAAGTGGATTTCTACATGGTTGGTTTTGCATATATATTCAGCCCTTTCAGTCTTCAGGGACTTTTTTTTTTTTTTTTTTTTAAGTAATACTGAAAGTATAGATGAATAGTTCTACAGAATGTCTTTGGCTACAGGAAACATTTGCCTTTTTTTTTTTTTTTAAAAAGATTTGATCTTCACTAGTCTCAACTAGTAAAGATCTAGAAAAACACCTCCATGTACCCTGTTTAAGTTGTGCAAAAGTAGAGTTTGTAACCAGAAGCACTGAGGGTACTGTGTTCCTACAAAACAGGCCTGTGATAACTTGAACCATACCAACTGTCAGGGGAAAGCTTCATTTGAATTTCATGCACTTCCTGTTTAAGACAGTCAGTCTCCTGAAATTCAAGCAAAAGACATGGATGCTAATTAAAAACCTAACTTGAACAAGATTAAGCTGCTTATATATTTTTTAGGTTTCTGTGGCTGAAAAATGCAAATTCCAAAACTAAAATCTCCAATCCTCTTATCTGTCAGACTAAACTTAAAGAGCCTCAACTCTCCATGAAACTGAGAAAATTGTTCAATCGCATTTGATTTTCTGATGACTGGTCTAGAGAAGCTGAAATTCCTAAGTCCTTCCTCTCACATATGAAAAAGCAACATTACAGGAGTTTTGATTCCAGTACATTTAATTGGGATATTCAAATAAAAAAAAATATATTTTCAAGTTCACTAAAAGAACAACTTTATTAGCTCTTACTTTTTAACTTATTTGGCAATTAATGGCATGTTTACAAGTCTACCATCTAATAGGTTCATCAAATCAGCACAACTTTGTCTATTAACAGATTGAAATGTCTTGCTGCAACTTGATTAAGTAAACTGAGCCAGAGGAGTTAGATTTTATTGATTGTATGAAATGCCTGTATTTTCAGCCTACAGTTTAGGACACAAGTCCTAAAAAGGTAACATGAAGTAAACTTTAAGGCTTTACACATCTGAAAAAATTCCCACTTGTCTAAACATACCCAAAAAAGCTTTCCTCAAAAGCATTTTTTAAAAGGCACCATATCAGATTCACTGCTCTATACAAGACAGTAGTTTCAAGTTAATCACACTTTCCTTGATTTGCAAAGTTCTAAGACAGAAACCCTGATAGGAAGTGTAGAAAAGGGGAAAAAATTTCCAAAGTTAATGCTAAAAATATGTACAGGGATTGAGTCAAAGTTAGAGCTGAGGAAAGTTAATCAGGAAAAAATGTAAACGCTTCTTGATAAGTTGCAGGAAAGTGATGTTTTGCCCCTAATATCATGAAGAAGTGTAAAAGTATGATACATTGACAATGCTGATAAAAAAAAATTACTGGCATTTATGAAATAAGCACAATTTAAAAAAATTGTTTGGTTGATTTCTTCCTTTTATTAGTATCAAATGAGGTGGCATGCACATCATTGAAAAGCCTGATTAGCCATGTTTACAAGAAGGTATAACATGTAAGGATCATGCTTCTGTGGAATGAGCAGCACAGCTAAACATGTGGGTAGTGCCCCAAGAAATGTGCTAAATTTGTCTTGAGCTGCTTAGTGGATTGGATGACTGCACTGTCCCCCTCACTAATAAGGAAAAATACACTGTCCATTTTTATATTTTATTCATTTTACCCAATCAGGGACCTCAGTAGCATGTGGAAGATCGATACACCCTTAACAGCCTCGCGCCACTTCCTCATGCTGGTCACCAGCCTGATCACAATTAGCTGTGGGAGGGCATCCCATTCCTCAACCAGTGTAGCTGTGTTGGTCACCCTGACATTGGGTTGGGTTCAGATCTGGACTCAGGTATTGTGTGATGATTCTATGGGGGAGACTGTTGTCATCCTGGAGGATGGAGTTAGGTCCCAAATTCTAGACAAGGGATTGTCACTGGCTCCAAAATCTGTTTCTGATATGTCTATCAATTAAGTGCCAATCAGGTACCAGTCTTACATCAGCGACTCACACACACATGATAGCATTTGAATCTCAAAACAAGCGTGAACACCAACATGAGAATACTGGAGGGGATTTTGGCACATTCCTGATAGCACTTAGCTGCGATGCCAATTCTACAAAAGCATAATCCTTACAAGTTATATGTTTTTGTAAACATGAATAAATAGACTTTCCAATTATGTGTATGACAACACCAGTTAGTATTATTAAAGGGGAGAAATAATTGTCCAAACATAAATTTCCTTACCTTTTGTACTAACTTTATAAAATGTGCACCAGACAAAGTTATTAGCATCCTAATTTACATTAAGTGAAATAACAGGTAAATGTTAAATTTGTTTTTCTCAAAGGTGAAGCTGTTGTTCCATCAGTTGTAATTGCTCGCTCTCTCTCACTCACACACACACATACATATATACAGTTTGTCTCCCTAAACCTTGTAATGTTCCACCATCATGCAGCTTTCATGTGAAATCTTCAACTAAGAAAAATATCAGAGGATTCCACAAGAAGTCAGGCAGCTTACACAGTAAACACAAGGCTAAAAGCTAAAGGTTATGCAACCAAAATATTAGTGAAAGATGCTAATAATTGTGTCTGGAATAAATTTCCTTTGTTTTATTCTTTTGTACATTAAACTTGAGAATACATTACACTTGGGTCTAACCCCAACCCTTTTTTTAAATAGTATATTTGAACTTATTTGTGTATATATTAAAAATGACATACTCACAAATAAGGAATGCAGACAGATCTGATCATGACAGCTCCTGGCAAAGGTGAGGTTAGCTGTAGTAGCACCAAACATCTTGCTCCGGTCGACTCATGTATTTAACAGTCTGTATGTTCATGAGTATCTACATCTTCTCGTAGGTAAGTTCATGTCCGCAGGTGGTGCAAGTTTTCTTATAGAGATCCTCCTCTGGATCCACCACCTCCTCAGGTCCATACTCATGTTGGTGAGCGCTGGTGTTTTTGGTCCACATACTGCTCCTCACTGCCCTGCGCAGCTCTGATGCATACACACATACAGAAGACATTTAATATCGCACAACGTGACTGATTTGAAGCTTCAGTTTTTCTCTTCTAACAGGAAACCAACCTTTAACCTTCTTGTTAAAGCGTTTTTGTTTTTGAACCTCTCTGTTTTCTTCCCTCGTCTCTTTGGCTTCCTCCAGGGCCTCCTCCGAACCCCAAACCTCCATACATCTCTTCTCCACCTAGGATATGCAAACACACACACACAAATATTTTAAAAGCATGCATTAGGTCATTCCCTTAGGAGTTCAGCTGCTAATGGTTCAATCATTTAATAAAAAAAAAAAATAAAAAAAAACTAAAGTATCTGATATCATTAACACACATCTTTTTACATAACTTTGCATGCTTCCATACAAACTTGAGCACCTGTAGCTGAAGGTAGAGCTTCATATCTCCCCAGCGTGGGTTATGGGGATTTTTCTTCAGTATAAACCTAAGAGGGGGTTCTCTCTTGTCAAAGTCACAGTCCTTCAGCAGATAGCGATTCTTGGCCTCTGTTCTGGTGATCATCTTGTGCTTCTCTTCATTGTCTCTAGAAAGGACAAAGGTTAGCACTGTTGATCTGTCTGACTGACTCTAATCAATATAATTATTCTAAATAATTAGTAAGGTTACATGGGAATGGATTTGAGGCAACAAACAGCCTGAAAATGTAAAAGCACGTTTTCCGTGTATTAATATGAAATTGCATAAGTCTTTCTTAAATAGAGCATCAGAACTGCGCCATGAACTAGACTTTAGAAAATTATGCAAATGCACGTGATCATGTAATATTTGCATGAACATAATTTTAAAAAATTCTCAAAAAGGGTTGCCACAATTTAATGACACATTTCCTTCTTTCAGACATGTTAGTGAGTCTGCAACATCGTACCAAATACCGAAACGTTGTTTTAGGCAACGTGTAACTCGTGCCTACTTGAAAAAGTGGCAGTTGTACAACATTTAAAAGAAAAAGGTCTGTATGTAAAACATAATCCATTCAGAAATTAAGCATAGTGTTTGTGTGTGTAAGAGAGAACCTGCAGTTGTCACACACAGACAAGTCAAAGCTGTTGCTGAGGAAGGAGTCCATGAAGGGCTTTTGACAATCATCACACAGCAGGTACTCTGGCTCAATCACTGGAGCTGAGAACAAAGCGCGCACACGACACTCAAGTGTAAAAGATGCACGAACACATATTCCTGTAATGAAATCCATTAACCCACCTGGCTGATGCACCACCATCTTGTCTTGCTGTTCCCCCTCTTCATCGTCCTCCTTCTCAATAAAGAAACCAGCACCGGAGTCAATAGTCTTGGAAACTTTAGCCGAAGTTGCGCCTTCCACAGAGGACAAAGGTCGACTCGCTAGTCGGGCTTGCCGAAGCATCAGCGCTCGCTGCCGGTTCCTCTCTATTTTAGCCCGCATCGCTGCGGAAAGTTCAGGTTTGGGATTCTGCTGCAGACCAGGGTCAGGATCGGGACCAGCAGCATTACCTCCCTCTGACTCTAACGGATCCATGCTGCCGTGTCATTCAAAATACGGGGCTTGATTGTTGTTACAAAACTGACAGTTGCATGCTTCCGGTTAGTTCTTCTTCTGTTGTGTGACTGTGTGCCAGCGAAAACCCGAAAACATAGCGCCGTATGACTTGTAACAATTTATAAACTAACAAGTGATGTGTAAATATGACATGTGTAAAAAAAAAGACATTAGTTTTCAACGAAACTAGCAAAACGCTTCATAAATGCCATCTTATTTGCCCGTCTCGTAATTATTAGAAGCAGTGCCGCCACCTATCGTCGCGGAGGGCGAAGAGCCAGAGAAAATATTATTGATCTCCGATTTAAATTTCAAACTTAATCAAAACTAAGCTTTAAATTATTTTATTGGATGGTTCAGATGGCATCTACCAGTCACCGTGATTAAAAGTCACTGTCTACTTGACCTGAAAAAGTCTTATAAGCTAAAGTGAAAGTTTTTTTTTATTGTTTGTTCGTTTTTAGTAGTGCGAACAATCTCAGAAGATGGACTTAAACTACGCTGGTTTTGAAAAAAAAAAAAAAGTGTGTAACAGTTTATCCTATAGCTTGTAAAACTGTGTTATAGACTCCAGCACATATGTAAGAGGTGAGCCATACTTAAATTATTAGACGAGGCAAAGCAAGTTTATTTGTATAAAACATTTCATGTAAATGTAAAGTTTGAATCTTAATGGGACCTCCTGGGTAAATAAAGGTTAGAATAGAAAAGAATGAATATAATTCATACAGCGGGTTGCAGAGGAATCATTAAAAACTAAAGTCCCTGGCTACTACCAGATTTCTGGGTTGTTTGTTGGTTTTTAACTTAGCTGTTTGAAGCAGAGTGCTGAGATCTAGTAATACCAGGACTGAAATGATGCTTTTACATCCTAATAGCTACAGTTGTATTCAGCTGTGTATTTCTTGTGTCTACAAAGTGCTCAAAGATTTTTCTAAACACACAAGCAATCTTCTGCTCTTATAGGTGTGTGGGTTATTCTTGATTTTTATTGTATGCAAGCGTGTTTCACACCAGCAAAATGTTAGTTGTTAAGGCTGGCCCAAGCACCGAACATAACAATGGACACCACACCAGTGATGAGATTGATAACTGCTGTGTTTATTGAAAATGTAAGAAAAAAGAAAAAGAACCCAAAAAGGGGTTTTACCAAGAGGTGCTGCTGGGTGGGGAGAGAGAGAAAGGTTAGCCAGGGGCCTTTAAATACAGCTAATTAAGTAGGAGACTGGAAGCACCACAATAAAACAGGAAGTAGCAGAATGTAACATAGTGTAAAGTACACTGAAACTGCAATGGAAATATTCTTTTCTGAGTATGACTATACACTGCTCAAAGGGAACACTTAAACAACAGCATAAGTCAGACAACTCAATCTTGAAATTATTATTGCTGACATTAAACTTATAGTTGTTTAAAACAATATTAGACACTAAACAAACACAAGAAATGAATTTCTTGTGTTTGTGGCTGGTTTCACCTTCAGAGACTCTGAAACTCTGATGTCTAGAACTCTTTGTTTTGACAGGAGTTCAAGTTTTGTCATCTGTTATGAAAAACTCAAGGGCCCAGCATTCCCCAAAAGGTTCGAGAAAACATTACTATGACAACCATGCTCAGCACTTTTAATCTTATCTAGCCCGCAAACAAATTCTGATCAATAAGTTATTTTGCTTTACTACATTGCTATCTTCAGTACTGGAAAGTGCACCTTTTTGTATAACGGATTGATAGGCACCGCTGCTATTGGTAGGTCAACAAGTGCAGCAAATGTCCTCAAATGTCACTGAACAAAGGTGAATGTGTCCCTTCCTGGTTGTCCTCAGGTGTCCAGCTAATCTCTACCACACCATGCAGATCATGACAGCTGTCCATAAGAAGCTTGTCTCAAGTTAAAGCTCATCAAATACTGATAGATGACTCTGTAAATCTGCCAGGTGTTATATTTATGTTCAAGATGCCACCATGTGATATTGTAAATGTACAGCATAATATTCTGTCTTATAGTAATACTATAATATCACACTGGCTATTGGTAAAAAGCTAAAAGAAAGGAAAAAAGGCCAGAAACAGCACCAATTCTGGAGTAATGAAACAGTGTTTATCTCTGAAAACAAAGTAACTGAAAATGGACAATTATATTTTTAAAATTTTTAATTTTCATTTATTTGATCATAATGCTTTATACAGAGATGAATAATATATATGTTTTTACAGTATAGTACATGATTCAAGTAGTACATGAATAGGATTCCATAGTCACATAACACACGAGGGAAATACACAATTTTACGCTTTGTCATGGTATTGAAACTGGTCAGGAAAATCTTTATGAACATTTGAAATGCACTCATTTGTACAAACATTCCTCACCTTCAGATGATCCATAAAAGCAAAAAGAGAGAGAAAAAAAAAATAGAACTGATACTGCATAGTTACACTAAATCTGAACTGAAAACTGAGATGATAAAATTGTGCTGATTTTTATAATCTACTGCATGTGATGACTAGTACTACATACAAGACCTTATATCCACATACATTATGTCTCCTTTTACAATTTATAAACCTTTTTATACATATAAACACAATTAAACATATTTTTTGACATTGGAAAGACAAAGAGTCCATTTTTATGAAAAATTAATTTTACATTCATTTGGGGAAAAATAGGGAAACATAAAAAATGTTTGGGTTAAATGTAAATGTAGAATTGATTTTCTGATTATTATTTAAGAAGGAAAATATGATTTAGGTATCTAAACAAAAATAAAGAATATCTGTGTTTTATATGAAAAAGTAATATGCAAACTTGTGCCTGAATAACAGAGCACATTTCCAAGACCAGATTGTCCTTACAAGGTTAGCATAGAGAATATAAAAACCCTAAAAAAAAAAAAGAAGAAAAAAAAAAAAAAAAAACAGGACACCATTGTTTGCCTTTATTTGTCTTCTATGTTGGTACAAGCTCGCATCGGAAAAATTTTACATTTTAAAGATTCATCATTTCTGCACTTATAGAAATAAAAAGCACAGAAAGATGCTGAGAACGGTTTAAAGAGCCCTTATTGGACATTTCTTCAGGACCGATGGGAGAAAAAAAATTTTTTGAATACATTTAACAGAGAAATTAGGCAACAAAAGGAAAATAAATAATCAATCATCATTAGTTCATTACAGTAGGTCATGGTTTGACATGACGCTTGTTTCTTCTGAACATTTGGAACATTCTGGTGCACTGTTAGTTATTAGATTAATTAAACTGTCAGCAAACTTTGATTCCTTGCACATACACCTCATACCAGGGGTCTGCAGCCTTTACAGTCCAAATAGCCAAGTTTCCTTCATTTTTATAGAACCATATTTTTATTACTATTTTTAGTTTTTAAAATAAAGAAAAACAGTAAACTTTTGCAAAAAGAGGATAGACAGACTTTCTTTTTATGGGATGTAGATATTTGTGGAAAATTATGTTAAAAACAAAAGCCCATAGTTTCCAACATAGTTTAATGACAAAGAAAATAGATTAAAAAAATCTATTTAGATTTGTTATTATAGCTTTATTTAAAACATTAGTTATTTCTTTAGTATTTTTAGCCATGTATTAAGAGCCATTGTGGAAGGTCCAGAGAACCACTTGCAGCTCCAGACCAGCAGATTGCAGACCCCTGATCCTATACTACATGACTTATTTCTTAAATAATAGTTTAACTTGTGGATGTTTTGGTTCAGTTCTCATGAGATTCATGTAGCATATGAGTGGAAATTGTAATACCCTGGTGGCAAAAGCATGCATGCTCTATCACATGCACAGATCATTTCACCACTTAAGCAATGGTTCACATTAAGGCAGATATACTATGAGAGTCTGCACATTTGCATTAGACTGTAATGTCTGTATGGTGCAAGTGTTGTAATCAGAGGGTGTAGATGAGGCTCTGTGCTGACATCCACATACCTGTCAACTTACAGGGCCTCTCCAGACCTGCCTGTGGACCTGATTCAAAGTGCCCATATGTGGAATAGTTCTTTTGTGAAGATAACAAACGTGCCCCTATAGAGGATTCTGAGCTGGTACCATGACAAGTGCAACAGTGTACCAGTGTGGCCACGAGCTGTGCATCAAATGCATAAATACATGAGTGGTTTTACATCAAAGAATTGTCAAAGAAACCCAGCAACACCAGTTGAAGCCAAACACTCTCTTCCATAAACCCCTAATTTGAAGAAAACTTTTCAAAATAGGTAAAACAAGTACAATACAGCAGAAAACACTAATCTTTTGTCTGTCAAGTGTTGTCCAAAATCTGGACATTAAAGTCATTCCTCACTAAAGTAAAAAGGAAAGGCAGCCTGAACAGACAAAGTTGTGTTCACAAGCTTGTTACAGTAAAATGAATCCAAATATCTCATCTGGGCTATTCATGTTTAATTAGACATAAGCCTTAGCCAGTTTAATCTATTGAATCTTTAATGCACTATATTATGAATGGGATAAATATTAACACTTATGATCTTAAACATTAACTTGTTTCTGAAAATACACTCAAACTGTCGACAGTGAACATTTTTATGTTTATCACATTGCAGTCATTCCTGGTGACAGCTATTGCAGTCTTGTGTCAGCCCTTTCAGATCGTTCATGACAGATTTCCATGGTCCTAATGCAAAAACTCCTCTGACAGGTTAAATGACAAAAAAAGTCTCTTCTTTAGTCCCCACATCGAGTTTATATTCTTTACTTGGTTGCTTGCATGAGTAGTAGAGAATCGTCTTACACTATCACAGTTCTTTAGTAAAAAAAATAAATCAATAAATAAAATAAATGAACAAATAAAGGTTTCTCACATCCATCTTGAGTTGCGTTCGCTGTTCATCAGTTGAATCCAGCAGCTTTCAACCAGTAGTGGCTACACGCTGTAGTCACATGATACAAAAGAACTGAAAGGTTGTTGCGTGGCCTTAGGTCTGTTTAAAAAAAGAGTAAAACTTTCTGCCACTTTTAAACAGTTGTGATGTTCTGGGTTTAAACAGTAAGGTTGGTTTACATCCCAACTCCTGCTTACCGACATCAACAACTTGTGTGTGTATATGTTTGTGTGCATGCAAGTACAGTACAGGTCTGTAAAACAGATAGGAGATGATTTGTGTGTGAAAAAGAATATTATTGCACTCATAGTAAATATACGCTTTCAGACATTCAGTAGGAGTCCCTCTCTTAGATGGTGACAGGACAGGTGATGATTTTGTCCTCCAGCATGACACTGACGACGAGGAAGACGAAGTAGAGTATGAACATGAGAAAGCCTAGAAGCTTACTCATTTTCCACTTACAAACAGCTATGGAGATGATGACAAAGAGGAGCATGAGGAAGAGGAGGACGATGGCACAGAACAGACCGTTGCTGCTCACCTCTACTGACTTAAAGTCATTGATGATGTGGTAGAGGAGCCATGGGAATGGCAAACTGGACAAAGAAAAGAGCACATGAAAAGAAGAGTTTTGGGGTTAAACAGAGAAATTAGGCAACATAAGGAAAATAAATAATCAATCATCATTAGGTCATTACAGTAGATCATAGTTTAATATGACGCTTGTTTCTTCTGAACATTTGGAACATTCTGGTGCACTGTTAGTTATTAGATTAATTAAACTGTCAGCAAACTTTGATTCTCTGTGCATACACCTCATTCCAGGGGTCTGCAGCCTTTACAGTCCAAATAGTTTCCCTTAGCCCAGCTAAATAAAACTTTGGAAAAACTTTTGGAAAAAGACAACCATTTTTTTTTATTAATGTTTACTATCAGAAATCTGTTGTCATTTTTAAAGAACCATATTTTTATTACTATTTTTAGGTTTTAAAATAAAGAAAAACACTAAACTTTTGCAAAAAGAGGATAGACAGACTTCCTTTTATGGGATGTAGATATTTGTGGAAAATTATGTTTAAAAAAAAAAAGCACATAGTTTCCAACATAGTTGCCAGCACAGGTTTTTTTTTTTTTTTTTTAAAAAAAGAGTATCTTTCTTTATCTGTGAACTCACCCAACAGTAATGTCAAAGATGTTGGAGCCCACTGAGCTGGACACCGCCATGTCACCAAGACCTTTTCGTGCTACAATTACACTGGTGATCAAGTCAGGAATTGAGGTTCCAGCTGCTAATATAGTCAAGCCCATGATCTCTTCTGTGACCCAGAAAGTCTCCCCAACCTGAAATAAAGAACATTATATAAGTAGTGATCCCCATCTCTGGTCCTCAAGGCCCACTATCCTGCAGGTGTTAGATGTTTCCTCACTGCAACACACCTGATTCAAGTGAAATAGATCCCAGCTGAAACCTATGCACAAAATTTTCTGCTGTGCAACAAACAGTAATTGTTTCTAATCTGAAATTATAGCTAACCACTGATAATACAAAATGTAAATAATGACAGCACAAGTGTTATAAGCAGAAGATTGCAGCAAATCCTGCTTGCTCTGAAATGGATAAACTTAAAGTATACAAACATGTGTGCAGATGATGAGAAGGAAGATAGATGTATAAATGGATCATAATATGTTGACTATATCCATCACTTTCAAAGCCTTGTTTATGAAGTCTTACTCAGCCATTGTGGACACCCTGTGATGCATGGCTGGACTAATTTATAGCACTTAATTTCAGATATAGTACATTATGAATAAGTATATATATTAACAGAATGTATTAATATAAAAAAAGAGAATTAAAAAAAAACTAATTATAAAAAACAACACTATCAAATTATTCTGGTGAAACTTGTTCGTTTTAGTTAAATTCTGTTCCGTTTTATTTATGTGTCTACTTTATTATATAAGGGTTTAACTGTTCTATAAATATGTACACACGATGTGAATGCCTCTTTTCCCCAAACATACTTTATAAATATTTATGTTTAGAAAAACATACACATGCTTTTTGTTTCTTCTTCATCATGCATGCACAATGTTCATTAGTAGATGTGGCAGATAATGAATATTGAATTTAATGCAGCGGTTTATTTGTGTGTCAAGTACCTGGTGAGCCCACCACACCATCAGGTAGGAAAAGAAAGCGATCCAACTGATGGAACCAATGAAAGTGAGGGGGAAGAATTTCTCAGCACTCTGGAGAAAAAAAAGTAAAAATACTCTTATAATAAATTCATTTCCATCTTCAGACCAGGTAAAGACCCAGTAATTACAACACAATAACTTCATACATTATGTTGTGTTTGGAATCTCCTTATCATATCAGCGATGTGCTGGGAAATCACCTGGTGTGGTTTCGAAAGTCTTATTTCAACAGTTTACCATAATAAACTTTGTAGTGTCAGGCCAGGACAGTTTAGCTTAGAAGACATGCCCCAATACAGAACCATGCTGTTGTAATACATGCAGAATGCCAGTTGGCATTGTTTGGTGAAAACAAGCAAGGTCTTAAAAAAACAAAACAAAAAAAAAAAAAACAAACAAACAAAAAAAAAAAAAACCAAAGACCTTATGTTGGTGGCAGTTTACCGTGGGGTGTTTTAAAACCCATGACTATTATTTAGAATCAATGCATTTTGCAGCATCAGCGCTATCTTGGGTAGGTCAGGTATTGCCTCATAAACAAAGAGAAGATTGGTGCATATTCTGACATTAAACCCATGAGATAGGGGTATACAGTCTAACGTTGCACACCAAAACTCCTTCCAGTCCACAAATAAACATTACAGTCACAGACAAATTTCACCCTGGTAGGTGTTCACTACCAAGTATGAGTTCAGTGCGTAAACTTGCATTCACATGTGAATGATAGCTGCAAACACATACAAAAAAATGTACAGTTATGAAAGTAATCATGTTCACGTGCACACAGCCTAAGACTGTGAGATGCACTTTAATACCCAACCCTGTTTCTGAAAAGTCATGAGGCAGTTACACCAGACTGTTTTCATATGCAACTTTCCCAGTCTCAGGTTCCCTTTGGGGCTAGGGTTTCCTAATGCAGTACGTAGTTTCACAGCATAATGTGTGTGACAAAACCTATACATGTGAACCAAAGATCCGTGTTCAAGATGTAGTTGTGCTTATGATTTGTCATGGTGTAATGTTATTTCACCAAGAACATTATCTGTAAAAGCTGCAGTAAAACAGGCCTTTATTTACCATTATCATATTGAAAAGTACAATTAAGTGTAATTTTATACACAAAAATACTACTACACTGTGTGTAAGCATGTAAGTGTGATTTTCATTGTGGTGTATATGTGTTTGTTTTCACCTCTCTCCTGACGTCAGGCAGTGTCAGCCACAGAGGGAAGACGATGGGCAGGATGCAGAGGTAGGTCAGCTGTTTCCTAATGGTGTCTGGCCAGGCCAGACTAAGAGGCTGGTTTTCATCATCCTCTTCCTCGCCATCCTGAAGATCAGTTTATTACCTTATATTGTATGCTGTACAGATATCTGTGCATTGCAATAATTTTTATATTTTTATGTTGGCATACATTATTATGGTGTTAAAAGTCAATATGTTGTGGTGTTTTTGTTTCTTTTGTTCCAGGAAATTTGCAGTCAACCTTATTTATCAAAACTTTGTTAAAATGTTGATAGAAACCATACCTCATCTCCTCCAGCAACGCCATTCATGGGTGGTGTGACTTCCACTGCAACCTTTGAACTTTTGGAGATGTTTTTCTCAGCTTGACAACAAAAAGAGGAGAGAAACAATAACACAGTTTATTAAAAAAAATTTGTTAAGACTTTTGACATACACTGTATATTAGCTAGAAATGTGATAAAATAACACCTGACAAGCCTTATTGTTTGGTAACCTCAGTTTCCATAAGGAATGGCAATATTATAAAATGGTAAAGGTTTTGCCTTATAAACTTTCTTTTGACGGATTACAGAAATTTAATTTAATTTATGCACCATATATTAACATATAAAGTTGGTGAGACAAAACATCAATATTGATACTGTCTGCAGTTAAAAAAAAGCCATTTCAGTTACGTGTCAGACATGGGCTATTGTAATATTGTTACACACCTACACCGTTGGCATTCATAACATCATCTTTACACTTCTTCTTGGCCATTTTGTGAAGAATTGAAGCCTTCTCCTTGAATTGTCCTACAACAGAAGAAACAAACATTTCAGTCAGTACACCACAAGTTAGCATAACGTGTGATGTGTATAGCTTGTAGTCTGCTTCACTGCTGGTGAAAAACAGATATAGTTGAATAGGAATGATGAATGAACACATTTTTTTCTATTTCTAGCCGAACAACACATTTCCTAAACATGAACGTACCATTAAATTATCACAAATGAGGCCAGTGTGTGTCGTACCTTCATTACTGAGGGGGTCCAATGTGTGTATCATGAGCTGGAAAATGCTGTTTCTCATCAGTGAGTTGTGTAGAGAAGCACAGCTTCCTTCCCTCTGCAGCTTGGGTTTGGCCTTTATTAAATAAATAAATAAATAGTCACATGAAAACAAACATGTACACGTTTTAACCAACATCCTTTGTTCCTGCAGAATGTTTTCATGGGCTTATTTAATTTGATTATTTTTTATCTTTTATAAAAACCTCTGATTAAATATCTCTTGTTTAGTTTAACACAAATCTGTTTTAATTAAATTTGGGTCGTTGACAAAGATAGATGAAATGTACTCACCATCAGCTTGTTCTCATCATCTTCAGATGCATTAACCTTTAACAGAAATACAGAGTAAGAAATCACTGTAACAATTTAAAATAATAATAATAATAATAATAATACATTTTATTTCTGGGTGCCTTTCACTCAAGGTCACCTTACAGTAAAAGATACATAAAATTAAGTAAAATGCAGTAAAATACAATAAGTTAAAATAAGAGAAAACATTAAAAATGAAAACAGGACACAAAAGACGAAGATGGATCGTAGTGAGTAGCAGAGTTTAAAAAGATGAGTCTTGAGTTTGGATCTGAAGAGTGAAAGTGAGTCAATATTGCGGAAGTCAGGGGAAAGTGAGTCCAATAATTGGGAAGCAGAGCAACTAAATGCTCTGTCCCCCATAGAAGTGAGGCATGAATGGGGTACAATGAGACAGGTGGAGGAAGAGGCTCTAAGAGTGCGAACAGGTTTACCAATATGAATGAGATCGGAGATGTATGGAGGAGCAGGATTATAGATGGCCTTGTAAGTGAGTAGTAACATTTTAAATTGAATGCGGTATGAAATGGGAAGCCAATGGAGCTGCTGCAAGACAATGTGCTGTGATGAGAAAATTAAGTCCTAGTCATGACACGAGCAGATGAATTCTGAAACCAGTTGCAGTTTGTGTAAGGTTTTCTGAGGGAGCCCAAGTAAAAGGGAGTTGCAGTAGTCTAGGCCAGTGGTTCCCAGCCTGTTGTCCTTAGGGACTTCCTTCATGCAAATACTCAAAAGCCATGGAGCCCCTAAAAGGGGTCAAAGGCAGCAATCAGATCGAGAAGGAGATCATTGATGATTTTAAGTCAAGCTGTTTCAGCGGAGTGAGAGAACGAAAACAGGACTGGAACTGCTCATAGAGATTCTTATAGATTAAATTGGTATGGAGCTGAGAAGCAACATTTTTTGTTTCCAGAATTTTAGAGGGGAATGAAAGATTGAATATAGGACAAAGGTTATAAAGATTTTTGGCACTGGCACCAGATTTTTAAAGTATTGGAGTAACTATAGCTGTTTTGAGGGGTAAGGAAACAATACCAGTGATAAGAGTGGATTATTTGTGTAAAGAGAGGGGCCAAAGAAAAGACAGGATTCTTCACAAGAACAGTAGGAAGGGGGTCTAATCAATAAGTTGAAGTCTTAGATTTTTTTTAATAAATTAAGAGATAGCTGTTAAATTGTAATCTGGAATGGATGGAATTATTTTATTTTATCTCTTAATTTGCATGGGAGAAAATCAACTTTGTACTAAGACAACTGAGAACCTATGACATCATAACGAGCTAAAAATACAGACAACCTTAAACTCAAGAGCAAGCTTTTGTGATGTAAACCTCAGAGTTTGAGCAGATAATCCCTTTAGTTTTCATCTGACATAGCACCTGCCACTGTTATGGCAGTTAAACCAATGCACCAGCACACGTGGCATTCCTGTCTGCTTTTTGAGGGGATGTTTCGCTCTCTCTCTTCATATATATATATATATATATATATATATATATAGATAGATAGATAGATAGATAGATAGATAGATAGATAGATAGATAGATGTGTGTGTGTGTGTGTGTGTGTGTGTGTGTGTGTGTATAGTGCAATGAAATTAAAGCTATTGGTAAGCTTGTTGTGTGTAAAATTTAAAGTTTAAATTTTAGTAACAACAAGGATGCTGCAGAAAACCTGAAAGGACTAAAGAACCTTTGCACACCTGACTTTATTGTCCTTCTGAGTGCTGAACAATGAGCTTTGTATTAGCTGAGACCAGCTTGGCACTGATTCGTGTCACCTGGCTCACAGTGCTGCTGGATGACTAAAGATATTTTCAGCCTGCAGTACAATTTGCTGAGACTGTAACTGACCTTTGATTGTTGCCCTCCTAAAGGTAATTGTACTTTGTTTTGAATTAAATTTCTTAAGATTATAAGGTCATTTTATACTACTCTTGATACTCTTTATCAAACTTACAAAGTCCTTATGTCTTGTTCAGTATTTGCACTTCGCATGGTATACTGTCATTTTATAAATTCCATATAGATTCAGTCTTTATTCCCCCCTCTTACATCACTCAGTTCTCATCATCACTCGTATCTTTTGGTTGGTGGACCAGCAGGCTGTCCCTTAGTTTCAAGCCAATTAGGTCATACACACCCATTCTCCAAACCTTAACTGGTTTTAATGCTAGTCCAGCAGGTTCAACAATAAGATTAGAAATATTAAACTTATTACAGACAGATTAGCCAAATACAAAGATAACTTCAATCAAATAGGATAATTAAAAGCACATTTCCTATGCACACAAATAATCTAAGTTAATTCTAATGTCTCCTCGTCATGAGTAAAGTCATTTTAATTTGATCAGATAACATAGTTGCATCATATATACTTGAAAGCCGACAGCAATGTTTGTATTAATCTTCTGTCTGCTACTATACTGCTAATAACATTGCAATGCACCAATTAAGAATGCAAACATATAGTACTCCTGTATCTTATTTTTTTCATGACTTTAAAAAGAATTAAGCTCAGCTCTAACTCAGTGACTTATAGCAAAAACCTTTTATGTTTTGTTTGAGCTTCTGTATCTTAAGCAAGTTATCTAATTTTATCATGCAGTGTTATTTATTTCATGCACACTGGAAGAGGGCAGGCGCTTAAAAAACTCACCAGGTGTTTGATTGAAGCATCACCATGACACACACATAAGGCAATCACATCCACAAAGCATTAAAAGAATAGGCAGTTAACCAGGCCAGTCAGAGATCGAGCAGACCAATCACAGCAGACTGCAACTTTAGGGAAGATGTCTTAAAGAGATTGGAGCTAAACCAGAACGTTAAAGGCCGAGGGCAAGAGTGGCCAAAGTAATGAGCAAAAAGATTAAAGGTGCAATGCGTAGGATTTTGTCATGCCTGGTCCCTCCTCTCGGAGGTTTCTGGTTTCTGTACTACAATACCATGCTCGCGGCCCTAATCTCCGCCTTCCAACGAGGGCTCAAGGCAGACATAAAAACTGAGTAGCCTGTCGTGATGACACACTGTCACTGGACGCTCTGTTTTCCGTGGCGATCAGGCTGGACAATCTCCACTGAGAGAGGCACGGTCCTGTGAGCCGTACTCCTGCCTGACATGGCACCGACGAAGAGCCGATGCAGTTGGAACAGGCCAAGTTGTCAGCAGTGAAACGGCGGCGCTGGAGAGAGAGGGGCCTGTGCATGTACTGTGGGGAGGGGAGTCGCCTCCTGCCTGACTGTCCCCTTGTTGCTGGGGAAAGAGGGGATAAAAGAGGTCGGCGGGCCGCAGACCTCGGGGTGAGTGTTACACCTCCTTCATACTGCTCAGATCAGTTTGTTGTCCCAGTAGGAGTACGTGCTGGTAATGTGAGCTTCTCTGTCTCAGCCCTAGTTGACTCAGGGGCCGCCAGCAACCTCGTCTCTCCTGCGCTGGCTAAGAGACTTCATCTTCCTCTCCACCTTCTTTCCACTCCCATCGCTGTCCGTGCCATCGACAGAAGACCCATCAGTGGTGGCTCAGTTACTCACTTTATTGGCCCTATTGAACTTACAATGGGGGCTCATCGGGAGCAGCTCACCTTCTTTGTTCTTCCACAATGTCGTCACCTACCGGTTCTGGGGTTATCATGGCTGGTAGCAAATGAGCCTGCCATCTACTGGAAAAACAGAAAAGTGAGAATTCCCGCATCACTGGCAGTTCAGTCCCAGAGCTGCAGTTTGCTTCAACATCGGTTGAGAGTCCTTCCATGGCAGTAGATCCTTCCATTCCAAGGGTCAGTCAGGACCTGGCAGCCGTGTTCAGCAAGACCAGAGCCACACAATTGCCACCGCATCCCTCATGGGATTGTGCCATCGACCTCCTGCCCGGCACATCTCCCCCTCGGAGTCGGATCTACTCTCTCACCCAGACGGAACAGCGGGCCATGGAAACTTATGTGGAGGAGGCTCTTAAACAGAGGTTCATACGCCCGTCCTCCTCACCTGCTGCCGAAGGATTCTACTTCATTGATAAAAATGATGGTGGTCTCCATCCGTGCATAGACTATCGGGGAGTGAATGAAATTAAGGTGAAGTACCGCTATCCCCTCCCTCTAGTACCTAGTGCTCTGCATCAGCTCCGGGGTGCCACCGTCTTCACTAAGTTGGACCTGTGCAGTGCCTATAACCTTGTGCGCATCGGAGAGGATGAATGGAAGACCGCCTTCAGCACCCACGCAGGCCACTTTGAGTACTGGGTCATGCCATACGGGCTGGCTAATGCTCCCTCTGTGTTCCAGAGCATGATCAACGACATCTTACGGGACATGCTGAGTAAATATGTCATCGCGTACATTGATGACATTCTTATCTACTCCAAGACCAGCTCCCAGCATGTCTGGCATGTTCGGCAAGTACTGGAGAGGCTGCTGGCCCTTCAGCTGTATGTAAAGGCGGAGAAGTGTGAGTTCCACCAACCAACCGTCGCCTTCCTGGGATACATCATTGGTCCTGAGGGGGTGACAATGGACGAGGTGAAAGTCGAGGCAGTCACTTCCTGGCCACTTCCTCGGTCCGTGACGGACCTCCAGAGGTTCCTCGGGTTCGCCAACTTTTACCGTCGCTTCATCCATGGCTTCAGCACTGTGGCATCCCCTCTCACAGCTATGCTCGAGGGCAAACCCAGAACCCTGGCATGGAATCAGGCAGCTAAGGAGGCTTTTGAAAACCTGAAACATCGCTTTACTACTATGCCTGTCCTGCGTCTTCCTGACCCCGATCTGGCCTTTGTGGTGGAGGTGGACGCTAGTAACTCTGGTGTGTGGTGTTTTCTCACAACGCTCAGGTGAGCCGCCTAAACTCCATCCCTGCGCTTGCTTTTCCAGGAAGCTCAGGAAGCTGCTGAGCGTAATTATGATGTGGGGGATCGCAAACTTCTGGCTTTGAAGCTGGCTCTCGAGGCGTAGAGGCACTGGCTCGAGGGGGCGCTCCATGTGAGTGTCCGTCCCACCGAAAGTTCATCCCTCAGAGCCTCCGGGATAGAGTGATCAGGTGGGCACACACGACAGCTTCCTCTGAGCATCCAGGAGCAAAGCGTACGGTGGATCTGCTCGCCCAGAAGTAATGGTGGCCTCACCTGGCTGAGGATATCCTTCAGTACGTTCGCTCCTGCTCTGTTTGTGCGACTACCAAATCCCCTCGTCAGCCTCCAGCTGGAAAGCTCATGCCGCTGCCTGTCTCGCAGAGACCGTGGTCCCACATAGCAGTGGATTTCCTGACGGACCTGCCAGTCTCTGAGGGGTTTACAGTGATCCTGGTGGTAGTCGATCGATTCTCAAAGTTTTGTAAATTGATCCCCTTTTCTAAACTTCCCAATGCTCTCCAGGTCGCTGAAGCCTTGTTTAGCCAGGTCTTCCGCAACTTTGGTCTGCCTGAGGACACCGTGTCGGACCAGGGGCCGCAGTTCGTCTCCCGGGTGTGGAAGTCCTTTTTCCGCCGCCTGGGGGTTGCAGTGAGCCTCACATCTGGTTACCACCCTGAGTCCAACAGGCAGGCCGAGAGAACCAATCAGGAGCTGGGAAGGATGCTGTGATCCCACTGTTCCCGGAACCAGCACGACTGGTCCCAGTTCCTGCCGTGGGAGGAGTACGCCCAGAACTCCCTGAAAAACGCCTCGACGGGCCTGATGCCCTTCCAATATGTGCTGGGGCATCAGCCCCCATTGAGCCCATGGATTCTAGACCAGTTCAAGCTGTGCACAACTGGTTTCGCCGAGATGAACGGGTCTGGCAGGCCACGCATGTCCAACTGAACAGGACCATACTTCATCAGAAGATCCAGGCAGATTGTCGTCGCTCAGAGGCCCCCACCTTCCAGCCCGGTGATCGTGCCTGGTTGTCCACCAGGGACCTCCGTCTCCGTCTTCCCTGCAAGAAACTGAGCCCGTGCTTTATCGGGCCCTTCATCCTTTGGAGGGTTAAATAGGTGACAAACACTCTTCAGCTGCTATCGTACTTCCGTATCTCACCATCGTTTCATGTTTGCCCCCTCAGGCCAGTGATCAGGGGACTTCAGGGGATGAGGACGAGGTGCCACCACATGAACCCCCGCCGACTCTGGAGGTCGAGGGTTCTGTGGCATATTCTGTCCTTCTGGATTCCCGGAGGCGCCGGGGTCGCCTTGAGTATCTGGTGGACTGGGAAGGATATGGCCCTGAGGAGGGGAGTTGGGTCCCTAGAGAGGATGTACTGGACCCTGCCCTGCTTCCGTATTTTCATCGGGCTAGTCCGGATCGTCCTGCTCCCCGTCCCCGGGGGCGTCCTCCTGGAACTCGGCGTCGGGGGCCGTGCCTCAGGGGGGTACTGTCATGCCTGCTCCCTCCTCTTGGGTGCGCTCCGCATCTCCAGAATACTGATCACTGGTTTCTATACTACAATTCCCAGAAACCCTCTGCTTCAGACATATTGGACACACCTGCTTCCCATCACAATCATCATCAGCCTGCACCTGGTCACCTGCCATTATAATCTCTCTGCACAGACCGCTACATTGTGTGGTATTCTCACTCGTGCTCGCGACTCAGAACAACCATTGTTGTACTACAGAGGCTCTATTAAAGTTCCTGTGTTCTTACCTGAGCTTGTGTCCGGCTCCTCTCTGGATTCGCCTTACAGATTTTTTGAGAACCAAGTAGTACAGTTCTAAATCACAACCAACTGACTTATCCCTACTTTACACGCAACTTCAAAGTGTTTGAGAAAAATGTATTTGGCTTTCTCCAGATTCTCCATTTGGTTTAAACTCAGAAAGAAACGAAACTGACTGTTGCTGGGTCTGTGGGAGAAGAACGATGTCCCATTCTCATCTGATATAGAATTCTAGTGGTTCAACCATCCTGGTTCTTCTGTCACATATATTGTTTTTCCTAGTACATCCAATGCTTTTGTTTAGTGAAAGGTCTGGGGCCAGTTCCAGAAAGGATGTTCAACTAACTCTGAGTCTAAACGAAAACTCTGGGTTAGCTGCTGTAAGTTGGTACAATCAATTCTGAGTTTCTTTACCAAGAGTTGGGAACCACAACAAAAAGCCATCATCAATGGAGCACCGCATCAATATCTGGATTCACTATTGCAATCGCTGACGAGCAGCTATTTATTTTACCTGACTGGAGCAAGAAGTTCTTATTGAAGGACATGGGCAATATGAAGAGGTAATTTGTAAAGAAGGGGACACTGCTGCTGCTAAGGAGAGATGCATCATGGAAGAAAACTGCTGCCTGAGTCAATGTGGAAGCTGGAATTCAGTGGTCCACTGACTGGATATTTAACTTTATTAAAACTGTAGTGTGTGAGTTAAAATTTTGGCGAATATAACAAACTCTTAGTTTTATGTAGGTTCAGTCCTATTGGGGAAAATATGCATGGAGGAAAATGAAGATGAATTATAAAGACATCTTTTTGAAATGTAATATATTGTATTTGATCATGACTGTATATTTTTTGTTTTTTTCACACTCAATACACAAAATAAATATTCAGTGGCTATTTCCACATCTAGTGATTTAAACCTCCAACAAGTGCTGTTTTATTTCTCTCTCTCACACACACACACACACACACGTATATATATATATATATATATATATATATATATATATATATATATATATGTATATACCTGTGTGTATATGTGCACGGTCTTTCAGACGAGCCATATTGACGAGTTGGTGCTGCCTCAGTGAACATCAGCTGATTTACACGTCACACCATCCAGTGACACCTCTGATGAAGATGACTACAGTCGAAACATGTCAGGTAGGCTTATGATGAAACTTTATGTCTGATAACATAAGAACTAAATCAGTGATTAGTCGAGCCTCTGAGAGCGTGTAATTTGTGCACCAAGAGGGCCACGCACAGAGGGGTTGAGGGAGTGGGAAAAATTGCCTGAGTTGAGTTTGACAGAGATATCACCAACCAATCTTTTAGAACAGGTCAGTTAAAATGATTGGATGGTGTTTGTTCAGTTCTGTCCATTCCACACGTGACTAAATTTTTTATATTTGTGTTAGAGCATTTAATTATTTGGTGCAATTGGGGTGTGTAAGGGATTTTAAGCAATATAGTTAAAAAAATGCTTCTGGAAAACATCTCCTACCCTACCTTTAAGGGTCGCCTGCCATGCTACTTGAGCTCAACACTGCATCCACAGAAGCATTCAGCAGCAACAACAAAACCAGTTATTTTCCTTGTCTTTTAGTCTGGTCATTTTTCTGTTGCTCCTAAAGCAACATTTCTGAGAGTTTAGTAACCGTGCTGTTTTGGTCTGTTGCCTCAACTTTTGGTGAAAACTCCTACAGAAACAGCTGCTAAACTTTCAGCTTCCACAGAGCGGTCAGGAGGTGGAGGAGAGCTGACTACTCCTGGATGAAACTGCAGCTAGCTACAGCGTTAGCTCCCTTCACTTTACCCAGCAGTGGTGAAGCAGACACAGGACTCTGCTGGAACTAAAATAGTTGTGTGGTGTTTACTGCTAAAGCTTGTAGCAAAACATTCACTGTTGCTCCGACAGTCCCCCTTTCCTTCCTCTCCCCTGTTCTGTGCATCACTCCTCCCCTCTAACTTGACTATTCTTAAAAGGGCCACACTGCTCTTGTAATACAGCGCTGTAAACAGCACCATGTCTCTGCACAACTGAGACATAACTCCTCCAAACAAAAGGTCGACTTTAAAAAAACAAAGAAGGCCAACTTCGCACTGCATTTCAACTAATCGATTAGTTGATTAGTTGTGCATCCCTGATCTCTACCCATCATAAGTTTATGGAATTATGACTTCAGACATGTGTGAGGACTTCTGTCATTACTTGACATACTGTTATCTTTCTAAAATGTTCTGTGTTGCTAATGTTACAAAGAAAGATCCCATGTACAAAAACAATTTTTGAAAAGTATCTCAGTGCAAATTACAAATCTTGCTGTCTTAGTCACCCAAGAATCCAAGTGACCACATAAAACCGTACTGTTTGACAGATGTTGATCAGGAAATAATGCGTCTATATTCGAGTTCTGAAAAATACTTTCAATACATTGTGTATTATTTCAGCTTCCTAATCTCTGGAATCGCGTTGGTACAGATAGACCATGTCTGACAGCTGCTTCCGGTGGGATTAGACATGTAGAAACTTAAGGTTTTATGATGAACCTGCCAGCAAGCAGGTTAATTTTACATCAGTTATATACTCAGAGTTTCAACATAACTCGGTTTCTGGAACAGGCCCGTGGACTGCAGGCAGGCCAGTCCAGTACCTGGACTCTTCTACGATGAAGCAATGCTGTTGTAACAGATGCAGCATGCAGTTTAGCATTGTCTTGCTGAAGTGTGCAAGGCCATCCATAAAAAGACATTGTTTGAATGAAAGTTCATTTTGCCTCAAAGCCTGTGTAGACATTTCAGCATTGATGGTTCCTTCAGCTGTGCAAACTTAAATGGTTATGAATGCCGTCACATACAATCAAGACACGGGGTATTGAACAGAGCTCTGATAGTAAGTGGAATGGTCCCTCTAATTTTTAGTCCAGAGGATGTTCTTTTTTTTTTTTACTTTGTTTCAGTCTATTTTAAATGAGCTTTGACACACAAAAAAAGATAATAGCATTTTATAATCTAGTTCATACGTGGTTTCTTCTTATAACAGAACTTATAACTCAAAAGAACTCCACTCAACATATCTGGATGGCAACTGAGTTAACTGTTCACAGAAAATTAAATCATGTCTTTTTTCAATACAGCACTGAAACTTAAAGTTCATGGGCAATAGGTCATTCAACAAATTCATGGTCCAGTTTAATAGAGACTATTGAACCTCTGCCCATATTTAATTTGGAGACTTTTCCTCTCTAAGGTGCTCTTTTCATATCTGATTATTAGGGTCCGAGCCATACAAAGTATGGCAAGGCCCTATTGTAGTTGAAATGTTTAGTCTCCTCCTCCTCCTCCTCCTCCTCCTTCTAAGCGCTTCGACCCCAAATTTGACCCCCTAAACACCCATGAAAAGTTGTGAAATTTGGCACACACATCAAGCCCGGCAAAAATTGCAATATTCTGAAGTCCGAATACACTTCAATACAAAATTGGCTCAACAGCGCCACCTACAGTCACCAAAAATCACCACATGAATGGGGCCCCGGAAGTCTACTTCAACGTAGGAAGACGAAACTCGGCACACACGTGTACCACCCCGTGTTGACCAAAAAACTCAATGTAACACCTGTCGCCATGGCAACAGGGTGCCCGCCATCTTGGCGTGTGCGGCCATTTTTTTGCCATTTTTTCCACTTTACACACATCGTATTTGAACGAACTAGTCTGAGGGGATTCGTGCGACGGACTCCAAACTTGGTGGGAAGCTTCCTGACAGGTTGGGGACCAAACGCTCCTCAAATCTTTGTAATAGGAAAAAGCGTGTAACCGTGGCAACCGAGGGAAAAATGCCTTCTCGCCATGAAACACGGTTTGCTCATATCTCCACAGAAATACATGGGATCTCCACCAAACTTGACAGTATTCATACGTGTGACACCCCAAGTCCAGCAAAGTAGTCAATCAAACACCTGTTGCCATGGCAACGGGGTGCCCGCCATCTTAAATTTCACTGCCATTTCAACAAACTAGTCTGAGGGGATTCGTGCGACAGACTCCAAACTTGGTGGGAACGTTACTGACAAGTTGGGGACCAAACGCTCCTCAAATCTTTCTAATAGCAGAAAGCCTGTAACCGTGGCAACCGACGGAAAAAGCCTCCTCGCCATGAAACACGGGTTGATCATATCTCCATAGAAATACACGGGATCTGCACCAAACTTCACAGTATTCATACGTGTCACACCCCAAGTACAGCAAACAAGTCAATTGAACACCTGTTGCCATGGCAACGGGGTGGCCGCCATCTTGGATTTCACTGCCATTTGAACGAACTAGTCTGAGGGGATTCGGGCGACCGACTCCAAACTTGGTGGGAACCTTCCTGACAAGTTGGGGACCAAATGCTATTCAAATCTTTCTAATAGGAAAAAGCCTGTAACCGTGGCAACCGACGGAAATAGCCTTCTCGCCATGAAACATGGTTTGCTCATATCTCCATAGGAATACATGGGAACTGCACCAAACTTGACATGATTCATACCGGTTGGGTCCTTAGCGCGTTACACCACCTGTTGTCATGGCGACATCGGGTGGCGGGGTCCAGGCAGCTCGGACCCGATGGATGCCGCTTGCGGCTTTAATTTTTTTTATGTGTGCTGAAGTTGCATCATGTTTCTCCTGATGTTCTTGTTAGCACCATATAACTTTTCCAGCCTTTTGTTGCCCCTGTCCTATCTTTGAGACGAAGTGCTGCCATTAAAATCAGGATAGCCTAATATTAACATGAATTAATTAATCAACGTAATATGTTATTAATTAGGGTCCGAGCCATACAAAGTATGGCAAGGCCCTATTGTTCCTGAAATGTTTATTATACTTCTAAGCATTTCGACGCCACATTTGACCCCCTAAACACCCATGAAAAGTTGTGAAACTTGGCACAGACGTCACGTCCGGTGTAACTCGGATATTATAAGGTCCGCATACACTTCAATGCAAAATTGGCTCAACAGCGCCACCTAGAGTCACCAAAAATCACCACATGAATGGGGCCCCGGAAGTCTACTTCAACGTAGGAAGACGAAACTCGGCACACACGTGCACCACCCCGAGTTCACCAAAAAACTCAAAGTAACACCTGTCGCCATGGCAACGGGGCGCCCGCCATCTTGGCGTGTGCGGCCATTTTTCTGCCATTTTTTGCACTTTACACACATCGTATTTGAACGAACTAGTCTGAGGGGATTCGTGCGACTGACTCCAAACTTGGTGGGAAGCTTCCTGACAAGTTGGGGACCAAACGCTCCTCAAATCTTTCTAATAGCAGAAAGCATGTTACCGTGGCAACCGACGGAAAAACGCCTTCTCGCCATGAAACACGGTTTGCTCATATCTCCATAGAAATACGTGCGATCTGCACCAAACTTGACAGTATTCATACGTGTGACACCCCAAGTCCAGCAAAGAAGTCAATCGAACACCTGTTGCCATGGCAACTGGGTGACCGCCATCTTGGTTTTCTCTGCCATTTGAGCGAACTAGTCTGAGGGGATTCGTGCGACTGACTCCAAACTTGGTGGGAAGCTTCCTGACAAGTTGGGGACCAAACGCTCCTCAAATCTTTCTAATAGGAAAAAGCCTGTAACCGTGGCAACCGACGGAAAAAGCCTCCTCGCCATTAAACACGGTTTGCTCATATCTCCATAGGAATACATGGGAACTGCACCAAAATTGACATGATTCATACAGGTTGGGTCCTTAACGCATTACACCACCTGTTGTCATGGCGACATCGGGTGGCGGGGTCCAGGCAGCTCGGACCCGATGGATGCCGCTTGCGGCTTTAATTCTAATTAGGGTCCGAGCCATACAAAGTATGGCAAGGCCCTATTGTTCCTGAAATGTTTATTATTATTCTCCTAAGCATTTCGACGCCAAATTTGACCCCCTAAACACCCATGAAAAGTTGTGAAACTTGGCACACACGTCAAGCCCGGCGAAAATCGGATATTATAAGGTCCGCATACTATTCAATGCAAAATTGGCTCAACAGCGCCACCTACAGTCACCAAAAATCACCACATGAATGGGGCCCAGGAAGTCTACTTCAACGTAGGAAGACGAAACTCGGCACACACGTGTACCACCCCGTGTTGACCAAAAAACTCAATGTAACACCTGTCGCCATGGCAACGGGGTGCCCGCCATCTTGGCGTGTGCGGCCATTTTTTTGCCATTTTTTCCACTTTACACACATCGTATTTGAACGAACTAGTCTGAGGGGATTCCTGCGATTGACTCCAAACTTGGTGGGAAGCTTCCTGACAAGTTGGGGACCAAACGCTCCTCAAATCTTTCTAATAGCAGAAAGCATGTTACCGTGGCAACAGACGGAAAAACGCCTTCTCGCCATGAAACACGGTTTGCTCATATCTCCACAGAAATACATGGGATCTCCACCGAACTTGACAGTATTCATACGTGTGACACCCCAAGTCCAGCAAAGAAGTCAATCAAACACCTGTTGCCATGGCAACGGGGTGGCCGCCATCTTGGATCTCATTGCCATTTGAACGAACTAGTCTGAGGGGAATGGTCCCACCGACTCCAAACTCGGTGGAGACCTTCCTGACAAGTTGGGGACCAAACGCTCCTCAAATCTTTCTAATAGCAGAAAGCATGTTACCGTGGCAACAGACGGAAAAAGACCTCGCCATGAAACACGGTTTGCTCATATCTCTACAAAAATACATGGGATCTCCACCGAACTTGACAGTATTCATACGTGTGACACCCCAAGTCCAGCAAAGAAGTCAATCAAACACCTGTTGCCATGGCAACGGGGTGGCCGCCATCTTGGATCTCATTGCCATTTGAACGAACTAGTCTGAGGGGAATGGTCCCACCAACTCCAAACTCGGTGGGGACCTTCCTGACAAGTTGGGGACCAGACGCTCCTCAAATCTTTCTAATAGCAGAAAGCATGTTACCGTGGCAACAGACGGAAAAAGACCTCGCCATGAAACACGGTTTGCTCACATCTCTACAGAAATACATGGGATCTCCACCGAACTTGACAGTATTCATACCTGTGACACCCCAAGTCCAGCAAAGAAGTCAATCAAACACCTCTTGCCATGGCAACGGACTGCCCGCCATCTTGGATTTCACTCACATTTTAACAAACTAGTCTGAGGGGATTCGTGCGACTGACTCCAAACTTGGTGGGAAGCTTCCTAATAAGTTGGGGACCAAACGCTCCTCAAATCTATCTAATAGGAAAAAGCGTGTAACCGTGGCAACCGACGGAAAAATGCCCTCCCCATGAAACACGGTTTGTTTATATCTCCATAGGAATACATGGGATCTGCACCAAACTTGACAGGATTCATACTTGTTGGGTCCCTAACGCATTACACCACCTGTTGTCATGGCAACATAGCATGTTAGCTAGCAGAATTAGCATGCAAGCAAAAAATCCTAACTACGTATTTCAACGTTTCAGATTCTCAGCTACGTGTTTTACCATGTCACCTACCATGTTACCAGGCTACCTACCATGCTAGGAACAGGTGTATGACACGGGTGGCGGGGTCCAGGCCGCTCGGACAAGATGGATGCCGCTTGCGGCTTTAATTGTTATTATTATTCTTTTTTACTTTGATAACTTAGATGACAGTTATGGAAATTGTAATAAGAATATATAAGAATTTTAATGTACCTTATTTACAGAAATCATTTGTTACAAACAGATGACACCTGGCTCAGCAATTAATCTGATCCATCCACCACCATGTCACTGAAGTACAATCATATCACCTCACTCTCCGTTCTCTTCTTTCTCTCTACTGTCCACCTGACTGCTGGAGCTGTGGGACTTATCCAGGATTAATCCGCAGAGATTGCCACTTTTAGTTTGGAAATTTTCAAGCCAGCGTGTGAAATCCTACAGCAACTCTCAGGTCAGGGTGCAGTCAAACAACTCTTCTGTCAGCTAATCCCTGCTCTTTTGTTCAAGTGTTTACACCCACACAACATATTATTCAAACAATTTTTTCATTGGTGCTGTTGGAGTCATTTGTGGAGAAAGTAAAAATACTCACATGCAGTTGTAGAAAAATACTTGTGACAAGACAGTTTTTAAAACCAATTTGGATATTTTTTGCCAAGGATCCTCTGTTTAATGAATTATGACATAAGGTTTTGTTTAAAAATCAGAGGGTTTTCTAAATAATATAAAACTATGCACAAATTTTTTTCTGTCTTAAAACAAACTGAAAATATGAAGCCATTTGAGATGTTAAACCTTCAGCTTTTGCAGCTATTGTCTTTTTGGTTGTTTTTTCGAAAGTTTATTAATATTCCAATATTTAATTGGTCCTTTCATGCTTGTAAAGTAGAAGCACACATATGCTGTAAAAGGTAACAATTGAATAAATTTAGTGTAAAACTATGATATTGAGATCTGGAAGCAATATTTATGTATAAATGAAGAATTTGAACACCTTTTCATCACTGTGAAGACACCAAGTGACAGTGTGCTGGTCCATGTTTGCTGTCGTCACTGCAGGTAAGCAGTCGATAAGGGGATCACAGAGGATTGCCGACTTTAGTGCCATCAGAGAGCAAACCTACAGGTATTGTCTCCTCCTTCACAGATACTTTAATAAATACATATAGTGAAAACCCACCTTAGACACTGACAATTAAACCTAGAATGAAAACAGAACTATTATGTGAACGTGGCTGTAGACCGAAGAAGGAGCATTCTGGCTTTCTCTTTCAGTGATCCTTGATTCCTGCTCGCCCTGGGAGCATCTGACTATTATTAGTGGCTCTAATGGGATTGGAGAGCATTAACTCAGAGGATTATTTAGCAGCTACTGACACATGAGGGCACGGTAGTTGGACATGAAGTACTGTCGACAGGAAGAGAAAAGCTGCTCTTGGGGCTGAATTGAGGCAGCCGGAGAACAGCTGATTCCCAGAAGGACACAAATGTTCAACAGACAAAGCTTATGCAACAGCACTAATAAAGGTTAATTTTGTCACATTGAAAACTAATTATAATTTAAACTGTTTGGTGGGTGAGTATTTCTGCATCAAAGTAATACACTAAAATATTCAAAGTGATCTGGTATGCCTTATCTTAAAAGTTTCCAGCAATAATTATAAAATGAAACAAAGACATGCTTATTTGGGGGTATGTGTTGTTTTGTTTGGATTTTTTTTTTTTTGCACCTTACACGGCATAGCAGATGAGACCACGCTGGAGGGAGGCAATTATAGGCTCATTTATAACTTATAACCTGAGACGAGTCTTTCTATTGCTGCAATATAAATAGTAAGAAGAAATTAACAAAACTCTGTTCTTGTATTTAGCAATAACAGCCTATTAGCAAGAATTGTTTCAAAGATTTTGTGCTAATCATTAATGGTATAATTTGACAACTAAGATTTCAATAATACAAAAACAGATCCCGTGAAGCACTTTGGTGAATAAACCCCTGAAAAGATGATGGATGAATGATGCTAGACTGCAGACACCAATGTTGAGTAGTTTTCCTATTTACCACTTTAGCACAGCAGCAGATCTGATCCCAAATTCACACACACACTCAAAATTTAAGCAAAGCTGTCAGAAAAATAACTAAAACAGCTTCTTTATATTTATACTGAACTTTGTGCAGGACATGCTTATGTGCTCCTTCAATGTCATTCTCTTCATGCATGTGCTATTTCTAATCACAGCATCCTTTCAAGTGATTAACCATTGTGGAGAGATGTCTAAGAAAGCTTCCAGTCTGTTTACAAGCATGGAGGAAGAGTCTTTTAGGGGGAAAGATTCATGTTACATTTCAATGCCAAAAATGATGGTTTTGTTATGTTTCTTTGTTGCTTGGATTTCAACTCTTAAAACTTGAAAAAGAACATTTTATTACGTCTATGAATAGACACAGAGAAGCTTTCCCAGATCTGCATGTAATCCACGTTAGGATGAATGACTGCAGATGCTCTCAAATTACCTTTAGTGTTAAAAATGGGGAATAAACAATACTTTGAACTTCAACCTTCCTACAAAGTCAACAGTCTTGGTACACTTATTAAGTGTGTGGACAAGGCAGCAGATATCAGTATTTATTGGGTCATTACTTTAACTTTTGAAAAATGTCATATTTTCCATGAGAACTTTTAAGAAATCTGTAATATTTGGGATATGGCTTTTAAGACCGTTTTTAAGTGGATGGACAAAACAAATTATAATTACTTCCTATGTGTTTTAGACCTCTTACTGCTTTTAGGACTCTTTAGCAGAAGCAAACTAAAGGGTCACTCAGATAGTCAGACAACACATGATCTGCCATCACAGCTACCAGTTTCACATTTTTTTCTTTTGCAGTAGAGATTTTAAACCTACATGTCACCAAATCTTTGTGAAGAGTAGGAGCATGGACAAAGAAAATTCCTTAGAAATTTTTATCTGAAAATGGCTCACCCTTGTTTAAATTAAAGCACTGACCTTTGCGGAGGACGCACTCTTTCAGTGCTCTGTTTGAAAATATTGTGAATCAGGTCCACATAAAGATTAATTAGGTATTTCCTTTACCTATGCTCCACCGTTTCACCAAATTTCATGAAATATAGCAAATTCATTTCTGTGCAATTTTGCTGAGACAGACAATAATGATGATGACGACATGCCTTTGATTCATCTCTTGGGAAGAACTGATAAAGTCAGCTGATGGTAATGATGGGGAAAATGTCTTTATCCCTTCATGTAATGATGACATAGTATCACCATAAGTATTCTAACAGACTTTCCTCAGTATCTTAATCCAGTTGGTTTGAGGACATTGACCCAGAACTATTACATCACTCCCTTTTTGAGAGACTTCTTGTACGAAAAAGGTCATAGGAAACAATTATGTTTGATTTCAGATCAATCTGCATTTCTTGCAGATTGATGCAGAAAGATTTACATGTATACATTTGGAAGATGTTACAGCATCAACTGGCATAAGTAATGTCTACTGAACTACTCATACATCTGAGTTTTATAGCAAGGGATGTGCTGTAAAAGCTAGCAGATGCATCTTTGACACTATACATTTTAGTTTTAGTACAGTATTCTAAATTTATAATTCCAAACCTAACCCTGCTTACTCACTAGTTACAGATGCATCCGAATTAATTATGGCTTTTTCTGTTGGGATCATCTTCTGCTGAGGGATAAATTAAGGAGTGACAATGCATGTATCTATGAATGTATGTATGTATGTATGTATGTATGTATGTATGTATGTATGTATGTATGTATGTATGTATGTATGTATGTATGAATGGATGGATGGATGGATGGATGGATGGATGGATGGATGGATGGATGGATGGATAGATGGATGGATAAAATTATTAGCTCACCTTTGGTGCATTCTCCAGCTCATCCACTTGGTTACTGCCCAGTTTGCTCTTAATGAAAAGTTCTACACTGGAGTTGTACTTCATGAATGTCACATAGCAACCGTAGCACAACAGCAGACTGATGCTCTCAGTCACTGTTATTTCATTATCCAAAAAGAAATAGATGAGCATGAGCAAGCCAATGATATAAAAAGAAACATCTCTGAACAGAGGCCACCAGGTAAGGTTCAGCACCTCCTTGGAGAACAGGGCGCACATCCCGATCACAAACAGGATGTTAAAGACAGCTGACCCCACAATAGTACCAATACCCACATTACTGTGGGATACGAACACTCCAATGACAGAGGTAAAGAGCTCTGGGGCTGAGCCACCTGCTGCCATGAAGGTGGCTCCAGCCACATCATCTGAGATCTCCAGCTTCTCTGTGATGACAGTGAGCGCAGGAACAAAAAACTCATCACAAACGATGGCTAAGGCTATGAACATGTACAACATTCCAAACATATGAAACACCACATAGCCCTGGCGTCTGTCCTCCACACTGAAGTAGTCTGTTGGGTAGTCCCCTTGATTCATCTCCAAGTCAGTTGACTTCATGGCCACAGGTGTATCTTCTGGGGCTGCTGAGAGGTTGTGGTGCTGCAGAAGAGTTCTTTGGGGCACTGCTGCATCACCTGAGCCCTGACCAGCTGATTCCAGCTCAGCTGCCACTGCTGTGGCCAGCGACAAGGCACTCAACGAACAAACTGTGCAGACAGCCACCAGGCTGATGATGAAGCCCAGCATCCGCCCAGGCCGCAGCTTTCTCTTGACACCCTGGTAGTGGTACCGGGTACTGCTTCTGTGAGGACCCAGAAGAGCATCGGAGCAGGAGTAAGCTATCATTTCTTGACTTCTTATGGGTAGCATGAAATCCATGGTGTTTGGCGCAGATTTTCAGGCAGAGTGGAAGTGTCTGGAATCCCCCCTAAAGCTGGGTCAGTGGTGCTAATGGCTACACAGGTGGGGGTCTGACAGGCCGCAGTGGTTCACCGATTTGTTTGCATGTTGCTCCCAGGTCTAATCACAATGGAGGCTCTCCAGTCTTATTCCAGGATCTAGCACATTCAAAGGTTTCCTCATATTACTCACTGCAAGACAGAGAAAGCACTAATATAAGTTATTATGTAAAAATGCATCTTAAAAGTAAGGCAGAAATGTATCATATCCAAAAACAGCTATATATGTAGATCAGACCATACTTTTACATAAAACAATAGGAAAATGTAAATTTCAATTAATATAAATGCGATGTCTGCTTCTATGGCTCTTATTTGCTCTAATAAAGCATAAACATATTATGTGTGTAAAACACATAACATTTTCATTGATTTAACAGAAAAAACTATTTAACTATGTGGTTTAATTAAGCTACCTTTACATCTGCTGCTTTACTAAAAATTTTTGTTAAATGTGACTCTATCAGTGATACGAATGCAAGGAAATGCAAATGCGGTCATTATGATAATCCTAGCAGGTTTTTGCTCATAGTACTTAATCCCGATTATATAAAAAAAAACAATTAAACTAGTAAGAGTCATTTAGGACCAACATTTAATTAAATATAAAAACATAAATGTTATATTCTCTAGTCTTGGAAACATACAAGGCAACAGGTTTTAACCGGGTAAAGTGGAAAAGTTACATAATGCTAATAGGAAAGAAAAAAAAAAGAACTTGGTGGAACATTTGGATCATGTAGGTTGAATTGCAACAACTGTTTGGACATATAAGTCAGCGTTTCACCAAATGAAAATGGAAAACCTTCACAGCTATGCATCATAATGTCATTAAAAGATTCAGAAAAAGCTAGAAGGATTCTGAAAATCATCGGAACCCTCAGAGTGCTACACTGAAAAGACACATCTTTGCTGAAATGGCTCAGTGTGTTGCTGCATCCACCCCAAAAAAAATAAATCAGAAACCAGTTAAGATGGACTGTGCCCAATAATCTGTAAAATTCTTTCTTCTCCAGACCAAGGAGGGACCAAACAACTGGTTACTAGCACACACTTAAATATCCAGCATCTGTGATAGCATGAGTTTGCACTAGTGAACATGGAAGGCACCATCAATTTTGAATGATATATACAGGTTTTAAAAGAACATATAATGTCATCAGACGATGACTTGCTTATCTCATTAAGACACTGTCAAACTACATTCTGCAAGTGCTATAAAAGAGGGGCTTCACAAGATTAATAATAACAATGAAAATTCAGGAGCTGAATTGGCCTGCAAACAGTCCGTCACCTAATAAAAAGAGTTGCAGCCTTATGAATGTCATGTTGAAGAAGAATAAGGCAGTTACAGTAATTCTGTGAGACAGTGAACATTCTGCTTTTTCAAACCAAAAAAGTTATTGTGTAAAGTTCCCAAATGCTCCCAGAGGATCCACAATTTAATACAGATACAAGCAATCCAAAAATATAAGACCTGAATTATTGTCTCTCTTCTATTACATATTGTATATAATTTTTTTGCAAGCTATTATACAGTCATGCTGTTAGAAAAGAAGGTTTTGTATTACTGATTGAGTCCAATTTAGATGACTTGGTCCCATCATTAAAACACTGTGAATATTTTTTCTTTGTTAAATCACAAATGACAAAAGCCTAATTAGTTCCATTTGTGCTTTAGAAACACATTTTTTATAAAGCAAAACAGTGGAACTGTATATGTTCCTAAGGGCTCATGATTGTGCTTCGGAGCTCATGTGAACAATATAGACTGCACAAAAAACTGCCTTTACATAATTTAACTTTAAAGTCATTTATATATATATATATATATATATATATATATATATATATATATATATATATATATATATATATATATATTTTACATACAGGGTAAAAAAAATGGGCTGGCTATTTTTCTGCTGCTTATTGGAGGTTGATGACTAAAACAAATCCCCATTTTTCCCTGCAGACTATGCAATTATTATAGTAAAAGTATATCAAAAAGAATATATAAATATCTCTAATAGCCAATGTATGCAAGATTTTTTGTGGCATTGTACTATATGGTGAATTAGAAAAAAAAAGATAACATTTCTGTTTAAATGACAAGGTTTTCTTTGGCTGAGAACCTTCAAAGGCAGCTCTTCTTTACCTGAAGCTTGGACTTTAGTGAAAGCTCATTAAGAAACAATTTAATCCCTGAGAAGATATACTTAGATTAGCCTCAGGCCATGCTCATGCACCACTGCACAAAGTCATAAAGCAGACACTAACAAAAAAACTATATGACAAATAAGAGCTGCTGGCATTAATTAGCACGTTGTTTACTTTTGAAGCAAACACACTTGAACAAACTGCAAAAGGTCACCTCTGAAGTTCTGTAAATTTTGATTCAGTTGTGTTGGGAATTTTGCTCAGCTGAGAAATTAATATCAGTTACTTCAAACAAAATTTTAAAGGTTTTTTAATCTGAAAAACTTTACTTCAAAAGTAGCTTTTAATGAATGAGTCTGAACTTTTTTAAGACATTAGAGTGAATAAAAAATATGTTACTGCTTTTGTTCTTATACCAAAACTACCTAAGGTTCTCATACCACACTTGGAGATCTCCTCTTCTGCAGGAAGCACTTGAGCAGGTTGCAGTCCGTCAGATCCTGAATTTCTGGGGAAATATTCCAGCAATTTCAAACCCAAAGCAGAACAATCCCAAGTGTCTTGCGTTCAATCTGATGGTCCCAACAGTGAACCCGCAGGAGGATTTTCATCTCTGAGCTGAGGTCAGAATGGGCCACTCCCTCCCTCTCATTGTTCCTCCCCTCACTGACACTGCCTCCTTCCTCCTGGTCCTCCCTTTCTCCATCTGTCTGTCCAAGACTGAGGACTGATCTTTCTGCTTCTATCCTCCCAATACCCTTCACTAGATCACACCTTCTTCCCAGCTCAAAAACCAAAGATAAAAGAAACTGAGCAAAAACTAACACTGCAGTTATGTAACAAACTTAGAGCCTGATGGGCCTGTTGTTTGATACAATATTAGATCATAGCATTCCTGTCACTTTATGAAAACAGCTTTTGAATTAATGAAAGAGGCACAAATTTATATTTTATATCAAAATGTACTCTTGTACATTGTCGTTCTGACCAGCATCCGCTTCGTGATTGCACTGCCTACGTTATGAACAGCAAGATGCTGGAAGTGACATAACCCTGCTGTTTGTCTTTTGTTTCCTTCTTGTCTGTAATTGGCTTGGGTGCAACAGCTGCTCTCAGCAGACAATCCTGCTTCCACATAGTGCAACCAAATAATGCTGACACAGCTAAAAGCCGAAGACTTTAATCAGACCCTGTGACTTTCAAATACTGAATTACAACAGCATTTATAATTTTTTATAAACCTCCCCTCCATAAGTTATCTGAATTATTCCAAAATTATGAAAAGGCTTTGCAGAAAAGGAAAACTTTTGTTCATTGTCTTTTTCTCGGTCTGGGAGGATAGTATTATTGTTCAATTCATTGTATTCTGGGAATTTATAATTAGCTAAACGCTGTAAAATTGCATAGCTCACTTCTAATTTATCAAACTCATTTCAAGAGCCTAAAAGAGGAATTAGGAATTTGAATTGTTAATAGTAATCTGTTATTACTAATCTGTTATTAGTAAAAGAAAATGAAGCTGATGTTTTTCTTACTGAAATTTCAGTCAGCTAGGCAAGGCAAGGCAAGGCAGTTTATTTGTATAGCACATTTCATGTACAGGACATGAAATGATAACAGTGTTGAATCCTTGAAAAGCTGAAAAGGAAAATAACTGGAGTGAGTTCTCACATTCATCCTGACTCATGTTCATTAATTCTTTTTTTAAAATAAGCACCTTGTTTTAGTTTTGAACTAGTCACTTTTTAAATGCATGAAGCTCTCCACTTTGTAAACTCTTGGAAATAATATTTACAAAGCTTGCACCACCAGGGATTCATCTTTCAAATATCTTGTTTGACACCAGTAAAATTCTCAATATATCTCTTTTATTCTTCTGTAAACAAACCATATGAATAAGAAAAGTAATCCTACAAGTTAAATAACTGTGGTGAAAGATACTGAAATGAAAAAAATTAAATTGAAAGTGCAATTTTGCAATGTTGCCCAAAATAGCTTTCCAGTCAAAGTCTCGGCAGACCTCTAATATCCTTTTGTATTTCTTTGTATAATAGGAGGATTGTAAATATGCAGAAAGTTTGAAACAAATCCATGACACAGCTCTTTTGGATTCTCTTTATACTGGACCTATGACGCAGTCTTGTTACAGATCCTCGTCAGGTTTTAGGAGCTGAAAATAACCTGAATTAGTGAAACATCTGATTAGTGATGTTGTAACTAGAGACCTGGTTGTGAAGGCTTGACCACTGGCATATTTTTCTTTAATTAAGTTATTGATTTGCTGCTGATCTCACAGCATGACTGCATGCACAGACTTTAAGGTCAGATCAGGGTTTACACGTGAGAACTGTAAGCCTGAGCAGCCAGAAGGTGAGTGCATAATGTGCCTTCATTTGTCACATACTGTCTCATAGAAGAGTGTGTGTTTGAATGTGTGAGAAGTGTTGTGATAAGGAAAGTGTTAAAATAAGACTTTCAGGAATTTAAAATATTCAAATATCACAAAATACTGCAAAATGACTGGAAACAAACATAATTTGTTCATCCTTATATGCATAATTATTGTAATTTATTTCCTTTACAAGCCTAAACTACAATCCTGTTGAGTAAAGAACAGGAGCACGCTCAGTGGAGAGGATTGTGATCTTCTTAAAACATCTCATTTTTATTTCCTTTCTGTGTCCATTTTTGTAAATGTTTTATTATGTGCTTTACTTTTGCTTCTGAAATTGTTCAACACTTTGGTCAACTTTAGTTGTTTTATAAAAGTGCACTTTAATTTAATTTAATTTAATTTAATTTAATTTAATTTAATTTAATTTAATTTAATTTAAGAAAAAATATTCACTTGATATTTAACAGCTCCTTCCAAACAAATCCAATATTATTTAAAAGATTCACATTCTAGGTGTATGAATAAGCTTTGAAAAACCTTTTTCTTTTAGTGGTATGGAATTTTAAAGCTTTCCTAACTGCTTTTTCTTTTGTATGCCCTTTAAAGACGCACCACCAATATGCAGATTTTTGACGCGTACCCTACCGACAGTTACTTTGACATCCATTTTGCATCGTGCCTGTACTGTATTCTCTTAATAATAATAATAACAATAATAATAAATTTTCTTTTATATGGGGCTTTTCAATAAACCCAGAGATGCTTTATAAGATTAAAGAACATTTTTCATATTCATGTTGCTTCATGCATTTTCAGTAAGAGACATATCTGGACTGCAGGCAGACCAGTCAAACCCACCAGGCCACAAGGTTGCAAGTCATGTATCACCTTCTTACATTTGCAAATCACTGCAGGACACTAACACAGATACATCTCCTATCAGAAAAACTGGGTTTGGAATTTTGACAACAGACTTCTTCATTTTTGCCGTGTGGCATCAGACATTTATTTTTCTCAACAGAAGCTGAAACATTAACTCATTTGACCACAGAAAAGGTGTCCACTGTCTTAACATCAATCTGAGACAAGCTTGTGCTGAAAAAAACTCAGTGGCGTTTCTGTACCAAGTACAGGCTTCCTCCTGGCATAGAAACTTTCAAGTTACATCAGATAGGTTCAAGTTTTGCTGCATTTCAGAAATTGGGTTTTTAACTGTAATTCCAAGAGGCAAAGTCATGTCCTGAGGTGACACTTTTACCTTAGCGATGGATCTGGGTTGTAGCTGCTATATTAAGGGCTATGTAATGTCCTGAAAAGGTTAAACTAGTTACATAATTAACCAAGCTAACTTAAACCTCATTCTTAGTAAGCTAAAGTGCATCTTAGGCAGACCTTGAAATTCTGACATAAGAAACTTCTTTATGTGACTATTGGTAACATTTTCTATTAAAATTCTGAGCGCCCTTGATTTACAGTGATAAATAATATCAGGGTGACTTTAACATAGTTTAAATTTCTGCAAACACACATTAAATAAACTTCATCACACCTGCAAATCTTAATTTGCATGAAGCTATAGTCACACAACCCTTTGAGTTATTTCTTTCAATATGTTAAATTTAGAAGTAGTTGTCTTTGGGTTCCCAGGCAGTGAAAAAGTCAGAAACAAAGATGTTCCCTTGTGAAGCTGGGATCAGCAGCAGCTTATTGACTAAAGCTCCTGCTTAAAATAGTTGCTAAGTTATATAGGAGAAAGGGAGGGGCCTTATTTCTGTGAGTAGGGAAAGCACAGGAGATCAGAGAGATCTATATAACGAGTCTTTATCTCCTCCCAAGAGAACTGGCTGTTCAGTAAGCTCACTCCTCGCACAAATGCACGACTAGAAGGGCACTCAGGGAGCACATGCACTATGAAGGATAATGCTCCATTTTGCATTTCTAAATGCACCTGGATCCATAACAAATTTTAACAGTCTTTTCCTTTGCTCATGTTCCATCTCTTCGTTAAGTTTAATAATTTTGTATTTGGTAGATTGAATGAAATCTTACAGAAAAATGGAGAGCTCTATGCTAGAGCTCGACACCTCAATCTTCACTCCTGCATAAACTAACAAGACAAACACAACTTGTGTTATCAATCTTATCAATTGTTTGATGTAACTTTATGTTTTTTAATTAAATTACAACTTTATGAGACATGTTTATTAGCTGCAGCTTGTTGCTGTTGCTAAATATGTCAAAATTAACAAAAGGGAACATAAAAGTTTTTCAACTTCTTTTTAACCAATCAGATCAGTTTGTTTGACAGCTGAAGGCCAGTGTCAGTGAGAAGACAGAGATTAGTGATGTACAGTGGGTAGAAATGTATAGAAAGATGAACGATCACTCCATGTGAAAAAAATATATAGTTTTGCTCAAATCTAAAACAGGACAGAGCTGTTTAACTTTAACTCTGAAATGGTATCTGGTACATCTTCCATGCCAGCACCACTGAGATAAAAATGGCGTGTTAGGCCACCCACAGCTCAGTGGCATATGCTGACTCCTTAGTGCATGCCACCAATAATCCCCAAACCTAAATCACTTTCCAGCAGTAGACTCTAATAGGATCGTGGGCTATTGTCATTTGTATGCTAATTTTATGCCAGTTGCATTATTTCAAGAACAAGCATATTACAAGTGTATGTGTAGCATATGTTGTTTTTAGTTTGGACCTGTTTTGTGTGATGCCTTTAGCCATATGTTGCTGATTATAGAGAAACAGACTAGATTGGCTTGGCTGCCCTTCACTATGACTGACAGCTATGACATCTATTTAAAAAAAAGATTATTATTGTTATTATTATTACAACTACTACTAATAATTTTTTTCAGATTTTTATGCCAAATATCTTTTTTTTTATTATTATTATCTTATTCTGTCTTTCATTTCTTACTATTTATTTTCCACTGTGCCTTGCTGCTGTTATACTGCAAATTTTCCTGCTGTGGGACTAAAAAATATATCTAAATCTGAATCTAAATTTGAATCCGAATCTGAATAAAGTTTTAAGGCACTAACAATAAACTAAAACAGTATTTTAAAATCAAACCCTGTGAAAACCATAAGCTGCGCATACACAGCTCATTAGAGTTCTGATATAACAGTGGGTGTTTGTTTGCAATGTTCCCCAAATGGAAATGACTGGAAAGGACATCTGACCTAACAATATTTATTAAATTTCATTTGCCAGTTGAATTTGACACCAACTTTTTTTGGTTAAAGTTCTTGTATCATAAGCTTAAGGGCTAATGACTGGAGATGTTATTTGGAACCAGATTTGGGTCAGAACTTCAACAGGCATCATGAATGATTAAAGCTGAGACTCATCTGCATGATGAGTCTCATGTGAGAAGACACACAACTGAATTTTTAGATCAGATGCACAAAATGGAACATAAGTTAAAAGACAGGACCAATAATTTATCCCAGAGGAACTTCTCTGGCTTCAAATATATGCAGTGTCTTGGATTTCCTAAACATGGGTTTACAGCAAGTAAGCTAGTTTGATCCAAAAGTTAATGACAGCAGCTATTGCACACAGGCCCCCTGCAGTGGAAAAATTTACTCCTTGAGACCTCTCAAGCCTTAATACTGTGCTACACCTGGAAAATCATCCAGAGAAAATATTCATCAATTAATGACTGATCCTTAACTCTGCCTCTTATAAAAGCTCTTATATAAAGTAAGTTAAGTCCACTGAAAAATCATCAAACCACACCACATAAAAATCCCAGCATGGGGATGATAAAAAAGGAAAACAAAAATGTTTTCAACTTTGTAAAATAATCTATTTAATTTAACTTATAGAGTGCCCGTTTAAAATTGCAATCTAATCTAGAGGTGCTTTACTCTCAACTTTGCAATTACTTGAATGCCGTGTGCATCCTCTCCATAAAAAATAACTGAATGACACAGTCATTGTCCATTATTGTTGAACAAAATGTTAACAATGGGAGGGACAGGTCTGCTGTTGTAATGTGCCCAGAAAATGGATTGATATTGTATTGATGAAATAGACAAGGCCTCCCCAGAAAATACGTATATTCCACTTGCACTGAGAAACAACAGATCTGTGTCTGAAGTTTACATCCAGTCAGCAATGGTTAGTGTCTTTTCCCAATGTAAATATTTTATTATTTTCAATGATGGAGAAAGTGATTCACTTTATATTTCTGTCAGCAGAAGCTGGAAGTCTGTCAAGAGTGAAAAAAGGTATTTTAAAAATGAAATATTTTTAAACTACGATGCAGATCATATAATAGTGGCTATGGTGGGGGTTGAAACAGCGTTGCTATTGATTTGATTTATATGGCCGCACCTTTTACAGCCTGCCCATACTAACACAAGAAAACTGCAGATTCTTAACTTCTGGTCTTCAGAAGCAGAGAGAAGGGTTACACCTGGCCAGGGACCATGCAGCAGGCAGGGTTTTTAATCATGTAGCAATGAGGCTGATTACTAATCCTTATTAAAAATCAAACAAAGATTCTAGTATTTCTATTCACTAATTCACAAATGCCCATTCTCATACTTAACAGAGTTTAAACTGATCCATGTTGGGTGTCGTAAAGAAATCCCAAGTAAATGTTAAATCCTTGTTCAAGCTGTGATGATGATCCTCTCCTTGTTAGGTGCTTGGATTTGGATTCATGCCTGTTTGAATCTAAATGCACGCTGTGCCCTGTGTGTAGTGATGTAACAGTCTTACGATCCATGTAACATTAACTGGTTTAATTTGCTATGATGCCCTAAATGTGTGCTGTAATGTAATAAGTATGAAGAGAATGGAAATTAGATGAGATGAAAAGTGGGCTTGCAAATAAAAACTGTAGAGAAGCAATCACAGTAGCATGACTGGAGTGTGCATGCAGTATGTGTGCAGGTCAGCAGTTAGGATAAATAATTACTGTTGTCTTACTTAAGGCGACCACTAGATGACACCAAAGTCATTCATTATAAATAAAGAGTTTAAAGCGGATCTGCTTCTGTGGATGTTAAACCATTTTAGTAAATGAATCAAAGACTTTGTGTGTTGTTTTGATGTTAAAATGAAACATACACTATAAACTGGTATTTATTATTATCATTTGCTTTTTTTTTTTTCTTTTTTTTTACTTATATTGCTCCTAAGACCATTGAAATAATTTGACACACACACACACACATATATATATATATATATATATACACACACTTTACAGGTCACTTTAATCTAGGTCCACTTGCTCAATTACTTGGAAAAAAGCATATGCTGTCTACCTTCAGGACCGCCTCAAGTACAACAATCTGTTTGAAAAATTCCAGTCTCGTTTCTGTTCTACCCACAGCACAGAAACAGTCCTAATCAGTCACTAATGATCTGTTGATGGCGGCATATTCAGAATCACTTTCCTTTTTCATCCTCCTCGATCTGTCTGCATTTGATATGACTGACTACCACATCCTCCTCGATAGGTTACAACACATCATTGGAATCAGTGACACTATCTTAAACTGGTTTATCATATCTCTCTGACATGAGGTACAGTAGGGCCTAATATCTCCTATGGGTGATTCAAGGTCCAGGTCTCACACTGTCCCCTGTGGGGATCCTCAGGGATTGGTGTTTGGTCCTATTTTTTTCACTCTGTACCTGCTCCCCTTGGTCATCAGTCACTTTGGAATTTGATGATGCTGATCATGTCAGCAGCATTACTCAGGTCCTTTTATGACCAGTGTGTCCATCTTCTAATGGCTACTCCCAGCAGGATAATGTACCATGTCAAAAACTCAACTCAGACTAGTTACTCGAACACGACAATGAGTTTACTTACAAGGCCTCCTCCACAGTCACCAGATTCCAATCCAATAGAGCATCTTTGGGATGTGGTGGAAAGTGAGATTCTCATTATGGATGTGCAGTCAACAAATCTGCAGAAACTGCGTGATACTATCATGCCAGTATGGATCCAAATCTCTGAGAAATGTTCCCAACCCTTTGTTTAATCAATGCTGCAAAGAATTAAGCCCATTCTGAAGACAAAGGGGACCAACACATCATATAGCCTGTTACAAACTATAAATACTGTACCCATCGTATGAGCACGTCCATGCATATAGTGTACTTAGAGGGACTTTGTGTGTGCAAAGGACATCATCAGCATTTGGCAACATTTTTATTTGAAAGTTTCATTTTTACAGAACATGTCAGACCAATGATAAGCATGTAAATATTTATATCTGTGCATTAAGATCCAAGATCATCATTTTATGAAGTGACTGAAATGACGCAGTAAGAGCTGGTTAATGAACAAAAAAAGATCAGTTGTCATGGATACAAGGTGGTAAGTTTTATAAATCTGGCAAAGAAACATTTGCTCTTGTAGATGAATTTAACAGGCAGGTTGTGACATTCTGAACTGCAGATCAATGATGGCTTCACCTCCATGTATTCATTCTTTGCAGTGCAGATGAAAGGTTTGATGCAAAGAGTGTTTAAAGAACAGTTACATCTGGTGGTTGTGTAACATCTGGAGGCACTGCATCAGTATGGAGTCTGAGATACCATCAAGCCTCTCAATAAATCGGTGTGTTTGCCAGAAAAAATACTATGTTAAGGCCACTTTCTGAAATGTGATAATGCTTTGGCTGAGATTAATTAAAGGGGAGAATGATTTACAAGGGCTGCTATGACATATTGCCACCTCACCCAACTTTCCAATCATATCAAATTACATATGGTCCATTACTTAGATGTCAGACATTTCACCCACAGTCAGTGAAATTACCCTCAAAACTCTTCCAAGTGTCATCTCATATTTTTTCCAAATCATCTACCCAAGAATCAACAAAATTTCCTCCCATTTTTTTCTTTCCTTTTTAACGAACTTCCAAACTAATTTTGATTCTAGCATTTAGCTTTCTTGCCATAGCTTTCAACCACCTCTGGTGTGACACTCTCATCCTCCTCCACGTCCTCCATCACAGTTTTACCCACGAGCTGGAAAATGTCCTCAGCTGTTACACCCATGGGCTCAGCCACCTTCACTGCCAACATGTCTAGAGTCAGAGCGGTTCCTTTGGGGATTTTCACCTTGGCCACCACAGATTTCCCCAACTAGATGCAAAACAACAAAGGGGAATGGCATTATTCCTGCTGGAATGTTTAATCTGAATCGTAATGAAAACTGTTTCACTGGCTGCTGGAGGGTTTTTACACACTTTCCTGACAAAGAAAGGTTTACTAACCTTATCGTGACATGGCTTCTCGCAGGGCAGCATCTGTTTGAGGCCCGTTCCCATTGCCCTCTCCACCAGCCGAATGGAGCGAACCAGTTCGGCCAGTTCAGCTGGCTCCAGTGAGGCTGCGTGGTCACTCCCTTTCCACGTTTTGTCCAAGGTTATGTGACGCTCAATGACTTTGGCTCCCAGAGCTACAGCTGCCACCGAAATACTGATTCCTGACTCGTGGCCAGAATACCCAATAGGAATATCAGGAAATTCCTTCTGGTACTCCTGCAGTCAACATGTGGATGTATATGTCATCAATATTGAAAGAAACAGAAACTTCTAAGGTTTAATTTATATATGGATTGCATTACATAGCACTTTTCTAATAAAATGCTTTACAATACATTGAAATACAGTACACAAATACTTATTTTAACCCCGCTGGAGAACCCATCTCCAGGAGAAAGTCTTATGCTGTAAAATGTATGAATCCCCTGAAACTTTAAAGACTCCAGACGTAATTTTGCACAAACTCTCTGGTGTCTATGTGTGAAACTGGTTTAAAACAGAAATATTGTTTACCGTGATCACTCTGAGGTTTACATCTTCAGGTTCCAGAGGGTAGGCACTGGTACACTGAAGGATGGTAAAGTTTTCATTGTGCTCCTTCACGGTCTTGTACACCTGACGCATTGTCTCCATCGACTGCATCCCACTGGATACCACCATGGGACGACCTGACACAGACAACAGAAAAGCCTCGCATAGAAATTCGTACCATGTGCAGAAATCAAAGCCAGGATATCAGTCAGTAAAGAGTCAGTCTTACCTTTCTTAGCAGTTTTCTCCAAATAGGGAAAGTTGTTGGTGTCTCCAGAACCCACTTTGAAGAAAGGCACATTGAGTTCATGGAGAAACTCCACTGCCTTCTAATAGTGTAAAAAAAATGGAGTTAAACTCACTAAAGCATTTTTTCAAAAACTGAACAACAAAAAAAAAAAAAAAAAAAAAGAGAAGTTCTTACCTCGTCCATCCCTGAGGCTGTGAAGAAGATTCCCACCTCTGCTGCATATTTCTGCAGCTCCTTGTACTGCTCATGGCTAAACTCCAGATGGCGTTTGTGTTCACCATATGTTTTTCCCCAAGAGTTTTTGGAGGTATATGGACGCTCCAAGGCTCGCTTGTTGAATTTGTACTCTAATTCACTCTTCTGGAATTTGGCACAGTCTGCACCGCAGTCCTGTGAAGATAGATATAAAACAAAATGATATTGTTAACCCCTATATTTCTGCTAGAAACTTGAGGATAAATTAGAAACATAGAAGCAATAACAATTTTTTATTATTATTAATGATGTGTGCATATCTCAAAATGTGTGATCTTTTGTTCTTTGGAAAACAAACTGTTTAAATGTTAGTATATGCCATGAAAAACTACATATGATAGAGAAGCCTGGTGACAAGAACTGGTCAGAACTAAAATATAATATATTGAGAAATCAAATTACAAAACTGACTGCAAATAACAATAAAAAACATATCTTTTCAACCCAATATCAACAAAATGTTAGTTCTTTAATAAAGCTGGAGACAATGAAAGAGCTGTCATTGCCAAACCTGAAGCGGTTGAAAATTGGAAGAGGTGGACAATGGACCGAAGAAAGATGTCATCCTCTCCATGATTTTTTTGTCTTCATGACTTATTAATATATGGAGGACGCCCAAAGATGTATTTGATCACTGTTACCTGATCCTAGTTTTGTGATTTTGGAAAGCTATATTGTACAATTTCCTCTGCCCTGTACTGACTCTATATGGTTTAGTAACTTCTAAGATGTATCTGTCAATTTTGAGTGAATACAACTAGCTAATGTTACAGTTCCCCAATAGTGGTGCCATCTTCTAGAACTATGAATTGATGCGTACAGATTTAATGATTAAAAACAGGCACAAAGTAAAGCAAATCACTTGCATTGGCGCCTGTTCCTGCAATAATCGCTCAGTTGTACTTTGGAACAGAAATAAAGGAATTGCTTCATTCTAACATCATATTTAAAAGAGCTGATTCTGTTTAAGAAAGTCGTTAAAATTCCACAAAACTCTCCCCAAATCTTGTATGATTCTGTTGCTCGACGTATTGTAGAAAATTACTCCTACCAAAGGAAGAGAAACTTAAAATCTAGCAATAAAAATGGTTACACGTGGCGGTTTGAATAAGACTAAGAAGAAGGTGTTGCGAGCGTGATATTAAAATACATATTACTTTCCATAATACACAGAAAATGCTGGAATAATTTTAATTTTACCTTTGCCATTTTGATCATTTTCTTCGCAATGTCAATGTCTCCCTGGTGGTTTTGTCCAATCTCAGCAATAATGAAGCACGGATGGTTCCCTCCGATCATGCGACCGGGACACAGCTCAAACTTTAAAGGCATTTTGATAGCAGATTGACTAACAAACAAACACAAACGATGAAAGTAATTATTTGACAGACGAATGAAGGAAGAGTGTCGCGACCAAGGGCTGAGTGAAAGAGTACCCTAACCGGAGCGATTACTGTGTTGCACATTCAGGATGCGTATAACTTCCGTATTTGTAGTCACGTGTTGACGTAGCGGATCATCGACATAATAAATATATTTATTATGTCTGTGTAGCAGGTTGGAGTACAAGCATAAAATTGTGTAAGATAAAAATAAAATTAACTCGTTTCCTATACCGCTCATTCCAATTAAGGGCTGCGGGAAGCTGGAGTTCTAGCAAGCAATCGAGAGGCAGGTACACCCTGGACAATTCGCGTTTTAAGAAATAATATTAATAAAAAGATCATCATAAATATTACTAATTATAAATGCACGGAAGGCAGAATGAATGGTATCTAATAAGTAGTCAAAATTGAGTATTTAATTCAAATATAACCTTACCACATTTTTTTATTTAATCAGTTTACTACATTCAAAATATCAGACTCGTCTATTTTGCAAACTAATGAAACTGAATTCAGAAGTGGAGGTGGAGGTTAGATTTTCTTCTGGCAATGACATAATTTTTCCTGAAGATCTGTTGCAACTCACAGTGCAGAACAGTTTCAGTACCTCATCTTTAATCACAGTTCAAAAAAGAAATGACCTTGTCATTTCCAGGATGTGCATCACTTTTTCTTTACAGACCTGCTCCTTCAGGAAAACAGCTGAGGGTTTTCCGTTTGTTCCTTCCATTGAGGGAAATTAATTTGAGCAAGGTTTCTAAACAATACTTTCCCTTTGTAGTCTCTGAAGGAAGCTTCGAACCACTGATGCTTACTTCCCTCAAATTAAAGAAATGAGTGCATGGGCTTGGAATGGGTGATACAAACTTTTCCTGTTTGGGTTCACTAAATGAAAAGTAATATAATTGTGGAGCTCACCTAATAATTGCGTAAATGAGCAGCTAAATTAAAATTAACTTTAGCATGATCAAATCTTAAACCAAAAATGACTGTTTACAATCTGCATTATGGTGTAACTTAATTATTGTAGAAGGTGAGGGAAGGGACACTAACCAAACTTCACAGCTGTCCTCCAGTAGCTTAATGGTCTGATGAGCTGGTGAATGTTAACCTATAAGCTTTGTGTTTGTTTAAATGACTCAGAGCAAGGCTACTGAAGTCATGTGCCTGCTTTCAGAGACATTACTGTCCCTCCTTGTTGACAAATATTTGGATGAATAACTACAGCTTGTGCTACTGGTGTAATCTTTCCAGGATATATAAGCACCATATTCAATGCAACAAACAAATCCATTAACTATTCAGCTGAAGGACGACAGGACAGCAAATCTCATTTACTTTTTACTGATATTGAAATCAAATGGACAATGAACACACATGATCAAACTGACTAGTATCTAGTTCTCATTGAAACCACAACTGTCTAATTTCAGTGTCATAAATGTTTTATATACTGTATATATTGCCTTCTGTATATGTACATAGGTACACGCATAGAGTACATACACACACTGTTGAGGTTTTAACACACACAAAAACAGGTGACATATCTTGTAATGCCTGGACATTGTTCAGTTCTGACTGGAGAGGGAGAAGCTTTGAAAAGAAAATGCATAGATTGAAAAATATAACAACATGCCACAAGCACACACTACACACAGTTCGAAGTAAACACAATGAATCTGAAGTTTGGTCCTTAGAAAAGAAAAAGGGAAAACCTTTTGATAGGTTTTCAGAGGGAGAACATGAAACGATATGTTGGAGGGCAAAATGTGAATAAAACCACTAGATTTTTTTATAACCCTTGAAGGTTGACAAGATAAGAGATACTACACAGCCTTACAGGAATTGTGTTTGGGGTAGGCATAAGAAGCAGGATGTAGTGTAGCTTTAGGCCCAAACAATCATCATGCCTTCCCTTTTTAGTGTCCCAACTAACCGCCCTTACAGTACAACACAGACCATAAGACCTGGTGCAAATCTAACTGGTCCTGATCTCAGTTTCTTAAACAAGGGCAAAGCATTAGAAGGTCTTAACTGGTCTGCTGAAGAGGTGCACAGATACATTTTTCAGGAAGTAGAAATGGTGAGCAGGTACATCAAGGCTAATTACAGTCCTGTCAGGAGGAGAAAGATGAGGGTAAAGGACCACTGGCTATTTCCTTCCACTGGGAGGGGGGGTTAACAGGGCAGTTTGTGGCAAATAGATATGGACAGAAGGGATGAAAGTCCCTTGTCCTCAAAATACAAATGTTGTGATCTCTGTTGCTGGGCTGGTGGAAAAAAAGATGATATGGAATGGTGCCCTCAGCACACATTGGTGCCTAGCGGACCAGTGGGGACTGCTTCAGGGAGATGAGGACGGAGCGCATACGGGACACATCTTTGGCCTGCTTGCTGGATTTGGGGTTGAAGTCACAGAGCCGAGCCACTCGCTCCCACTCCGTGCCAGGGTTGTTCTCATCCAGATCTGAAATCATGGCTTCCTCAGCCGCTCTACACGCAACAGATAGGACATGGAATAGAGAACAGTCAGTGAAGGAAGAAGTAAAACACAAATATACCAAAAACAGCCATGAGAAAGTCCTCTGCTGAGCACCAACACAGAGATTTGGGTACTTCATTGGTTTTGAATTTATACAGTTTAGTAAAAATGTTGTTCTGATGTCCATATTTGTCTTTCAATAGTTTTCAGCTGGGTTGGACTTCTAGTTCAGCAGAGTCTACCTCAGGCCAGGACGGTCCTATCGCCACACAGAGACAAACCACCTGTCTTTACATCCACGAAGAAATAACCTGCTTCAGTACCTGCAGCATACCCCCAACTCTACGTACATTAAAACTAGTCACCAGCATTTTTAAAACATAACACAACATACACAACACTAAACAAAAAGGTTTGAGGAAAAAAAAAACTTAAGCTGAAATAATAACTTAAGGTCTAATAAGCACTTTTGGTTGGTTAAAAACACAGTTCTGTACAGAACTAGGGGGGGTTGTCCACACCCTTACGACTAAGCTTGCCTCTTGCTTGTTTTCTTAAACAAGTATAGGGATATAATAATAAGCTCATCCGTATACTTGTCCTTGATTAAAAAGGGAACAGTAAAGGCAAGTTCTGATTTTTAACCAAGCCCAAATAAATTGGAAGCACTACTGGGCTTTAGCCATGCATTTTGCTGTGGCAGAAGAGCAGGCTTTTTATAGTCGTAGCAAAGAATGAGTTTTCTTATATTTGACGTGTCAGTGTGGAAAAGAAAAAACTGAAAAACTTCTCAGTGAAGAATGTGTTTAAAATAATAATAACAAAATATAATAAAAAAAAAAAACACTACAAAACAATTTAAAGATAGAAAAAGATAAAAAAAAGAAAACAATATATCAACACTACAATTACACACAGCAATTTTAAGATGCAAACCACAGATTTTACGTCCTTATCACATCCACCCACAAAATACCACTGCCATACTTAATTTCTATTTACACATATTTCCATTTTTCTAGTCTCCACCCTGCCTCTTAAAACAAACACAGCTACAAACTGAACACAGAACACAAAGCAAGATAAGGGACGAGAAGCTAATGAACATTCACTGTCACAACCAAATGCAAATACACAAGGAGCTAAGAGGATGCTAACATCACAAAGGGGAGATTAAGCCTAAATTTCTACCTAGGCAGTGGATCTAACTGGCGGACAGGTAAACTAGAACACACACAGTCACAAATCTGCATCAGTCCCTTGGCAAAAATATAAAGTACTTGGAGGTTCTGGGGTTTTATGTTTTTACTTAACTGGTCTAGGCGGTAGCAAGGATGGTTAATGTGTGTGCTTTAAAAGGTGCATAGGAAAAGAAAACAGGGAGAAACAGTTTCACAAGTCAGAATTCAGAAGTGAGAGAGGGGGAGAGAATGAAATAAAAGACAGCAAAAATGAGCCAGTTGCAGATGTTGAAAGCCAGCATGCAAATGCAACAATTTTTCTCAATTTCTTTTTTTTCCCCTCTTGAAAATCAGGTATGTGCAGCCTTTGCTTTTGGTTATTTCATTTGCAAATAAATTTGACCAGCTTTCACTTTTGTCAGATATTTCTAGAATATATAACAAGTGTTACTTATGCTGTCACACTTCAGTATGGGAAGTGATATTTACATGACTAAAGCCCAAGGGGTCTTTATGAACTATTAGCATGTCTGTTGGCATTTCAGAAACGCTGTAAGGAGAAAAAGTGGTATGAGTTAGCCTAAACCTGGAACCACAGAAAGGCCAACTTCACAGCCAGACAGAAAAAAAAACAAAGGCTGCACAGCTCAAGCTATTGGTCAGCTAGCTGGGCATATTAGCATGTAATCCTATAAGACAGCAGTAGCTACAGAGAAGCTAAAAGATTTTTATGCAACAAGTGAGTTTGAAGCAGTTGGGTATCTGTGGGATGATAACCAGCCAGAAAATATGGCAACATTTATGAAGTGTTTAGCGTTACATCGAAATGAATTCCTCACTGAATCAAATTAAACCACAAAACTATATAAACATTAATAGTGAGCTGTCTGGAGCTGGATGAATTACCCTAAAAGTATCAATTTCAGCCCCTGATAGACGTCATCCCTTTTAGTTTAGACAAATAAGCCAAATTAAGACACAATCGCTTCAAACAGCTCTATAAGCATGCTACAACTAAATAACTTATTTTTGAGTCATTTGCAAAAATAACATTCATAACAGCATTATAACAACACTTTCTAAAGATTTACACAATCAATACAAGCAAATGTTAATAGTTAAGACATATATGGGTTGTATTTGACTAGATGACTAGAAAACACCATGGAAAGAAATAAAGGAATCAACACAGGCAATTATAAAAACAATGAAAATGATTTTTATAGGGTGTGACTGAGGATTTTCTAGCTTGGGTGTAAATTAGAAGTAGACCGACAGTGGATGCTTATGTGCACATATGACAGGAGCAGAAAAATGCTGTTAGTCGATTACTTGGACCATTACAAAATATAAAAACTATATTCTTAATTCTGATTAAATGTGCTCAAAATGAATTAAAATCCTGATTATTTGTGGTGTATGTAAGTATAGTAACAGCTGCATGACTTATTTCCCTCTCACCCATCATTTATTATAAACAAAGAATAAAAAAGTGTTTTTGTATAATATATATTAGAGAATTTCTGCAAGACAAAAATACATTAACATTTCAAATATTAAATCAGCTGTTCCTGCATTCAACCTGGAGCTGGAAACATTTAGCTTGCTTTCAAAACCTGTTGGCAGAATAATAAACTGCAGTTTTATTTTGTTTTTGTGTTTTTTTCATGGTGTATAAAATGATCTCAAATCCACATGAAAACAGAAGCAGTTTAAAGTTTGTGGTTCCTTTCAAGCCTTTAGTGTTAAAGGAGTGCAGGAACTTTATGGATAATAATAATACATTTTTATGTGATTATCTTTATGACTACTGACTGCTCCACCACTGCTGAACCAATTTCCACTAATAAGACAATTTGCAAAACCTTCTAATCAGCCAAATGAAAGAATCGGTCTACCTCTGAGGTAACTTCATGCACTTGTTCATTTTAATGAAATATTCTGACAAGCATCTGCTCACATGACATGCTGACACATGGGGTTAAAATTATAGCAATTGTCTTTGGAAAATAATTTAAAAAACTACAAATTACAGGCTGTTAAAAAGATGAAGGTAAGACATGGCAACACAGTAACGCCAACTAATGTCCTCACTAATGAGATGAATATGGTGTCACACAGATGGAGTAAACAAAAAGACAGGAGGATGTTAGTTGAAGCGACATACACATAACCAATGAGCTCAGAGAAGGGCTGCTTGTAGAAGTCTTCGTCCAGAACCCTGAACAAACATCCGCCCCACGACAGAGCAGCAAGAAGGCAGGAGAGAAGAGAGAAAGCAGTAAAAGGGAGGAGAGGATGGAAACAAGTATTTTCAGTTAACACACAAAATAAAAAGTCAAGTCTATAGACAAAGGCTCAGGTTTTCAAAGGGGCTTCAAAATGTGTGCCCAAGTCTAATGGAGTCAGGGCAGCTCATAGCCGACTGCGCTTATCCTCCTCAAGGAAACGATAGAACATGAAACACCTTAACCTCTAGCACAAAAGACAAATTACTAAAGCTAGAGAATAACTATGAAATGTGTCAGTTAAAATTTCCATTTTCTAAACTAATCAAAGTGTCATAATCCAGTATGCTGCCGCCGTTTATGTAGAAAGTACAGAGCAGCAGACCTGCCAACCTTGAAGAATGACTTGGAGTACCATCATAGGTAAGAAAAACAAACATTTTCAACTCATAAGAGCAGCCAAAGACAGATAAAGCAAATTATATTTTGATAATTTGATGTTATTTTAAAGTCAGGAATCTAAATTCAAATTCTGTACCTTAAACATAAAAAACAGCATCGTCTTTTACAGTAGTAGATGTAGTTTAACCATGAATACTCCTGATTAAAAATGACTAAACAAGTCTGAAAGATCAGCCGTAGGTGCTGGGTTGATACTGTGGAGTCTGATTCACACCATTTATTGGTTAAGAAAAAAAAACCAAAGCCCCAAATATCCACAATGAAAGGTCTCTGTCCACTCTGAAGATGATATGATACAAATGGTTAATAATAAAAAGGTAGCCACTTCTGTAGCACATTTCAGGTTCTACAAAAGCAATCTGCAATGCATTTCTCATTAAGTGTTTCCCAGGTTGTATTTGGGGTGCATTAGTGCAACTATCTCTCCAATAGTCTCTGTGAGGCATTCACGTTTTATTATCTCAAACTGGGTAAGGATTCAACTGCAACTTCAGGACTTTCAGCATTTTTGCAGATTATTAGTACTAGAAAAATGTTTGCTATGCAGAACGTTGTACAGGTGGGCGGGTTCTGCATTGAGAATTTATTGTTGCTGGTGAGGTACTTACATATACAAATATTAGTTATGCTTAATCTGTAGCCTTTCTATACTGTTTAATATTACATATTTTATCTAATAAAGAAAGTGCATAATTACTTGATAATAATCAAATCTTAACAAGAATGTGCAAACCAGTATATCTGTTCGTGGCTTTGTTTCCATCCTGCCAAGAAATCAGTACCTGTTATTGGTTTTAGTTTTCTCCAGCTGCTCGTTCTGCCTGGCATGCCACTCCTCCAGCTCCACCTTGGCCTTCTCCTTCCATTCAGACTCCTGCTTGCGGGAGTTAGCATCTGCAGGGGAAGATGATGGAAGACAAGTACACAATAAACAAATGAGAAATTATAAAACAAAAGACAGACAAATATATTGTTTACATACATTTCTTGTAATGTGATCTACTACTGTAGAACTACAATAGTAGAGCACTCAATCACTGTTCGTTAAGCAAAAGAATGAAGATGGAGCAACACAGACAGCGGCAGAAAAAGACGGATGAGAGAAGGAGGAGTTAAACTTGTGGTGTTTATGGTATAATTTCTACTAGAAGCACTAGTTATGCTTGTCTTTATTCTCAGAAAAAACCCTAAGAGTTTAAGTGGATGGACAATAGACTTCTGTTTTTTATTGCTGATTTTTCCTCAGTGTCTTGTTCAAGAGTTCAGTTTTAATCGCTTAGCAAAGACATTCGATTACAGACACTAAGCAACCTCCACTTAAGTTTTTGGAGTCGGTTAAAGAAAGTTTGAAATTGAAAATGGATTATTAATTATTGTACAAGGGTTACATTATAACAAACAAAACCCAATAACTGCTGGGCTGGAATCTATCAGCTGGCATAGATATGAGTCTTAACTTATCATGTCTGAGAGGACATTAGTCCATCATCTTTCCTGCAACAAAATTTTTAAACTATGCACAGACCTAACACTTCGAGCCTCTCTCTTTGCTCCTCTCTCCATTTGCGGAGACTTTCAGGTTCAGCCCGCAGTCGATCTGCATTGGAAATTGCTGCATAGGCATCTGATGGACCATTACTTTCCTGCAAAAAAACAAACAAAAAAAAAAACATAAAAAACAATCAGTTAACTCTTATTTCACATAAACATTTCTATCAGTGGAACTTTCTAACAAGCTGTAATCCTGATGTATTCAAATATTCCTATTTATGACTATTCCCTGAAAGCTGCATCTGAAATCACCTCTTTACAGGCAGTCTTAAAAGTGAGCTTCTTTTACTGGCAAAAGTCCTGACAGTGCAAAAGGAAGAAATGTTGCAATGACAGCACAGGAAAAAGGAAGCTGGAGTCACCAACAAGCAGCAATACAACCCCCAGAGTTTAATATTGAAGTGAGTGCTTAGACATTGTTATTCCATGAATGAACAGAAATTACACGCATTCCATTTTGTAATGTTTTGCATGATATAAACATAAAGCACAACAAATCTCTGTATGCATTTTCATTTCTTAAGAAAAATATGTAGTTCATAATAACTAAATCTGTAATTATCTGGAATATGGCAACATTACTAAAGATAAAGCCCAATGGACAATGAAACACAAATAGACAGATAATCTGAGGGTTAAAAATGTCTTTCTGGTTATTCAAAATTCACTGGAGAGAGAGAGAGAGCGAAAGAGAGAAAACTTTGTGCAGAGTTTATGGATCAACTTTGACCAAAAGTGCCTATGCTGCTGAACTTTGTCTTCCCTACACAACTACTACTACTTGCATTACTGTCATGTGACTAATTTTGGGGAATGCAACTACACAATAAATAAATAAATAAAATAAATAAATAAACAGTTTGCATGTCAACAAATCGGATCACACTTTACCACACTCAAAATTATATATACACACCAGAAAGTTGAGACAAATGTTTTTTCATCCCAGCTGACAATGTTTAGGTTATTTTCCTATCTGACATTATGAAAACAAATACACCCCAAAGCAGTACAATTTGACAATATACTAAAACAGGAGCACCAGGAGCCAGATTATCATTTCTGCAGTTAGCAGCAACAGAAAAAAAAAAAAAAAAATAGGCTAAATCTGAATAATCTGAAATTAGATGGTAGAAATGTTCTCACTCAAGAATGAAATTCCATCTAATAAAAAATAATGTAAAGAACTTTACCCCATGGAAATCTCCGTTGATAGCACCATCTGAAAAACGACAAAATGCAAGAGCAGTTAGAAATCAGGCAAATTAAAGAAGCAAATTAAAAGACTACATATATAATGTCTAAAAGCTGAATTAGCTGCAATCCTTCAGAATGTTTTCAAGATCGTCGCGCAATGCCTAGTGTGACAGGTCAGCATTTCTATGTAGGAAATGCTAACCCGCAGCAATACTATAGCTAAGAGGAAATATGACATTTGTGGCCAAAGGTTGTTACGATGCAGGAATTTTCTCTTCTGTCTGTACGATTAGCCCGTGAATCACTACCTTGTGGCTCACTGGGCATGAGTAACCAGCTGAACGGAAGGCTAAATGAATGACACGGCCAAGAACGGTTGGACTGATGTTATCATAAAGCCTAACTCATCTAAGAGCCGTTAGTAAATTGTGTAATCATGAAACATGCTTTAAGGGGTCGTTCTAGGGTTTATATGTCAATATATGGATTCTATAAATCGACTTAACAGGTTAGTGTTAACTAAACCCGACAATCTGATAAATCTGCTAGCACGGCTAGCATTAGCTAAAAACGCACAAACTTCGGTGTCACATTACCGTTTGTGTTCAGAGAACAGCTATCATTTAGCGTCTTACATCCTCCCAAGTTAATTATAACCGTTCGAGCAGTACAACACAAAGAGAATGCAAACTTTCTGTGCTTGACACAGCAATCTCACACCATTAGAGTCTCCCAGCGACGAGGGCACCTCTCCACTGTCCAGGATGCTGAAGCCCTCATCGTTTTCAATCCCCGCGATTTCGCTCTCCTGCTGGGCCAAAAAAGCAGCAGCAGGATCCTCCTCTGAGCCGACACCATTTCCAGCGGCGGGGGCGTTCAGCATGTCAAAATCATCCATGGTGAATGTGTTAAAAGAATTATATGACAAACAGAGCAGGTGTAGCAATACACAGGATACGATCAGATCAACGGGAAGAAGGGCAAAAGGAGAAAAAAAAACGCTAGGGAAGCGGAAGTTGAATAGCAGCCAATCGCAAATCAGATTTGTTAATGACAGTATTTATAACCAATCACATAACGGCTGCTTCAAAAGCAGACCAATAGAATCTTTGAATTTTTGCACACGGGTCCCATGACCTGCTACGTGTACTGCAACTGTCCGAACTGTAAAAAGATCCGCAGCCTCGGTATCTTAAGGCAATTCCGTTTAACTCTTATAAAATATAGACTATCTGATGTTCTTAGGAAGTTTTTTTTCATGTGCCTTAGAAGCCATTCAGGGCCAGCTCCCCTCATCCTGCTGTTGCCAGTTCCATGCAAAACTATGTTTTCTGCCATACATTATTATTTGAACGTTTAGTTTGGATCTGTTTTCTATTTTATCAGTCTTCTTGCCTTAAGTCAAACACCAACTAAGGCTTTAAACTAGCAATAGTTGGTCATGCCCAAGCATAATGTCCCACCGCTTAATAATTAACAACACTGACAGTCTCAAAGAGCTCAAGTGACAAGCAAGAACTCACCTGATCGCTTGAAGCATGAAGCTGGGAGCAAATGGATATGTTTTAAAACCCGAGAACAATCTGAGAGTGAAATTACTTGAACTGCAAGAAGACTGGAAGGGCAGACTCACTGCTACTGTTAGTTTAAAGAAGTGGTACATGATAGTAGGGTTTCTAGTAGGATTCAAACAACAGAATTATTAGATATGTTATCTGTTTATGCTACTTGTTTTATTCAGTATGATATTCAAGAGTACCAGCAAAAATGCTAGTTTGAAAAATGTATCTGAAATGTCCAGAAATGACGGTTATCAAAAAGTAACTAAATTGATCCTCACAAGGACTCCATCAGCAGGTCATTATTATTACCAGCTAAGGAAATTACTAAATGATTGTATTCCAAGGAGCAAGCTGGATAATTGTTTCCTGTTGGAATTCAAGAAGCAGATGCATCTAAAGTTCAGCTGTTCTGAGGAGACCAAGTCAACCCCAGGATTTCATTGCTGCAAAGTGACCATTAAAAAGATTAATATAACTGCGAGCACATAGCAGTTTAATTGGCATTAAAGCAGAATGGACACTAGACGAATGGATATCTAAACTTTTGTTTTCTGAGTCCAATTTTCTTTCTTTCTTTCTTTCTTTCTTTCATTCATTCATTCATTCATTCATTCATTCATTCATTCATTCATTCATTCATTCATTCATTCATTCACTTAGGCTTTACAAGGGCTGTTTGGCAACATCAGAAATCAGACAATATGGTCTCAGCAATTATCCAACCTAAACCTTCCAGAGATGTGTTGAGATGAGTTCCTGCAGAGAGAAAAAAAGCATCCAAGACATGCTCAACATATGATTATATCCATATAGAACTAAATGAGAAAACAAAGATGGATTATTATGGATTTTCTAAGCAGTCTGATGTCTTTTGTAAATAGTAACTTATTCAACTTTATTGAGGTGTTTCTTAAAAAAAAAAGAAAGAAAGAAATTACAAAAATACCTTAGAAGAAAAAAAAATTTTTAACCAAAGTGGCGTTCTACCCTGCTCACCAGGGTCATGAGCACATGCCAAAAGGCCTTGGATGAGAATAGGAAGAAGGGAACCGAACCGAGGTTGACATGTGCCAGACACTGTGCTGGCTTCACAAACTTCGACCCACCTCCTGGGAAAACTTGCTATATGGCAAAAGAAGACTGTGAAGTAGACTCCTAGAGACTTACTCTGTTGCATTTTGTGTTCTATTTGGGTTAATAAATTATTTTGAATTAAATCATTTGCTGTGAATAGGTACAATGTTTATTTATTAATTGTTTCCTGTGAATACATGTTTTTTATTAAAATGTTTATGGAGTGAAATAGTTGGTCATTTTTCGCTTCATGTTTTTAAATACTTTTACAGTCAAAACTGGTGATGGCCTGATATTTTTTTCATTATAACAGATTATTCAGTATCCTGCATGGATAAATACTGAAGTTTTAAAATATTCTTTGTTGGCTTTAAAAGATTTGTTCACCACCTGTAAATCAGAAGGAAGAGTGTTCAAAAATCCACATTTTTAAAAGAAGGCAAAAACACCAGAGTTTGAGTAGAATTGACAATTCTTTGTTAAGCCAGTAATAAGAAAACAATACATATCTTCTCGAGAAGGAGGCCTGTTAGCTTAGCTTCTGGTCAAACTAATACACAAAGTGTCGGGAACCTTCGGTTCAGCCAAAGGACCCGCCTAACTAAATTATCCTCCTCATTTATACTGATACAATGCATTGTGGCTATGTGCGTGCATGTGGTGCTCATTCATGTGAATGTGTATTTTGCAAGGTGGTCCTTCCTTCTTCCGGGAATTTGATTCCTCCAGGTCCTTCGTCTGAGGTGCGTCAGAGCTGAAAGGAAAAAGATACTATGCTCTGCTTCACTATCTTTTTCTGCCTTTCTACTGACTCCCTTGTACTTTTTCTCACAATATTCACACAAAGGCTATTCTTTTTAATGATTTCTGAGTTACTGGGAAATTCCGTTCTGCTAGGAGTGAATAGATAAGCAAAGAGATGCAACAATATTTACGATTACTCCCTACTGGCCATCCAGAACATTGTCAAGGCCGCTAGTTCTTAGCTCTTTTCTCAGTATTGAACTCAGTAACCCTATATGAGTTTGTGTCCTGTTTGTGAATGCATTATCTGTAACCTGCAAAGCAATGATAACAATTAAGCTGTAGTTCTATTAATTAAAAGCAGAGCCTAATGCATGTTACTAAAATCTAAGGATAAAATGTAAATGAATAAATGAATAAGAATGCTTAAATAAGTAAATGAATAATAAATGAGTAAATGAATAAAAATGCTTATAAAATATTTGCAACAATACCTATCGGGCCTTTTTGGCCTGTGGGACTCCAGAGGCAGCTGGTATCGACAGGCTAAGCGGAGAGCAGCTTCGGCGGTCGCTAAGGCAAAAACTCAGGCATGGGAGGAGTTTGGAGAGGCCATGGAGAATGACTTCCGGACGGCTTCGAGAAGATTCTGGTCCACCATCCGGCGGCTCAGGAGGGGAAAGCGGTGCTCCGTCAAACACTGTGTACAGTGGGGATGGGGGGCTCGACTCAGGATGTTGTGAGGTGGTGAAAGGAATACTTCGAAGACCTTCTCAATCCCACCAACACGTCTTCTGATGAGGAAGCAGAGTCTGGGGTAGCTGGTGCTGGCTCTCCTATCTCTGGGGCTGAGGTCGCTGAGGTGGTTAAAAAGCTCCTCGGTGGCAGGGCCCCCGGGGTGGATGAGGTCTGCCCAGAGTTCCTTAAGACTCTGGATGCTGTAGGGCTGTCTTGGTTGACACGCCTCTGCAGCATTGCGTGGATATCGGGGACAGTTCCCCTGGACTGGCAGACTGGGGTGGTGGTCCCCCTCTTCAAAAAGGGGGACGGGAGGGTGTGCTCCAACTACAGGGGGATCACACTCCTCAGCCTCCCCGGTAAGGTCTATTCAGGGGTGCTTGAGAAGAGGGTCCGTCGGATAGTCGAACCTCGGATTGAGGAGGAGCAGAGTGGTTTTCGGCCCGGTCGTGGAACAGTGGACCAGCTCTACACCCTCTTCGGGGTCTTTGAGGGGGCATGGGAGTTTGCCCAACCAATCTACATGTGTTTTGTGGACTTGGAAAAGGCATTCAACCTTGTTCCCCGGGGACTCCTGTGGGGGTTACTCTGGGAGTATGGAGTGCCAGACTCGCTTGTACGAGCTGTTCAGTTCCTGTACGACAGGTGTCAGAGCTTGGTCTGCATTGCCGGCAGTAAATCAGAATCGTTTCCAGTGCAGGTTGGACTCCGCCAAGGCTGCCCTTTGTCACTGATTCTGTTCACAGCCTTTATCCTTTATGGACAGAATTTCTAGGCACAGCCGAGGTGTTGAGGGAATCAGGTTCGGTGGCCTCAGGATTGGGTCTCTGCTCTTTGCGGATGATGTGGTCCTGTTGGCTTCATCGGGCCGTGATCTTCAGCTCTCACTGGGGCGATTCGCAGCCGAGTGTGAAGCGGCTGAGATGAGAATCAGCACCTCCAGGTTCGAGACCATGGTCCTCAGCCGGAAAAGGGTGGAGTGCTCTCTTCGGGTCTGCAATAGGGTCCTGCCCCAAGTGGAGGAGTTCACGTATCTCGGGGTCTTGTTCACGAGTGAGGGAAGGATGGAGCGGGAGAACGACAGAAGGATCGGTGCGGCGTCTGCAGTGATGCGGACTCTGCATCGGTCTGTCGTGGTAAAGAGGGAGCTGAGCCAAAAGGCAAAGCTCTCGATTTACCGGTCGATCTACGTTCCTACCCTCACCTATGGTCACGAGCTGTGGGTAGTGACCAAAAGAACGAGACTGCGAATACAAACGGCCAAAATGAGTTTTCTCCCCAGGGTGGCCAGACTCTCCCTTAGAGATAGGGTAAGAAGCTCGGTGATCCGGGAGAGGCTCAGAGTAGAGCCGCACTGCTCCTCCACATCGAGAGGAGCCAGATGAGGTGGCTCGGGCATCTGGTTAGGATGCCTCCTGGACGCCTCCCTGATGAGGTGTTCTGGGTACGTCCCACCGGAAAGAGGTCCCGGGGAAGACCTAGGACATGCTGGACGGACTACATCTCTCGGCTGGCCTGGGAACGCCTCGGGATCCCTCCGGATGAGCTGGTGAATGTGGCCGGGGAGAGGGAAGTCTGGGTTTCCCTGCTTAGGCAGCTGCCCCCGCGACCCGACTCCAGATAAGCGGCAGAAAATGGATGGATGGATGGATAAATACCAGTGTACTCATGAACAATATCTTGAAATTTTCAGACAACAGATATCACTTGTGTTCGGACTGCAGATATGGTTACAGGCCACATACACAGAATCCTGACTCCAGATATGACTGATGTACTGGCATCAGAAATCACCAGATTTGACTTGAGTAGAATCTTGAAATATCCTGTCAGGATATCTCTAGTGTGGTGATACTCTCTGGATATGGGCCTTGGCTTGTATCCAATATCCGGGGCAAATCTGAACTACAGATTCTATCAGTATCAAAGTGGTCCCACGTCCGGAGTTGATATGCTCCAGACATGAAATCTGAAATTGTCATGGCTGGAGAGTATCCACGACAGATATCACCATGCACGAGGCATGTCTGAAGACATCTCTGGATTCTGGTGGGTTTTTGCGCAGTGATGGCTCATATTTTTATGCCTACCATGTCAATAGTTGAGTAGTCAACAAACCAGCAAGAGATGTAGTCCCTCCAGCTTGTCCTGGGTCTTCCTGGAGCTTCCTTCCAGTGGGATGTGCCCAGAACACCTCACCAGGAAGGTGTCCAGGGTGCATCCTGACCAGATGCCCAAGCCACCTTGTCTAACCCCCCCCCAGTCATTGTAATGTTTTTGCTGTGTTTTTATCATTGTTAACACAACCAAATTCTTATGTTCATAATTACATAATTTGCAACATTGTCTTAGGTGCTTTATAAGAAGAAAGCCTGTTTGATTTGGTTATAAACAAAGAACCACATTTAGTGTTTGAGTCATGTGTGGCCGCTTAGCCTGCCAATACCCATCAGTTGTCTCTGGTGTCCCATGATAGGACTGCTTCAGCTTGACGGCATCCCTCACTGCTGGTGTCCAGAGTTCGGGGATTTCCACTGACAACCTTGCCACATCTCCAGTTGGCCGCCTCAACAATAGAGGCACGGAACACAGTCCACTTGGACTCAATGACCCGGCTTTTGCAAATCTAAGTGTTCATATTGCAGTGAACATCCATACATTTTCTGTTTCAAATTAATTTATTGTGAATATGCAAAATATATGTGCACCAACATAATTAAACTTGTGTAGAAATTTATCTAAACATCAAACAATATAATATACAATGCTGTATGTAATTGTACATACAAAGCATGTAACTTATCTTTGAAAGGTTCAGTGGTAAAGCAGTAAATGGAAAAAAAATATGTAAACAGAATCAACAAGCCTTTATTATGTTTCACCAAATATGATGCTAAAGCAGTTGTTTCCTTATTATATAATTTATGTCAAGTATATTCTCTACCACTGATGAACATTACATGAAACCAATTAATGAAAAAACATGGAAATATTACATAACTGGTTAGCAACACATCTCAAAAAGAGAAACTTGAGGATTTAAATCTCTCTCTCTCTCTCTCTCTCTCGCGCTCTCTCTCTCTCTCGCGCTCTCTCTCTCTCTCGCGCTCTCTCTCTCTCTCTCTCTCTCGAGAGAGAGAGCTCAAATTAAAAAAGCAATCATTTAGAACAGAAACAAGGCAAATGTACAGGAAAATGTCTTTTGGTCACATCTGTTGATTTGTTAAAAACAAATTAAAAAATGTTAAAAAGTATATTAAAATAATAAAAATATATAAAGCCCTGGGGCTTCATTGAAACTTGAAACTTGTAGGCACTGTGTAAAGGAGGCTGACTTTCTGGCCCATAAACTGGACTTACTTTGCATCATGTATCCAGGTTGTGATCTAGAAATAGCCAGATTTAAAGCTGGAGACAACAGGGCATTTTCAATTTTTGTGGATAGCACAAGAAAAACTTCACTGAGGTTGTCAACAAACAGAAAAATTATTTTCAAAATATCTCACAATTATTTTTAAAGTTGGCATGATGATTTGAGGACATCACCTTTCACTCAAGCTTAAAAAAGGTTTCCTAGTTAAGATTATGCATCTATCCGTGCAGTATAGGCACTAATGTCAGTTTTTAGGTCCACTTGTGGATGGGGTCCATATTAAATTACAGTTGGGCCCAAAAATGTTGGGACACAAAGTAAATTTTTGTTTACCAAGACATATTCAAGCTACAGCTGTGTAATGAACAGGGACTTTTAGAGACTCACTTCAAAGTGTGGGTATTTAAGTCCAAGTGCAGCATGTTCCTTGGGAAGTTATTTCGGCAAACTCACCCTGTTGTTAAGTACGGAGCACCTCTGGTGACATGGTCAAAAAATAAATAAACTGTGGCCACGAAATGAATACAACGTGCGCACGTTATACTAATTCGGGGCCACGAATTAGTATAACGTGCGCACGTTGTATTCATTTCGTGGCCACAGTTTATTTATTTTTTGACCATGTCACCAGAGGGGCTCCATAGTTAAGGGAGCCATCAGCGCAATTCAAACAGGCCATCCTTTGTTAAAAAAAAGTCCAATGGGATAATGGTTTTCAAATCAGTTACATTTTAGATGAAAAGGAACACTAGTAGGTTAAGTAACAAAAATAGGCCTGGACTCCAACAGAGGACAACAATGGTGGATGACAGTAATTCTGATGAGCTAAGAGCTTCAGGAATCACAAACACTAGAAAAACTTTGTTGTATTCTGCAGCACCTTTCTTTTGGTTAGATGATCAATTGTTTATGACCTCTAGAAAAATTATTTGAATGCTGATCGAGCATCAAAACAGATCTTTAAAACAGATGGTGGAAGGATAATGGCATGCATGGTTTTCAGTGGCACTTGTCCTTGGTGGTGTTAGATGACAGGAACAGCCTGATGAATTTTGTATATGGGTATCATTTTAGGTTCAGATCAAATCAAATACAACAAAATTAACAGGGCAGGGCTCCGCTCTGGAGATAAACAGAGAACAAAAGTAGAAGTAATCCAGGTGTTTTTAAAGAAACAAAAATGGTTGGAAAGTCGCCAGTGCTCAAGTTCATGACTTGAGCTTCACTACAATCAAGCTACTAAAGGCAAGAAGTTGCAATAAAGATCTGGCAAAGCATCAACATCAGTGGGCCCAAAAAACAAACAAACAAACAAACAAACAAACAAAAAAAGGACATGTACACACACAAAAATCCTTAAACATTCCTTCAATACCTGTGACATGATGCTGTGAGCAAGCCCATGTGCATTATAAAAATGCAACTTCATTTTGCTTTGGTCAATGGCTATGATAAAAATTAAATGTGTCATAATATGTCCAGAATCAACTTCAATATATCCTTCTTGTTGCGTAGTCTAACACCATGCTAGCAGCTCCAAGTAAGGCGGGCTCTTCTAGGTCTGATGTAACAACCTTGGTTTCCTGGGCTGACAAGAGAGCTCTCTCTGAGATGACTTGCTGTACTGGTGCCTGGTAGTAAGAGGCCAAGACTCCAGACAGAATCACCAGTGAGGGGTTGACTATGTGGAGAATGTTTATGATCCCCACACCAAGTGCTGTGGATGCTGAAACAGGAAGAAGACACAGAGATGTTAGTTTGTTTTGTGTTGTTTTATCAGCCCTCAGCCATTTCCTTTAAGCCTAGAGGAACATAAAGAATCCACGCTGTTGTCCACAGCCCAAAGTCCATCTCATAACCCTCTCAAAACCAAGAAAGTGTTTTCAACATTATGATAATTTGGTTTAGTTTTTTTGCTTAGATACACATGACTTTCTTCATAAATGAGAGGAGGTAGATGTAATAATGCATCCAACTTTAAAAATGTGCTTCCCAATAGAACAGATATAATACTGTATAAATCATTAAATCGAAAATTTTAACGATATGGTGGTATTTTGTTGGCAGTCATTGCTTATGATTTTTTTTTTTTTTTAGATTGTGCAAATGTCAAACCTCAGGGACAGAACAATTCCCCTTAAGAGATCAACAAAACATCTACACATCCATCCATATTCATATGGCTGTTACAGAAAAGTGTGAATTATAAAATGTGTACATAAACTGAAAACCACAAACTTGTTAAACCCATTTCTGTAGCTGTTTTACAATAAAGATTCTTACTGAATTGAACGCATCCTTTTGGATTTATTAAACTGCAACACATGTAAGCAAATATATGTTTGTATTGTTGCTTTGTGTAAAGACCTTTATGTAGGACAGCATCTGCTTTGGAGTTCCCCATTCTGGCAGCACTGATGAGGTGAGCAGCCGTGATTGGCTCAGAGAGCTTAATATCCATCCCTTCCACCTTTAGCAGCTCCTCTGTAAAGCATATCATCACACAGGTCAGATGTAGTTGTTTTTTTGGGTTTTTTTTGTGTGTGTGTTATTTTTTATTTTTTTTTATTTTGGACAGCTGAAGATTATTCCCTAATTTTACAACATATACTGTTAAGGCTTGTCAAAGTTGTTCTCACTCCTTAAATCTTTAGATTTAATTTTCCCCTCAGATCGTAGCCCCCTTAAAAAAAAAAAAAAAAAAATCCTGCGTTTTGCGTAAACATGGCTGGTTTAGTGGCTCTCTGATGTCTCTGCGTCTGCCCGGTGAAGCACGGCACTTCTTCGTCGACTCCTGTTGTTTCATGAATCATGATGGATGTCAGTGATCAGCAGATCATCTCTCTTGTTGTGTTTAGGAGGAAGCTAACAGTTCATGGTTCACACAAGCACATATTTACACCAAATATTGTTTTTGGCAGAATGCTTCTCAAACAAAGTAGTTGACAGGTGGTAGAAAGGATTCATAATTCAGATATGCAGGGGTGGGTCTAGAAAAGTTTTGATGGGGTGCAGGCAGGGGGCTGGCAAGGAAACTGGGACAAAAATGAGACCTTGTGTTTTGGGTCTTGATTTTATGAAATATTGATTATTAGAACTAAATGATCATCTAATGTAAAAAGGTTAAGAAAGACTTGTGAAACAGCCAATGATATATACATGTTTTCATTAACAGTTTACTTTGGGTGATCCTGCATTGTATGACTTTTACCACAGAAACTTATACTTCAATGATAAAAAGAAAAACGTGCTTGAGTTTCTTCATCAATATTGATTGTTTAACATCACATCTGATGGTTTTATGACACTTTCACCTTGAAGATGGTTGGTGAGATGATGATATATGAATTCTGCATTATGATCTGGTAGAGATGATGCAGAACAACATATAGAAGTGTATTACATGCTGCATTTACTGACCCTTGGACATCGGATGTTTACCCAAGGGAAGGCCAGTTAACACTAAATATTTGTATGCACTGGTTCTTTCTATAGTTTTTTTATAGTAAAAACCTGCAGATTTCAGGCATAGACGCAAATGGTGATTGAGTATAATTAATTAATTTGTAAGCTGTGATTTATTTGATTAATAATTTTAATCATTTGACAGCCCTAATTTAAATTCAACAATAATTTTTTTCTATCAAACCATTTCTTTAGTTTCTTTATTTCCTTGAACCTTTTGCAAATCGGATAGGACCATATTGGCCCCAACACTGACCCCTGGGGGACTCCACAAACAATGTCCAAACAGTGCCTTGTGTTCACCAATCATCATAGATTGTTGCCTGTTTGTTAAGTGGCTCTGTATCCATTTCAGCACAACCCCTTCTATCCCATAATGCTCCAGTTTAATAATCAATAGGTCATGATCAATGGTGTCAAAAGCTTTTCTGAGGTCAGCAAATACTAATACTGCAAATAGTTTCTGCTGTATAAAGGGAAATTAAGGATACTTGCATCCCTCCATATTTAACATCACAAAGCTATGTTTTCAGGTAACTCTGCCACTTAACTTTTAATTTTTCAAGACTTTCAGAACAATGCAATCACTCACCGTCATGCAGCCTTTTGGCCTCTCTCTGCAGGGCCATGCCTGATGAATATGCTTCTATGCAGCCATGGTTGCCACACGAACACTCTGGACCTTCCAGTGAAACTATAATGTGACCCAGTTCGGCAGCACAAAAGGTACTGCCATGGACCAGTTCATTGTGATGGATGATCCCTCCTCCAATACCTACATAAAGTAAAGATATTCACTTCCCTCAGACTTTCAGTACAATTATCAAACCAATCAAATACATGAGAAAAAGACAGTTATACTCATAAGATTATAATCACATAAGGTTTTAATCATTTGGACAAATAAGAAAAAAATGCATTCAAAGTAATTTATTTAGGAAATGAGCTGAATCATTACAAACCTCTGAGTAAACTGAAGCAATCTTATGATCTATTTCATGTTGGACTAACCCACCTTAACACCCACCCACCCTAACTTAACTAAAAAACTTATAGTCCTATGACAAAAATCAGGAATGCGATCAACCCACGTGATATCTGTGCACATCCTTAGTGTCAGACACATTCTGTCCTCAGACATTGAGAGAAATGAAAAGGCTGCCAACATAAAGAAACACTTTTTAAAGATGATTTGAAATTTAACCATCTAATTGCAGAAAACAAGTTATTTTCTGTACTCTGTGGCAGCAATCTGACAATGAAAACAAGTCACTTTTGTTAAATTAATTTGCAGCAAAATAAAATGAAAAGCTTTTGTTTAAAAACGTTTCTGTAATAAAAGGTGTTATTTACAGGAAATCACTGAGAAAAAGCTTTGAACAGCAGTTTAAAAAGCCCATGGACCAGGTCACAATCATGTCAGTAAAAAGATATTAAAGGAATTCTGCTTTCTTACCTGTCCCTGTTATAACACAGGCAAAGTTTTCCACTCCCTTGCCATGGCCAAACTTTCTCTCAGCCAGAGCAGCGCAGTTCCCATCATTGTCCACCCAAACAGGCAGGTGCAGGGCGTCTGAGATGGGCGCCCTCAGGTTCACAGACGACCACTCCTGGATCAGTTTGGTGGAGTGTAGGACGACACCTTCTTGTGGGTTGACACGTCCACCCGTGGAAATTCCTTAGGAGCAAAATTTTAAGAGGTTTAAAATGAAAATACATGTTTACCTTACTGTTTTTGTTTGTTTTTTAGTTAAGGAATGTGAGCTGTATGCATTTTCATACCAACACCAAGCACCCTACAGTTGAGGGACACAGCATCCAGCTTGGCATTTCTGCACATCTTTAATAGAAGACACATCCTCTCTTCAAAAGTCTTTGGATTAGTGTCAGTGTATTTCTTCACTATCTTGCCCTGGACAGATGAGGAAAAAAGAAGAAAAGGGGGAGGTTAACAGAGAAATGATGGAAAAAGCAAAAGAATGAATGGATGAAAGTAGAGCTTGAAGAGACTGAAAGCATCTCTTCATTACATAGAATAGAATAGAATAGAATAGAAATACTTTATTAATCCCTTCAGAGAGCCCTCAGGGAAATTTGGGTACCAGCAGCAATACAGCATCAACAGTAAAGCAGGACAAGCACAAGACACAATATATACAGGTACAAAGCAAAATAGAGGTAAATAGAATGCAATAAATATAACAATAATAACAATAAGATAAGTTAAATAAAACAACAGACTTGCTATAAAGAAATCTTCTCTACAGAACAGCTGTCATGTTTTCTAAAATGCAGCAAAAACTTTAATCTGCAATTTGTTGAAATGCTGAAACATTAAACAGACAAAAGCAAAAAATAAAATATTAGTTTTGTTGCATTTTATAAAAGTATATGCACTCTGTACCATTTTTATCAACATAAAAGCTCTGACAGACACTTTATGGTATTATAAGTAGAGAAACTGCAGAGTATAAATTATTTTTTTTTTTCTCACATAACTGCAACCTACCCTCATGCAGACAATTGCTACTCTGAGGTTGGTCCCTCCCAGATCAACAGCTAGAGCGCACTGGGTCTCCAGAATATGATCAATGTCCTGAGAGATGGGGTCTTTCACAGGAGGGAAGCAGAAGGTCTTCTGGAGGGGCTCGTCCAAGTCAATCGTATGCAGAAACTTGAGAATACGAGACACCGCGTTGCCGTCACCATAAATCTTTGAACTGGACAAAAACAAACATTTTCATTTAATTTCTTATGCTTTTTTGAAAAACTGACTTTTTATGTGCATCGCATGCTTAAAAGCATATTTTTATTTGATAGGATGTAAGAAGCGGAGCCAACCTAAAAGTACCAGTCTTATTACTTGTGCTCATTTGTAACTGCACTGCACACTGACACAAAATGTGTGTTTTGGCTCAAAACTGGTCTTTATCTGTAAATAAAAGACCAAACAGCCATCTATAGTGCAACAAACAACCTGAACTGTGTTGTGTGGCAACACAAAGCACCTGTCTGAGGCAGGAGAATTAACTCCTTACTTTTTTCTCTTTCCTACAGTGAGACACTGATGCACATTTGCAGGTGGTCAGACTTGAACCTCCAGTGTTCGTTCCAACCTCAGCAGGTATAGTGGAAGCCATGAAGTGCTGAACAATCTGTCAAATTAAATATTGTTAAATTTAGTTTTATATTTGGTGCAGTTTAAGAACACATGGCCCACTCCTTGTAATTAAGGATACAAATCACATTCTTAAACTTTCTGGTTAAAAAATGTGATAAAAATATATTAGTTTGTGTTTGTAACATTTAATTATTGTGCCTGTTTAACTTGACATTTTTCATGTGAATGTGATTAAATTTACCTTCAAAATTTCCAGCACTAACAAGTGTCAGCTTCTTCTAACTAAGAAAAAGAAACTTCTCCTCTTACTGAACGTCTATAACTTAAATGTTCTAGTAATGAAACTAAAAGCCACAATAACTGTTCGTAGAGTTATTTAAGGGGTTTTGGCTTAGTCATTAAATGTCTGTTTTACTTCGCTGATCAAAATCAGAGCTTTTATCTAAGCAGATAAGAGATAAAAGATAAAAAAAAAAGGTCAAAACAAAACTGGACAAACAACTTCATTGTTCTAGCTAAATGAAGCCACACCTGCCTCTATTATCTTATCACCCAGTTGAACGCTTCACTTTCTATGTTTAAGAGTAGAATATGTCCTTTAAAAAGTTAAGGGCTTGGGTTAAAAAAAGAAGGTAGCTCATATGATGAACTCAAAATTACTTTTATAGTTGTTAATGAAGCAAAGGTTGCTGTTATTATTAGGTATTAAGGAAAAACTTCTATTAAGAACATACCAGGGGTATCTCTTTCCAAACTGCAGCTCCAGGGCGTGGTAGATTTTATTCTGAGTGTCAGCATCTCTGACATGTAGAACGTTTTCACCTGCCAGAGAAAAAAAATAACACCACACACCTTAGGTGAAATATTCAATATTAATTTATGTTAAATGACTAAAGAATGAGCACATTCACAGTCTTTCTGGATGGATAAACAGTTAGGCTATGTGTAATTAAAACTAATATACTTAATATTGCAGTGTCAGGCTGTTTTTCATCAAGTGAGATCCTTTCAACCCTCCTTTTACTCTGATGGATGTGAACTGATAGAAAACTATGGGTGGAGCAGCAGGTGATACCTACCAGTCTCTCTTCCTGTTTGCCTTGTTCCCAGATTAATGACTGGCGTACCAAAGGCTCCCGCTTCTCGAACTCCACAGCTGCTGTTTCCAATCATACAGCCAGCATGGCAGACAAGCTGGATGAACTGCTCAAAGGGAATGTGCTTCACTGCCCGAAAGTTGGGGTGCTGCTCGATGCCTTTCTTTCGCATGACACGCACCATCTCCTTACTTCCTGTTTACATGAGAAGAAACCCTCTCTAGTAGTTGTGACATTTTAATATTTGTAATGATAAAAGCTGTATCCTGACAAAAAGCTCCCATTTTAAGAAAAACAAGATATAGAAGTAGGAACTGGTGGGCCCAGTGAGTGTCATTTACCAGCATCAATGTTAGGAAAGAGGATGAGTGTCCTCTTATTGAAGGAGAGCAATGCGTCCAGCATCAGTCCATAGATTTTAATGGAATGCTGGATGTCTGTGGTGACAGGGTGCTGCAATGCCACAATATAGTCATGGTCCTGCACCTTGTCACCTGCATAATTAATAGAAAAGATCACACATCACATACAGTGCACAACAGAAACAACACTCAGATATAAATTAACTGTTTAAAGGCATAATTTCTAAGCAAACAAGCCAAGCATGAGCTCTTCTACATATTCATAAACTATTACTTCACAAAGTCTGTTCTGAAAATACAGGCTCCATAGAGGAAACTCAATCCAACAAAAGCAAATAAATAAGTCAGTAAAAGTGTGTAAACTGAAGTAGAATCAAGTACACCTGTGGCCTCAAATTATCCCATTAACACCAGAAACATAAAAACATCAGTGACCACTGGTGACAAGTAGAACAATGTTTTTTTTTTTTTTTTTTTTTTTTGGGGGGGGGGGGCAACAGAGAAAACCATCATGAGGTGGAGATTAAACTCTTAGAATGATGGCTAAGAAAAACCTTAGCCTTCTCTCAAACACAAGTGTAAGAATACAAGAATGAGGAAGCAAAAACTAGGTAAAGACAAACATGCACTGTTAAAGGAAGTGGAGATAAAAGCCTCTGAAAAGTAACAGAACATCCCTCCAGGTAGTTATGAATCACTGCGTTCCTCCACGCTGAGGTTTAAGTCTGCTGACATAATCAGTTTAAATACTGAAAATATATTTATGTCAGTGATGAAGGCTGTACAGACTTCTATTGCAGTGAAATACTCCTGATTTGAATTTCTAAAATAGTGAATCTAAAAGCAAATTTCCTACTTTTTTCTGACAAATTTCACAATTTCTTTTAGTAATTTTAATAATTTTGTATACCCCATACCAACAAATGAATCTCTCATACTGTACCTAACCAGCTCTTGATGATATCCATGTAGTCATCTCTGTGATGAGTCAGCAGCAGCTTATCGTATGAGGGGCATCCAGCCAGAAGGATGCGAGAGTGGTCCTCACACATGGCGATGAGGTGCTGCTCTGCCATGCGTGTACAGCAGGCATGATAATGAGCCAATTTACTAATAGCATGACGGATTGAATCATCAATTGTACCACTGACCTGGGAAAAGAAGTATGATATAAATAGCAAAGATGATTTCTATGTAATTACACAGAAAACATATTGAGTTGTACCACATCTGTGAGTTTAAATATTTAAAGATAGTAGATAAGTTATGAACTATGTTTGCTTCCAGAACTAGATTCTATGCTACATTAAAAAGAAAATACACAAAAGCAAGAACAGGTTTAACATTAGCATCAAGAGTACAACAGAGTAAATACACAAGTGTAGTGTGACACAAAATAAAGCATCGCAATAGAGATCATCTCTCATAAAGGGGAAGCTGCTCAACAGAGAAGCCTTCTGACCTCTCCTCCCTCCAAGTGAAGTATTCTAATATTCATCAGGGCTGCAGCAGTTGCCAGAGCAAGAGCGTCAAAACGGTCACCGTGCACAACCAGGATGTCAGGGCGCAGTCTCTGCAGGACGTCAGGGAGTTTCACCAATGCCAGCCCAACACTTTCCACCATGGCTGCTTCATCTTCTCCTCTAACAATAGTGTGAAGCTTAGAGCCAATGTCAAAGTCATCCTGCTCAATCATACGAAAAGTGTTCCTACAGAAGATAAAAGGGGAAAAACACATCAAGACATTTAGTTTCAAATGTTGAGCTCAAACATATATGTGTGTAAGACTACAAACAGCTTGTTGGAAGGCGGCCAGCTGGTCTTACCCATAATCATCAATGAGATGTGAACCGAGCACCACAACTTCCAGATCAAACTCATCAGGGTGGGATTTGATCCCAAACATGATGGGGGCCAACTTGGAGTAATCTGCTCTGTTGCATGTTGCGACACACACTCTTAACTTCTTCTCACACTTTAAATAAAAGTGTGAACATCACATGTGGAACATACAAGCACAGGGATCATTTAGTTTGTAGATACACAGAGACAAAAACATGCACTTTTCTCCACTAAATAATTATTTTACTAGAAATAATTATCTTATCGAGGTTTTAAAGGAACTCCATAATCCCCATGCAATTTACACAAAATGATTTGGATAAAGGAATGTTCTTGCAGACTCATGTCCTGATCAGATTGATAAGAGAAAGAAACTTTTTAACTGGTTTGAATATGAGAGGACAGAAAACTTATACTGATCACAATTTAATCACTAACTTAACTTTTAAAAATACAGATTGGCTAAAAGGTGTGCTTTGCTAGGTTTTGCTAACAGCATTAACACCAGATGCCTCTGTTTCCTTGCAACAACTCAAAACTGGCATCCTTCTGAAATTCTTTTTTTGTTCTCTACCCAAAACACAAGGTCACACCTGATGCGTCTCTTCTTCCATCTTATCTCTATCCATCTTTTCTCTGCTCCTTTGCATTCTCAGAGAGTACAGCTCCTAGGAAACAGAGACAAAAGAGTAGATTTGATCCAGTTATTATTTTGACAAAAGCAAATTATGCCTAAGTGTCATTATAAAATCTGCCCATAGGTCATACTTACTTGGGCCTTCCAAGTTTTCAGAGTTTGAAGCATGAAAACACACAACAAAACTACACTAAAAATGCTATACATTTAACATCAGGAACACATGCTGACAAAGTCTTCTAGAGGTGCCAAGCATGCACAGTTAACAGATCAGGGACGACACTAAAGTGTGGTGTTTTAGCAATGATTAATCCCACTGCAGGATGTGTGACATCAAGTTGCAGAAACTTGCGAAGTTTTAAAGGTTCTTGGATACACCAAAGACTGATGAAAAGCTTTTTTGTCCCCACTCCTTGAATCGTTTTAAAATACTTTGTCTTACCTTGAATAATTCATAAAACAGACTAGAACAAAAATGTATAAAAAAAAATATTCATTTTATTTTGTTGTTGTTTTTCAGTAAAGTCAGTAACACATGAGCTTGCCACCCATTAGGTTGGACACACTGGCACAAAAAAAAAAAAAAAAGGTAAAAGTAATAGCTTAACCTTAAGTTAATACTGGTATGAGGTGTCATAAAAAAACAAAACAAAAGATGTTTTTATATTAATTTAATTCAATACATTTTTGTGAGGATTCGGATTTCCCTTGGCTGAGAAAAAAAAGAGTGTCATTGGTTGGGTCTTACACACACACACACACACACACACACACAATTAAACCTACTGAATTACATTCAGCACTCGGCAACTTCACTCAAGCATCACAAGACAGCATCAGCAGCCAGCATGTGGGGGCGGGGATACGTGCAGAAAGCAAAGGCAGAGATGACACAGCAGGAGCAAGAGATGGAGAAACCAAATGTATAAATAAAAACAGAAAGGATGACAAAGTTAGAAAAACAGGGAAGATTTAATTAAAATGATAAAATAACAGGTGACAATGGAGGAAAAAAGAAGAAGGAAAAACAAAGCATCGGACTCACGTGAGGATTCCTACAGAAAGAATGCCGCTGCTTTTCCATCCTACACCTCTGAGGATTATTGGCTTAAAATCCCACTCTGCTCTTTTTTCAAGCCTTCTATTTATTTCTTTTTATCCCCTCTGCACTAAGCTACAGAGGGAGGGCATGCACCAGCCAGCAAACAGCATAAGGAAAAAGGAAGAGAGAAAGGTTGGGTAGCACAGACATAAAGCTGGGGGAGGGGCTGTGTGAGGACTGATTTAGGCTGCAACACATGATTGGCTGAGCAGAAGGAGGAAAGAACGTGAGCCATTATTCCAGTTATACAGTAAAAAGAGACTGTCTTGGCAAGTGATTGCTCTAACTCTATGTTACTGCTCCTCTTTCAGGTAAATGGTTGGAAAAGTCTTTGTTTATTGGGAGAGACAGCTTTCAGAATTGCCTGACATTTTATAGACATGGCCTTGGTTCTGAAAACTTTTGGAGAAAATAAATATTGACTGGGTCAACTAACCCTCAGTGTTGATATAGTTGCAACATCCTGGTCCACAAAGGGCGTAGATAATGTGACATAAAAGTAGATCAAAGACTTGCTTCAACGTCGATCTGCTCTGACAAAAGTGCAAACAAAGCAATAGACCATGAACTGTGCACCCATCCCACTTCTCCCACTCTTCCCAGCATAGCCAGGATATTAAACAGACTGTCACATAAACACAAAAATAACTCAATGCAACTGTTTTAAGTATGTTTTCATCTTTCATTTCATCTAGCCTGCTCCTTTGTAGACAATATTTTTAAATTCTTTATATATATTTTTTACTTTTACATTCTTCCCTAATTAGTCTTAGACAATACAACTAAATTGTCTTCTTAGTGCAATAAATGGCAACGAATAACTGAAAACATGTTCTGGTAACAAATCTTTTAGCTGTTGTCCAGCACTTTTGGGAGCAACTGTGAGGCTGGGGCGATTATGCATAAAGTTTATGGACCGGTACAAATGGACGCAAATTTGTGCTGTGTGAAACAAGTGCAAATAGATACGCATCATTTCCTGATGTGCTTTTAGGCTGTAATATTACTCGGTTGGGTTAAAATGATAAAAATAAATAAATAAATAAATAATAATAATCAAAGCTACTTGTCTTGGGTTAAAAAAAGCTCAATAATTATATGAAAATACATGCTTTTAACTTCCTTCATCTTCCCCTTATGCAGCCATGGGATGAACTTTTACAACTTAATCCATTACAAAGGTCATTAACCTCAAAAGTCAATAGTTGTGTTCAGTCATAAGATGTTTATTTAACCGCACACAAAAGAAACTTGGGAGTGTGAACTAGGACTAGTTTTTTATGAACATTGGTGGGAATCTGTACTGAAGGTCATTCACAAACTCTTGTCCCCATTTGACCTTGAAAAAGTTTAAAGTTGTATTGAGATGTCATTATTCAAAGCCAAGGCTGCCCAAGACTGGTAGAAGTTTGCGACACATTTGGAGGCTCACCCTGCAACATTCCACATATGCTTTTTCCTTCTTCAGCCCGGAAAACTTTTCACCATGTCCATGGTACTCTCAAGAACTATTGACACTTCACCACACACTGGTATTTTTGGCCTTCTGGAAGAAAATACCCAATACACTATTAAAGAACTTGAAGTATTAGCTTGTACCTCTGTAACTGCTAATCACAACCTTCTTTTAAAAATCCACAAAAACTCCTTCCAGCACACAATGGATTAATAAGGCTATGTTTGTTTTTGTTTTAAAAGTAGAGAAAATTAGATATTCAAAAAGGAGAAACTTAAACAAACAAATGGCAACTGTTTATAGATTTTTCTGGAACAACGTAACAGAAATTACATACTTTTTAATGCCAAAGGGATATCTATCCACACTTGGACAACAGCAACTACATTTAAAATAATACATAGACTGCATTCATACCCCAGCTGCACAGCCACAGGCATTTCTTTTTTTTTTTTTTTAAATTAATCTTTTTCCTGTTGTGCTGGAAATCTAACAGCACCAGTTCAGAAGCAAGAGAACTGGTTGCACGTAAAGAACAGCATGTGCCGAATTGTATTCGCTCACAGATGTAGGCTCTCATACACAAGATAACGAGCATCCTCCTCCGCTTGTGTGTGACATTGTTTGTCTTTTCCCAGGCTTTGTAGATAAATCAGTAGAAACATTTCCTGATATCCTGTGACTATATATCATGGCTCTCCTTAAGATTTTTAATAAAACTGGTAAAATATTTAATTTCACTCTTCCATGTGCCTTGAATGTAAAACTGAAGTAGGCACCTTAACTAAAAGCTTATGGTCATGTCATAAACTGCAAAAATATTGGTCTGACTTTCTGGAATTTCATCAAGATTTGGAAATGGATCCTACATGGTTCTTGGTCTCCCAAGTAGATGTATAACTACTGTGGAGGTTAGAAGCCTGTACAATATTCTGACTTTTGCTTCTAGAAAAAAAAATATACTGTTTGCAGTGGATTGGTGTTAAAAACTCATTCATTATTGGATAGTGCAAGTTTATATTTGAACTAGTCTCTCTGGAATATCTTACGAACACTGCACATATAAAAACCAGACCAAACCAAAAAGAAACTAAACATACTTTAAATATTTTAACCATAACAGTCATGGCCACATTCTCTAAATTCCACATGCTATTGCTTTCACAACTATTAATTAAAGGTCGTATATTTTTTTTAACGAACTGTCTGTATGAACATACCACATGAACATGTTTTAGTGAGGAATAAGAATTTCTGTCTCTAGAAGCACTTGAAGAGTGCAGACCTCCACCAAGCCATTGTATTTTTTTTTCTGCCGATGACTGTGGGCATTATTTTTGAGCTAGAAGCGCTAATGGCAAAATTATCCCTATCTCCCTGCAGTAAAGAATCCTTAAAAAAAAAAAACATTATCCATGATCCGGATTGCCCCCAAAATCTACGATTTAAAGAGAAGACAATGATGAAGCCTGCCTAACATGTAGAGATAACCTGTTCCATGATTTTGGTTCCACAACTGAAAAAAAATAATCCTAGGGGTGGGCAATATAACCCAAATTGAATATTTCAATATTTTTTTTACCTGAATAAGGATCAACAGATCCTCAGAGACCCTGAGGGAGAGTGCAGGTGAAGCATGTTTGAGAGATAGGGTGGGGCAAGGCCGTTAAGACATTAGATAAATCAATTCGGTTGCAGACAGGGAGCCTGTGACGGGCAGCCAGAACAGGTGTGATATGTTATTGTCTGTATGATTAGGATAAGAGATGAGCAGCTGCATTTTGGACAAGGTGAAAGTGAGAGAGGGAAGCCTGGTTGACCCTGAAATACAGCACGTTACAATTATCTAGCCCAGAAGTAATGAAAGCATGTATAAACTATTTAGTCCTGTCGGGATAAAATGATCTTTATTTTGGCAATTTGTTGAAGTTGGAAAGAGCTGGATTTTACAGAGTGTAAAATTTAAGGTCACCGTTTATTTTCACTCCCAAATTTGTGGCAGTGGATTTCAAATAAGAGGTCAAGGTAGTAGGTCCACATGGTGGGTCACTTGGGTGGAATAATATGACCTTAGATGTTTTTTTTTAATCATAAAAACTCAAAAAGTTCAAGGCCATCCATGCCCTTATAACCCTGAACAGACATTTTTTTTAGCGGAATACCGATTTGACAATCATCACCATAGCAACGAAATAAAATATAAATGCACTTGCTACCCCAAGGGCAGCAAGCACAGCGAGAACGGGAGGGGTTCAAGAATACCACACAGCTAGGAAACACTGTAGACAACACAAAATCCTTTATGCTCGCACAAAAACTTCTGTCTGCCAGGTAAGACCGAAACCAGTCCAAGGCTGCACCTTTAAAACTGACTTTAAAACTGCCCAAGGCGAGAAATTATATTACATTTTTTACATTTTAAGTTTAACTGAACTATCCAGCTCAGCTGGATAATGCCATTATCTATAGTGTTGAAGGCAGCAGTAAGGTCTAAAAGCATGAGGACAATATAATTACCAGCATCAGTGCCTAAGAAAATTAAAGTAAAAACATTTAAGAGCAGATCATGTGCTATGAAGTTACTTAAAACTGGACTACAACACCTCAGCAATGCCATTTCTTTCTAAAAATTAATTTAAATGTATAAAAACAGCTTTGTATAGAACTTCATAAAACAAATCATGATCAGCTTTATAAAACTTTATACAATGTTATAAAACAACTTCCAGGATTTTTTAAAGAATATGGAATTTGGTCTGATATTTGAAGGCCTCCTTTTGTTTTGTTAGTTTGTTTTTTAATCAACCACAGTGCCACAGTATGCTTAAAACCCAGGGGACCACACTTGTCATAATATTGCAATTAACAATAGCATAGGACATAGGATCACTGGGAGAACCAGGTTTCATCTGATCAATAAACTCCTTCAGATCCGTGAGAGAGACAGACTCAAATTGGTTAGAGGGTTTCTTGCACCAGAGCAAGAAACTTCAATGGATGGGTCATACGAAGGAGGTGAAATAAGTGATCTAGTTAAAGAAACTTTGTCAACTAAGAAATTGGGAAGATTTTCACAGATTTCAGGTGAAGCATTCAAGCTGGCAGACTGGGACACATTGAGAATAGAGTTAATAGCGCTGAAGACAACACGTCGCTTGTTACAGTGGGATGAAATTATTATAAATAATATTTTCTTTTTAGTTTTAACAGTGATTTGATAACAAGGCCAACTGCCTTTCAACATGACATAGGACACCTGATGCTTCTTCCACCTGTGCTCGCACTTCTACTTGCACATCTGGAAGAGTGAGTGACGTTATTTCAAACAGGGCTGACGTGTCAGTTTAGGTTTTTAATAGAGTCACCATGTCCTAAGGCTAAAAGAAACTGTGAAGTCAATTCTTGTCAAAACATGTGGAAGAACCAGTTAATGTTCATTTTATCTTTGATAACAGACAAAAACCGGGCCGCATTGAAGGGTTGAATAACTGGAACAAGCGGGCTGTGTAATGTCACGGGGGACAGTTGAATAAAACGGTCATGTAGGCAAAGCATGCTGCATCACAAATATATAAACTGTCCACATATAACCCCGAAAATAAAACAAAGTCAAGTGTATTGTGAGTGCCTGCCACAGACTGCACAAGAATAAAAGTTAATAGACTCCATTGCTATTGTTACAAGTAATGTCTTTAAGATGTGGTTGAAAAGAAGACAGAAAACACGTGGATTTCTCTTGCATTAACGCAGTTTTACACTGGATGAAGAGAAATTACATGGCTGTTGAAAGGCTGGAGGTGCGTCTTCATTATCAGCCCTACAGGTGCTTGTGCCGGAGTCTGATAACCCAACGCTGCAGTGCAACGTTACGTAACATTACTTAAACAACTAAGATAGTTTATTAGTTTACAATTAACCGCTTAAGTTTTCATATGTCTCGGTCACAATATAAAACCATGCATCTGAAAAGAGTGTATCCACCCTTAAATTCAGTCATTCGTGATCAGCGAATAAAGGCAATATCAGACTTATTTATAGTTTTCATTGAAGTTTTTCCTTTTAGTTTTGACTCGTTAAAATCACAACTATAATTGCTTACACTAGCATTGTAACGGTGGGTGTAACGGTGGACACGTTGTCAAAATCATCCTCCCATACTTAACGTTTCACAGTGGCCTGTGTTTGCTAATGTTAGCTGGAATGGAAAACTTGAGCAGATAAGTTCGTTAAAATTATTTTCTTCTTTGCTTGTCATTATTTTTAAGAGTAGTGGAATTCCACGTTGTAACGATTACCTTGAATTATCCAAAGTGATTCAATTCATCTGCCGCTGAAACTATCCCTGGTTGTTGGCATTCACTTATTTTCTCCTCTCTCCGTGCTCTTACATTCTTCTTCTTCTTCGTCTTTTGTTTCTTTCAGAGGGGCGCTAGTGCCGCTACTGCCACCCTGTGGTCTACAATCAGTACAACAGCCTACAAATTACAGTTATGCTTAAAATAAAGCAGTGAAAAGAGAATATTGATTATTGATAATTATATTCTTCTACTTAATCAAGATTTACTAAAACATGTAAATGAAAAATGCAAATGAATGGCTCAGTTCAGTTGAGCCTAAAACATCAATTAAATCAAATACCTCATATCATAACAATTAGATATTTCCCTCTTTCTCTATCTAGTTCCTGCTCATAATGAAAAAGAAAAGCGCTGTTTCATCTTCTTATATGAATTGCATTTTCCATTTCAATGTTTCTCCTTAAATGATCTCTCGTTGTTCTACCTTTTCAGACTAGCCATTTCTAACTAAAGGTAGGAGTAGCAGAGTAAAATAGTAATAAATCACTATACTGATGATGTTCTATGATTCCACAATTCTTTACTCCTAATAGTAGCTTTAGATTCTGCTATATTTATTTTCTATCCATTCAGATGCCAGTATAACCACTGTCATAATTTAGACTGTTGCATAGTCTTAAAATGTATGTGTTGTATTTTCTATCAAATCCAAAACAGCCTGATAATAAGGCTTTGTTTAGATCTTCATTTGTATTCCTCTTTCTGACAGGAGATAATTTACTGAAAACCTCAGCTCCATGCATATACTCAACACAAATGCCAAACACATCACATACTGTGTTCAGAAGGACTTGATTAACTAGTTGGAGCAGTAACAAGAACATTAAATTAATGATCAAATTAGCCCTGTTACAAGATTCATTCTTTAATCTTTAAAACTAATTTCAAGATTTCTCTGATCAGCTTTAAATTACTGCTTTACTCTGATCCATACTGCTGATCTACAGGAATCATAGGAATTCAATGAGTCCCAGACATTTTTCGACTACAACGAATCCTCTTTTCGTGACAGTTAATCTTTTCTGAGAGTTTATTTGAACAAATCGAAGCGACTGGTTAACTTCTGGCAAGTGTTATATCCATGCAGCTGCAAGCCTGAATACCTCCAACAAATTGAGAAAAACTGAAATGTGCGTGTGTACATATGTCTTAATCTGAGCATGGCAATAAATGAGCAGCACCAGATGCAGTCGAATACCATATATGCACTCGTGGAAGTTTTATTGGTGCTACCAGATGTGTTTTGATAGTGTGAACAGGTGGGGCAGATGCATTGGGTGCATATTTTAAAGGAAGAGCCCTGAATTCAGCTTTTATTGATTTGACTTCAAATAAAAACAGTTAAAATACAACGTTTCCCTTTAGGGCACATATCAATTAACACTAGAAGTCCCAGGAATTTTGATATCTCCCTAAAGTCCCAGAGAAGGGTCGAAAGACCTTTAGTCCAAACTGACGACTCTGCTGGCAAAAATTAGCATCTCTTCATTTGTAAATGCAGCCATTACCTGAGGAATGCACCCATTGCATCCAGCCCCTCCTTGTTACCTTGAAACGTCTGGTAAATTCTGTGGCAGTGGGGGATGGTGGGCTGAGGGGGATAAATAGTAGCTAGCTTCACCTCCAACAAATAGAAGGAAGCAAAATGCAGAGGCGGCTTACAACTCAGCAGGCATTGGACCTGATCCTCAGCGATACAAACCCTTGTGACTCAGATGGAGAAGAGATACAAATTCAGCTGGATTCGGACTCTGACTCTGAGCAGTCTTCAGGTAAGATTTGAAACTATTATTGAACTTTTTGGTATGACAAATTTCTTTCTTTCTGCTTTGTCCTGTACTGTGAGTTGCAACACTGGAATTTCTCCATTTTTGTACAAATAAAGGATTTTTTTAATCTTATTTCCAAAACATCCTATTTTCGTCCTCTGAAATTGTGAAATTGTTTACCTTGCAGATGATGAGACTGCTCCACTGCCAGAAAAGAGGGCTCGGTTGGGAAGTGAGAGGACAGAGATGGCTAAAGATGGCACAGTGTGGCATGAAGAACAGCTGGGGACATGTCTCAATTTCACCCCAATAGAACCATACGGCACAGATGGAGAGCCAACTGCTAAGGCCAGAAGAAGTATCCGGACTCGTCTTCAAAGCTTCTTCTGTTTTATAACACTTGAAATGCTTCGTAGCATTCAAGAATGGACCATTCAGCATGCACGGCAAAAGGAGCAGGCAGAATGGTTCATGAACCTCCCAGAACTAATGGCATTTATTGCAATTATTATCTTGCGGGGGGTGAAGAAAGTTCCATCACTACGTGACAATTGGTCAGCAGAGCTGGGAAACCCACGAATCATTGCTACTATGGCCCGAAACCGCTTCCAAAACATCATGCAACACCTACGCTTTGATAACATGTTCACACGCAGTGAGCGAGTGGAGACAAATAAGTTTGCTGCAATTTCTAATCTGTGGGAATCTTTTGTCAATAACTGCATCAGATCTTATAACCCTGGTCGACACATCACTATTGATGAACAGCTTTTCCCGACAAAGACTCGCTGCAGTTTTCTGCAGTACATTGCAACAAAACCGGACAAATTTGGCATAAAACCGGACAAATTTGGCATTAAGTTTTGGCTGGCTTGTGACTTGAAATCAAAGTACATTTGCAATATCCTGCCATATCTTGGCAAGGACCCCAGTCGTCCCAGTGGAGAGAGACTCTCTGAGAGTGTAGTGATGAGGCTGATGGAGCCGTTCATGGATAAGGGCAGAACTGTAACAACAGACAATTTTTTTACATCGCTGTCCCTTGCGCAACGACTGCTTAGCCGGAAAACCACCATCCTTGGCACAGTCAACAAGATTCGCCGGGAAATTCCTCAGTCAACTAGACAGAAGGACCACACTAAATTCACCACTCGAGTGTTTTCCACCACTGGTGCAACACTCACAGTATATGCGCCGAAACGGAAAAAGACTGTCTATCTTCTCAGCAGCATGCACAATGTGGTTGAGACTGAGAATACCACCAAAAGGAAGCCAAACACTGTCACACAATACAACACCACAAAGTGTGGTGTGGATGTGATGGACCAGATGGTGCGGGAGTACAGCGTGCGTGCAGGAACACGGAGATGGCCAGTCGCCGTGTTCTACAACATGATCGACATGGCGGCACTGAACGCTCATGTTCTTCATAAGGAATGCACCGGAGTGCAGGAGAGAAGAGTGGACTTCCTGGTTGAGCTCGCGAAAGAGTTGGCCAACTCTCATGTGAGTCAGAAGAAGGCACATAAGGAGCAACTGCTTCAGCAGCAACCTCCCACACCTAGCCCTGGGAAAAGGGCAAAATGTCAGGTCAACCATCGATGCAAGAACAATTGCGCAACTGTAAGATGTGTTGACTGCTACAAATACACATGTGGCAAATGCAGGATGGAGATACCATGGAAGTGCCAAGCATGTTTGGACTTAGCACAGACGGACTGCTGAAAGAGCAGAAAAGCCATTCACACAAGGGCATGCCACTGTAGCCTTGTGTAAATATTTGTGAAATTGTTTCATTACTTGCATTATTTTAACTGTTTTGTTGTTTTTTTTATGACAAAAATAAAAAGCATTGGAAAAAATTCACAGTTGTTCTTTTATATCTTTGTCATGTTGACATTTATGCCCTCTTGACTTAGACACTAATGCTTCTGGATATTTTACTCACAGACCCTGCCTGTACCACCACAATCAAAAAATGTTCATTTTAAATATTCAAAATTGTTCATTGCTTGGGCTTTTTGGACATAAGGTACATGAACATTGGGTTAGAAAGTTTGAAAAATTGGTCAAAAATTCTGAAAAATTTGTATTTTTTCATTTGTATGAAAAGAGGAGAGCTGGACCTTTTAAAGTGATTTTTAAAAAAAATATGAATTCATCATTTTGTCATATCATTCTAAATTGTTTGCTTTTTTATTGAAGGCCCACAATGATTATCTTTTTTTTTTCTTCTAAAAGCACACAAATGTGTCGAGGAGGTATATATCATATATCATATCAAATATATTTTTAATTATTTGAAATATACTAGAATGCAGGAAAACCTTTCTGAATCTGTTTGAGGTCTACTCCAATCTCATACTCAGGGGACCAAGCAGTGTCTCAAGCCAAGCTTTGGGCAAAAGTTGACAGTCCGGTTTCAAGAGTCTACAGTGTCTCCCCTAAGTATGCGCCCTCCTGGGGTGTGCCAGTAATTGACTCGTCTACAAACAAAAGAAGCTGTTCGCAGCTTAAGACAGGATTTTAGCTAAAATCCTACTGGTCAATCGACCCATCTCTGGGTTGTAAAGGTAGAAAGGTCCATTGACCCCTCTCTGGGACTTCTAGTGTTAAGCTTTTTTTTAAAAAGCATTTTGTATAAGCACTTGTGCACAGCGAACAGCATTGGTAGTAGATGCAGCGTTGTCTCAGATGCAGCCCTTATAGGCTTCTGTCATTTTATTACTGTGCTGCATTGCAGGGCTATTTCCCAACAACTGAGGCTGGGGCTATATAAGAGCCATGATTCATGCTGGTTTGGGTGCAACCTGTGGAGGAGCTACATGACGGATTATGAAAAAAAACCAAAAAAAAACAATAGAAGTTGGGAAAGAATGTGATAGCTGGGAATATATGGACTGGAGGTTGAGCTGGGAAGGGGTAAGGGTGGGAGTCTGCTGGGGAATGAGTCACAGCGAAGCTGAACGTGTGTATGTGTGTGATGCAGTAGGAAGTGCACAGGGGCAGTAATGTACTTACTGTACTTCCACCTCTGCTTTCTCCCAGACAGCTCTCAGATTTCACAAAACCACTGCTTTCCTGTTTGTCATTTGTGTGTATCTTGTGTATTGGTGTGAGTGTACAACCATTATGAGTCAGTTAGACATAAATCGGGGGGCAGGAGGGTGTTCCCTCAGTCTTGGCAGTGCAGTGGGGTGTGACGCTCAGTTGTGCTGCTGTCTACAATGATTTGTTCACTGCAAGCTGCAATTGGTACATTATGACAATAAAATATTTGGTTCTTACCAGAAATTCATCTTAAATTTTGGTAGATGAATATGTGGACAACACATAGCTTATTTTATTTTCTCATGATGCATTCAACAAAAACTAAACCAAACTGCAGAAGCAGTGTGTGAGTAAAGAACAGGCACCCTTTGATTTAATAGTTTGTGCAACCACCTTTAGCAGCAATACCTAAGTAATCTTTTCCTGAATGAGTCTATCATTGTCTTGCATGGCAGCCTATACTCTTCTTTACAGCGTAGCTTCAGGCATTTGCTTATGCACTACTCTCTTAAGGTCCATTGCATTTTAACCAAGTTTCCTTTTGAACTTTGACAGAGCCTTTGCAACACATTCATACTTTTCTGTCACTCTGTTGTAGATTTGTTTGTTTGTTGTTGTTATTGCATGACCCAGTTTACGCCAAGTTTTGACTTTAACATAGGTGAAGTTTAATGTATATAATGTATTGTATGTCTATTGCTGTGTATATATTGTAAATGCTATTTGTTATTGTTTGTCATGTTGTTGTCTTTAAATGTTTGAGGACCATGGATGGAAAGCAGCCACAAAGTCATGAAAATGTACAATGTGTTCATTAATGTGCATTGTCCTCATCAAATAAACAAATAAATAAATAAATAAACTGCTAAACAGATGGCCTCACATTTGCCTCCAGAATATGCTGTTGTAAAGAAGAGTTCATGGAGACTTAATGACTGTATGGTTTCCAGATCCTGTGGCAGCAAACAATCTCAAATGATCATGACTTCCTCAGTGTGTTTGACAGCTGGTATGAGATATTTGTGCTGCTATGCTGCGTTCGGTTTTCTTAAAATGTGGTGCTGTGGATTATAATCAAACAGCTCCACTTTGGTAGTTTATCATTAAGACATTTTGCCAGAAATCTTTTGGGTTTGTTCAGATTCAACTTTGCAAACCCATGCTGTGCTGTTATGCTCATTTTAGAGAGAAGAGGCTTTGGAGTAATAACATAACAGCTTTGTAAAATCTGCAAATTTTCATGTTCAACAATTCACATATTGTTATTTTTGTATAACTTCTGAACACTGAGCAATATCTGCTGCAGTAGAGAGCCAGGACAAGAGGGAAAAAAGGCTGGTGTGACACATCACGCACAGGACTTGTGACCGTGTCATGTGGATTTCCATTTCACAGAAGCGGATTATAGTGCCACATCTACTAGTCATTCATATATGTGTGTGTGTGTGTGTGCACTGTGTATGTATATCTTTGTTTCCCCTTTTACTAATGCAGTTGGACAAGTGTATTGACAAAAAAAGCAGATAACGTGATAGTTAGTAGTAACTGCTGATAATGTATAGTTCTGGATCAGATTAGGTTATCTGCTATGTTTGCTCACTGTTGTGTTTGGCCTCGGGGAAGGAGATCCTGAGCTCCTTCTGTGTTGTTTTCCACACAACTACATTGATAAGCTACAATATCAATCCCAACTGAGCTGTTAGACAAACACAGGATAGGGCAAAGGCAAATTTATTTGTATAGCACATTTCATGTACAAGAGAATTCAAAGTGCTTTACATAAAACATTACAGCAGGGTGCAAAAAGCAGTGCATTAAAAAATAAATAAAAATAAATAAATAAAGATTAAAAGAAATGCAATTAATGAAATAAAAGCAGAAGGAATATGCTCAAATAAATTAGATAAAATGCAAGAAATAAAGTTAAAGACAATATTAAAACATGATTCCAGCTTAAAAGAACCAGATGTAGATTTTGACTTCTAAATAAAAACTATTAAATGCAGCAGAGAACAGGTGGGTCTTTAACCTGGATTTAAATAAACTGAGTGTTTCAGCTGATCTGAGGCTTTCTGGGAGTTTGTTCCAGACATGTGGAGCATAGAAGCTGAATGCAGCTTCTCCATGTCTGGTTCTGACTCTGGGAACTGATAAGAAACTGGAACCAGATGACCTGAGGGTTCTGGTAGGTTCATATTGGGTCAAGAGGTCACTGACGTATTTTGGCCTTGAAACATTCAGAGCTTTATAGACCAGCAGCAGAACTTTAAAGTCTATTCTCTGACGAACAGGCAGCCAGTGTAAAGACCTCAGAACTGGACTGATGTGGTCCACTTTCTTGGTCTTAGTGAGGACTCGAGCAGCAGAGTTCTGAATCAGCTGCAGGTGTCTAATTGATTTTTTAGGTAGAACCTGTGAAGACACTGTTACAATAATCAAGCCGACTAAAGATGAAAGATGAATGCCAATAGCGAATGCCGATTCTTCAACGTTATTAAACTGTGCTTGTGTAAAATGAAATTCTTTATAAAATACCAGGTCTGATTGCTTCCTTTAAGTGATTTGATCAAATTAAAGAGAATTAATTCTAATGATGTGTGTTTTCTGGTTTCAGAAGTGTGTTTAAGTGCATGCAGAGTATTTCCACAAAACAAAATCATGTCTGTTTTTAATGAGGAGCTGTCTGAAAGACTATCACATTCATTTTGTGATGACTTTCCTATTCTGGGCAAAGATTTATCGTACTTAACAAAATGCAAATGCAAAATAGAATCTTTTTGTTTTGTTATTTGTTTCCCTTATAAGATCATAAAACTTCATATTCCTTTTTTTCATTGCAGAATAGCTAATAGTGGAGATAAACATTATAGCTTATGGCTTATAGCTTATGGTCCTTCAGGGGAATTCCCTCTGTCCACGTGACTAAAACAGTCCCATCACATCAAAACGCCCCCTGTGATCAGATGCATTTTCAATTTTTGTCCATAAGGTGGCAACAACGTCAGTAGAGAACAGTTCTTGTTGCCATAATCATGACTGCAATGCAAGCCAAGGTTTCTTTCAAGGGCACACATCATATCTGCAAAGTCACATGTAAAGCAGGGAGAGGCTGCTTCAACTGGAATATTCAGAGAGAGGGAGACAATGCTCGAGCTTTGTCTAGACATCAGCTAAATATCTCTAAAGCTAATGCCACAATTCACATTGCTGTGCTTGCAAATTTATAAGGTTGAAACTTTAAATAACAGTGCAAATAAATCGTAAGCATAGGAGCTTAAAGCTTTTTATTCAGGGGACTGATGCTTAGAGCAGCTGCTTCATGTTTTTCCATCATTTTTTCTTTTTCAATCAGGGCAATAGCAATATTTTTACTCTGATGTTTGCAAATAAATTTTATGTACTGCTGGTATGAATACTAAGACAGTATTTTAAGGCAGAAACAATGCTGAGCAAAACGAAGGAGAACCTTCATAACTCTCCTCCAGTCTTACCTTTTTAAGTCATCAAATTTGCATGGGCCCTGTGAGCATACATATTATATATTCACAGATGTACACAGCACTGGAAAGCTCCCCATCAGCAGTTTGTGTGAGTGTGTGTGTGTGTGTGTGTGTGTGTGTGTGTGTGTGTGTGTGTGTGTGTGTGTGTGCTTGTGTTTGTCTCCACAACAAGACAGAACATAATCAATAAATACAGATTCATGGAAGGCAGTTTCTGAAAGAAAGGGATGAGGAGATTCAGAGAAAGTATGCAGAACATATCACACATTCTGAGTAGAAACACTGCAGGAAGAAAAAATGATTTCTTGGACAAGACCAGTAATATGAGTAATGTGAAATCAGTTTGTTTATCAATAAAAGATCATTTGTCACACACATTACAGATTCTGTCTTTCCTATCCCGTTCTTTGTAGCCCCAGTCATCTTCTGAATAGCTAACGGTTAGCTAACCTAAGATTAGAAAGGTTTGTTTTTGTCCCTGAAAAATGTCACTTCTATAAACTTTGGGTGTATCACTGTCATTAGGCACAAGACAGTTTATCTTCAATAAAATTTGGTGTTTGAAAATGGTATTTGCTGTGTCAGATGACCATAAATTATGCATATAAGATTGCTCTTTATAATGCAAAGTTTATATGTTATATGAAATTATCATCACATCAACAGTCTTTACAGCATGAGGTGAATTGTTTCCTTGCTTTCTCTTTCCAAGCAGTGTGTATTAGTAAGAAATGCACTTGCACAAACACACATAAATTTATGGACACACCCATTTTTAGTGGATGCAAGCCATGAGTTGGTTACTGCAAGACTGCTCTATCGGCACAGTCTTCATCACCAAAGGGATGGATGGAGTATACATGTGTGTGTGGGGTGTGTCTGTGTTAGTGTGTGTGTGGGAGAGAGAGAGAGAAAAAAGTGAGGGACTATAAGAGGGAGTAGGAATGAGGTGACTGTTACATGCATCTATTTTCCTTTCAGCTTTATTGATTAATGAGAGTACAACTGATATATCAGATAGAGGAATAGATAAATGAATAGAAAGATGTTTTTCATGAATAGTACTTTGTAACATTTTGTTTAGAAAAAGGTGCAGTAATGATATTTCACATAACATTATTATGACTCCCAGAAACATGGGCACCAGTGTGGCTGATTTGTCCAGCCAAGTTGGACAACACAGTGCTTTCTAATTTAAGGAATACTGCTTTAAGCCAAACACTCCTAGCTATTAATTAGTATACCTTCATAGAGAAGCCAGCAAACACACACATGCAAACATACAGTTCCACACATGTTCCAACACTGATAATGCAAACCCATGTATGCATATATTCATGCACGCTTACACACAGGTAGACTCCATAAAAGCCCAGCATGCTGAGTCTCATATTTCATGCATCACTCTCCATGCTGGCTCTTCTTTTCTTGTTTTCTTTCACCAACTGAATGAGGATCACTCTGTTTTGCTTTGCAGTCAGTCCAGGATCTCTACATCCCAATCAATTCAAACAGCACTAGGTTGGACAAAAGGTTGTGCTTTTCACACAGGTACAAAGCGTCTGTATTTAAAATCTTGTCCGACAGCCATGAAAATATTAGATTTGGTCTCAAAAGGTGAAAGTCAAATTTCCTTCTGCTGCCAAACTTTCCATTTTTTTAACAGAAATCATTATTACTATAAACTAAACCTGCTAAAAATAATCAAGACTGGCAGCTTCTACATTTGGGTTGCACTTTTGGTTATGAACATAAGTTTAAATCTGTGTGAGACAACCTTATATCTATTCAACATATGTCTGAAGCATCTGATAGTAAAAGGCTTGTCCTTGTTAGGTTTAGCTCCCAAAAGTATCCTTTCAGACAGTAATGATCTATCAGCGGTGCTCTGCAGAAAGCTGCTTCCAGTGCACTTTGGTTCCTCAGCTGGAAACGACACATTCAGCTCTCTTTGCTTTTGTTTCTCTTTGTGATGAGGCTTGGGGGTAGTGATAAGCCAGTATTGCTCAAAGACAGTTAGAAAGTATCAGCAGTCAATCTGGGACTGAACTCAAAGGGCCTTTGCCTAATGCTTCAACATTTTAAGTGCAAGTTGTCTTGGGTAGCATCACTTTGGTACTTTGTACATAAAATGCCAGCCCGCTAGCCAATCCTTAGTCTTTATTTTGTTGTTTGCCCCCAATTTAAAACTAGATTAGAAAAAACACTTCTAGGTTTGTTATATTTTGATATATGCAAACTTGACAGTGACACAGTGAAAACAATTATTAGCCAAAATTGCTAACTCAACAGTTTTTATTGGTTTTCCTTATGTCACCATAATTTCTCTGTTTGACAGTAATTCTCCCAATTCTTAGACTTTCTTGGTCTTTTTGACAAACATTTTATAATAATAAAGCTGCAGCCAGTAATATGCCTTTATGTTTATATTTATCTGTTTTCTCTTGACTTTCAAATGCCTATTTGGGGGAAGGGCCAGAGCCGGACAAAGGTTTAAGCGAACAAGATATTTTGATTTAAAAATCACAAATAAAAGAAAACAAATAGTTACAAACATATAAGTAAATAATCTAAATGAAACACACAAAAACTATGATTTTCATGACAATTAATAAGTGATACTGACATAATCAGTTCCTACTACTGGGCTACTCCCTCTGTTAGACAGTGGATATGCAAATGCAAGTTCAGTATATGCAAATATATATATATATATATATATATATATATATATATATATACATATTTGCATTCTATTTGCCTCTATTTTGCTTTGTACCTGTATATATTGTGTCTTGTGCTTGTCCTGCTTTACTGTTGGTGTTGTATTGCTAATGGTACCCAAATTTCCCTGAGGGCTCTCTGAAGGGATTAATAAAGTATTTCTATTCTATTCTATTCTATATAAGCCAAGTGCAAATAATGCAAATAAATGGGTGAGTTACATTTGCAGTGTAAGAAATGATCAAGCACCAGGGGTAAATACCTGTGGAATATTGCTGCTACAGTAAGTTCAGCACACCTCTCCTGGTAGACCCTCTGCAAAGATGCCAGAACCACCTCAACTGGATCCTCCTCATGCAGAGGAGCAGTTACTCTAAGCACCTTCCAGATTATTGAGTTCCTCTCCCTTTAAGGTGAGCTCAGCTATTACTCAGTGGAAGCTATTTTCCACTACAGTCCCATTCTTCTAGTCATTACCCAGACCTCATTAAAATAGGTGAGGGTATAAGAACAGACAATAGACTGATAAATTGACTCTTAGGAGTGGTATAACATTTGGGTCACAACAGATGCTGGTCCACTTTAAATTAAGTCCTTTAAATGCAATTATTGACTTCTTTATTGAGAAGTCTTCACAATTTTAATAATTTCAGTAATAAAATACTGTTATTATTTTATTTAAAAACAACTTTAAATTAAAGCTATGCAACGAATATCAAACATCTGATTCTGACATCTATTGCGTAACCTTTATATTTGATTATAATGTGGGCGTGAACCCAGCTCCTGCTGTTCTTCCACTTTCCTTTCTTCCCTGCATTGCTCCGTGACAGTTCTACTGCATTAGCTTTCTAGGGCATGATGCACTCCAGTCTGGATGCTTTCCAAGTGTTTTTGTAGAGGAGAGTGGGGGGCCAGCCTCCTGCAGCATTTTATTTCAGACAGGTGCAGGAGAAGATATAGATGAGAATGAAGGCAACGGAAAGATTTGTACTGCTCATACCCTGTAGTTAAAAGATGAGCACAATACAGGTACATGTTATTTTGTGGTGACTGGTCAACCAGGGCACAGCCTGGCTTTACCTGCATCTTGAGAGATGGCACAATGATACCACATTATAGATGTACTGTCACTTAGACTTAAAAACTTAATTTTTCTTCTCCATCTGTCTCTCTTGTGAAAGCGATATGAGGAAATCAAGTTGATAATTTATGACAACCTAACAGTTTTCTTATTCCTTATGTCTTTCTGACTTATGTCCTCACACTGGAGTGTCTCCAGTTGTCACACTGTGCTGCTTCCTTCACCACTCCTTTGTCCTGCTGTTGGACCTCAGGCAGTGAAGGACCTCTTGACACTACAATATGGCTCTGATGATGTCATGCTTGAGTGGAAACCCAGTTACTCTGCTGATGATGATTTTCATGTTCAGATGTGGTACACAGAGAGCCTAAATAAAATATGAAAACCCAAAGCTGCAAACTAAATAAAACTACAGAAATAAAGGGGGAAGATAAGATATTTTATATTTTAGACATACTGAGTCATAATATATATTCACAGAATGCTTTAATTGAAGTGCATTAAAAACTGGGAGTCAGAGCCAGTGATGAAATGTATTGCAACATTACTCAGTGACAAGACAAACATTTCTAGTTTGATTTCTAAATAGAGCTTAAACTAGAGGAGCCTCCACTATCGTTATCCTTTATTTATGCACACTTTTTTTTTTCGCCTGTGCAATCAGATCACGTTTTTATATCAACTGTGTCAAAAAGCATAAAAACAACAATGTATCAGCTGTTCTGCCAGCTGTGTAACAGCATGAAACTCTTCAGCTAACCAGTCATTCAACATTTCTGCCAGTCAGATTGTCTGCTCTCTGCACAAAGCTGTGATGTCTTTACGCATTGCAGTAGTACACACCTCCTTAAGTCTGGGACTTCAGGGGTTGATGGACATTCACACACACAATTACATGCAACTCCTCCTTTCCCTCCCTTTGCCTCCTCCTTTCCTCAGTGTCTCTGGGGACCTCTGAGTGCGGAAAGAATGATGGACAGCAGACTAATATCCCAAGAAAACCACTCCTCCCCTCTGACTTTATAAAAAAAAAAAAAAACAACTCTGAGGCCACATGCCCTTCAAATGGGAAGCATATGACCTACTATAGTTTAGAGAAAATGTTGGATGTATAAATGTTCAGACACAAAGAATGTAGAGAAATCCTCACTATTAAAATACATCCTTTCAAATATGGGCATTTGCTCCAGAGGCAGAAGATTTGACCATCCATTATCATAGTTACCAGTATGATGCACTGATTTAACCAGGACTCACATACAATTTATCATGTTATTGTGCATTTTCAGGCTATAACGTGATTCTGATTTTTAAAGAAGCAAAAAGAAATCATATTAGATCTTCATCAATGCTCAAATCATTAGACACATCTTCAACAACACACAGGAGACAATGAATTAATCATTTGTGCTATTTCAAGACAGTGACTGTGTAGAGTTTTTCCACATGTTTCACATGAAGGCAGGAATGGTGCAAGTGTCATAAAGAACAGGCCTCCTATTACAGATAAATAGCTGAAATAGCAAGAGATTTGTAAAAAAAAAGAAGAAAAAAGAAAGAAAGAAATATCTAAGTTTCTTTAACTTTTCTTATGTTGTAACCCTCCATCTTTACACCCAAAAACAAATCCTGAAATTAGACAACAGACTAAATTACCTGGACTGTAGTAAAATAAGATTGTGTGGTTTATTCTCTTTTATCAAAACCCTGTCAGCTTAGGTTCACAGAATTTTCTAAAATGTTTTTTTCTTGCAAAGCAAAGTAGCAAAAAAGAATGAAAACACAATACTTCGGTTATTTGAAATACAGTAAGAGTCTACCATCACATATAATAAGCAAATAAACTTTAAAAACATGGCTAGAGGCTGTGAAGGTGTGGATTGTGGGCTCACCTGCATTAAATCTCTTTTTAAATGCCTATAAAGATGCACATCAAACAGTCAAGATGGGAATGTTGAATGCTTATTCTCCATCTCCACTTTATTTATAGCACTTTTAAAACAACACAGCTGCTTTACACCAAAATAAAAGCAATAAAACAGCAAAAAGTAAAAAAAAAGTGTAAAAACACATGATCAGCCAATAAAACTGTTAAAATAATTATAAAAAAAAAATCACAACATCCAACATCTCAGCTAGTGTTAAAAGCCAAAGAAAAAAGAAAGTGTTTAAGCAGTGTTTTAAAAACAGAGGCATCTTTAACATGTGGAGGGTTATTATTGGGTGAGGTCTTTACAAAAGGCCCAGAAACATTTTTCTCTCGGGATTTTTCCTCTAGCAGAACCAATAAAAAGACAACTGTTGTCTTCTGCCATCATCCCAAAATGTTGTGTTTGTCTGCTAGGTCTCATTAGCTGGATGTTAATTAATTTAACTTTAAAACATTTTTCTCATATTAAAAGATGTTTTTGGCTGCCACGACATAACTGGCTCTACTCTCTCTCTTTCTCTCGCTCTCTCTCTGTCTGTCTCTCTCTCTCTCTCTCTACATATATATATATATATATATGTGTGTGCGTGTGTGTGTGTGTGTGTGTTTTGAGTGTTTCAAAACAGTTCTAACAACTTAAAGGATCAAAGTGACAATGTCCCCACAGAATTTGGTTTCCCTGCCTTACATATTGTATCACAGCAAATGAGCCTTGAAAGTGAGTCAAATTATTGCACTTTCAACACTTCTTAGAAGTTGTGATAGTTTAATCATATTGGAAATAGGATGTTATGGAAAAACCAACTTGATATAAGGGTTTTTAAAAGTTTGAAACTGATATTTCTGACAAGACGAATATGCAGCAATTCTAAATAGGCAGCATGATGGTGCTAGTTTCTCTTTGAACTCAGAAAATCCTGTTACTTTGCTTTTCAAAGGAGATCATTTATTTAAAAGTAGATTTGTGTTTAAATCTAAAAATGAAGCCAACAACCAATACTGATTGGCTGGAGAAATGTTTATGCACCCTACCAAAACGAGAAATGGCATTTAACACACTTATATATCTTTCTTTTTATTTATTTATGTTTTACTTTACAGGTGTGGCAGGTGCTGTCTTTTTTGCCATGTAAGATAACACTTCGGTGCTTGCTTTCATGGAAAATTGCACACAGACCTCAACCATACAAAACTAAAATAAAAAGTCAGTCTGCAGCTAAATAGCTGTATATAATCCATTTATAATAAACAGACAAGAAGCTGTCAGAAGCTGTTTTGGTTAAATTTAGATTTTATTTGACTAAAGCTTTGTTGAAAGGCAAAAGTTCAGCGTGTGTTGCACTTTGTGGAACATTTAAAAAAATGTACATAAAATGTTTTTTTCCATGTTATCATGAAGTGCCTTATTCTCATTATTTCATAATTAGAATTAATTAAAATGACATAGTTTAGGATTATACTTCATTGCAGCTGTAAGCAGACTGCTATTTGATAAGAATTCTATAGGACACACTCAGGTCTTGACCTTATTACGGTCCAGAGATGAAGGTCATTAATCATCTTATAACCCTTCATTGGAAAAAAGCAAGGAAAGAATGTTTCTCTGAATTTTGTTTTCTATTGTTTGGAGCAAATTTTAACCAGTGATTGAAATGTCACTATATGATAAAATAATCAAACTTTGAAAAAGTTAAGTGTTTAGTATTTTAAAATCTGATGTATTTCTTGCTGATTAAGATTGTCCATGTGTCTTTGTGCAAACATAACAATTGTATTTGCCTAATATCTTTACCACCTATAAGAGCCAGAAAAACAGTGTTAGTTAATTTGCCCATTTGTCAGTGTTATTTATTTCTTTGTGGAATTATGCAGCATGAATTTTAGTAAACTTGTCAAAAGTCAATCATTGTCACTGTTTTTGTGTTTCATAGGACACTACAATGTGTCCATTTACTGTCGCTCTTGAATTCACTGGAGACTTGTTCTTATTTAGTACATTGCTGAGTTGACCACCTGGATGCAGACTTGCTGATGCATCCAAATACACCTAAGTGGATATTGTGACGGTAACTGTGACTCAACAAAGTACGCAAGTTATATTTTACATAAGATGAGAAAATATAGATAATCACCTAAAGTGTCCACAGAAGCCAAAAGTAAAATGCAATTAAAGTGATGATAGTTTACAATAAAGTAGTAGCAGGTACTGATTTAAATGCAATGTAGATTTTGTTGTTTTTGCATGAATTAACTACAGGAAAACATCCTAGCTGCTTCAAAGAAGGCATGAAGACACACAGAGGGGAAAATTTAATCCAGAGACCCAAGAGATATTTAAAAAGAAATCCAACCGTACTGTAATGATGGTGGACTGTCAACAACAGTGGAGCATCCCTGTGTGGGAGCTGTTGCTTCAGGTTATAAACAATGTGGTGGATACTTGTGCCTGAGTGTACTGACTGGACACAACCTCTTTTGTCTTGATTAATAGATGGGAGATGCAGCAGTGTGAGCTCCCCTTGGTGCTTTCAGTGCTCTCTGCCTAGTTGCCTCACCCTGCGAGCAACTGGCAATGTCACTTTCAGGAAGAAAAACAAAGACCTACAAGGGCAGAGAAGCTTTTTTTAGAAGTACAAAATTGGAAACAAAACAAAGTTAAGTTAAAGTGATAAATATATTATTTTCACCTTCAGTGGTCTCTTGTCACAGTTGTGATAAGTGGGTTGGGAGCAGGTGTGAGGTACTGGCCAAGGTGGTGGTGGTGGGGGGGGGGTCTGTCCTTGTTGTATCTTGAAGGTTGCCTACAGGATTTCTAGTAATACATAAATAGTCTGTTTAAATATTCAGTTCATTAATAAAAAAAACATGACTTGTAGGAAAAATAATTAAGGTTGTCTATGGAAAAGAATAAGGAAAATCTTCTTTCTGACATTTCTAACATCAGTGCTGCAGCGTCGCTCTCATCCTGCCAAGAAAGTGTTTTTATGCTGTGACAGCTAACATTACACCAAAGCACCTCAGTGGTCTCTAAGGTATGGATTAAATAAAAAAGGATTCAAAAATATCTCAAGGACCTACTTTCTCCTGCCAGAAATCTTAACACATTCTTGTCAAGACTTCTGATTTGTGGATTTAAGCATTTCAGAGATGAGACTTTTTTACAGACAAGGCCTGTGAAAAACAAAGCCCAACCTACAGTGTACAATTTCATATTAAAGCTGGTATCCAGGAAGCAGAACGCTGTTTCCAGAAATGCAATGCATTTTAACCTATAACCATTCAGCACTTATTTACACATCTTGAGCTGGAGTATGCATTTTCTCTTTCCTTTAGGTTTTTTTTTCTTCTTCTTTTTTTGCACAAAAATAGTTTCTAAACCAATAAATACATGTCAAAAATATGTTTTCCCTCTTAAATGTAGTTAAATATACTTTAGCATTCAATTGAACAACAAACATAGAATTGAATTGAATCATTGGCCAAAGTATATCTGAGTCCATCAAGGCATCTAACAATACACCATTCAGTTTGTTAGTATCAGGCTTATTGTGATACATATTACATCACAGGCAAAAATGATTCAACTAGGCAAAAGACACGCTGGAAATGGTCCTCCAGCTTGATGGAGATGACATTTCTCAATCTCCCCAGTAAAATTTGCTCCAGGGGGCTGGAAAAGAGGTTACAACAGACAATTCTTGACACAAATTGGGGCTCGTTTATGGTCCTTGTTGCGCAGGGTTGCCCCTTGTCACCAATCCTGTTAATGGTTTTCATGGATCTCAAGGCACAGCCACAGGGAGGAGGGCTTGTGGTTTTTGAGACTCTGTGTTGCATCTATATGTTTTGTTAACAATGTAGGCTGACCTCTTCAACCGTGGCCATCCAAACTCACTGGAGCAGTTGTTAGTTGAATATAAGGCAGCCAGAATGAAAATCAGTCCCTGGAAATTTAAGGCCATGGTTCTGAACCAAATGATGAATAATAGGCAAAGTCTCACAGAAACTGTACTTGTATTCTGAAACAGTATGTGTACAAAGTATGTGACTTTGTTCAGGTTTAAGCATTTGATTAGTTGGTTTTGCTACAGTACAGTGGAGGTGAGGACCCAAATGCAGGCTGACAAGGCAGGAGGCAGACCTGTGCAGAAGAAGTCACAGTTTTAATAACAAGAACTAAAATAACAAAGATGAAGATGGGATGAATGCAATAGGTACATGTCAACGAACTGGCAGACAATAACCAAAGCCAAGGGCTATATATACACAGAGGTGAACTAACAAGAAGCAGGTGATTAGGCCAGGTGAGCTGAAAAGGAAGCAGGGCACAAAACAGAATACATAAGGGTAAAAACTACTAAAATAAAACAGGAAAGCAGACAGGACTGTAACAAAGAAAACCTATAGGGTAGTAAAACAATAAACTACTAAACCAAAAAAAAAACACACCCTAGCCTGGAATATTTTAGCATTCAAAAACTATGTGGATGTAGACTGTTTGTGAACCATGTGGGAATCTGAAGTTATCATCAGAGTTTGTAAAAAGAACTTTTGGGTCTAATATCTTTTTTTTTTTTTTTTTTTTTTTTGGATTTCCATTTCAGTTTTTGATTTACATTTAGTAGATGTAGCAAAAACAGAAATCGTAGAAATCACAAGGACTACTTGTAAAAACGTTTTAATACTTTTTTTTTTTTTTTGCGTGTATTGAGTTCTATTTTCATCTTCTGTTTGTCTACTGGTTTATATTTTTTCATGTCCTTCTTTCTCAAGGTTTGTTTCTGGTTGAGGTAACTACTTATTCTACTAAATTACAATCACCAGCAATGTCACAACATTGTTTGTTTGTTTGTTTATTTATTTATTTATTGCTTTAACCCAGTTAAGAGAAAAGTTTCCTGTCATTCGGGTTTTGCAGCTCTTCAAACGATCTTCTCAGACTCGTCCATAATGGAAACTCGGCTTTTTGGGTTTTAAATGCAGTTACCAATGTGGCACTGTCTTAAAGGTAAAAAGAAAAACAAAACAAACAAAGAAACTTCCCGTATGCTCTTACTGAAAAAAAGGAGAAAAACAAAGAAAGTTAAAAAGTAGTTTGGGGTAATTGAGGATATCTTGACATCTTCATAGTAACCTACATTTTAATGTTTTATGTAATATCTGTTGTTGAAGTCTTCCAACTGAATTGAAACGGCCGGATATTGCATTCGCACCACCTCCCCTCCCCTTTCTTTGAGCATGTTCACCCCTCGTCCTGAAGGAATAGACTCTCCTCCTCCGCGTTCCTCTTCCTCCTCCTCCTCCGCAGCCTGATTCTGACACAAGCGGCATGCCTGCAAACTGAGAGACGCAATAAAAGAGACACAATCCGGCTACGAGGCTCACGTTTTGTGTTTTATTTCTTCTCGTCGAAGAAGGAGTGGGGTGATTAAATCACTGCGCCAAGGCTTTTTGGAAAGATTTGGAGCAAGATCAAAACCAGGTAAACGATGTCCGAACAACCGTAGATGGGGATGTGTTACGGGACAGGACGGTGGCAGATTTATGCACCTCTCGGAATAAGAAGCTTTAGCATCCACACAATATAAAACACAGCCATCAGTGTGTGCAAAGTTATTGCTCCTCAAATGCGCGGGTATTAAAGCTTGTAGGTTCAGCAGTGTAATAGGTATTGAAGAAAAAAAACTGCAGGAATGCTGCACTACACAAAGAACACTGAGTTACTACAGAAGGGGTTCATGTGAGGAGAAACTGAGGGTGCTGCTGCAGATGATGGAGAAGTGGAAGGAATACAGGAAATGAATTAAAAACGATCGGCTGGTGCAGAATTGACTTTGAGCAAAATGAAATTGACCCGGGATGAAGCGGAGATTAATAATGAGTGCAGCAAGTTCAAGATGGGGTTGCTTCTACTGCAATGTCAGGGGGGATGGTATAGAATGCAGCAAAAACTGCATGCATGGTTGTTAACGGTAGACTATTGTAAAAAGATTGGAATTAAACAAGAAAGCAGAAAGCTTTTTACAATCTTGGCCTACAAATCCCATATAATTTAAAAAAAAAATGACTGCAAATTACCCAGAAATCAGGATTAAAACTCTCAACTCAGCAATATAAATACAAAACAAAATGTGACTTTTCCTATAAAATTATTTAAAATATATTGTTAAGCTTTATTTCAGTATTGACATCAAATTCAGGATTGTGTACTCGTAACATATGCAAGAAAGGATCATAATGCCTAACATAAACTCACAAATGAGTAAGCTTCTTTAGAATTCCTCTGTCTTTGCATGCAAATCTCTTGCATGTTTTGGGATGTGAAGTTCAAATATGTAAATCTTATCTTGACTTGCTCAAGTTTAACCCTGTCTTTGCTCGGCTCTGTTTCCCCGAGAGTACACTGCAGGTAGTTGGGCAGTGTCAGCATAAATCTACTCAAGATGGAGCATGGCTCTAAATCGAGGGCGCAGGTGCCCCGACAAAACTCAGGGCACAGCATTGTACCTGACTATAAAAGATATCCCAACCCAGTTTAGTCATTCTTTTTGTGCTTAGAGTTTCTTACTTTTTTCCCTTTTCTTTTTTTTTTTTTGGTGTGGAAATTCCCTCTGTAAAAAACTTGATTAGGTGATATTGTGATTGCTGAAAAAGTAGAAGGGCTTCTTATCTGGAGGTTTTGTTGCTCTTACCAAACAACGACCTCCATCTGGATGCTGTACCCTGCCTGCATCAAGCCTCCTCCCTCTCATCACCCCCACCCAATCCCATCTCATCAAACTCTTGTAACCCTGGAGTGCATGCAGTCACAGCTTATGCATTCTGTTCCCTGACTGCAGGTCTGTCCCTGATAACGTGGTTGCTGAAGAAAGAGAACACAGAACTGCTTCATCATGAATTTTGTAATGAAAGCTGCCCTGGGAGGTGAGTAGTCCGCCTGGCGTGAGGTTGATTTAACAGCACTGCAGTGTAAAGGATTTAAAGGGAGGCTCAGCAGCAGCAGCATAGCGGCACTGCAAGAGTATTTGCTGGATAGTTATGGGGGACACAGGACTTGATAATCCATCCTGCACAAAACTACTGACCTCAGCTACACATTCCCTCTCTTTCTTTCTGCAGGGCAGCATAACTTATTGTAAAAAATGTCCTCCTGTCAACCGAGTCCTTGACGATAAAAGAGCATTATAACCTGACGTTAGCAGGTTGATGGAAAGCCCCTCGTACTTCTTTTGCTCTGCATGTCGTCTTTTCTAGAAATAGTGCAGATGCTACCAGTGTACCATGTCTCTGTAAATGAGGTTATGACAGCTGCAGATGAAATAGGACAGGAGCAGCAGTAGATGTAGTCAGTATGTCGACTCATATAGTGTTTATGCTATACACTCGTCAAGTAAAATCTTGTAACTCCTTCTTCTCATGACACTGCACCCTTACGAAAGCTTGATTTTATTGAATTAGAAGGTATTCCCTTAATATTTTAATAGTCAAGGTCGCCTTGCTTTTTAAGACAACCCTTTGCATCCATTGAGACAAGAAAGACATTTAAGAGTTGTTTGGCCAAAAGCTAAGATTAATATTCTTTTAAAATGAGACCTTTGTCCTTTCAAAGCCTTCAGGTATTATCCTCTTTAATATTATCTAAGCTATCATTTCTCACTAATTGGTCCTCCTAATGTGTAATTGAGCCTCCTCGTAAGCTTCAAAGCTGACTACAGCAAAGTTGCACCCCTGGTTATAATGCAGGAAATCACACACGTTTTGGTTTGTTGTGCATGACTCTGAACTGTTGCTGTCCAGGTTACAGAGCAGTCAGCCAGTTACAGTAGGGTTGTGGGGTTTAGGCATAGCCCTGGCTTCTCATTGGGATGCAAGGGATGCAGTTCTTTCATGCTCTGCATAGCTGCTGTGCATTCTTAAATCAGCTGCATTGAGTTAGATGCTGGTTTTACTCCGCATAAGTCAGGCTGCACTCTGCCTGCAAATTAAGGGAATATATTTCATAGTGTGGGTGTTTGCCTGTGTGTACAAACCCCGCATAGGCTGGAGAAATGTTTTATCTATACTTTAAAAAATAGTTTGTGTGTGTTAACAGTATGGAGAGAAATTATAGAGACTGCACAGGCATGTTTTAGGACACAGGGAGAGAAAAGCAAGGATGCATAAAGTTAAAATATGTTTTTTTAATTTATACTGATGCCTTTCAGATTGATTATTTTGCTACCTCTGCATGTTGATTCAAACTCAGGACATACTGACCTCTTTCCATAGAAATGTGGAAAAATACTGACAGTGCACTACAGATGGGCTGTGGATCTTCAGTCAGATAATGAAACAAACCAATTAGCCAGATTGTCAATCACCTAAGTGATTGATTTGTTATTCAGAGCCTGTCAGCAAATATTTATGAACTATTCTTTAACAAATTAGTCTGCATCATTGGGCATCCCTCTGGTGCAGAAGTCTCTATAATTTATAATCATAACATTCCCGCTTTGACTCCATCTGGTAACCTTGTCTCCTTTCATCTGCTCATATCTGTGAGGTCCTGCCACCAAAATCTAGAGTCTAAACAGAACTGTATTTTTATCTAATTAAGCCCAGTTTCACAGAACATTGTGCAGGAATGTTGTTATTGTGTTTATTGTGCGTTTTTATCATGTAAAGCACGTTGTGCTGCTTTTACGTTGGAAAAGAGCTCTATGAATAAAATTGGATTGAATTTGATTAGAGCCCAACCGAATGATCAGCCAGCCGATTAAATCGACCAATTATAGCCCTTTTCAAAATGATCATAATCGGCCAGAGTTTTGCTGATTAAACATTGATATATTCTTATTTTCTCATGGAACAACAAATGTTAAGTGTCGTAGTCGTGCAGCAGTATGTAGTTGCACCGTTTGTCCACTAGATGGAGCTCCGACTACTCCTCAGCCATCACCGCTGTAAGTACAGCAGTAGCTACAACCAGGCTGCATGAAAGGGGTGGGCAGAGCGGAGCTTGACAACAGGTACGTTTATAACAAATTTGTGAAATTAATAATGACTCAACATGTCTCCAGTTTTGGTTTAACACTGCTTGCCATGTGTCATGATAGTGACATGTGCTTTGTTGCATCAGGCTTGTTAGTTGACAGTTACGTTGCATTGCTTAAGTCGCGTAAGTTAGCAATAACATCACTGTGGTTATCCCAGCCTAGCATATCATTAGCTAACAGCTTAAAAACCAGTAAGTAACCACAGAAATAATGTTAAGTGTACAAATTATCTGAGAGAGAACCATCACTCTATCAGCTGCATGTTGAAACGCATTTAAAGAGAAGTGATGCGAAAGTAGAGAGGAGGAGAAAAGTTAAAATGATGACCATTACTCTGTCTTCAACTATCATGATGTCATATCGCTCTTATTTTTACTTTGTCAGAAAATACTAAAATATGACTCAAGCTGTAACAGCAACTTACTGAGTGTGTTGTAACGTGGAGTAACGTTAATGTCAGACTATTTGTGGCCATTATGTTTTAAATGCAACTCTGTTAAAGATTACATGTATTGACATCTGAGAATGGGGTCTCTGTCTTTTATTTTGTATTTTAATTCATAGGAGTGATAACTTCATGGCCAAAAAACATAATAATAGAGTAGAGATGTGATTTAACATTAAAGGGCATCAGAGGGCTGCATAAATAATGTTTTGCCAGTAACTTCACTCTTAATACTGCTTCTATATGGGATACACCTCTGGCCTAAATCTAAATAAGTACAACTGGTAGCTATAATAATGCATACTCCATAGAAAAAAAATCATAATGGAAATTTAAAATGAAATGGTTATTTTATTCATACATAGTTTTTAAATTAATCGTACGATTAATCAGTTATTGAAGTTTTTTCTGCCAAAAATCAGAATCTGCATCATCCTCAAAAATTCGGTTGGGCTCTAGATTTGCTATCTTATTTATTATCTTATCTGCATTTCTTTGTCATCTTACTGCTGATGCTGACCGTTTTGCACAGAAATTGTCATGTAGTTTAACTTTGTATGAATGAGAATTTTGTCTATACTTATGTCAGGTTGAATGAATGAAACAGATCAGATCTGAGTTCATCCTATAAAACTTACACTGATTCATTCATCAAGTACTGCGACGCTATGTGAAAGCACTTTGGGATGCTTCCTGTATGAAAAGTGCTTTATAAATAAAATTTGATTTGATTTAATTTGCTAATTTAAATTCAACCCTATTAAATGGAGCCCCAGGCCTGGTAAACTAGTTAATCAACTTTACAATGCTGAAATATGCTAAATATATTTATTTGATACAACAGAATTGCTCGGTGCTTAAAAAAAACCATTTTATGTGATAATTAGTTTCATGTAATTTTTTTTTAATGTTTATTCAGTGCTTTAAGAGCCATTTAAGTATTTGATTTATTTACGACAAGCAAGAATGAATCACTTTACAAACCCAAACTCAATGTGTTGATGTTTTGCAAGCATACTTCTTTTTATTTAGTCAAAAATGTGTTATTCATTCATTCATTCATTCATTCATTCATTCATTCATTCATTCATTCATTCATTCATATAGTGTGCAAACATGTAACAATGTATTTATCCATATTTATGCATTACCAAGTCTTTTTTAATTATTAACCTTGGCCTTATTTTTATCTAAACATCTATTTACTTCATGACGAAACCTAACCAACTGTGACTGACAATAAAAACTCTGTAATGTAAAGCAAAATAGTACAAAAACAATAGGAACAGAATACTACTCAAGCTTGATTCATGGTACAACGTTACTCCAATAGCTTTCACCCGAGCAGAGCAAAGGATTGTGGCAAATCAACCACCGTGGACGACAGGCCTCCCACGACCAGAATGTCAGGTGCTGATTAGTTGAAAGTTGGCTTGACAACAGCAGCATGCACCACACAAAGAAATAATAATATAAATAAATAAATAAATAAATAAAACAGAAAGTGGCTGCACTGGAAATCTTGACTGTTAATTTTGATTATTGTTACACCACAACAAAACAGACCTTTGTCTTCCATGGAGCAGGTTAAATCTTGAGGAACAATCACAATACACAAAAATAAGAATGGTTACATTTAAAGTTGCTCGAAAAAGAAAAAAGAAAAAAGAAAGAAACGTCCACGAAGTGTCAATAGAGAGCCACAACATGTAGGTGTTGTTTGCAAAACTGTATGAAGTTCTAACAGAGCAGACTCAGTACAATGTTGGGACCATACTTCATTTTTTTGTAAGGTTATTAAGTACTTGGTTAGGTTCAGGAATATATATGCAGCTATGGCAGTCTAATGTTACCTGAAATATGACAACAGAACTTGATTTCTGCGCTCTTCTGAATAAGTGATTATTAGATTATTGAGCACAAGGAATGAGTGAGTCTGTCATGTCTGCACCCTGATTGGCTGAATTTATCTTCTCTCGGGAGAAACAGTGGAAAGCTCACATCTGTGTATGTGCATATGAATTAATTCATTCACATGATAGTGGTTTAAGAAAGGAAAAAACAAAAGTTGGCCAAAAAAGTAGGTTTTACAGATCACTATGCATGTGTATAGATGTAAATCTGAAGTAAATATTCAACCTTTAGAAATAAGTAACATGGACAAGACATGGACTATGTCTTTTTCATTCTTGCTCTGAAAGAATCAGCAGTCAGGTCTCTAGCCCTCCCTCATGTGATTATGTTTCTCCTGTTTGGATGTGGATTTGCTGTCCCGGCACTGAGCGTTTTGCTAAGTATGTCAGGCGATCAGTGTGGATGAGAGTACTGGTGACAGAGAGGATGCTGCTGGTGCATTAAGTAATCCTCTGAGGTGTCTCCAGTTACAGATACCTGGAAGAAAACAGTGTTGTTGATCTGTGATGACTCAGCACTGCTAAAATCTGAAACTTGCACAGTGCTGGGCTGTGTGCTGATTTGCTGCAGTAGCCACAATAAGAACTATTTCTGACCTGATTCCCAGATCAACAATTTCTCCTCACTATTGCAAAATTATACCAAAAACACTTTCAATCAAAAAAGCAAAATGAAGAACCACATCACTTGTTCAATGGTCTTACCTGGATGCTGTTGAATCTGTCCCACAATTTTTCTTTTCTTTTTACTAATTTGTTGAACATTGTGTACCACCTGTCAGGAGTTTTGAATACTAAATGTTGATTATTGAATGGTTATTTGTGTTTTCTGTCCACACAACTTAGCCACAGCATAGATCTAAGCAGATTCCTCCCATTGCAGCAACTTTTATGATAACACAAGCAAATATTAAATTTGAAGAGGAAGCATTTCTGAACCTCTTGCCTCTTGGACTGCGGTTTATGAACCCACCATACCCTATAAACGACTAGCCTGGGAACAAAAGCTAATAAGATGCGCTTTGTTTGACAGTTTTCAATGTAGCACCACTGAACAGGCTCACTCCCCAGCCTAAGATCCACGCTTAAATAAATGTAACAGCTCCAGAGTGCTTCACTGCTGACACAGCACTTCCAAAACTCCCAAAACTTGAAAAGTGCGACAGAGTGGGAGATGTTAAAAGAACTGCTAACAGAGTCTGAAGCAGCTCTATTAAACTGTGAAGGTAGCAGCAATAAACAACTCTCAACAGGAAAAGTTAGCGGTGAAACCAGCGAATCAAATGCAACATTTCATTACAGGATTATGAAATTACCTTAAATATCATGTCTCTTATATTGGTATAATATTCTACTAATTCTATTCTACAGTCATTTAGCAGACGGTTTTATCCAAAGCAACTTACATTTGAGAGTAAGAACAACACAAGCAAGAATTCAAACAAGATGGCACATTATAAGTAAATGGTAGTCATACTATGTAAACAATCTCAGTTATAATCATTGGGAGATGATGGTTATCGCTTGTTGTCACATTTTGTGATTAGACTGATAGGTCTAAGTCAGTTAACCCCTTACGATGCAGACGTACCGGTCCCGGTACATGACTACTAATCAACAACATTGCAGCCATGTGTGCAAGCCCCTCCGTCACGAATGCCCACAATACAGTATACACATCAAATGAAAGCTAAAAGTCTCGTCTTTCCGATGATATAAACCATTTAGGCAGGTTAGGCGAGGACAAAAAAGATATATTTTTTTTTTTTGTGTTCTAAAGTGTATGACTTTTTATCAGTAATACTTACAGTGATTCTGATTGCTGTGGGTGAAACTAGAGAGTGTTACCTTTACAAAGAGCCCAAGCCTGTACTTACAATCCAGAGGGTTCAATAACAGCAGTAATTCTAATTTGGAGAGCTCATATTACAGGCGTTTTTGCCAAAATGACCCCGCTTGATAAGGGGTTAAAAATGAGATGTCTTTATTAATTTAATAGGCCCTTTATAGCTGCAGTATTTCAGGGCCATGGGTAGGTGCAGTTATACAGTTAGTAAAGCTTCTTGCTTTGATGATTTGTCTTTGATCATTTTAATTAGCAGCTGAAGCCGGCTTACCAACACCAATCCAATTAACTATTCAACCCAATTAACCTGCAGACAGATAAAAGTCAGTAAATGTATTTTATAAAATACCTTTATTGGTTATTGCTGTTGTACTAAAATTCTTATGACAGTAAATGACAAACCTTTTCCTTTTTATTATTGAAATTTTATCTAGTGTGGCATCACAACATTGGAGAAAACTGTTCATTGTGAGAGGAAACCCAACTAATTAAGTATTCTAAGGTGAAATGATAACAGTAGCCTCCGTGAGTTGTTTGTATATCAACCAGTCTTCTCAAAGTGCAGATAATTACATTAAACATCACTAATGTGATTGGCTGAAGGATCAGGTCTTCATCCCTTGAGTGGTATAGTGGTCTACAGCTGACACCAGCCACACACACACACACACACACAGAGTCACACACTCTTCCCCATCTTCTTCTTGTGCATTACTCCAACATATCAAATTCAATTTTCCAAAGTGACCTTCATCTCCTCCTGGAGTCTGTGTTTAACATTGGCTCCATTAGATTCAATAAATACAGCAGTCAACCATATAAGTCATGAGTGGTGACGGGGATGCAGAGAGAAAATGTGGAAAGCAGAGAAAATATATATATTCTTTAATCCAAACTTAACAACAATAAAGGAGACTTATTTCAGTGTGTTTCAATGCTTTCAGGTACACCTATACACGATGAATAATTAAATTATTCATTAGGTAAAAGTCATGCTTTACTTAGAACCATATAAATCTGTTTAAATCTTTACCTAAAGGCAGCTGAGAGCAACAGTCAATATGTAATTTTATGCAAACCCTTTTATTGTTTTGGTTATATTTTAGATCAGGGGTGCCCAAAGTCGGTCCTCGAGGGCCGCTGTTCTGCAGATTTTCCAATGTTTCCTGCTGACTAATTAACAATTTAAAAAAGGAAAAAATTTTTAATGTATAATATGTACAAAAATCTTTGGTGTGCAAACTGCAGTGTGGTGATGAGTTAAGGCTCGGTTTCTGTCTACTGAATGAGTGAAGCTGGATGGCAGGAGGAGTTCTTTACAGTATTGTGTGCCAGGATGTGATCAGTCTGTTGCTAACCATGCTGTAGTACATCATGAAGGTGATGTGAAGTGTTTTCCAGCACTTTCCATTACTTGAACAACAAATTTGAATTATTGAGTGGGAAAATTAATCTGTTGATGCCGTAAATTAATTAAATCAGATAAATTACCCCCCTCTAAGTTACTGACTTCTCCTTCTGCATTTTGATTAAAACCATAAGGTGTCCATATTGATGTCAGTAGACGATCATCAAAATAAATTTATCGAATATCTTGTGTTTTATACCAGTCCAGTCATGACAATGAAGTTCAGAACAAATAATAGTGTTCACATGATGAACCAAACTTTACACATCCTTAAACACCACTAACAGAAAAATACATAAAACGACAAATGATTACAAACTGCTGTCCAGGATTTAACCTGTTTAGTCAGTTTTCCAGCCCTTCCAGTTTTTAGCTGTTTGTAAAATTGCAGAGCAGTCCTTCTAGTTCAGCTAAATACACAACTCACACTTCAAAAGCTGACACTTAGACAGGAGTGCCCTTCGCCTCATCAGAGCAATGACAAGAGCGGATGGCTGCAACTGTCTTGTTCACTTCATTATCCTAAAAGTGACTGGTGATGCAGCACTTCTGACTGAGCAGAGGTCTCCTTAAATGAAATAGTTCTCACTTGAGACACCCTAACTAAATGCTGAAGAGTCAGCAATTCCTAGACAACAATAACTGGTTTGATTACACTAAACATTATTTCAGATGCAGAATTTAATTCATAATGATGAATGATAATTGAAATGGAAAAATCTGGAAAAACTAAATACAAGCAGAGAAATGGGGTAAAGCTGGCATGTTTTCTATTTGTTCAAGAACTGTATCACTTGGTGCCCTGATCAATACACCCCAGAAAGACTGAACCAATAAGTAAAAAAAAACAAAAAACTCCTTTTTACCATCCTCTCTGCTACATATTTCTGCTGTAAAATAGTTTTTGCTGAGACAATGGTTTCTGTCATCTTTGCTGTATCCCCATGTGATTTCTCACCACACTTTGGATTTAGAGAGAGATTTGCCTAAGAGCTATGAGTGGGGAAAAAAAGGCATCAGTACTGTTTATCTGATGCTGTCAAAAGTTCAGGCCATGGGAGAGTTAGCTTAGCTTAGTCTGCTTTTTTACGTTCCCTGAAGCCTATGGATTTAACCGATTTAGCAGAGAACTTTCAGAAGGAGAGGATTAAAGAAATGACACCTTTTATGTAGCAGTAAAGCAATATCCAAGTGTCTATGAAATTAATCATGGTGTAATTAAGATAAAGCTATCTCAGAAAGTTTGAAATGATTTGATAAACAGCTTATTTGAAAATGGTTTGTATCTGGAATTTGTGGTATGCATAAATCATCCTAAAAATAACTTGGTTACTGTGATTAAATGTGGTTTAAAATTTATCAGCTCCCCATTACAAGATTTTATGGGCTTATATACTCTGAGTCATTCCTGAAAACCACAACAACCATGTACAAAGACTGCACAGGGCTTGTGTGACAAGTGCAGGCTTGTTTGAAAAGACACTGTTGTACCCCTAGCAAATAGCATACAAAACAACCACTGATGAGATTGTAACTCAATTTTATTTACAGCTTTGTCTGCTTGAATCCCCTTTAAATTTACTAGAAAACATTATGATAACGTGTTGGTAACATTTTCTGGAACCAGACCAAATCTGTTTTGATTTGGCTTAGAACAGGTAGTCAGAGGCTTTTTCTAGGGCCTTCATGGCAAAAGACTGGCAGTAAGGCTTAGCTGCATTTGCAGGATTCAGCTGCAGCTTTTTCATGAAGCAAATTCAGGCTTGGACTCAGATGCTGATACTGAATCCTGCTTGCAGCATGTCAGATAGGCTCTCACTTTGGATCAGAAGCATCTGGATACATCTGAGATATAATGATGCATGCAAGCGCAAGTTTAAATTTAATATGCAAAGAGTATAAATCTCAATGTCTACTACTAAATCATTGGTCAGAACAGTCACTGTTGCTCAGGTGTTAACTATTTTAAATGCAGTCACAGTCAAAAAGGCTAAATAAAACTTAAAGTTTTTGCACCGCTAGCAAAACAGACAAATTTGTTAAAGTACCAATGGGCAAACCACGATGAATCAACAACACTGACTTCAACTGCCAAAAAAAAAAAAAAAAAAAAGACGAAAATATCATGAGGCATAGACTTGCCCAGGTAATGGTCAAATAATGGTAATGGTCAATGATGGGTAATATCTAATATCTCATAATATTAGCATCTGACAGTATGAAACCACTTGGGTATGTCTCATCCTGAACACAAAGAAAAGCCTGTTGATTACTTTAGAAATAAACTACTCAACTGTCGCATATAGCAGAGTTGTTTTACTAAAGCAGTATCCGTCTCATTGTAAACTCAACTCACTCGAAGTAGATTGCAGAGTTTCCTGGTTTAAAACACCTCACACTATAGCAGAGGAATTAATCATTCTTTCTATCACTGACATGGTTTTAACTGTAGTTAACAAAGTAGCAGCCAATTAACTAAAGACTACTTTGTGGCACATTTCTTAGTCCGTTTCTTAGCAAGCATCCGGATGCATGTGGTAGTGGTTCATTTTTCATTCATTTATTCTATAGCTTTGTGCTGTCGTCTCTGAAATTGTATGCAGTAACACATCTCAGTGGTTAAAGCTTAAATCTCCATATATATATATATATATATATATATATATATATATATATATATATATATATATATATACATTTTTATATACTGGACTTAATTGTCGAATAAAATCAAAGCTTCAAAATGAACAACAGCAAGAAAATTTAAAAAAGCATGCTATTTGTACTTTTTATGTTACCCTGAGACACATTAGTTATAATGATCTCACGAAGATGACAGAAGCAAGTTATTATCTAAAGAGTGTAAAAATGGAACCGTTATCGTAACCTTCCTTGTTTCCCAGAATATGATACACAACCCAAAGATACTCAAAGGGGTTCAGGTCTGGACTCTGTGGTGGATAGTCCATGTGTGAAAATGATGTCTCTTGCTCCATGAACCTCTGTTGTTTTTCTTTGATTTGATTTCACCAAATGTTTAAGTAATTGCTAATCACAGTCATTAGGGAATTTCTTCTAACCAGATTTCTTGCTGGAAGATGATGGTTCCCCACTATCCTTCCAGTTTTTATTAATGCATTGGACAGTTCTTAACCCAGTTTGAGTAGTTTCTGTAATCTCCTTAGAAGTTTTCTCTGCTTGACCCACGTTTTCCACAACCACGGGATGTCTTTCAAATTAAGAAATTAAAAGCTACTCACTGCATCAGTTGGGGTTAAATAACTTGTTGCCAGCTAAAAGATATTCACCTAAGCAGTAATTTTCCATTAGGAGGCTTGTACCTATTTGCTTAGTTAAGTCCAGGTGGTGACTTTTTTTTTTTCTTTTTTCTTTTTTTGCCAGGCATGGTATAATGTATGTCTTAGGAATCTATGAAGTCCCAAAGCCCTTTTTCCCACATTGATACATTTCAACCACTTTCCTCCTCTTCTCTTAAAGAACTTCTTATGACTAGCTCTATTGATAACTTCACGCTTCTGTAATTGGCCCATTTAAGTAACAATGTGATTAATTTGGGCTTATTTTAATCAGGCCTGGATGTTTTTTTTTTTATCTTTTCTCCTTCTCCTCCAATGTTTTGCATATCTTTCCCACATTTTATATTAGTGTGTTTTTATTTTGCTGGTGAGTCAAAACTACATCAGTTCTGGGGGCAGTACAAACTTAAGGAATACTTGGTAGTTTGCTTTTTCTCCTCTCTCGACACCTTCTTCCTCTCTTTATCATTCTTCCTCTCCCTATGTGTTTTTCCTTTCTCTCCATCTTTTCAGCTGTCCCTCCCTCATTCTGTAATACCACAGAAACTGATGGGTAATCCTGCTAACTGGAACAGCTCAGCTAATTGGACTGTATAGTTTGTAAGAGATTCTCATCCTCTCATCATACTCTTTGTTTTTCTAAACGTGTCTTGTTGTGTCATGAGACTCCGAAGCACACTGACTCAGCTAATCCCCACTTCTTTATTCTTTTTTTCTTCTTTCCTCCTCCTCTCCTTTCATCTACCCCAGTTTTTGGCATAGTCCATCAGTCGACTGGCTTTCCTCCACTGTGTTACAGAAGATGCTCAGTGACGGGTTTCCTTGTTTTCTTGTTTTATCCAACACTCAGCTTTTTTATTCTTGCCTTGGCATCATAAGGCATTTATAGTTCCTACAAGCACTGTAAGCAGTTTTAAATGAGAATTATCTCATGACTAGTGGTTTTCTGTGTAAAATCCTTTGTCTAAAATCTCTTGCATCGATCACTATTGTCTTCTTATGCATCCTACTTATTAGCCAGCATGTTTACACTTTTCTATGTTTTTCCACATAAGAGAAGTGATATCATCGGAATCAAACTGCAATTACTTGTGAACATGTTTGTGTTATAAATGCTACGAACATGGTTTTAATCATAAAAATTTACTCCTTACATTTTTTTTTAAAACTGTAATATACAATTGGAAAAAATAGGACTGTAACTTTTAGTAGAATATTGGAGTAGAAAATGTGGTAACCATGCTAGTTAAGTGTTTATTATTGATATTTCAAATATTGTTTCACTATGTTGAAAATGTAGTGTGAGCATGTGTTTCCAAACTTCTGAGAAGCATCATATTTATCTTACATGAGTGGAGATTGTAGCAAATCTCATCTGTACAGAACAGGTATATTTTTACAACCGACATTTTGAGTTGAAATAGCAGGACAAGGTCAAGTGTAATAATGCTGTCTGCATTTCACTGGCTGTACCTGTGTGTGTTAGTTGATAGTAGTTGCTGTAGACAGAAAAAAACAGGCTTTTAGTGTTTCCCAGTCCAATCCTCAGGACCCATTACCCTACTTATTTAGGAAATTTCCCAGCTTCAATACACCTGATTCAGCTTGTCATCGAGCCTGGTGTTGACCCACTAATTTGGGCCAGGGGTGGAGATGCAGAGAAACATTTACAACATTCATGGCAGTGGGTCCCAGGATATCACCATCTAAATGGAAAATATAATAAACAACACACACACATACAAACTAATTGCCTACAGGCTACTCTGTTCATCAGAGTGGATAATGATATCAAATCAAAGGTTTTACCTTTTACCTTCACCTGACCATCATAAAACTAGGACATGTCTAATGATTTATCACTTTTTTTCTATTCTCACGCAACTTTTCACTTATTATATTAGTTCATACATATTTCCATTACCTTGAGGCCACTTTCCTCAAAATACTACATGTTACATTTCGTGTTTTGACTGATGAATGCGACTCTGGAAAAATGTTAATGCACAGATCTGCTTTCATTATGTTATGAATGTTTAAATCAAACCAGCTTAAAATTAATCATTTAACTCATTATTATTACTATTCTTTTATTTGCTTAACGAATCATTTTTACTGCCTTAACTGTAAGTAACAAAAAGTGTTTTTTATGTTTTACTCTGTTGCTCTTGGGTTGCATGTAAAATGAGTGAAACAAATAAATAAAGCTGAATTGATTTTTCTTTGGAGTAAAAACTAACAACACTGTTGTACTTGACAGCAACAAATATATCTATCAATTTTTCTATAACTCCCAAGATGTTATTTAAGTCTTTTTGATTTAAAATCATTCTTTTAAACCCCTGCATCAGTTTACCTGCTTTCCAAGCATCTGATTTGACTTGTACTGTATCTTTCACCCCTCCTCTCCGTCCAATTTAAAAATTTGACATTTTAATCCTAGAAACCTGCTGAAGCTATCATTGGGCATCACGTCTTTGCTCTATTTCCCCATCTCTTTCAGGAGGGCCCCCTGATGTTGGAAAGATGCTGGGTGGAGAGGAGAAGGAGGAAGATCCTGATGCAGCAAAGAAAGAGGAGGAGCGACAGGAAGCACTGAGGCAGCAGGAGGAGGAAAGGAAGGCCAAATATGCTAAGATGGAGGCTGAGAGGGAAATGATGAGGCAAGGCATCAGGGATAAGGTAAAATGTTTACTAATTTATTGTATCTACTGAGCAAAACAAGTTGATTTTAACCACAGGTACAGAACTACAGTCACTATTATAAGAACAAAATAAGACATCTAAGATAAAATTTCCAACAGTATCTCCTTCCACAAGATCATCTCTCTTCCTGATGTTTATGGATGTAAACATTTTCTAAAGGTTTTGTAGACTGATTTTGTTCAATTGTTTGATGTTCACTCTGCTTCTAAAGGCTTCATGACTTGGCCTTTATGACAGCAAAACTTCTTTTGTCACCATGTTTTTAAAGTAGCCTATTTTTACACAGTTTTATGTGCTTTGTGTTATTTTTAACTTGCCGCTTGGAAAGATCAGTGAATAAACAGGATTATCTACGGAACCGAGAGAATAAAGAAAGCTGATCAAGAAAGAAAGATCATTTTCTAGAGAGAATCAGTTAGGGTTGATTTTGAAATTTATATTTAGAAATATATTACCAATGCTATGCTGATCAACACTGTCCTTATAACCATGTTGGGGATTTAGTAACTAAAACTGGACTTTAAAAAATTGACCTAAATGTGTTATACCATAAGAGATCAAAGCTCTCAAAACCAGACTAACTCAAAACTAGACTCACATTGGCCTAGACATGCCACACATGGTCTGAAGTTTCAAGTTTGTGCATTTTGTAAAATAGTCTAGTGTTAATTGTCTGTGTTAACACAGCCAAGTTCAGTTATATATTTTTCTGTCATTTGTCAGATGTGTCAAAGATTGGCTGTAAAGCTGCCTTTTAAAACTATACGTGAACTTGCAGTCATGTACGTCAGCGTTTTCTAGACATTTTGTTACTATATGATCCTGTTTTTAAAGCCATGTCTGACAAAACCATCTTTTGATGTGTGTATAGTGAGTTTAGTTTTACTTATGTAAACTAATATCCCACAGAAATATTTTGGAGGTGCACAATGTCTTGAATGTTTTCCTCAGGCTATCCACGTTTTAGCATTAAACATAGTTTGGTGAATAACTGGATTACGATCCCTTGCATGTTCACTGGGACAAAGACAATGGTCTTACTAACTGGCTAGGTTGAACTGTGGCTATGCATGCAACCGCAATCAGTGTTAAAATAATATAGCTCCTCTTCAGTTCATGTTACTTGATCAAATTAAGTAGTTTCTAGGCTTTTTAGCAGCTTGTTAGGTTTATAAAAATATGTTCTTGTTTACACCTATTTAAAGCCCATTTTTTAATAAAAAAGAATTTACATTTTTAGACAGTGAATGCCATATTTCTCCTGGTGTGGACTACTGTCTTGTTCTAGAAGTCATTTAGGATATCTTTGGAAATTAAAATACATTAATATAGTTGTCTTTTAGAAAATGCATATTGAATTAGCTAACCATCACCAGTGTCAGTAGTAGGGAGAGGAATGAAAATGTCTTTCTTGTGAAGAAAAGCTGTCGGCATTATTCCTTTCTTTGAATAAAGAAATTGTAATGATGTAACTGATACCGTAAAGATATATTTGGATGTGAACATTAGCCCTAATGCTTCAAACCATTTATATGCTGTACTGGACACCATTTGATCCCTTGTGTTAGCTGCACAGAGTTTGAATTTCCAACAGGAAAAAAAAATAATTAAAAGCAAAGCAATTAAATACCTAGAGATAAACTCTGTGTTTTTATTTAACTGTGGCCCTCGCACCTGTCACACCTCTTCACCTGTGTTAAATCACCAGTACGGCTTGAAGAAGCGGGAGGAGGCTGAAGCAGAGGCAGCAGCTGCTGCAGAGGAGCCTGCAGAGGGTAGCTTGACTCGACCCAAGAAGGCTGTGCCAGCTGGCTGTGGAGATGAAGAGGAGGAAGAGAGCATCATGGACACAGTGATGAAGTACCTGCCAGGCCCTCTGCAAGACATGCTGAAGAAGTAAGTTAGCCAGCAAGCTAATGCTAACATTGGTTTATAGGCTACATTCACAAGGTTGGCTTGAGTCTTTTTTTCCTACCCAACATACCAGAAAGGTCAGTGAAGTTGGAAATTCAAGAGTTTTTTGATGTTGGCGCACAATAAAGTTTTATGGTGGGAGAATTAATTAAATGTGACACAACAGAATGAAGCGCATCCACTATTCTAAGCTAGCTGACTCAACTGCCAGGTGAATGTTAGCTTGATTGAAGCTAATGTTAGCTATGCGTTTTGAAGCTAACCTTTGAAGCAGAGGGCTAAAGACACAAGTTAGATGGTTTACCCTTCTAGTCTAAGAGGTTTTAAACTTCTTTTTCTCCTCTGCAATAGCTGCACCACTGTCTTGCAGCACTGAAAAGTAATTGTCCACCACCTTCACTTAATTTGTACATAAATATATAGATAGCAAGCCTCAAGGTGGGCAAACAATCATAGATATTATATGATAATATTATTCTGTGTGTCTGTCACTAAAACAAACAAAAAAGTTAACTTGATAAGCCATATTTTAAAAAAAATGTCATTAAAAGAATTATGTTGTGTGGTCCTCGAGTTCCTATGTTACGTGTTCAACCATGTCGGAAATTTTATGTAAAACCTTTTGCACAGTGTAACACCTTATTTGTAAAACCTGTTGTCTATCTTTCAGAAACACTCCTCAAATGCATTACATGTTTATGTAGTAAAGTGTTTAGAAATGTTTCTATTTCCTTGCTCAGTGTGTCTCTTTCTTATTGCTTGCATGCCATTTGTCTGTTGTGTGAATATGTATCCAAACCCAACTGATGCCCATTTATCCTCTTTATCATGCAAAATTTAAAAAAAAAAAAAGAAAGGCAATAATTCTTAAGTTTGACTGTGTTTTCGCAATCATGTCAATGTAACCGTTAATAATATATGTACCTAAAAAACATAGATATGTATGTATTCAGGAAACTGAATTAGATTTGCAGGGTTTTATTTATTTATTTATTTATTTTTTGTTGTTTCATTATTTTAAAGAATGACCGCTTAGCTGTTTATACAACAGCTAAAACCTTAAGCTTTTAGCCATAAAACCAGAACTCACAGTATGTATACTATTATTATCAGGATCTTTGGGAAGGAATAAAGTATTGAATGACATTTGAAGCAAGCTGTACACAAGTGGACAAGGTTGGTCTTTTTGCAAGTGAAGATTTGTGGCAAAAAGACCTCTTTTCCTCAATAAACTCACATGTTGTGATGTGACTGCAGTTTGATGACTGATTTTGTTTCACAGAAAAAGTGTTCTTTATTGTTCTGTATTGGTTTGGATGAGAATTATGCAGAATGGCAACAGCAATAAAGGATAACATGTATGTTTCTGCCTGAGATTCAATAAAAATTTAAAACCTTGTTCACAAACATGAAATGATTTGATTGATTGAATGAAAAATAAAAACAGTAGGAAGCCTCTGAAATTTTCTTTTGAACTTCCAAAGAAACATTTGGAAGAATTTCCTTACTCTGGATCCAGTTGGTCAAATATTGGCTTTAATAAGATGAGACTTTATTGATCTGACAATGAGGAAATTCACATGCCAGACCAAAATGGATAATCCAAGCGAAAATAGGATAAAACAGAAAAAAGGGCAGCAGTAACTCCCCAGCCAGCATCCCCATGTGGGACCCATAAAGGTTAAATTCAGGCTGCAGATAAGGGTCCCACATGGGTTTGACTGTAGTTTCGGTGGCCTCACCTGTGTTTGCCCATATGGTTTTCAAGTTGGTTCTGACAGCTGGGGCCCAATTTGTTTATAATTTAATAATACCACCATACTAAGCATCCTGCAATATGTAGGTCCAGTTGGCTCTGTGACCTCTCTGCCCAGCTGTATTCCAGGATTCTGAAACAGCTGAACATCTGCTCCAAGGTAGTAGGTCAACCTGCAGAGAGCTGTTTCTTTAATGGCTGGTTTGCACACACCCTTGGACGAAAATAAGATGGCTGCAGATCCCTCTCACACACCTCCATGATTAGTATCAGCGCCTCCCATCAGGCAGAAGCTTAAGGGTGCCTTTCTGCAGGAGGAATAAATATGAACATTTATTTATTCCACACTCCATCACACTGCTCAATCTGTAGCATGGTGCTATTTTTCTTTTTGTTTAGAAGTTCCAACAGTTTTTGATGAGTACGCATTTTTAAATATGTTTTGATGGATTTTATGGTCTTGCTGATATTTTAATGGATATTTATAGACTTTTTGTTTTTGTATGACTGCAGTCCTGTCTGTAATGATTGCTGATTCGGTACTGCAGTGCAATTTTCCATGCAAGCAGAAAATTCAATTTGTCCTGTTTATGCCCATGCCCACTAAGCCCAGCTACATCCATTATAGGGCTCATACAGCCAGCCCACATGAGCTTCACATATGGGACCCATGTAACTGAAACCATATGGGTCCTACAAAATTTGCCTAGTTCAAACCCATGCCCACTCAGTACCCTAATAGCCCATTTTTAATCCTTCTGGGCCCCACAGGGACATGCATGCTGGCTGGGTATTTACACATTTTTCAATGAGTTATGTTAAGAATATATATATATATATATATATATATATATATATATATATATATATATATATATATATATATATATATATATATATATATATATATATATATTGAATAAAACGGCTTTCCATATACAAGAGGCTGCATCGGGTGGGAGACAATACTATTCGAAATACCACAGCAGAAATCATTTTTATTGGGATACAAATATAACTTTGGGACCTTATCACGCCACAACGTAATACGTTTTATTTTTAAAAACGGAAACGTATACGTTTCACGTTTTTACAATAAAGTATCGCAATATAACGTGATAAGGTCCCTTTTTTCGGGTGGGAGCTCTACGTTTTTGTAGGATGTAAATTTATCTATTTTATAAATTTTCATCAGATTATTTAAAGCCAATATTATGCCAGTTAAATATAATGCCATCTACAACTTGATGAAGAAAGGGAATATTTTGATCACTGCATTTTGTAATTATAAGTTTTCCGCTATAAATCAGTGTTGCACCGAGGAGGACGTGAGAGGAAACTCAAACCCAACACTGCAGTTCCTTCATGTAGCCACAGCGCGTCGCTGTGGCTACATGAAGGAACTAAATGTGACAAAATGGGAGATGAAAAACAATTTTAAATCTTTATTAAAGTCATAAACAAAATCTTTCAACAAAATCAAAAAATTTTCTACAGTGTTCTACTTAATGAAAAAAATCACCACAATATCACAATGAAAACACAAGTCAAGAAATGAGTAGGACACAGAAAAACTGAGTTTAAGGAGTTGAATTTTCTTGGATGTTCAGCATTCAGTTACAAATCTTTACATCCATAATTACTTATTTGTTGAATGATGCATTCAGTACTGACAAGTTTGTAACAAAGCAGTGAAATGAAATAACATTCAACAGGTTATTGAACCTTTAAAACACACTCCTCAGGTACAGCTCTTCACTTCAGGGAGACATGGCTGGTTCTTAAAGCTGTTTAATCTTGAGAAAACAAATTTTTTCTAGCTGGATCTTCATGGGCTCTAATTTTGACAGCCATTTACTCTTTGCACTGTTGATGTTAAATAAGAAGAAATGGCATTGAGTACTGCCACGTAAACTGCAGCATTTATTCAACATAAAGCTATAAGAGTCTAAAAGGGCACACAATAACATTTCCATAATATTCAATTATAGGATTAATCTTGGATAAAAGTGCTTCAGTGGTTCAGTAAAAGCCTGTCAAGGTTAAACATGTTTTGAAAACCTTTTTTATTTGTTTGTATTAATTTATTTAAAATAGGTGGATTTGTGTAATATGAGGGCTGTAAAAGAGTTTTCTCCTTTGATGCATTAAATATGAAACTTGTTCTCAACAAGTACAGCAACAACCATTTAATATTAAAGCAAACATTTTAGCTCCAGTAAATACAAATAAACAAACACAAACAATAAAAAAAACCAGACCTGGTTAAAAGTCTGATGTAAATCCATTCAAATAATCGCAGGCTGTTTGGGTTATGTTTGTAGTCAGAATTTCTTCCCCTCCTTTTTTTAGACCATTCATAGAATATTTCGTTATTTAAAAAAAACTTTTTTTGTCCCTAAACTTCTTACACAATTAAACAAAATTAATCAAAGTTACTTAAATGGCTTTGACTCTTGTTGTCTTAAATAAATATATTGTGCATATATCCCACAGTAGCCAGGTTTACCTTACTTTATGCGTGTAACATCCAATTTTTATAACTGCATTAGCATTTAATATTGCAGCTCTTCTTATAGTCGTTGGCATTTAAAAGGGGCATTACCACAAAGAGAAAATGTGTTGTTTATTGACCTTATCACAATGACAGAATTGCTGGAAACAGCAGTAGTGGAAACACAACTCATATATAGGACAATAATAATTATTGTCAGTTATTCAAATCAGTGTAAATAAGATAAAACTTGACCATCACCTTTTCAATTGGCCTACACTCAAAACCAGACCTCTTTAAGGACACTTGAGGATAAACGATCCCAAAAACAGATGAGCTGCCTGGTTAGAGTATAAAAACAGCTTCAGTTTTTGTTGTTTGAGCTTAGTGAAAATATTACCTTCAGAGCACAAAATTACAGTATTAATCTCACTTCTTGCATGCACTGAGAGCTTTGAACTTGTAGAGGACTGTTGGTGGGTGTGAGGTTGGAGGAAGTTGAAGGTAGCCCTGGTTACACATTTGTTCGACACTTTGGGAAGATGGGTCCTCCTTCAAGCCTTCTCTTTCTTACTGCAGATGGAAAAAAATTCAGTGTAACAAGAGTAAGAAAAACAAAATGAATTAAATAAATTATGTTATGTGATGCACAGCAAAGCCAGCCTAGTCAATTCACAAGCTGAAGAGGGAAGAGTCTTCAAAAAGTAAGACATGAAAAGTTCAACTACTTTTTTCTAAAAGTAAACAGTAATAGCAAGAAAGTGGAGTAAAATACAAAAGATAAAAAATACTGATAAGAACAGGGCTGGATCAACTCAAAGTTTACCACAGAAATATATATATATATATATATATATATATATATATATGTATATATATATATATAATATATATATTTAATCTGGGCTCATTTAAAATAAGCTCAAAGAAGTGTCTTCGATATACATTCTTTTCAGTTTATACTAGTTTTTACTGTGGTTTATTCCATTTACAAAAAACAAATAAACAACCACAAACTTATGTTCCAAAGAATAAACCCAGAGGTTCATGAGGGTTCCTGAGGATGATCCAGCTTTGAAGTTGCAAAGAGCAGTGTTTAGAAGGATCGAGGACAGACTGTGTCTGAACAGACTGAAGCAAATTCCTCAAGACAACAAGAAGACAGAAAGAAAGATCAGCAAAAGAAAATTATCCAAAGAGGTGGAATTTTAAAAATACGGCAAACGTTTGCCATGGAAAGCGACGCAGGGAACAACAGATTTCTGCAGCTTTGGAAGCCACATCCTGGACACTCAGGCTGTAGAGAAAGAAAAGAAAAGGCCTGCAGTGAAGTGGATGTTGCTTTCCAAAGCTCTGAGGGATTTGTGTTTAGCTCAGTGTCAGGTTCGCCCTCTGCTTCTGTGATGTGTTTCAGCATGACAGAAGCAATGTTCTTTTGTTGTGGGTTGGTGGGAGGGATTTAATCATACTTGCTTCCTATTGCTTTTAAATAATAATGATAATTATTATTTTGTTTATTTCGTATTAACTTCTGTAATCTCTCTTTTTTCCTAGAGGAGGGGGGGTGGGGTTCAGTAGCAGAGTTCAGTGGATCTTAGGGTTTGTTTAGGAAATGCAGTGGGGACTGAAGAGTGACCTTTGACAAGACCAGAAAGAATAAAAAGAAGGAAAGTGAATGCTGATGCTGCAGAGAAGAGACACAGTATGACAGGGGTGGTAGCGGTTCTCGCAGTCTGGATGTTGGCAGCAGAAAGGCAAGCCTGCACAGTCAAACATGTTTGAGATTTAGCTGCGTTTTTTTGTTGTTTTTGTCTTTTTTACTTAGTCTTGGACTTGAATTTTTTTCCGAAGGCTCTCTCCAGCTCAGGAACAGATAGAGTGAGGGTGAAAGAGCCGTCTGACTCCGACCTGACAACCCGGGCTTGAAGATATGGGGGAGGTTGAAAGAAAAATATAAAAAATTTTCACACACACACACTGCTTTGGAGCACAAAACCTGAATATTGTTTAACCACAAGAGACAAAATAGATAACAAACCGCAATCAAATGAATGATTATGAACTTTAAACCGTTACGAAGAGTGAAAACAGTCAATTAATCATATTATAATTACTTGAAACCAAACTAAAAATGTGAAGCTCAGCAAAAGTCTGTTGGTACTATATTACAAAAACTTGTAGTGAAAAAAGTGAACTCAACATATTGGGAAATTACACAAAAAGCCTGTGCATGTGGAGAGCGGGAAAACTTTGTTTGCTAGTTACATTATGTTCTCTCTCATGCACAAGTCTTTTCTTAGTGCTGATGTCATAACTTAAGAAGGTAGTGTTTTCATTGGCTGGGGCTCTCTGGCGAGTCCTCCTGAGTTGCCAACTGATGATATCACTGTAATTCTTTTATTAGACTTTGATTTAAGTGGAACTCGGGGAGATATAGTGAAGATAAGGTGTCAGCAGCACTGGCGCACATATCAACTAACGCTGCCAAATGTAATACAGCTGAAAAATTGCAAGTTACATAATCAACTCGAGCAGAATGAAGCAACTCTATCAATGCATAATATGTGCTTTAAAGGTTTGGATACCGCTTAAAGACATTTGTTCTAAGACAAAATCCTTCAAGCAAGTTTATGCACAGATGTAAATCTCACCCAAGTCATTGTTGTTCATCATGGCGTTGGAGCCCCGGAGACGTGGGCCCTGTTGGGTGAAATGATATCCAAACTTCAACAATGTGGTGTTCTTCTCCAGCATGCTGGCTATCTCCATCTCCACTTTGTTTCCCAGTGGCTGGCTCTGGAGTTTGGAAAAGAATCAGGTTTAAAGCAAGTAAACAAGGTTTGGTTACTATCAGTTTTACTGTTACTGTGGATGATTACTTTTTATATTTAAATTGATAAATGTAGCTGCAGGGCAAAGAACAGCATTAAAGCAATACAAGTAATAAAAACTCAATGAGAAGTGAGTCATGGATGCAGGATGACACACCAGAATGTAATCTAGGAGCATTAGCGTATAGTGGAGGCGACAGCCTGTGTAAACTGAATCTGCACGCAGTGGGTTGTGTTTGTCGGCCGGCACCTGATTGTCAATTTTGAGCTCAAGTAGTGTGCTGTTATTCTGTAGTGATTCAATGAGGGCCAGGATTCCAGTTCCTGTGATGAAGTTGGACTCAACGTTTAGAGTCTTCAGCGTCGTGTTTACCTTCAGCATGTCTGCCAGGGCCTGAGGAAACAGCATACTCTGCATCTTATTCAAACATAACTTTGGAATTATTTGCTCAAAAGTGACAACATGTCTTCTATAATTTATCTTTGCATCCAGATTAAATTATGAAAACAAAACAAAACTTACAAATGCTACAGGGTCATTGCTTCTGGTTCCAACGATGCTGAACCTCTCAACCACAGTGTTTTTAATCAGAGCCTCAGCATATGCCTTCAGAGTTGGTATGGGGATATTCTGGGTACAAAAAAATACATTTATTATAATGATGACAAAGTATTTTTATTGTCTAAATTTCTAGTTTTCTTTTATTTCAGAGTTCTGTCTTCAGTTTCAACCACTCGACTTTACAAATTTCCAGTAACTTCATTTTGTTTATGAAATATTGACCTATCATATGTATTACAACACATATATTGTGTTGCATGAAACACGTCATTTTGATAGTGTTTAAAGTGTTTTAATGGAAAACCTTTCATTCCGTTAAATACTGATTTTTTATGTGGGAAAAACTGCAGCTTTGTTCTTATTTAAGGAAACTAAAGGGATACTTTTTAAAATGAGATTATTAATAGTTAGAAGTCAGTGTCTTACCTGCCTTAAACATCAATAAGACTGCTCCCAGTTTGGAGGATTAAGAGGAAATTATGACAAGAGCTAAGCTAAAAGCTACCCAAAAATTGGTTATAGAGAAGCAAAACTTCACCCTCTAAAACAACTTAAAAACAAAAAAGTAGTTTAAAGGTTGTATTGTGGGTTTTATTTTTACATTATATTGTTATAGATTTTTACTAATTTATAGTTGGTATTTTGGAATTAGACTGGCAGAATTGTCAGTCAAAGGTGATCAGCAGCTGGATATTTTGGGCAGCTACTGTTCTTTTGGATGAGAACCGCGGGACAAGACAATCAAATTATTCAGAGATGATTGTGTAAAAATAACTGCATATAACATTTCTTTGACCCCTTGTAAAATTCTACAGTTGGAGTTGTCTTTGGTGGTTAAAAGTTTCTCCTCCGAGGTTTAGTTTCAGATGAGAATTTCCCTGATTCTTAAAAACGTGATAGTTCTAACTTCTATCTATTAAAATAAACACTTTTACAGTACTTTACATAAACCCAAATGAAAATAAACATTCCTTTGAGCATGATACTGCATTTTCACGACACGTAAAGATCTAGAAAACATTGATGTTTAATGGTAATATGTAAAATCACACCCCTGTTGTTGTCTGTTATTTTAATTTACAATAAGTTTTTTTTTTTTTTTTATTAAGTCCCAGTATGTGGAGTGTAGTGACACCTAGTGGCACAAACTGCAGATTACAACAAACAACTTTAATTAATTTGCTCCCTTCCCCCAAAAGTAGAATAAACACAAAGAGCTTTAAAAATGCAAAAGCGACTCTTCAGTCAGTGTTTAGCTTGTCCGTTCTAGGTTACCGTAGGCAAATGTCTTATATAGATGGCAACACAAAGCAAATTATTATATTTCTGCCAACAGATCACCATTTACTGTATGTTACAGAATTAAACTTTTTATCCTCAAAGCAACACAACTTTCTCACTTTTATGTTATTTAGATTGACCTCCACCAGGTCAGGATCATTCCTCTTTACTCTCATCAGCGTATCCTCTACGTCAGTGGAGTTTGGCTCCTCATCAGGGACAGGTTTATACTGGGTGCACTGGATCACACCTGGGAAACAACACAAGTACAGTAATTCTAAAATAAACATGCCATCTTTTCAACACTTGACACATGTCTTGATTAAAAACTCAGCAGTCTGCCAGTTTCACTGCAAACAGCATTATCTGGATAACTGATTGCTTGGGAGTCTGACCATATCTGCCTGCATGAGAAGTTCTTGCCAAACAAAGCACAGGATTCTTTATTGATCATAGGAGGGAAATGTTTTCCCACAGATGGTGTTCAGTTCAATTATTCTTTAAATAAAATTAATCAACAGAGCATTTCTGTGAGAAAACAAGATAAACAACTCCAGAAAGACTAAATAAAACTGGAAAGTAAACAAAAAGGTGGTTCTGGCTATCTTTATGTGCTAGTTATATTTGTCACACGCTCAGTTGCAGACTGTGTACATTCTGTAGGAGGAAAGCAATGCATCGGATGAGCCGTCACACAAAATAAACAGTGTCTCATTAACACATGAGTGACTATCCGTGTGATGGAAAGATAGAAGAACTTGCTCTATGGTAGTTTACAGCATCACATGTAAACAGTTGAATTGGCAGACACTATATTTCTTAAAGAGCTTCAGGTGTTTAAGTCTGCTTATTTTTAACACGTGCTACTATATTTGAGCATATAGCAAGTGCAAAAAAAGTTTGATTCAAATCTTTTTAGCAAAGGGGACCTTTTCTATGCCAGCATGACAGCTTCGACATTTTTCTTAAATTAGGAGATATTTTGTTTATACGTGCTGAGTCATTGGCTTTGTTTTGGGTATTTTACTTGTTTCTGAAAAATCCACGCTCCTCATGTACTTGTGGCTATGTCAAGAAGACCAGATTTTATGAGATAACAATCCAGTATACAAGTGTGTGTGTGTGAGGTTTACGTACTGTTAAGGCCTTGCTTGTTGACTATGTTGCTGCTGGCCAGGGCTTCATAGTACTGCTGGTTACTCATCAGGGTGTGCATGCCCAAAATGGCTGGAAACAGTAAGTCAGAATCAGAACAGAATGAAAATAAGAAGAATGAACTTCCGAATAAGCCGAGAGTCTAATTCAGGTGCTGTCAAGCTGCAAACAGTATAACGCCATGGTCACAAAAGCACTTGCAGCAGCACAAGCAAATCAAGCCTAACATGGTAGGTTTTCACAGTGGAACATCTATATGACCTAAGATCCAGAGGTTTAACTAATGCCATGAGTTAGTTTTAATTCCTGCAGCTACAACCTCTGCTTGTATTCAGCTGCCTGCAGATCAATGCAGCACTTCACCTTCTACATCTTACACTATAATAAGACAGAATGTGTGAGGCCAACATATCTGTGATGTGCAGTAACAGCGGTTAGTCTGAAATATGAATAAGCAGTTAGTCTATGAATGATGAAATGTATAAATAAAGCAATTTATCCAAATGCTGTCTTGTTTGTTCATCTAACAGATCATCACACTATTCAGTTACTTAAGATGAATTACAGCACTTCAAGAGTTGGGAGTGTTTTATGGTCAACAAACCAAGAGCTTTGTACTTCAAAAGCATTTTTACTATAATTTTTGTTCTTAATAGCATTATTGTTAGATTATTAATCAGTTAGTAAGTAGGAGTGTGCAAAAACTGAGCATGTCATCTTTAACAATCCATAGTTTGGAACTTGGAACATTAAGACCAATCATGTCAGCAAAAACCACCCAGACTTTTTTGTCCATACACTAAATGCTTGCAACATATACTTATTAGAGTACCAGGGTTTATTATGATTAAAAGTTCTGTGCATTGCAAGAGCAGTAAATGGTATGCAAGTGCATCACTAAGGATTTCACAATGTCATCTTTCCACATAATGGCAAAACCACAATGGTTCCATGCAAACATGGTATGACAACAGGTACCCTGGAAGGTGTTCAGCTAATGGACAGAGAGATCCAACAGCAGTAGGAGAGGAGGAGAAAATGGAGAAACTGATGGAGAAATGAAGGAGGAATGGTGAATGAAAATAAAGGAGCACTAAAGGAAATGGACATGAGTTAGATGGAGAAATATTAGACCATAAAAAGTTGAGTTGAAGTCATGATGATGTGTTTACACTGATTAAAAGTTGAGAATTAGTTAAGAAATAATCTATATTTTATTTTAATTAAAAATATTAGTAGAAGAACACGGATAAGTCTTTTGCATGTATTCTAATTCATATGACTGTACTGCAAGCAGATGTGTGTAAAGATGCATTACCTGCAATATCACAGAGTTCTGCATCTGTAGCACTGGCCAGGGCTTCCTCCAGCTCTGGCTCCAGAGTCACACTCTCTATGATTGGGTCCACCATCTTCTTAGGCACCCAGGCTTTCCCTGTGGCATCAGGGCACATGTTTCATAAACTCAAGAAACAGTATGTGTTTCTTTGGAGTTCTATAAGTCCATCTTGTGTGACTGGAGTATACATGGAAAGAAGGAAGACTTTCTATGTTCCTGGGGGTCTTCATGTCCTTAAATACCTGTGCAACTATGAAAAGAGCACAGCAAATACTGCACTTCCTGAGAGTGCCTTTTTCTTCCTGAGAGATCTTAAAACTGTGTTTCTCAATCCTGGTCCTCAGGACCCACTGCCCCACATGTTTTAGAGGTTTTACTACTCCATCACACCCGATCCGCGTTAATGGACCTCCACATCAAGTTCTTTGCAAGTCTGTTAAGGAGCCATTCATTTCAGCCAGGGGAGTGGATCCTGAGGATCAGGGTTGGGAATCACTGGCTTATGAGGTAAATCAGCTTTTAGTGGTGTTCTACTAGGAAACTAGAGAACCTCCTGACATGCAGTACTGCATGTCGGTGTGGTATGCGGGCTCCCATACTGAGGTTCTACAGCATTGTTGGGACTATAAATCTTTGGCTGCCCATGCTGGCTCTGAAGGACACCGTTTCCTCAGCTACATCAGCAGCATCACCAACGTCAAGGATGTTGAACTGTTCCTCTTTGAACCGTTGCCCTCTGGTAGGCATTACAACATTGGCCAAGACATGCACCTTCAGACCAGAAACAACTCTAGTTTTTTACTCTCAAGCAATCTGAACATTATATATAAGAAAGATTCTAAGCACGGTGTCATTCACCCATGCCGCTTCATACCTGCACTTTGGTTAAATAATGTGCTAAAGAATTTTATTATTATTCCTTCTTCTTTTTTTTCTTTTACATCCCTGCTTATATTCTGTGACCTATGCTTTAGTGCAGGTCCTTTGTTTTTATGTTTGCACCACAAAAGGTCATTTTAGATTTTCTTGTATGTGCTTCCATTAAGGTGAGTGTCCCTTCATGTCTCATCTGACTACAAGCTGTTGTCACTTTATCTGACTGACTGTAAAGACCAAGAGATTTATGTCTTTACATATATAGGTTTGGTATGTCTGTGATTTTGTGGTCTGCTCCTTAAGTTTCAGACCCTTTCTGACCTTCATATAAAACACCAGCTGGCAGGAGATGAGCTGCAAGTCACCTGTGTCCACACTGTGTTTTACAATTTTACAGCTCTGTGAAACACACCAGGAGAGTTGAGACAAGCAAAGTGGGCTTTATGAGTAGCTTCCCCACCTTCAGTTTTACATACAGAAACTGAGAATAAACAAGAGCATTATGAAACTAAAGGCTGAAAGACCTTCTAAAGTTTCACATATAGATTTCTGGCATCGCTCGCCATCCATCACACATACACACACACACACACCCACACACTTTTGTGTCCACACTAGGCAGGTGCTCGTCAGCTGATAGACCTCAAAGGACCTGATGAAGGGAAGACTTAAGCAACTGAGGCATGTCAAAGAGCTCCTGAGAAATCTAAAACCCATTTAGTTTTTACTGCTGTAGATGACTTGGTTGTTTGCAACATTTAGAGAATCCAGAGTGAACCAACACTGAAAAGACTGTTTTTCAACATGTACCTAACTAAATTTTTAGTTCATTTACAGGTTATTTATTCAAATGACCAACTTATCATTTTGCTTATTAAAATACATAAGTGCAAAAAACCTGCTATAGGTTTCCTCAGACCAGAGTGACATCTTCAAAGGTTTTATTTTATCTAATTAAAAAAATCCAAAGAAATGTGTTTTTCCATTAAATATACTTTGAATCTTGAAGAAAAAGTCAAATATAAAAAGAATAACCTGATTACCCAGTTCACACAAGTCTCCTGAAAGAAAATGCCATTTCCTACCTCTCTTTTCCCCAGTGTAGGGTACCAGGTCTTCTTTGTCAGGATGCTCTTTGGCTTGTTTCTCCAGATGGGCCAGGAGGTTGTCTCTCTGAAATGTTCCTGTTGGTGCTTTCTTGGTCTGGTCCTTCTGCCGGAGCCCGGCAGGCAACAATGCATTCTAGACAAAGATGGGAAGTGACATAATTTACAAGACTGAAATATATGGCAGTATGTATGGTACACTGGAAAAGAAATCATTTTTGCTTCCTCTTTCAAGGATGAATCTTGGTGATGTCCTAACCTTCTGTCTGCTGTCATGATCAGTGGGAGAAAATTGTCTTTTAGGGAGATGTTTTGACAACTAATAAAGGCATTAACTTCAAGTTTGGTACATGCATCCACTGAAGAAGGATAATTCCTTATAGCAGCAACAGCAGGTCATGTCAAATACCTACTGGTTTGTTGTGTCTGCAAACTTAATCACTCAGCATGCCAGCAAGATAAGACAGTGATTGCTTTTCTATCATGCTGTTCTTTCCACCAACTGAAACAAACAAAAGATTGAAGACTGGGACAAGATCATTTCATAATGTATCTGTAATTCATGCAATTTTGGGTCTGCTCTGATCAGAAATAACCAGTCACTCAGTAGCGCACTGACAAATCTTTTCACCACAGCATTAGTTCTACTCTTCTTTTAAGTATATTTGGTTCTTTGCTTAAGCACAAGGTGTTTTTCAACTGGCATCTGGTTCTTTCTGGAAACTATTTTGGTCCTAATGGCCAGAACATCAATGAAAAATTAGGGGGAAAATGTTTTCTCTGTTGGGCAAGTTTGTATTAAGATGTTAACATGATTGTAGACTTGTCTTGTTATAAATTATTTAGAAGTAAAATTTGTGGTGTTTAGAATTTGTAAAAAAAATTATATAAATTATATTAAAAAAATAAACCAAATATCCTGAAATATAAATGTATTTTTGAGCAACCATGTGATGAAAATTTCGTTCGTTTTAATTAGATTAAAATTAATTCTACATTTCATTTTAAGACTAAACCAAGATGTTGTACATCTAGGTGATGGATTTTCTTTTCCTCCTGGTTTGAATATTGCTGTGAGGGGAACTCTCATGAGTCCTTTAGTATTTAAAGGACAGAGGTGGATCATTACAAAAAGAGAGTGAAAATACTGCAGGATGCAAAGATTAGCTTTCGGCATAACATTTGTTTTTTTCCACAATTACAGTGAAAAATGTCAGACTGAAGAAGCAGAAATTTTAATTCTAATGTGCAGCAACATTGTTAATATTTATGCAAATTGAGATAGATATATAAATGGTGGTGGTGGAGCATATGTGCTGGCAAACATTTACTCTCATATACTGGTCTATGCTCCCGTCCAACATGACAAGAAGAAGTTTCCCAGACCATTACTGCTCACCAGGTTATTTTCAACCTAAAGTAACATTTAAAACCATGCTCTTAGGTGCTACTTATAGCTCTATATCTTATCTCTGTTCTCAGCACCCAGAGGCCTCAATATTGAGCTGTCTGTCTCACTCTGCTGTCCTTCAGCTTCTCTACCTTTACTGACAGATTCCAAGTTTTATTATTAACATCTCAATAAAAAGTTTTCAAAATCTCACTCAACATTTTACCATCAGACCCCTCCAAGTCCAAAAAATTAAGAAGTACCCCATCTCCACTTTGCTGCAGATGACAGGTCGGAGTCAGGATGTGTTATTTCAAACAGCATTCAGAGTCTCTCTTCTTCTCTGCAACCTAGTTGTAATCAGTGGGGGAGCAAATGAAATCTATTAATTAGCACTTGGCACATAAGATGATGTTCATGAAAATATGTGCCAGCAGTTCAGTGCTTGTCAAAGCTTATAGCTACCCATTTTGACAACAAACTGTTAAGACCATAGTTAGCTGGTAAGTCAATCATGCAACATCTTTATTTCTGCAGTTAGACTAGTACAAAAGTAAAGAGTACTTTATTAAAGCAGTCCCAGCCCCCACGTGGTTCCCAAGATAATTTCAGTGGGTCACCAGATCAGCCAAAAATATGTTATCTTGGGGTTGTGGCTCAAAAGGTTTGAGAACCACAGGTTTATGGTACTAATGACTAAACCTGTCACAATTTATATAATTGTGTTATTGCAGTTATTTAAGATAAATGTGATTATCTTCATTTACCTGCATAACTGGATGGGTACAGACTGCCCAAAGCATAATGTTTTCATTGTTTTCCATCTTTTAATAGAGCTGACTGACCAACTGAGTTTATGCCCTTTTAATGACTTCAACTCTTTGCCTAAGTGCCTCAAGGAGGGGACCATGTCATCTTAGAAGAAGTAAACATGACGACCCAGTCCAAGTTAAAGTGTGTAACTGTGTAGTAATGTGTGCACAAAGACAAAATGTTCTCCTGACTCTAACTCTTGATTAATTTAGTTTTCAACAGTCACAGTACAGCTGGCGGATGTGTTTTTCTATCCAGTGCGAGACATGTCAGAGGTTTTACTGGAACTGATGTTGGATGCCTTGCTTCCAGGACGTTTCGAAGCAAATGGGCACTTTACTGTTGTGTAACAGGTGACGCTCATGAACAGGCACAAACTAGAGAAGCACGCACACATATGTACCGCCTTCTTCTGTTTACGTCATGGAGCCCCTGCAGTTGCTCACCACTGCCATCGGTCTCACTAACACACACAGAGACAGAGACACACTCACACACACACACAGTATTATACCCTTCCAGTCATCCCTTTGGCACTTACAGGGACTCCAGTCACTTTATGTGCAGTTAGACATTCATCTGAAAGCTATTACAGCTGCTGTCGGCACCCTGGCTCTTGATGAATCACTGAGTGTTCTCTCAGCAAACACAGAAATAAAAACATCTAAGAGATCAACAAAAGTCAGCACAACCCAAAATGAGAAATACTGTAGTGAACAGCAACGACTAACCAGCTGTATTATACTATACCCTAACCCTAACCCTAAACCAGTTTTGGTGGTATTAATTTTACTTTCCTTCATAAGCACTTTTTTTCTTTAATTCACTCATATTTGATGCAAGGTAACCCAGTAAATTAATTAAAGACATGTGCTGCTGACCTCTTGACCAGGTCACCCCTAAACAAGAGATCTCCATCTCAATGAGATTTTTTCAATCTGGTTAAATAAAGGTTTAATTAGAAAATAAATAAATAATAAAGTCTAATAGCAGTGGGGAAAGAAGCTCTTGCAGAACTGCACCAACCTGCTTCTCAGGCTGCCGTATCATCTGGCTGAGGGCAACTGAGAAAACAGGTATGATATAAAGGATGCAAATACATGGGATCGTTCTGCAGAAAATTTAGCTTCTTCACAGTAAAATTAATAAAATAAGTCTAATTGGTCATTAGTCAGTCAAATACATAATGTAAATGCTATTTGCATGTTAATGCCACAGGATAATTATCCACTTTGTTGTGTAATGATGTGCATTTAGCTGATAATAACTCATGAAAGAAGCTGATTTTGAACATGTAGGTTCTTGGATCCATTGGTAGATTGGTATGTGCTTTGTTAAAGCGATTAACCAAATCCACCAAAAACCACCTTGCCCTCTTTATTACACCCCCCCACCTCTTTATTGGTGTGGGGGTGGGGGGTGCCTTGGTCTTGGGGGTCTTGGCTCAAAAAGTTTGGAAACCACTGAAGTAAACCATATGACCACTAACTGCACACAACATTCAAAGCATGTGCACCTGCAGTATTAATGTTAAAAATAAAACACAATCCATGTTAAATCCATTCTCTCGTAATTATGTCCCTATGCATTTTACATTTATTGCACCTGTGTATTAGTTAAAAAAACAAACAAACAAATATTACCAGCTAAAAGCAGTGAAATGAAAACACAATGAGGCTGCAGTAAGTTTAATAGACTGCAGTGCATTACATTAAGGGATCCATTAGGCCTGCATGACCCCATAACTCTCCACTGGAACCAACATACTGACAGAAACTCCTGCTTATGGACTTCTGTGTTATAAACTTACATCAGGATCAAGCTCCTCTAATTCATCCTCTAACCGCTGCAACTCCTCTTCTGAGAGTTTCTTCAGGAGCTCGTCCTCGTCTATGTCCCTGTACTTCTCCATCTCCTTTTTCATTACCGACATTATGCACAGCACGCCTGGAAAAATGGATGGTGTGTTTCACAAAACATAGAATGAAAACAGAACTGCTGACAAATTCTATTAAAGAGGAGAGCATTACATTACAAAAAAGTGCTATTGAATAGCTGGAAGAATTATGGCAAAGATTACCGTAAATACAACAAAAATAAGAATCCTAACAGAACACAGTTTATTGGTCTGCTATTCCTCAAGTTTCTCGTGATATAAGAAATGAACAGAAAGAGATTCAAACAGCTGCCTCACCTTAATAACCCTTCCAAATGAGAAAGACCAGATGAAGGTGATCAGGAGTCTGGAAATCTGAGGAAAAAAATATCTGTTGATGGAAGCAACCAAGACAGCAATGATAAAACTTAATGATAGAGTAACAGGCTTACATTCCACTGTTAAACAAAAGTTTAACAGTGGAATGTAAATGAAAAAGAAATACGCAGATGTACAAAACATTAACATTGTTTGGTGTTTCTATGAGTTTACTCACCCCACTGATCCCCACCTCAGGGGTAAGATAACAGCAAAGGCAGCACACCTGAAAGACGGAAAGGTGTGTGTGAAATGTGATAAATAGTTCTCATAATCAGACAGCAGCAGATTTTATTAACACAACAACTACATGGTGTTCAGTTCCTGTGGTTGCAACGCAAGCCCAAATCATTAAATCTGAACTAGTATGTTTAACAGATTGTTTGAAATGTTTGTGCTGATTTGCTGTTTGCTTTTCACCAAACACCAAGTGTGGTGCTGTATATTACAGCAAAGCTTTCCATTTTGGTTTCATCTGACCAAAGGACATAGCTTCAGAAGTCTGGTGAGTTGTTCCAATCTAAGCCACGCTGCCATTTCCTTTTCAAAGAGAAGAAGCTTTCTCCTTTTCCAGATTGTTCTGTCATGAACTGGGTTTTTTGCAGTTTTTCTGGGCACTGAACAGTCTAACCTTTGAGTGAACTCGCAGGGATGTCTGCTCCGGGAAAGATTAGCAACTTACTAGTGAATAATCTTTCTTACTGTAGGATGATGGACTCTAAAAAGTTTGGAAATTTCTTTTTGACTTTTCCCAGATAAACAAGCTCAAGCAAAACTTCTGCTTTTACATAAATGTTCACAGCTACAGTAGGGTTTATGAAGCTTTTCACTTTTGCATTTTGGCATTGCTATAATTAAACAATAACGAGGTGTAACACATCATGTTATTATGAGTTTGCAATTTGCTAAATAATGTGAAAGTTTTCTTTCAAAGATGGCAGTTTTGTTGTTTTCTTTTACGTTTTTTAAGTTTTTCTCTTAAATTCTGTCTGTCTGTCTGATGAAGTCTAAACTACAGTGGATCATATGTGGATCACAACACCAAATACTCTGCATAAGAGCTGTGTTTAAGTGCTGAGTCAGGGTTAGAGATGTGCTGAGCTACTACTGATGAATGTCATGACAGCGCTATCTAGAACATTTCAAAGCCTGCATCAAAGTTTGAGAATATTCTAAAATTAACCAAAAAAAAAAAAAAAAAAAGGTCATTATTTTACAAAAACAAACACTTGTTATGCTCCTAAGCACTACTAGGTAGTGGGATCAAGTTTGCCATTCTTTTATTTTGTTCTTTTGTTCTGCTTTGTCTAACATTCGTGGCAGAACAAGTTTCCAAAACCTGAGATCAAGAACTGGGCTGAACTCCAAATAACATTACAAGTGTACTGTAAGATGATATCAAACAGACCTTCAAAAGATTTTATAGTTTCTGCAAGCTTCTGCTTGGTTAGAGGACAGTTACAGAGCAGAAAACTAAAGATGACCTGAGCCTGAACGTATCCAAGAAATCTGAAGTGGCTTCTGCCCTCTAAAGCAGGGCCCAGTCAGTCCTCGAAGAATAACTTCACTAAAAATGAGAAATTTACATGATAACTCTTCTGGTATAACACCATTAAATTTAAAAGTTTTTAACTGTAAAATGTTTATCAAGGTAAACAAAAACATCTATGAGGTTCTTTTTTCTATAAAACTTGCACTCCAAGTGGCTGAAACCACTTAGAGCCAATAAATCAGCATGTGAAACAGAGCAGGAAGTGAGACGACAGTGACTTTAAGATGTTTAAATAGATTACTTCCTTCTAAATGTTGTCAGAGAGCGTGGACGTTCAGCTGACTTTACTTGAGCCCAACATCTCCAGCTGTCTACATCTAACAAAATAGTAATGTAACTCCAGTCATTACATATCACCTAAAATGTTAAAGACAAATCTGCATTATGGGACAACAGTAGTTATTTTATGCTATATCCATGTGCTAAAAGTAAAAAAATAAAAATAAAAAGCCCTCTCTTTCAAATTTTGGGTTTGATGTGTCAGGAGATAATAAATAAATAGTAAAATAAATGGCTCTTAACAGGTCTTAAATGATGTAAAAACATCATTACTCTACAAACACTAAGCCAATTTAGGAGAAGCACTGTGTGAAAGAATAAGCACACTAAATGGTTCAGTAGTGTGTAGAATCACATTTAAGCAGAAATAACTTGAAGGGATTATTTTCTGTGTGACATTGTGGAGAAATTTCTGCATCATTACATGGCATCAGTTCTTTGAGGTTGGCATTTATTTCTTTGTACACAGTTCACTCAAGGTCCCACCAAAACATTTCTGTTAGGCTGAGCTCTGAGCTGGAACTGGATCACTGCAACATCTTGTTTCTTGCCTTTTTCAGCCATTCTGTTGTTGATTTGCTGCAGCGTTTGGCACCATTGTCTTGTTGACCCATTGTCATGACCCAATTGTGTCATGAAAGATGGCCTCACCTTTGACTCTGTAAACAATATTTAGGTGTAGAGAGGAGTTCGTAGTGGCTTAAACACAAAGTGAAAGTCATCTAGCTGCAAAACAAGCCCAAATCATCACCCCACTCCACCACTGCTTCGTATTTGGTATGAGTGGTTTGCAGTGATATGCTGTGCTTGGTTTTCAACAAACGTGAGGTAGTTGTTAGTATATTATGGCTAAACATCACATTAGTGTCATCTGTCCATGGAACTTTGTTCTAAACTTTTAGGTCTTTTTCTTTTTAATGGCATAGTGTTACATGTCATGTGTTGTTATTCATCTGAGGGTGTGCTTACTTAATTTGAAGTCCCCATAAGGACCAGATTTTTTTTAATGTCTTTTACACTACTATGAATCCATGGAAACTTACTGGACTTATTTTGCCACTTAGTGTCAAGATTTCAGTTATACTGCAGAGAAATTGCTTTCTGAATTTCTAAAAAAATGGCCCAGCAGAAAACAGCTGAGAGACAACTGGCGTCTCCCAACCAGTCATGTACATATCCACACAAAAGGATAGTGTGTGTGTGTGTGGGTGTGTGTGTGGGTTTCTGCTGTGACTGCAAAAAACTTCCATTTCATTTGGGAGATTTAAGCTTTTCAGTGAGATGATATATTAAACTGTGAAAGCCCACCGGCAACTTTTCCCAAACTGTTAAATTAAGCCGTCCTTCATTTCTTTGAGGACACCGAACCCATCTGTGTCTGCAGTTGTGTTATTCCCCCTCCACTTTGGATACCAGTAAAGGGTCATATATCATTATCTGTACAGTGAAAAAGCATCACAGCCCACTTGCTGTGCTGAACCTGAGGTCAGGCTATTTGTGTACTTTGCAGAGGTCAAAATGTCATCACTTGCTAATGTGATACGTTAATAAACCAAGAGGTGAATATGCATGTTTTAGATAAACAACATGCAGCATAAGCCAACAATCAAGATGAGGGATAGAAAAGCTAAATCGAAGGCTATTAATACAGTGCAATTTATTTTATAGAGTAGTGTAACAGTCTGCTTATGCCAATGATTATTATGACTAAAATAGTATTCTCTAAAAGACTTTGGTGTTAGGAATACCTTGTTTCATGACAGACACCTCCTAAATACATGATCTATGAACATTTAAACAATATTCAAGAGCATTTCAGCTTTCAAACCGAAACGCTATTCACTCTCAATGCAACTTATTCTAGCTATGTAAATTCCAAATGATCAACTGGAAAGTCAGTCCTCAGTCGTTTGACTTCTGCACTGTCCGCACACTGTAATTTTTGCATTAATTTACGTACCTCCTCCAGCGCTATTAATAGACAGTCGGCCCTGCTGGGTGACAGCAACGAATACTTTGACCAGATATGGTTTCCCTCAGAGCCGCGTGGAGTCGCAATGCGAGGTCCGCTCAGCCGCAAGCGCACGAACCCAGAATCCAACAGAACTCTGCTACTCTGAATCGTCCATGACTGCAGACGGTCCCGAATCCTACAGATTTCAGCGTGAACACAACTTCATCTCCCGACCCCGATCGTTTCTCCTTGGGCTCGAAGAGGCTGAATCTCATCTCCCGCAAAGGACAAAGTAAACTTATTGGGAGAGATCCTCCTCCTCCTCTACTCTCTTCCTCCCCCAGCATGCGGCTGCTCTGTCACTCCAGTGACGTCATGAAGCGAGTCTACTTCCATTATCGGACACAGACGTTCATCCTGTACAAAACCTACAGTAATAAATACTTTTAAGTTTTTCATTCTCTGGGTTTTATGTACGATGCAAATGCTCTGATTTGCGAGGATGTCAAATACACCAACACTTTGCACCATTTTCAGGGAAAGCTTTACATTTATAAATTCTGTAAAATATGCTACACAATATCCAGTCTGCTGCCATGCCTTCTTTGGAAAAAAGTGGCCCACAAAACTTTGATTATAGTAACACAAAGAACATTTAAAACACAGTTCATCACTAAAACAAATCAAGCTGGTTTGTTTCAAGTTGGGCAAACGAATCCAAAAGCTTCTTGTCAGCTTCATCACAATGACTCGTTAATTTTAGTTAGGTGCACTGGAGCAGGGAAACAACAAAAACCTGGAGGATAGCAGTCCTTAAGGAACAGTTTGACACCCATGGTCCAACTGGATGAGCATCTCCATGAGCCAATTTCAAAAGGTGGGGGTTGCACCATTCCCAACATGCAGAGCAGTTAGTATGTGCTGTGGTACCTCCAAATCTGTAGAGAGCATTCAAGGATCCCAGGTCACTGTTGGGCTGAATCTCTCTACAATATATGCTACAAGTCAAAAGCTTGGACATACTTTCCCATTGGATTTAATGGGAGAGTGGATCCAAAATTTTAACTCTAACTGTACATCTAAAAAAACATTTAAAGATTGCAGAACAGAAGTTGTACAATGTGTGACAGAACCTAATTAGACGTGCAAATCAGACTTCTGCTGTGTGGAACCTATCAAAATTGGGGGACACAGTTGGTAAGGTTTTGTTCAGCTTTGTTTTTGAGTCATGCATTTTGTGCAAAAACTTGCAGTGAATCTACCTGTGGTGAAAGCTGTTGGAGCAGTGATGCATTTGGGAAAAATCTTCTGGCAGCCAAAACTGGCCCTGCTGCCAAAATATCTTAGTACTATACCATAGTCAGTGTGCAAAGACATATGAGTGTTTACAGCGCTGTGTAAAAAGAGCAGTGTGTCCCCCTTAAGAATGGTCAAGGAGGGAGGGGGTCAAGTGGTCCCCCCTTCTGTAAAGGGCAGAAGTCCTGTGTGAGTTGACCAGCCAAGGGCATGAATGACCTGTCCAGAGTGGACCTGTCCCTATTGCAAGAGCATCTACATGGGATGAAACCTTTTTGATCTGGGTTAATGGCACTCCCTATGTCAGTGAAGGTTTTCACTCATCCATGCCATGTATCCAATGTAGGTTAAGTCAAATCAACTGGACTGGGTTTAGTTTTTGGTAGACGTTTTAATTGCCATCCAGAAGAGCGTCTTCAGGTCTGATGGAGATTTGACTTCAAGGGGTAGTGCACCCAAAAATGTGTTTTTTGAGCTGGAAACACAGGATTACTTAATTGTAATGAAAACCACCTATACGGCTGATAATTTGTATTTTTTAAAATTATTTAAAAAACAGAATTTTGTGGGTAAAAAAAATGGCTCATAACGCCCCCCTACAGGGTAAAACCAGGTTTAGTTTTCGTGATGTAGAGCCGTACTGGTGCTGCTCTATGTCACAAGAAAATTAAAAAAAAAATGCAGATAGGTGAGTCATCACCTTGCTGGCACAGAAAACCACGCCCACCAACGCATATGACCGGTGAAATGGTAATGGAATTGATACAGTTCAGGACCTCCTTGTTCATGTGTAGCTGAGAATCAGGAGAGAAAAAGTCTTCCACCTCAAAGACCACTCTGTGGTGTAGGTGCTTTACAAATCTTGCTTTCCATCTATCTAGTGGCCGTTTAGCTGCTGTCTGTCAATCATTTCTACCTGTGTATCCCGACCCGCCCACTCTCTGCTCCCTGATCACCCCACGATTTTAGATCGGCTGTAGGACAGAATCGTGTGTGTTGTTCTGTGCTGACGTTATTGGAGCACACCACACACAGTATCATCAGAACTGTTAAATGCCTTTTTTTATCTTTATGTGAGAGGTCTCTAATAGATAAAAAATCTCTTCAGATTTAGAAAATAAATCCTCATGTGTGCCAGCCTTAACTTATCCATCTCTCAGCCTTCTTAATATAACAAACGGCACACAAGAAAAAAACAGATTCTGCAAACAGATGTTTATGTTTGAACAAATTAAATTATAAAGGTAACATTCATTTGGCACAGCAAACAAAACAAACATGAGAATAGTGAAACACTAAACATGCTATACAAATTTGACTAAACTTGAAAAAAAAATGCTTTTGAATTTAAACCAACGGGATTCGATTCAAAATTATTGCACTGAAGACCATCCTTGGGTCAGTCTTAGTATCTTCACTTTTTCCTCTTCAAAAGTTAAGTTGAAAAATCCAGAATCCTGAAAATGAAAAGGCTGAGGAAGTGACAAAGGACTTTCCTGTTTTCTAAAAATGAAAAGAACCACCTAACTATGATCAGAACTATGTTACTGTGTTCAAATAAGTCTCAAGACTGGTTAATTCTCCACTGTGCTTTGGGACACAGCATCATGGCGGACATGACCGATGTCTGCCATGATGCTGTGAATCCAAAAGTCCTTGTAGTTTACGGAGGTGTCCACCAAGTAAACTCGTAGCCTGCACTTCCACAGATGGCTCTTGACCTCTGAAACATCCTGTAAACTGTCCACCTGTGCTACAAGAGCTCGTTTTTCCACATGATTCCTGAACACCAAGGCGGCCTCTTCTGACCACTGCTGCTGTGTTACACCTGTATGATGAGCAGGACAAGAAACAGTTGTTCAGGCACACGAAGAAGAGTTTCTGAATCTGGGATTATTGAAACAAGTGTCTTCATGCTGTTAAGCTGGGGGGAAAAAAATGGGGGGTAAATAAAATAAATAGTTGCAGCCATTGTGTACTGTTAAGGGCTAGTTAGAAAATAAGTCCAACAGAAAGATCTAGTGACTGCTTGCATTAAATGTTAGCTTATTTAACACTGAAAAATAATGTAACTACAAAAGGAGCATCTGTAGAAGTGGTGTTGGATTCTTCCCAAAGCAAAACTATCTTAATTTTATAAATATCATTAAAAGGAACTATATAACCTGCTACATAAATTATACTTTAATGCACTCCAACCAGTAAATCTACAGAAATAGCAACTCACCTGCCAGCTGTGTAGCAATAGCCTGGAAGGGAAGCTGTCGGAATTCCTCTATCAGAGGCTGGAAGTGTGTGTTGCGAACTAGCTCATGTTTACCGTAGTCCAGCTCGTAGATGGAAACCAACCCATTGGCCAGAATTCCCTTCACTTGCACACGGTGCCAACTAGAAACAGAATCAATCAATTCAGGCTTTAGCCTAACAGCAGCAATCTATTCTTACATGTTTTGTGCATGATTTCTCAATAGCACAACAAAGTCTGCTGATCATAAATGGACACCAACTTAAAAAAAACCCCATAGTATTTCATGAACACCTACCTAAGATGTTTGTACCTGTTCTTTCCTGGTATTTTACTGTTTGTAGATTTTACATTGCTTTATGTTTCACACTTTTGCTTCTATTGCTGCAGCTCTTTTCACCTGTTATCATGTACATCGCTGTTAAAATGTGCTATTTAACTTACTTAAAAAGTAATGCTAGCATTTGTATTAAACACTGATCCAGCAGGGCATCTGTTAATAATAACAAAACAATAATAACAGTTCACACCAGTTCAATGTTTTTACTCCAACTGAAATACATTTTTTACCATATGAGGACTTGTGGCACAACCACTGAGTCTTTATAAGTGTACACTGGTTTCCATGACAACATATTTAGGAATTGAAGAGCATAGCAAGTCCAATGTAATTGATATGAGCCTGGATTAATTCAATTTGAGAAGGTACTGATGTGCATGTTTGTTACTCACTTCTTCTCTATTTTGGCAGCATAGATTTCTCCCTTCTGGATGTGCAAAGTTGTGTTTGTTGTGTTTCCTGGCTGGTTATAGTAGAAGACCATTTCTCCCATCAACACTGCCAGCTTATTGAGGTCCTGCCATGGTTGCAACACAAAGTAACCTGGATGGCATGCCACTGGCACAAACACATCCATATTCTGACCAGGCTGGAAGGAAAAAAAGAAGACTGTAAGATGAGGCTTTTCTAATTGTATGTCTGTATGTATTTGGCTGATAATGCAATTCACACGCAATTCAAAATAAAAATAAAGAAAAACATGCATTACCTGGGGTAATGTCAGTGGAGGAGGCAATGGAAGAGGCTGCAATCCACTTTTAGTCACATCTATATCTGCTTGATGAGATGGCTGGTTTATGGTCTTGATAATGGGGTTTGGGAATGGGCTGCTTCGACCTAGAAATTTGGAAAGCGCTAGACACTTAAAAACAGAGCCAGTACTTCATATAGCTTTAGATTCACTTTTAACATTTAAACCTCAATAAGATTAAATAGAGATCCAATAATCCTAACTTTTTCTATCATTTCTCTGAATTAATCTTAAGAAAAACAACAAATAAATTTTTGCTGAGGCTGGGTGCAGTCTCAGACCAAGCATGGATTTTGTATTTCATGTGCTTTATTACCCGTATCCTTGAAGTTGCTGCCAGTGCTGGTGATCGTGTTGTTGTTCTGTGCTATTAGTCTTTGCCACACCTCTGACTGTGCCAGCTGGTGGTTGATGCTCTTGTGCAGCTCCTGACCGTCACCTCCAACGAATAAGTATATAAGGACCACCTTGTCCTCGTTGTACTTTTCCTGCTTCAATATCTAAAAAATAGGCTAAATTGGAATAACTGATACAAGTAGGATGGCTGATGATCAGTTATGTATCTGCTGTTGGTCTTTTGCATAATACCAGACATTAAAGATATCAGTAGCAGGCCCTGTTAGCTGGAATCATGATAGATCAAGGCTGATCTTGCACATTCCTGAACACCCTGTCATCAGTTTATGGTTTACTCCTTCATGGGTCTCTGGAAGCACTACAACTGCATCATGATTCAGTGACTGATCATAAAGTTTTGGCAACTCAATGTAGATGTTCCACTTTACCAGTTATCATGCAATGCCTCATTCATAACCTTCAATGGGATAATGTGCATATTTCAAACATCATCCTAATATACTTAATTCATTCATTGATTCATACACAAAACTATGCTTAAAATAATCAAGCAATTACTACCAAATTTCTTTTTCCCAAAATTACAGAGGCTACCTTCATTTTGCAGTCTTCAGCTCCCAGGACGAGTTCTTTTAGCCACAGAATGGCCTCATGACTCCATTCCCTGTCTGGAACACTGAGGTCAGCCAGGCGGCATTTAATAACCTGTGAAGGAAACACTTATTAACTTTTACTTAAATTACTAACAACTTTCATTTTAACTACATTTACCAGAATAATTCCTCTATGAACCATTTACACAACTGTCCAGCAGCTCAAAGAAAATCCAATTTACAGCATGTCAGTGTCTTTGTTATCAGTTTTACAGAGATACGCGTCTTTGTCCACAAGTTACTGAGAATCTGGAAAGTTTTAGATCAGTGCTCCTCAATTCAGTCCCACAAGGTTTTCAGTGTCTCCCTGCTCCAACACACTTAACTCAAATTAATGGATTATTGTGCAGAACTTCAGAGGCTGTTGGATCCATTTAATTTGAGTCAGGAGTGTTGGAGCAGGGATGCATTGAAAACCTGCAGGGGTGCAGCCCTCGTGGGACTGAACTGAGTAGTTTTATAGTTTCTATACAGCAGATGATTTAACTTCAGACAGTGGGTTTGTTGGAGATCAAGATGCATTTCATCCTACAAACACCTACAATCACACAAGAACTGACCTGTGGTGGGATCATGGTAAAATCCCTCAGAAAAAGTGGAGGAATCTCTCGAAGATCAGTGACTTCTACAGTTGCTGAGACCCCCAAGTCAATGAAGAGAATCTCTATTACTCTGTTGCCACACATGCTGGTAATCTGGAAACAAGAAGGCAGTAGAATCTGACAATCTCCTCAACATATTTGTCCAAAGTAATTCTAACCATTTATTTGTAAACATTTTAGATTAAGACATTTTTTTAGAGTCCTGTCCTTACCTCTGCTCGGGCCCACTTCCCTTTGTAGCGAGCTAGACAGAACTTGCCATAGAAAGGTCTGGAAACCAGGAACTCTGATGTTGTCTGGTGGGAACAAATAAAACAATGAAATAAAAGAACTCAGAGAATGCATATCCCTGGCAAGTAAGTTTTTAGCCAATGATTGTTGGCATTACTTTTGAATAAGAAGCTCTAATGGCAAAATTATTCCTATCTCTACATAGTAAAGAATCCTTTAAAATATTCCTGGATCCAACCTGTGATCTGGATCAAAATTTCTTTCTATTACTGAGATATTCCAAAAATTTTATCAAAATCCATCCATAACAGTTTGAGTTATGTTGCCAACAGACATACAGACCAATGCTGCCAAATACATAACATAAACAAAAATCAAAATCAACAAAACGCTCTTAATTGAATGCAGTCATTCATTTCGTCAAGTTTCGATTTTTCATATTCCATTTTTCCACGTTTTCAAAAGTGTATTTACCTAAAATGCACATTATTCCTAACCACCTACTAAGACCTATTCATATTCGCCAGTTACCAGGATTTCATTACAAGTTAGAAATGGTACAATCTACTGCTGTAATTTAACGTGTTGCTCAATAGTCAACAAGTGCATATATCCAGTGCCTTGCCTTTTACATCTTTAACACTGCGTATAGAAGTGATAGACCGATATTCTTCTACTAAGCCTTCCTAAAGTTCCAGATGTATCAACAAGAACTTCTAAAATCTAATTCTTAAATGTAATAAGTCTTTCTTAAATAAGAGAGAATTTTGCAGCGACATCACACAAATAAAGAACTAAGTCCATTCTAATCTATCCTCACATTTCCTTGCTTTCCTCCATTCTCACACTTATAGTGGTGCAGAAAAAAAGAAAACAAGAACATGTATACAGTGAAGTACACTGCATACCTGAGAGATGAAATAAGCCTCTGTTTCTTCTAGAAACTTAGTCAGTCTTGCAGTTCCCCTGGATGGCAGCTGACAGTACATGGTGCCATCTGCACTCACATCTGAGACACACACATCCTGATAGATAACATTTTCCTACAGGAAAAGGAAAAGTTAATTTTAGACAAATGATTACCACTGATAGCTGACAGACTTTGATTCAAACTGAACTACACCTGCAGAATTAGCTAAATGCACACAACTACTGAGGCACATTAATGTGAAAACGGGACAATAACACCCTCTAGTGAGGCCTTAGCCAACATTAAAAGGAAAAACTCATTTCATTTTCCTGAGCACAGAACTCCCACCATCCCACACTGTCATGTTTGCGTACAGAGAGAGGGTTGTTCATGGACTTGTCCTGCAGAGACTTCAGGCAACGGGAGTTGATGTTGATGTCGTTATCTTGTGATGTATCATAAAGTACAACCAGAGGCATTTCATTCAGTTGGCATGGCTCTACTGTTTCCATCAGCAAGATCTTTGAAACTGCCAACTGATCCAAGCATGACAGCACAGATGGATGGGAGCTGAATACCTCTAACCCTGAAAGGAGGAAAGATACAAAATTAATAGTTATTTCTAGCCTATTATGCACATTGTGTTGTGCATTATTTTGTTAGGTTGGTCACTTTAGTTGTAACATATTAAATAATTTCTCAATATTCCAAGTACCTGCAAGTCTGACATTGGTAGCTTGGAAGGGCAGTGAGAGGAAGTCCTGGTGCAGCTCCAGCAGATTGCTCCCATCAGTCTCCAAACAGACACCATGGTCCACACAGTATAGCTGCCAGGCACACAAAATGTCTTTGCATGTGAGCTTACATACTTAGTCTGTTCATTCAGGTCTAATCCTGATGGCAAGAGTAAAAAATATCACTCTTCATAGTACTCATTAGTAGTTAGAGGGAAGTAAAATGAGATTTTTTAAATTAAAAAGAACAACTAAGAATATTACCTTGAACTTGTTGGGGCTTATGACCTCTAAGATCTGCGCTCTTGTCACCTCATCTCCATCCTCCCCTTTGACAGCTACCAGCTGACCAACAATCGGGTTAGACAGTAGATGCTGTGCGGAATTTTGGCTGTAGAAGGAATGCATGGCATCTTCCATGGCTTCCTGAGCAGCAGAGTACTTGTCACCTACATACCTGAACAGACATATGGGAACTTTGCATCATAACCTTTAGAAAACATAAACGTAAATACTGGCACTTGACAAATTGAAATGACAAGAACTGAAGTATGCATCAAAATTAAACCATTTGGAATCATTTTCATATATCATTAAGCACAAGAGTGCTACCCACTGTAGCAAATACATACATAAATTGAGGCTGACAACCTGTATGCAGTCTGCTGCTCTTTAAACCGTTGGTGCTACACAGTACAAAAGACAATATTTTGTATGTGATTAAGTTTTAGCAATGTGGAATCAGATACAACCAAGCTACACAGACGTCTTTAGGTAATAAATATCCTGACTGTATGAAGTTTTTTTTATTTTAAATGTTTGCATTATGGGTTGTTGGCCGTAAAAAGCACTCATATTTTAATTCAGTATAAACAAACATCCAAAATGTGTGAGGGTCTTAATAGTGTTTGTCTCTAGCACACTTATCAAATATCACTATAATTGCTGTGTAAACAACTATTTATGAAAAGGACAGTTTGCAGGTGAACTGCAAGTGTATAATACAATATTTTATCATTTTCTATCTGCGGTTTTGTGCTAACTGAACTGGTGTTTGACAAATTGCTTGCACTCTCTTTTTTGATGGAATTTTGTTTCGTTTTACAAAGTCTGCATGAATGACATGGCACACCTTATAGTTACTGCATTACTGCTTTTGGCGTCAGTAACCAGCACTGAGGAGTACTGCTCTGATGGAAGAGTCAAACGTGGAGGAACCTTGGGACCCAGGACTTCCAGACCAGAAGGGAGGGGGGTGAGTCTGCATGGCTGGCTTTCATGGCTGGCTCTGAGCTCCATGTCTACTTGTCTGGAGTCGTACAAGATGGCCTGACCACAAAAAAGTACATCAGAGTCAGCACATGATAAAAAATAAAAACAAGCAGGAAGGAGATCACGTAAGCTACTCCAAAAACTGGTAGGCAGCACTAGAGATGCAGTTATTGATAAAAGAAAAAGTCCCCATTTATCCTCCTTTATAAATCATTATTCTAACTTCTTACTTCTTGGGAATCAAAGTTTACTTTTTTAGAGCAGGAGAGACGCTACATGCAGAGATAATGCAGATTCTTGATTATTTGTTTGTGCATTTTAAAAATTACTATTGAACACTGAGCCATCTCATTTTCTTACCTTCTTCTTGTTATGTGGAAAGGGATACTCAATAGTACAGATACTCTGCAAAATAGCTAAGTTATCCAGAATATGTTCAGGGAATGCCATCTTGTATGTGTCCATAAAAAGTTTAGGCAAAGCATGGGTCCACAGCCCATGACTGTACTTGGAAAGAAGCTCCTTTATTCTATGACAAATCTCAACTGGCAAGACAACAGCAGAAGAATCTGAGGGAGGACAAGCAGCAGCACTGGAGGATGAGGAGTGTGTGACTTTCATAAAGGGTAAAATCTCCCGGTCAGGTTGGAGGGAGGGAGGCGAATCAGAACCGTTGGCCGATGGAAGATTAGTCCAGGTGGGGGCCAACGGGAAAGTGTTTCGGTTGCAGGTATTTGCAGCTAAGTTGTGATTATTTTTGCATCCATTGTTAATATTGATGGCAAGATCTGTACACTGGGGCAGTCGCAGAGGCAGGCCTTGCTTGTGAGCAGGATGTTGTAATGTCACTGATGATGACACACTGTCTGCAGCAGCACGGTCAGCTTGTGGAGGAAAAATAAAGGTAGGCTTAGCCAAAACATTTTTTCGGGTAACTGTAGGTTGAGGAACAGAAAATGGATGGAAAGTTGTGAAGGTGTGATAAGAAGTTGGTATGTTGACGGTACTTGAATCAAGGAGTGACACCGTAGAGGAGTTGGTGCTATTTAAAGAGATTGTAGAGGGTTTGGGAGGCAGAGGAGGGTAGATAAGTCTGTCAGCTCGGTTGGTAATGGAAGGTTTTTCCACCTATGATGCCGGATGAAAAATAATTAGGGAAAAACTTGGAAAATTTTGTTGTTGCATTACAAGTTTACTATATATTATAAAGCGTCTTACCATGCACACAGTTGGCCAGTTTTCCAGGTCTATGAGCACCTGAGGATGGAGTGTCTGATTGAATGTCTGTCTGTACACATCTGAGAGTTTGGACACCCACAGTCCATTAGAGTACTTCTCCAGGACCTGTGTTATTTGGCTTTGCACTTCTGCCACATTATACAGATCAGTCTGCATGGAGAAATGAAACCCTAATGATCACTTGTGCCACAATGCTACCAATATGTGGAAACATTCTTGTATGCTAGATCTCATTGTTCAAATGAGGTTTTTGACAACTGAAAGAAGTGAAGTGACACAACTTAAATGTGGAAACAGTGTGAATTTATCCCCCGTATTATGTTTTCAGTACCTGCACATTAATAATCTTTCTTATATATGGGGTTATAATATAGACTAAGCAAATAGAGATTATGGAGAATGTTTTGTACCTGGGATTTTCTGGGTCTGGACACTGGCTCTGGAAGAATCTCTGTAAAGGTGCAACAAAAAAATAAAAAATAAATATAAGTAAAATAAAAGAGAAAAAACTGTAAACTGTGGTTACATTCTCAAATTGGCCTGCCTCTGAATTGAATTTATTTGAATGCTTGTTGAATTAAACTTTTTTAGATGTGTTTTGAATCGTAATTCTTTATCCAAATAATTTATTAAAATTTTTACTGTTCAATATTGTTCATCATGTTCATGTCTTATTATACGGATATCTGTTCACTTGAAATGTCTGATTTCAAAAAACACATTTATGCCGAGGGTGTTTCACATGTTTGGAGAAATAAAGCACAGGCCTACCCTAACCCACAGACTAAAACTGTAAATTTTTTTACCCATAACATTAGTCCTACATATATGGTTGGATTTCAGATTGAAAGGCAAATGTATTTACAGTTCAGTTACAATATAGTGGGTGAATAAGTAACATAAAGAAAAGTACCATAATAGTATGAATGCCCATCTACACCAATTTCGTACCTTTCACTGACTAACCTTAATTATTTGATATAAACTGCATGTCCTGTAACATATAACAGGAAATTATATAAAATCTAACATAACCTAATGTTAATATGTTGACTTAGATTCTATAACGAAGCTGAGTGAGTGTAGTTATGAAATGCTAAGGTTAGCTTGTGTCAGTCAATGTTACCTTTAGCCTCTCAAAAAATCCAAACCAAATCGGCGAATGAGTCGTAACTATCATCTGCCCTCGTGTTAGCTTGTGAATGCTCTGGTCAGCACAAACCAATCAGGTTGCAGTATTCTTCTCCACATTCATGCTAATATTTCAATGCTGTAGCGCTAGTAGGGGAATGTCTTGTTGAATTTCAAGGCTCTCTTCAGGCACGCGCACATGTTAGCCGCTCACTACGGCTCCGCGCCGCTCTCGTGTATAAAATCAAAGTCCTAATAAAACTATTTCTGGTATAACTCCATGTCCCATCCATAGCCCCCTCCTCCCCTCAAAAATATTTTTTCATCAGATCCACATGATTCACTTGGGCCAAATATTTTGGATTCAAAACTGCGAATATCGGCAGAAGGTGAGGGATTTTCAAGTCTGAGAAAAACAAATTGTCATAACTGACTGAACCCAAGTAACACTCCAAGGAGGTTCTGATATTGGTGATAATGTGAACTATTAAGTTCTCACTTACCTCTAGAATTCTTGTTTACGGCATTTACAAAGCTCATCTCTCCCCTGTTGACAACATAGTCTTTTAATCATAACATGCCTTCAAGTAACCAGCTATACAATCTAATTTCATCTTATTGTGAAAGTTCTAAGACTCAACTAAGCAGTTTTGAGGGCAGGATGACAATATTGTACATTATAAAGGATCTTTGTAAGAATTCTAAAAGCTTCAACAACACAGCGGACTACTTCATTTTGGTTCTTGAAAACATTTCACACTTCTTCAGTCCTAACTGGTCAGTGGGAGTCACAAGGTCCAACATGTAAATTGTGTGAATTTCAAGATCAAATACTTTAATATCACAATTCACACATTCAACCTTTTAACCAAAACAGTTCCAGTCAGGCAGGTAAACAGATCACAGATCACAATGACTTTAATGAACCATATAATGGTCAGGTGAGTGTGACCTAAAGACCCTTAACATGTGAATGTTCCTTTTAGGGTTTACACACCAGCCGAATTGTAAATATGCAAATGAACTCCGATTCGAATCAAAGAGGCGGACTTTGGTCATTCTTCAAGTGAACCAAATACAGGAAGCAGACTACAAAGCAAAAGGCATTGTGGGTAAACACAACAAAAACATACTTGTGTGTGGTACGATATGGCTCTGGCCGGGAGAAATGGTTCGCGGTCAGATGTGAAAGAACAAGGTTCTGATCCCAACCCAAGACTGCTAAGGTTTGATGCATTTCCAAGTTTTTCTTTTATATGGTGGAAATATAAATTGTCCTGCATTAACCAATAGATGAGCGAGTATTCTTCGTTGCGTGCCTCGTCTTTTCCCTTAGTAAATCTTGATGCAGCACCACTTCTGGCGAGGAGGGGAATTTGTTATTTAAATGGTCAGATTTGTTTGAATATGTGCAGTGCGAAAGCAAATTTGGGCCAGAAGAAAGTTGCATCCTCCAATTTAACTAAGTTCCCAATCACACCTAGTCTAGTCTGGCGTGAACGCTCCCAAACATAAGCTATTACTTCCCATCAGCTAGTTAGAACTGAAGAAGCCTTTCAGATGGACATGAAATGTTTTTAAGGACCAAAACACAAGTCCGGTAAATGTTATGCAAGCTCTTCAGATTACCATGCCCCAGATGACTGGGAATCTACACAGAAATGCATAAGAACTGCAGTGTTTTAGCTTTTAGTACCATTACTAGTGGCTTAAGCATACGATAAAAATTCACACACTTGTTTCATTATTACTCATAAACTCAAAATGCATAATGGTCAAAACTAAAAGAGGACAAAGTTTTTCAAGACAAGTTTATATATAACTAATATTTACATTGTTTACCTGTCTAGCATGACACTCTGTTTAACAACTGGTTGTCTGTGTTCAACTGGGGTGATGGAGCTCAGCCTCTGATCCAGCCGTCTGTTGAATATAAAAGTAAAGTACATGATTTAGAGGTTACTTCTGATTGAGAAATTCTTACTTGCATGAAAATGGAAGATAATGACAATATTGTTTACCTGTAGTCTCCTGAGGCACTGCCACTTCTGTAGCCACTATGAGGTCGAAAACGATTTGCTGTCCAGTTAGATAGACTTCCAGACGATGGTTGCCGCAGAGACGACCTCGGTGTCACTAAGAGTACAGATGAAGAACAGATTGCACACAGTGTAGGGGAAAAAAAAGGGATAAAAAAATAAAAGTTTGAGGAGTAAAGAGGGATCACCAACTTTCTGTTAGACATAGTATATTTTGGATAAAAAAAAGTGTCTCAATAGAGAAAGAGAACAGTTGTAAAGCGCAAAGCAAGGGGAGAAGGGTGCTAAAATCTAAATACATCTGTGCTACAGTTGTGTTCATGTTTACATACCCTGGCAGAATTTGTCATTTTTGGCCATTTTTCAAATATGAATGATAAAACAAAAACTTTCCTTCCATTCATGGTTAGTGGTTGAGTCAATTGTTTACCCTTTTTAAAATCATAATGACAACTGAAACTACCTGGTTTACACATATATATATATATATATACATATATATATACACATATATACACATATATATATATATATATATATATATATATATATATATATATATATATATATATATATATATATATATATATATATATATATATATATACATATATATATATATATATATATATATATATATACATACATATATATATATATATATATATATATACATACATATATATATATATATATATATATATATATATATATATATATATATATATACATATATATATATATATATATATATATACATACATATATATATATATATATATATATATACATACATATATATATATATATATATATATATATATGTATGTATATATATATATATATATACATATATATATATATATACATACATATATATATATATATATATATATATATATATATATATATATATATATATATATATATATATATATATATATATATATATATATATATATATATATATATGTGGGTTGTTAAATGATTACACAGAGAAGACCTGAGAGCCTCTAGACCAGCCACATTTGTGCACAATGCAGGAAAAATAAAAAGTGTGGGTGGGGAACCCTCTTAACAAGAAAAGTGTGTGTGTGTGTGTTAAAACACTATCATCCTCCACGGACGCATCAATGTTCTTTTTATTCCCAAATCCATTCATACAGTCAGCAGGCTCATCTTTTCCATTTGGCCTCTAGAAGCCTCCATGTCCCACCGTCGTACTGGGCCTATTTAGCGGCATATTACCATGTTGTTGTTTTTTTTTTTTTTAACTAGTGGTAAATGGGTATGCACAGCCTCAGATGCATGTACAGCTGCATTTTACTGCCATCGGCTTGTGACAAATGAACAACTTGAAACTTGAATTCTTTTGCTTTCCCCATGACTCAGAATCCAGAAATGTCAGTGCAGAACTGCGTGAAAAATACAAAGACCTGTCAGGCACCCAGAAACTCAGACCCTTTATGCACACACACCGATTAAAAGCAAACAGATTGCAAGTCAGTATGGTTACTTTTAATAGCCATTCAAACATGTTCGTGCCAACTTGTGTGGAAGTTAAAATCACCAGGGTATGTAAACTTTTGATCCAGATCATTTGGGTAGTTTCGGTTATCATTATGATTTAAAAAGCGTAAGCATAGACGTTTGACAATAAATAGCTTCACCCAAACACTAACCATGAGTGGAAAAAAAAAGTTTTTTCTATTTATCATTTCTATTCTCTGAAAACTAACCAAAAAAGAAATCAAGCACAACTCTATATTCATATTACAGGGATACAACAAGATATGATGAAATATACACATGTCAAGGAAAGTTTACTTTCGTAAAACCCCTCTCAGTGCAGCTTGTAAAACTGTCCACAGCTGAATGCCCTAGTTATCACAACTAAAAGCATTTTCCAACATCTTGCTGTGATGCATGTATTTTTATGCAATTCATATATTTATCAGTTTTCCTTTGAATCTTTCTTGTTATTTCCTTTCTGATCTTTAAAAACACAGCTTGCAGTTAAGTCTGGGCAACAAAGACCAACATTTATATATTGGAATTTTATGTATAGTATCAGTCAAAAATTATAAGGAAAAATAGCTGCAAGTAAGTTTTCATACCATTTAACATGTAAGGGTTGGAAGGTCTGAATCGCATCTTGGAGGTGACGACCTGCGACCGTCCAGATTTCTTGGAGCTCCTCTGTTTGGCAACCAACTCAGCAATGTGAGCTGTCTCTTTGCACACTGCAGCAAAGCATTTCAACTATGGAAGAGATTCATTTCTTTTATAAACACATGAATGTAATGTAAATGGCACAACACTCCCAAGGATTTAGCAAGATCTCCAAAACCACAAGCTCTGAGTAACATTTTCATGTTTATAGTCCAACTGAGGCATCGGAGTCAAAAACAGCTTTAAAACCAAGGCTACAGTGACACAAGCACTCACCTCTCCCATGTGGTATTGCAACCGCACCACAGAGGGAATACTTCTCAGATAGTCCTCCAGTTTTGAGAAGCCCAGCTTCTTTAGGGGTATGTTCTCTCCACAAAGTGAGCGGTACTCTGACTGGAGGGTGTTTATAGACACACCATTCTTGCTCGACTGCAGAACGGCCCTTAACATTTTCTTTATGGACTCGCAATCCGACATCTTTGTATGCAAAGACTGATAGAGAAACAACAGTTGAACACAATAAAATCTCTGTGGATGTTACTGCTTCTACTAGATGTGTAGAAAGTTCAAATTGCTAATAAAATCTATCATAATGATGGAATATTCTGCAGTAATGCAAGTCTCTTGCACTGACTTTGACATGAAACTATGGAAACATTGCCGTGATATATAGGGCAATGTAAATAACAAAAGCACTGGTCAGCAGTGTTTTGAGAATGAACATCAAGTTTTTAATACATACTGGAAAAAGACCAACATCAAAGATTGGTGGTCTTATTTAGTCATAGAGAACAATTAGATTTACCAGCTGTTGATGGACTTGGAAACCTCGATTTCTATAAACAACTGAACCTGTACTCAACCAAACTAAACCCAGGTAAATGATTGAGTAGTGTTAACTTATTGACTCCTGTGCTCAGCATGCGTTGCATACATCCATTACATACATGCAGGCAGAAAGTGCGGTGGGCCCCTATACAAATCCTGAAAGAAACAGCTTGTTATATTAAATATAGCTGTCTGAGCACAAAATTTAAAAAAAGGGGGGACGGGGGTGGGCGCGCTTCATGCTGATCTGACCGTTAGTATAATTGTAACTCGAAGAGTATGTTTGTGGTTATATAGTACTTTGTAGTTGCAATAAATTATGGACATACAATTGCTATGACATGGCGAATTCAAGAGCAGAAAATCCCGCAAATCCTTGCAACCTTCTACACACAAACTACAAAGGATAGCCAAACCATGTAATAAAAATGTGCTCGGTTGTTCACGTTTTTGCACACCAACAGTGTTTATGCAGAGGTGTGTCTGCATGTGTCAAGCCGAAGTGCACGTTTTCGGTAAAAGCTGCGCAGTCCGAGGGAAAAACAAAACAAAAACAGGATAGTTGAGTACTTCTAAAGATACAATCACCAAATCTCCAAAATTCACTACGTACATAGCGTATTTTATTTAAATTTAAAGTTAATCTCCAATTATGCAAATGAGACGACACAATAATAATTCATTCTAATATATGACAACACAATAGCGCAAGATACTAAACACCCTTGGAAAAGCACTATCTATTTAAAATTATCAAAGAAAACAGCATGCTGACACATTGGTTATTCACTGGTTGAGAAAATAAAAAGTGAACGCTAGCCAACGGCTAACTGTTAGCTCGAGAACTTTCGTTTGAAGCTAAGGATGAGACAAGTTGCAACATTTCGGATAGCATTAAATATTTTAAAAACAATGAAACTGCTGGCACAATATAACAAAATATACTTAAATTAAACTACAGATTACAAGATTTAAATATTACCATACCTGTTTAGTTTTGGTAACTAGCCAAATATTCCAACCTTGTTCGCTATCAACAAGTTCAAAATGGCTACCCACAGCTCACTTCCGTAACGGTAGCATTGTGCAGTTGTACTGAGTTTCATCTTTTTATTTTTTTCATCCATCTTATAAAACTATAACAAGTTAATGCAAATACTTCTTGCAGGAGTTTGTAATCCTCGCATAGTAGCAAAACGTAGGCTGTATAACTTAAGCTAAATGTCTAAAACTGCTTTAATTTTTTTTTTAACTTTTACTATGTGAAATATATAATTTTAGCTTTAAACACTTACATAGGCACAGACGTTGGCTGTGTAGACTAATGATCTTCAAACTGCAATCAAATGTTTTTTAAGAATAGATAAACCAAAATATTACCAGATAGACGGAATCAAACAAACTCAGAAAAAACATTAGAATTATAGTACAGTTAACATTTCAACGGACAACGCCATGCTGCCACCAAGAGTGAATATAAGAACCATAGAGTTTATTTTTAACAGTCTTCCTCTGGTGTAGTAACGATTTTTGGTGATGCTTCAGCCACTGACTGGCACCTCTGTGTTTGAGATGCCATGACCCAAGCCCTCACTTCTGTGTCTGTTGGGTGAGATGACACTATTGATGATGAAGAGAGGTGGTGTTTCCTGAGCAGGATCAGTTGAGGGTTCTTCAGTAAGGTGTAAAACAATGCCCAGCGCCTCCTGGCCTGGCTATTCACAGGGGATGCTGTAAAAATTTAGGCAAGTGTGAAGCAAAATTAGTTAACAGACAGGTGGAAACATACGGGTAACTGTATGCGGATACACACTCTTCTGACCTGATAGAATAGTATCAAATGAGGCATACGTCAATGAACGGTGCCTCTCTAGAGTTGTGGAGATCAAAACCTGGCAGAAACACACCATGACTGGGTTGTTATGATAATGGTCAGCAAAAATCATCCCAATCCATGTATTGTAGCCTGGAACATACAGGAAATAGAGTTAGACTCATACACAATGTATGAAAAGAGAGCACTTCATTACAATGTTGAAATACATGCTTTTTAGAAAGATGAAAAACTAAGAAAGAAATGCCCAACGAGTTAATAATTTACACTCTACAATCTCTATATTTCACATTCTTATCATGACAAATGTAATATAACAGAACAGTTGAAGATTCTTGTTGGCTTACATAAGATATGTTTTGCAAGTCTGTGACAAATAATGTCACAGACCATTTATTTTCTGTTTAATGCTGCCATCTCCTGGAAGACTGGGATGCAAGCAGATCCTGTCAGAACAGTAAAAGACAGTTGAAACCTACCAGCATCCATTTTTTCATATCCCCTCTGCATTATAGTCCGATCTATACGAGATACCAGCCATGTTCCAACCACAATGCTAAGCAACAGCCTTATTATGCAGGTGCTGATTCCCATCACCACGTTGTAGTAAAAGAAGAAGTAGTTGAAGCAGTGGAATGCTTTTCTGGGAAGCAAACAGATTGAAGGTTATTGTAATGTACTAAGAGTGGAGTTCTGTTGTATGAAACATACATTTGTATTAATTAGACTTTAAAGGGTTTTAAAGGGTGTACTTCATATATTCTGTATCTGCTGGCTCAAGGTCACTGAAGCCACTGTACAGTACTAAGCAGGTGAGGAAGTCTATGTTTTATTGCTTCAGACATGATGATAATACTGTAGTTTGTAAATTATTACTATCTGTGTTCCCATTGAAAGAGAGCATTTTAGTTGACCAATAAATTACTGTTCTAACCTGTTGTTGAGAGCCAGAGGTTTCTCTTTATCTGTGGGAGACATTTTGTCCTGAAGGAAGAACACCTGAACTAGTACTATCTGAAGAATTACCAAGCAGATAACCATCCCAATGGTTAAACTGAAAGATACAAGAGAAAAGTAAAACACAGTAAGTGCACCCATTCATTGAAATGCCCTTGTACAGTCACAGAGAAAGCTGTCTTACATTATGAGTCCAAGGTTTGAGAACATGCTCAGTGCAGTTCCATGCATTATTGGTAGAACCACCACGTATGCAAACAGCAGAGCAAACAAGAAGTGTACAAAGTGGACAATCAGGTAGCCTAAATTTAATGACAGAGAAAATACATTTGACAGATTAATTTAACATATTCAACAAAAATAAAAAAAAAAATAAAAAAATCAAATATATTAGAAGCTTGTGTGTTTGTCCTATTAATTCTTTTTAGATCAACACTACTCTCATCTTTTGTAAAGGGTTGTTAAGAGAGCACTGTTAAAGAATTATCTTTTTGTCATCTGAATTTATTTAATTTCTGTATTTCAGGTTTAGCCCCATAATAGTATAAGATAAGAGTATAAGATAATTACAACACAATGCCCAGGATACATGTAGATCATGATAACCTTTGGAGTTTTATATTTTAGATAATGAAAACTTACCCCACAGTGTAAAAGCTATTTGCCATCCAGAATATCTTGCAATGGAAGCCTGTGAAGTTCAACAAGAAAACTTGTTTATACATTTTTATATAGGTGATAATAACTAAAGATATTTGTAACATAGGCACACAGATGTGTTTGTATAGGCAAATTCATATGCTCTGAATTATATAATAAATTGCAAATTCAAGCTCAAACAGCCTTTTGGTGTTGCTGCACATGACTGTTTTTACTTGTTTGTTTGTTTTGTTTTGTTTTTTGTACCAAAATGGTCTTAAACTGCGTGACATTTTCTTGAATGAATGACAGAGCACTGGGAAGCACTGGCCCCTGAAATACCAGTGATCTAAAATGCCTAAAAACTATGTCATCCTTTCCATCCAAAACAGCTGTTAAATTCTAAATATTTCCAAGTTTCTGTATAGTACCACTTTGTCCTGTGCATTATAACCTGAGATGCTCACAGGCTGTCACAATGCTGTCACAGACAACTCTGGGAAGTTGCAACTGGAAACTGAAAGATGTGTTCACAAGCAAACTTCAACTACTTAGGCCAGTGAATCACTACCAACAGACCCAGCTGCCAATGGTTCTGCTTATTTGTTAAAATAAACTGGGAGGATATTTTAAGAATATCCCAAAACTACCCAACACCTGCTGTCTGTCTGTGTGTTTTACTTACAACACTAACTGCGGAACGAGGGTTGTGAAACCTCTCAGGAAGAAAACCCTTCTGTCCCTTCCACAGTCTTCTCAAATGTTTCCTAGGGCAACAGTACACGATGCAAATCACCATGATGTAGGTAAATAAAGAAATGACTATTTCTGTCAAATTTTTTATCTCATGAACTACAACAGGTTACCTGTAACATGCCAAAATATGAAAGGTATAAGCTACAGAGTTGAGACTGGCAAGGATGGTGGTGGCAAGCCAAGATTCTTAAATGAAAAAAGATATAAAATTGTTGAGAATCCAGAAGGCAAAGTTTGTAGATAGCATTTCCTAAATTTGTCTGAGTTCCATTTTAAACATATATGTTAATCCCACTTATCATAAATACCCCCTCCCACCAGCATAGTGGGATAACTCACTCCTGGCCACGCTGATGAATTCTTCTAGCTGTGGGATCATGTATCCCAGAGCTTCAGTCTGGTTACATGAGATAACCAGGGGTTTTAATGTATTCTTCCAATTTTCTAGTTGGTCAAAGGCAACATCACTGAGACTGTAGTCTGCCAGTGTCATCTAGAGAAATGGCAGGAACACAAATGTCAGTTCATGAGTTATCTGAACAACACAAAACAAATTGATTGATTGAACTTGTCATTTTGCTCAGTAAAAATTAGATTTTCCTCACCGTATACAGGCCTATAAGAGATATAATGACAGTGCCAATAATCCTGCTGGGAAACTTGAAGTAGGGGTCCCACTCATACACTCTTCTCTGGAACCAACTAAGTGGTTTGCTGCATCATTAAAAAAAAAAGTTCAAACACACCCTGTATGTTTATGTATTCAGGACAGCCTCAACAGCAGCACTTTAAGGCAACAGGATGTTCTTCAAGTTTTTCTGACCTGAAATTTCCCAGATAGCAAAAAAAAAAAAAAAAAAAAATGTTTGGCCCCCAATATGGCACACATTTGCAGTTTAGTTTTGCCCATATTTAGCCCTGACTTACAGGTTGATTCCAGTTGAGTTTGTCAGCCACAACTGAGCCACATGACCACAACATGCTGCATGGCTGTAATATGTCCAGGCTGGCAACTGACATTTGAACCACACATGACTTGCCAGTGCCACAACTGAGCCATATGTGCTAAAAGTAGCTTGGATTAGGCCCAAACGTGTCTGTTATCTGGGTTATTACTACACAACACCAATGTCAAGTAGAGGTGTTCTGACAAACATAAATGTCACTTTTATTAACTTTGATGGATGAACTCAAAATTATTTTTCACTGATAAAAATGAATAACAAGTGACCATAATTCATTATTACATACAGTCATTTAGTACTGTAAACTTCAACAGCATTGGTACATGTGTGGATGAGTGTGTTTATTAACCTGTCCTCAGGGGTTTTTCTCAGCAAACGTTTCACATGCTGTGCCTGGTGTTGCCCAACCAGATCTTCAGGGTCCTGACAGGAGATTTAATATAATTCATTGTGGAGGTGTTTACAACAAAAGAAGAATTTCACAAGCCAAAATAAAGCGTAAAATTAATAGAAATGATAAAAAATAAAATTTTTCCCATTAGTTGTGATGTAAAATCTTATGCATAGCTCATTCAGTTCACCACAGTGAGAGACATGTGGTAAGAATCATCTAATGTTTGCAGTTGTCACACTAACCTCTGATTCCATTTGCAGACGTATGCGAATATCTTTAACCAACATGTAAATATATCGTCCCAAGAGGAATATGAGTGAGAGGATGCAAGGCCACTGGGAAATTATCTTCTGGTATTTACCCAGAATCTTCAAAAGCATAAACACCATAATTAATATAAAATTATGTTAACAACAGGGTGTAATGTATTCTGTTTTGGGCTGGAACCCACTGGATCCTTACCCACTGTAGCTAACACATGACACTGGGTTTAGTATCTGCCTACCTTACCTTACCACTGGGACAGGTGAATGTATCCCAGACTGTGATGATGATCCTAAAAACAACAGTCACATAAAATGCTACACATAAATTGCCATATTGCTTGTTTTTCTTATGTTGTGAAAGCTACGTGGTGGTGAATACATGAAATGAGTGAAAATTTACCAGGATGCAGAGTAGAGTATTCCTAATACAGCTCCAGCCATTCTGAATGGTGTGGACAGACAGGCAAAGAAAGGAAAATACACCAGGCCCACTTCTAAAGCTCCAATCAGGTACACTATAGCTGAGATTAACAATTAGAGAACATCGGGTCAGGCAATATAGCTATTTATGTATGATGATGTCAAAGAATAAACTAGCACCTTTGGCCCAGGATGGGACAGTGAAGGGGACATAATTTTCCGAGAAGAGCAGCAAAACGCTGCTTGACACGGCACCAAATGCAAAGCCATAGGACCAGCGGTTACTGAGACTTCCTACAGTATCCAAAGGCCTAGGGAACAAAGATGGCAAAATGAAAATGATACAAACAATCTCATACTGCATGTGCAATATCTTGATCTAGATGCTTATTTGATCACAAGCTGCAGGACTGATTTTTTTTTTTTTTTTTACAGATATCATTGTTGTTGACTTACACCACAATGGCAAATCGCCCTTCTAAGAAGGGCAATCTCTGGTCAATAGCCAATCTCTGGGCTCGTCTCTGGAGGAATGACAGCACCCCTGCAATCAGCACCTGGTAGACAAGATATCTGTACATAATACTCTAGGAAACTCACTTAGTAATGATTAAAGGTCATCATGTCCTCTGAGTAAAAGTGAGTGGTGACAGGACATTTCTACAACTTCAAGAATCCTTTGTTAAAGTAATGTGTCATATTTGATTCACTCGTGCCATGACATAATGCCATGACATTATCTTTATTATTCTTCAGTTTTAATGTTTCATTGCTGTTATTGTGTATTCCCTATTCTCTGTAATTCATTATAGTAATGATGAATTACAACATATTGTCATTCTGTTAGCCATCCTGCTTCTACTACCACCACATCTGTTTCCCTTATGTTGCAACTAATACACATTTATCTGGCCCAGAAGAAAGAGGACTCCTTCTTTCACATACTGTATGTTTAGTGAAAAAAAGAAACAAAGCAGCAAAGGAGGAAGAACTGGTCATCAGTGACATCACTATTTATGTGTATCTATGATATGTAATGGAATTGATTAATCAGTTATTAAGAAAATCATTAATCAAATTGCTTGTGATTTCAGCAACATCACACTTAGTATTTTCTTTGTTTTTCTGCATCGTCTGGAATATTTTATGATAATATAATCCAGCAAAGCCTACACGACACGTTTAAGTGCATCAAAAAAGCTGGTCTGTATTTATTGTAATTGATCTGGCAATGTGCACTTAAATTTAAAGAGTTATTCTCAATTTATTCAATGCACACTAAAATACATAAATAAATAAAACAAATCAGTGCATGTTGTTTGATAAAATTATTTCAATTATAAGCAACTTGATTCTGTTATGCCTAAAAACCTTGCGAGTAACCTCTGCCCATTCCAGCTGAGAGATTTACTTTTATGTTTTTAAGTCTTTAATCTAATTTAAAAACATTTCTTAGCAATGCATTTAAAGAATGAGCAGCTATAATAAACTGCATTATAGAAACATTTAAAGAACATGCATATACTTAAATGGGTTAACCTATATTTAATTTCATATATTAACTCTACAACACTTCTTATTTCCTGGCCAGTGGTTTGAAACTGTAGCAGGGGTGCACATCAAGTCTGGAAGAGGTGGGCGCCGAGCCTACGGCGGAGACCCAGACGCAGCGGGAGACAAGCATAAATCTGCCTTTAGTCCCCTAAGGATGTGGAACGAAACCTGTGTAATTACAGTAATTTCTTATGTCTGAAACAAACGGGATTTTGTGTGATATGATTGACAAAGACATGTTATCACCATGTATCAGAAGGTTTTAACTTAAAAAAATGTGTGGAAATACAGATTTTCTAAGTCCACTTCTGTTGTGTTATATATACATACTGCAGACAACTTACCGCCGGTACGAGTGAGAGATGCAGGAAAAGGTCCACTGAGATGTTATTTTGACAGTCTTCAACTGTAGAGATTGTTGATTGTCTGCAACATGAAGTAACATGATGTACTTTCACTGATACAAAGTAAAATGACAAGTGGCCGAACAGTTGTGGACAAAATTAGCACAACTGAATGTGATGGACCTAAACAGGACAGATAACAGGCTAAAACAGATAATGACTAATGAGGAACCAAACTAAAGCAAACTAAACGTAACCAGGTGAAAATAACAGATAAAAGGCTAAAAGAAATCAGAACAAATAGTTAAATTTCTAAAATGCGTGCCTCTAGAAATTATTTGTCAATCTTAACTTAAAGTTTACATTTGCAACTTAACCAAAAAACAACAGAACCTACTTCAATGACGAGTGCTTTCATAATTCTTTTTTACTATCGCTGAACTTAAAGTATTTGAAGTGTGTACTTACACATGTTCATCTGAGTTTCTTATCATCATTGACAAGCCGTCTAATGGAAGTCACAAAATCTTTATTTCTGCTCTACCGCAAGAAGAAAGGAAGTGAGTGTGGATTGAAATCACTTCCCTGTTTTCCTGGTTTCAAGCACATGACACATTTGACCTTTGACCTCTGGATTAAACAGTTTACATATTTGTTTTTTCATCCTGTGTTTGTTTTTCTTTTGTCAGTCTTTTATGCCGATAATTTCAGTCTGTCCGCATATCTCATCACACACAAATGAAACTGACCGCTGTGTTACTCAGCACAGGGAGTTTAGAAGAGTGAACTCACACACTGATATCACCAGCTAATCATTCACCTGCTGCTTTCACTTCTCGGAGAAATGCCACAAAGACTGCATTGTCTGAAACATAAAATCAACTCTCATTTATTTTCCATTACCCTCTGATATCACAACAGTGAGAATTTAAACTTGTTTCTCTAAATTTTTGTAGCTCTTCTGATACACATAACCAAAATTACTTTATATGCATATTTTACTTTACAAGAGAAAAGAACACTGAGCAAAGTCACGACTAGTAATATAGAACAACTTGCATATTACCAGAGAAAAGTTTCATGTGAAGGGTGACAATACCAACTCATCCATCCCTGAGAAGACAGGGAAACCCTTCATACTAAGAACAGGCCTCATTCAGTGTTAGGTCTGAATCATGAAGAGTTCATGTTAACTTCATTCTTATGAACCCTCGTCAAATTCATTCTTGCATTGGGAATATCTGTAGAAATCTTGTTGGTCTAAACTTTGACTGCCAGTAAGATTTTGAAAATTTGTAAACCTGAATTAGCAATAACTTCATAGAAAGAAATAATGTATTTAATGAGGAATTACCTAAACCTTAAGTCCCACAGTGCAAGTTACTTTATCATGTGCTCCTCACCAAGGTACCATCTAGATGTCTTATTTGCACGTGTGATCTTGATGCTTTTATTTACAGGAAAGGGATATTATGATTAAATTAACAACAATTCAGACCACAAATTAATCTATAATAAAAGAGAAAAAAAAAAACACCACAAGCACACTGATCATTGAAGTTTATTATTCATGGTAATGAGACAAATTTAGAGGGAGTTAATGTCATTCTGAGACAATATTTTTGGCTTGCTCCTGAATCATTTTCAGATGTGCAGGTCAGCAGCTTTCTTCTTTGGCAATCAAAATGTCCACTTTGGTTGATCTGAGGAGAGAATGATGACATGACATGGCTGTGATTCACTGTCAGCTGAGTTTTAGTTCATGTCTCACAAAGAGGAAAAACATTTTTCTGAGAAATCAGGTGTCCTATTTGCTCACTTTCCCAGAATCTGTAAGGTGTGTAAAGGGAGTTGGAGATAACAGATGTCATTTGTATTAAAAGTAGAAGAGAGCAGTGACAAAGCTGTTATTTTTACCTAATCTTTCAGAGATATTAAATTTCTAAGCATGTGGTTTTACAGAAAAAAAAATGATTTGAATCAAGTTTTAGGCTTGAAATGATTGCACCACCAGGGGGCGATTTAAGCCCTTTATTCTTTACAAAAGGTTTATAGGCTGTTCAACTAAAGTGTGAATGCCACCAGTGTTGAGCAGCTGTGTGTACTCACTGTCTCTCAAAACAAAGGGTACACTCGTTGGCATAAGTGTTTCCATCGCTGCCACACACGGGAGCGAGATTCAGAGGGCATGCAACAATTTCCTCCATGTCAGGACAAGAGGGCTGCAAGAAATGTGAATGTTATAATAAGCCAAAATGTTATTCTTCTATATTGTGACGCCACAGTGATGTTCAACAAGAGAAACTGTCTTTCTTACTCTTCTCAAGCACAAACTGTAACACACACACGCATAATAGTCAAATATTTCCAATTATAAAAACGTCACCTTTCTCATGGATCCCGACATCTCCGCTGCATCTTCAAAACAAGCAGATACCTTTTAAGATTTAGGAAATATAAAGTCCTGCTTACATGCAAGCATATTAGGAACAACATTCATACTCACTAAATATTGCAATGTTTAAAACTACACTCACTAAATTACAAGAAAGCAGGTTGAGATAAGAATACCAACATAACCGATTTAAGCCCTGTGTATAAATATGAGATAAGCTGAAGAGCATCCACAAAAACTCCATATCTAGACATTTATCTATTTTCTATTTAATGCAAAAACATAATAAAAATAAGACCTGACACATAAAACACCAAATGGACAAATAAGGTCAAATGAACATGAATAACAGCAGAGTGATAGGTCATGTGTGGATGTAGATATGTTGTAATATTGTGAGTATAACTCTTTTCAGAACTTGTACATAAAGGCATAAAATGCAAAAGGATATAAGCAAATACAATAAAAATGTACCAGAAAAGCAAAGAACCTTAATCATAACATTGTATTCATGATATTGGCGAGAAAAGTTACATTGACATCTATAATATTTAGAAAATGATTATCATAATCTTAACTGGCATAATAATAAGATTAAAAAATTGTGAGTCACTCAAATTTTTCTGGTAATCAGTGTTAAAGAATCAAGATAAAAGTATGTTTTATTCTAAAAAGAAATAGTTAAACTGACTCATATTTTTATCCTTAGCAAAACTCACATCAGTACACTGTCTCCTTTAAAAATTATATTACTTTTACCTGTAATGACACAGATGAGCAGGAGTCCAAGAAAAACAACTTTCCCAGTCATGATGTTGGTGAATGTGTAACTCTGAATGACAGATATTTATGAGCACGCCTGTCTTTACTGGTAATTTAATTGTTTGCAAGTGGGTGTGGGAGTTTACGTGTGAGTGTGTGTGTGTGAACACAGCAGATGGAAACTGACAACCCTTCTAGAAACTCGGTCATCAGCACACACTATGCACACATAAGCGAACACTGTTGTTTTATTGGTTACTGATAACTTCCACTGACAAGCTATCACACAACTTCAGAGAAAAAAAAAAGTAAAAAAATAATTAAACAAAGAGCCTATTTATTTCAAAATGTATGAATTTTATTAATGTAAAGAGTAACTATGCACAATAGGTAACAGACACAAACAACTATAATACTTAAAAGTATAAACAAATAATAATATTGAGCACGAGGAGAGAAAAATGACCACCTCAGAACTGTCTTGCATTTCTACTGTGTCGGCTTTTCACCACTCCATTTCAAGTTTCAAACAAATGGTATACTGCTTTGTTTATCTCAATCGTGTCTCTGTTCCAGTGCAGAGATTTGTTTTCACACGTTTCATTTGCACATCTTTACTTTTACATATTGGAAACAAAAAGGCCGCTAAGCCCATAAAGTGCTCAAAAGTTTTTTTTTTTCTTTACAAAAGAAGGGTTTTCAGGGATAATGATCAGATCCTCAGTTGGTAGAAGTTAGTAGATCTCAGAGTAAAAGAAACCCCTTCCAAGATTTGATAAGACAGAACACTTGTAATGATGATCTGTCTTCAACTGAAACCCTAGATGTGATTTTCTTTGTAGGACTATAAAGCATTACAAGCACTATTCTAATCAAAGTGGTTCTCATGTTCAGTCTGGCTGATTGAGTAGCTGTTAAAAAAATTGAAATAGCTCAGTCTCAACAGTTGTCCTCAGTCCGGCAGTTCGCTGATGTAGACAGAAGAGATCAGGATTTGGCAACATCTCAAGAAGACTATTTAGGACTAAACGAGACCGTACACCTGTTAAAATTTGTGGTTTTGCCATGAGCAGCTGACAATGACAAGAGCTTTTGTAACTCAGCTGATGGATGATTCAAAGAACAAGTTTAACATGAAAAATCTGCCTCAACATTGTGCTGGTTGATGTAAGATTTATGTTTTAGCTCCATTTGGCACAGATACTGTTAGTTCACTTCAATGTTGACATCACAAAGTTGTTACTGTACATAATATCCACACTGGTACTGGTTCAGATCCTAAGTGCTCCAATCGTGCACTCAGACTGGCATTTTACAAAGCTGTTTGAATCATCTTATAGACAAAACAATGTTGGGATTCTCTCTTTTTGTTAACAACTCCAAAAACAGACATGTCCCAGTAATCCAAGAGCAATGAAGCAGTACGCTGTTCTCTGAACACCTTCAATTGTATCTAGTTGCATGCTATGGGTCGCACACACAGATACACAAGTGCTGATAGTCCAGAGTGTGTGGCCCAATAGAAAGCATGCTGTATACAGTATATTTCCACGTTACTTTCAAAAACAAGCCCAAATTCTTGAGGAATCTAAAATCCTCCTCCATTAAAAAAGGGCAGAATGAGTCAAAACAAGCCAATACAGCAGACTGTACATCTCTAACAGACATCAAAGAAACACTTGTTTTTTTTTTGTTTTTTTTTAACTTTGACAGTGAAGTATACCTTATAAAAAAAAGAAAAAACTCTTTTCTGTGTGCTTTGATGCATGTTGGTATCTGTCAAATACATTCCTTGGCAGCCTATATACATTGTTGTTTTAAATGGAGTGCTCAAATTTGTCTCTCCACCAGTATAGGCACTGTGCTGGTCAATATTAAGGACACCAAGTACAACAAATAAAAAAAAAGAATTTAGTTAGCAGTCTGAACTTTTACACAAAACACAAGGAAATAGCAGTATACATGTTACATTTATCTAGCATAAAATTAGTAAAAATGAAGAAGTTGTAGATTGCACATTGTAACTGGATTGCAAATGTTTTTTTTTTTGTCTTTTTTAACCACAATTTCATTATAAAAAAAAAACTTAAATTGGTAACGAAGAGATATTGAGAAATGTTTAACCCTGAATTAAAAAAAAAAGAAAAACAGTCTGTCCATCTTTCAACAGCTGGCAGTGAATGATCCTCCATATAACTGTTTTTTTTATTTTTTTTTTTACTTTTCACATGTCCGGAACTCTGCAGAGTAGTATATACACAGTCCTACGGACTACTGCTTACTACTTTGAGGAATTAGGGTTGATTAGCTCAAGATACCTCCTTCGATCATCCCCTCACGTGTCTTGTACATTAAGTGAGTAGTCAGACTTTCCAATCAAACACAGAATTAAAATCCTGTCCTCACTTCAAGTGTCATCCTTCTTCCAGTCCTCCTAGTGAAGGAGAAGCACCAGTCTCCAACCCTCACAGGAATATTGTCTCATCATAAATATATTTATATATATGTTTCTTGCATTGATTTGCATTGAGTTTTTCTTGTTTCAGTGTCTGTTATAATACCTGCAGTCTTTGCCTTTGGAAGAGGCTGTGCGCTGAGGTGCAGGACCACTGAGAAATGATCACAATTAAAAAAAAGACTAAAAATTGGAAATAAAAAAATGTACTAAGTTCATCTCTTCCAACAGGTTTGTGGTCCATATTTTTAAGTTGCGGGAAGGAAGTTTGGAAGAAGCAGAGCAACTCCCACTGATGAATGTTATAGAATTAGACACAGCTCTCCCTAGATTTGTTGTCCATGAGGAAAGTGTTTAGTTGGGAAAGGTCCACTACAACAGCGTCCCGCTTGCTCAAATGGACGTCTTTCAAATGGTCCTCATCACTTTGGTCTTTGGCGAAATTTACAAATACCTGTGGGAAAGGAAAAGAATAGGAAAAACAAATTAGGCTTTGCTTGAATAAATGTCCCAGTCTGGTTGTGCGCAGAACATTAGGTGTGCTTGCTTACTTGGTCTAAAGTGGTCTGAGACACAGAGTAGTCTTCTATGCTGAGTGCCTCCTTGTTCTTAGAGAGTAGAGAGAAGATGCGGGCAAGGGAGGTGAGGGATGAGGGAAGCTGATACTGCAGCATATTGCGATGCTTCTCCTTCAGAGTGCTGCCCGGCAGCTCACGTTCAATGAACTCCATTACCGGCCGAAGGTCGGGATCTGGCCCCGCCACTCGCAGGATAATGGTGTAGCCATCACCAAACCTGATAAGGAAAAGGAAACAAAAAATAAATAAAATAAAATAACTATTTGCTGTTTCTATGCTATATATCAACTAAATACTATATATATAAAATCTCAATTACAATTAAGACTGTTTAATACTGTAAACTTACAGTATTTATTTTACTATAAATATGAACACTGCAGATTACTTAGACCATCATAGATTAATGCAACACTTTATTAAATTTACCACATAAAATTTAACAAGACGAAAGAGGTCCAAGTTTGTGAGTTGTGACATGTTTGTGTTGCGTGTTCCCACCTGTTTTTGAGGTGTTGCACACTGCCCAGACAGCGGAACCTGCCGTTGACCATGATGGCCATCCTGGTGCACAGTGCTTCACACTCCTCCATGCTGCAAAAGCACATGAGGAAAAGGTTATTCATAATGGGGTAGATAGAGAAATTAGAAACAGTGAGATGAGGTGTTTAAGTTTATTGTTAGAAAAGCAAATCATATGTTTCTACAGAGATATAGTAATATTATTATATGATGCTCTGTCTAACCTGTGGGAGGTCAGGACTACAGATCTTCCCTCCTTGATGATGCTCAGTATGGCGTTCCAGAGGGCACGACGTGCCTTGGGATCCATGCCTGTTGTTGGTTCATCCTGTTAACATTAACAATAGACACTCAGCAGCTGCTAGAACACCCTGTTAAACAGACCACTCATGGTCCTACTGACATTTCCTCTCCTGTCATGCTTAATGAAACTGTGTGATATTTCTTTTCAGACTGACCAGAAACACAACAGGTGGTCCGCCGATGAGAGCGATGGCAGTTGACAATTTCCTCATGTTTCCACCGCTGTAACTTCCTGCAGCTTTGTCCACGTATTTGACCAAACCCAGTTTACGGATACCCCATTCTGCCACCTAGTGGAGGAAGAGTTTTCACAAGTTTTAGACTTTTTCCTTTGGAGACTTGATGAATGAAGATGTATTTATTTGGCAGATAATGGGATTTTCTTCTTCTTCAATTTTTAATGGATTCCTGTTTGTCTGTTTTGTGTTTCTGTTGGATATCAAGAAACCAATTTAAATGTAAAAGATGTGGGTTTGTGCCTGCTTACCTCACAGACTTCCTTCTCAGGTACTCCTCTCAGGATAGCGTAGAACTCGAGATGTTCTCTGCCTGTCAGCAGATCATTGATGGCATCAAACTGAGGACAGTAGCCCATGTTCTGATGCACCTCATCTATCTCTGTATTCACACTAGAATAGAAAAAAGCACATAAACAAGAGTTTAAGCATTTTACAGAATTTATGGTTAACATAAGGTTAACACAGGTGTCTTGTGCTTAATGTGCTCTCACAGGTTAAACAATCACTTCCACTGTAAAGGAGCTAAGTTTGAATCTTCAGTTAGTGATAGATTCTTTTGTTTCTCACCTCTTGCCAGCCAAGTAGGCCTCACCGCTGGTGACTACAGAGTCTCCTGTTAGCATTTTGAAAGTGCTGGTCTTCCCTGCGCCATTCACCCCCAGTAAACCGAAGCACTACAGGAAAACAAGGAAATGCATGTCACTGAATCTTGCTCAACCTGTACTAAAAGAAAAAACTAAAGTATTGCTCATATTCCCATGTTTAAATTATTATGTTTAGTGAAGTGTGGCAGGTGTGATAGCTAGAAGAGGTGTGTACCTCTCCAGGAGGGATGCCAACACAGAGTCGGTCCACTGCCGGTTTTTGTTTCCGCTTGTAAATCTTTGTGAGCTGTCGGAGCTCCAGGATGTCTGTTTGCCCCCCACCGCTCATGATCCTCTGTCGCTCCCTGGCCACATCCTCATCTTCCTCTCCAATAGGTTTCAGATGGCTGATGGATGACCTGGAAGGTGACAGACCGAAGTCACATTTCAGACAGGGTTCAAAAATGAAAAGTGAAATATGATGTCTTAGAAGAGCTGTTACTTGATTAAAAAAATTTATTTATTGCTCAAAAAATCTTGTTTCACCAACCTGGCCTTGAAGCAGAAGTGATACTGGATCAGGACGGTGATACAGAAGAAGACAACACCCTCTATGGCCATTGCAAAAAGATTCTTTCCCACCATGTCCCAAGCCAGGGGAGAGCGGAACCGGTTTTCACCTAAATCAGAACAAATATTTCAGCCATTTAAGGTTCTTTAAAAAAAAAAAAAAAAATTAGCCCAAGTCCACAGCAGGTGATAATTTTTCCCATACTTACCAAATCTTTCCAAAGCATCAGCCATGGCCTGATTCTTCACCATGTCAATTAGTCCTCTACCCAAGCAGAAGTGAGGAAAGATGAGGAACACGTTCTTCAGGATGTCATTTATACCACCAATCTCCTGAAACATAGCATAACATAACATCTTATATCAATCATTTCCTCATTTGCCAATTAAAGTCTGCCCAAAGCACAATCTGCTGCTTCAAATAATTCCTTACATTGCTTCCAAACAGCTCCAGAACAAATGTGGACACGCTGCCATTTATTCCAATCAGTATGTTGACACTGGTTAGAACCACATAGGCAGTGCTGGGGATCTTGAAGAAGAAGGAAGCTGGATACATCAGAGGTGTGATTGACCATCTGGAAAAGACCCAAATATAATTTCAGATTCAAATATTCTTGATAAAGATTGAAAATAAACACAGGAAGAAAGGAAGAAATGAAATGTTTGTCCAAATTACCCATAGAGCAGCAACAGCAGGGCCAGCACGGGCAGATTGGTGGAGGAGACGTAGGCGTCTTGTTGGAAACACACAAATATAATGATCACCAACGTTGCTGGAACGATGTAGTTACACTACAAGACAGGGAGGAAGGAGAGAGAATCGTTAGTAAGTTTTATTCATTCACATTTTTCATCAAGATTATGATCAGATTTTTTTTTGTTTTTGTCCTAGAAAAAGGCTGGTCTGAGATATCTTACCATATCCCAGACAAAGTTCGCCAGCCAGTAGAGGAAAGGCTGCACTCCACTGATGAACTGCATGTGCTTGGCCTTGTTTACTCTCTCCTGGATGAGGAAGACCACAAAGCTGGCAGGGACGAAGGACATGGCGAAAATCACGCAAATAGACACCAACACGTCCACAGATGTTGTCATCCTGGGAATAAGTGGGGATTGAAAAGAAAGCAGTGACAGTGAGACAAGATATAAATGATAGATTTAAATTCTGGATTACCTACGCATTCACTGTAATACTTACAAAGCAACCTGCGACAGCTGCTCCTTGGTGAGGTTCAGAGGGTGATTGTAGGCAGTGATGCCGAACTTAGTGGGGTCTTTACCAGCCGGTAGACTCGCACGCAGGATGCCGTTGTTCATCACATTGAGGAAAGAACCAATGCTGTGCCAACCCTTGTTGTTAAACCAGATCTGGAAGTGAGAGAAGAAGATGTGAAGTTTCAGTTAATGTAACGTCAGAGGGCAAGCAGAGCAGCTTGTAGGTAAACCAGTTATCTGTGTTGTCTGTGTGAGTGGATGCTAACCTTGACGTTATTGTTGGTGTCCAACCCTTGGATAAAACTGGAAAGGCTGCGGAAGAAACGATCGGCTGCAGTTCCCTGGAGGAAGGGTGAGAAAGAAAGAGAAAACAAAAGATAGAGAGATGAAGAGTGGAAGGAAGACTTCTTTTGTACATGGGTAAGCTAACACTCTTCAGATATCTAGATTTACTGCAGCTGTAACCACACACCACAGAAATGCAGAGACCATGTGTGTGACTTTCTACCCTGAATAACTGAAACAAAAATTGGCAGTTTCTTTTGCAAATGGCCATTTTTAGAGCGGTAGAAAAACGTGAGAAAATGTCTTACTCTTTCAAGATGGAAGCGTCTCCTCAGCTGAGCGATTGCCTCATCAATTTCATCTTTGTGGGTCAGAACTTGAGAACTCCTTGCGCCCAATGAGAAACCACCGTATCTGTTATAGAATAAAGCCAATTTAATATTAGTAAAAACCACAACAGAGAAGTACTCAAATTTATACTATTAAAGAGAGGAAAAGAACATTAAAGATGTATATTATCTGACAATTTACCTGAACTCATTGACCCAAATCTTGTTTTTCAGACTGTAAGAGAGAAAAATATATGAATTAATTTGCCACAAATGAGGAGAATTCACACTAAAAATATGATGTCAGATGTCATACGATTGTTACCTCTTGCCAATGATCTGAGCATAGGTTTTAACCAGATAGTCAGACACATTTCTACCAGTCAAATTCTGCAGAGTGTCCTTGTCACTGATCTTCATCTGGATACAAAAACAGACAGAACAGTTAACGTTTGTCAGCCGAGTGCATGTTTGATAAGCTGATGTACCTGGATTTGGTTGAAATTCAGTTTGGAGTCACAAACCTGTTGTGGTGGAAGTCCACCAGCCCCAGCAGGACACTCTGGCAGCATCCTCTTGCGTCCTTCGCAGCTACACTCACACAGGGGAGAGGGATTCTCCATGGTCCAGTTTCCTTTGTCGAACATGTCCCTCACACTTTCAGAGACTTCGGGGACCGACCATTCGCCCTCAACAGCAGTACAAGGAATGTCCCTGGAGCACAAAAGAGTTTACGTTTCCAAATACAACTATGTTGTTTAGTTTTATTCCATTCTGATCTATCTTCATAAATGTAAACTTTTCCCCTAAAGACTTACGGTATGGGCTCTCCTTTCATGCAGTGTGTGCCAAACCCTGGTTTTTTTAACAAAGCTCCCAGTAGGTTGTTGGTGTGAGGATCTTCAGGTATGTCATTACTACAAAGACACAGAAAGTCCATTGCCTTTAATTTCTTGCACTGTCTGAATGTGAAATTCAATTAAAACAATTAGCTCTTTGAAAATAATTTAGTATTGATATTTCTAAAAGCGTCATCATTCCAGTCTGAGCAGTTTTTAGAACATTATGTTACCTCAGAGCAGGTAAAATAAAAGCTCTGCTCAGTGCACATTTTTACTGCATGGTCAAATTTAAATCACTTAAGTAACATGTAAACGTTGCCACAGTTATGTAATCTTTTACATTTTTAATGTGCCCTGAACTTTAAAGACAAAAAAACTCTGCATTTATTATTAAAATATGCTTGTTCATTTTTTTCCCAGGCAGGTAAAGTGAACAATCTGTCTCAGGTTAACTTGAGGTTAAGAACAGCTTTGACAGTCAGTTACCTAGACTGACAAAAGAAAGCTAGAAAAAGCCACTTTTTGTACAAGAATGAGAGATGAATGGATGATGTAAAAGGAAATGTTCATTTTCTAGGCAAAAGAAAAGACATTTTACCTTATGAAGCTGTATTGTTCTCCGTACATGCTGGGATGCAGAGCCAGACTGGGGTACTTTCCGAATGGAGGAACAATCAGGCTAAACACAAGGGCAATGCACACAAACACAGCCGGAAGAACAATCTGAAAAACACCACCATAGAGATGAATTTAAACCATCATAGAAAAAAAACAAACAAAAACCTGACAAAAATCAGAATTAGGAAATCTTGCATGCTCAGTGTAAGTTAGAAATCCTCCTACAGTGGATACCACTTCATATACAGGTAAGACATGTAGAATAAGCTTCAGCACACCTGAGCAAAGAAGCCTTTTCTGGAGCGGCGAGCATACAGGAACCGTTTCCAGAGCAGTGCAACAAACTGCTGCCTCTTCAGACTCCAGCCTTTGACCTGGTACGAGCCTTTGCCATCCGTTCCACTGAGCCAGTCAGTCTCACGAGATTCTGGACATTACAAAGATGAGCAGATTTGTAACATTATGAATTTGTCGCTTAAAATGTCTCTTAATAGTTTAAAAAAAACATTTTCAATAGTAGTATATACTACTTAATCATTAAGTTTACTAACTTTTAATTTGATATTTATGATTGTTGTATTTTTCTTAATAGGACAGACGTACAGATTGAAAGTTACTAATAATGACAGCAACAGAACTATTGCTATCATTGCACTGCAAGGTGGGTAGTGCAGTTCTACCTGGATCACCTTCAGAGTCATTGAAGTCAAAGTCGTCCTCAGTGAAGGGCTTTAGGCAGCTCTGGTGGTCTCCAAATGCGTGATGTCGTCGAGTTCTGGTTGGTACTACTCCATCTGCAGCCACAAAAGAGTCGACGTGTTAATTTGAAGTAGTTTCATGCCCATTGTTTTGGTTTGGAAATGGCATTCTTCTGTGATATTTGGGGATAACTTATTTAAGGTTTTTCCTTCTTAATGATGACATATAAGCCATCATTTAATATTCTTATGCATACCAACAAATGAAGCAACAGTACTGAAAAGATGTTAATGACCCCCTTGTGAGTCATTACTGCACGCTGTCATAAATCTCACCTGAGAGCTCAACAGAATCCACGCCACTGTCTTCAGCTACTTTCAGGAAAATCTGAAGCACAAGAAATTTAAAATAATGACTTCTCAGAAATATTATTGCTACATACTGTAGATTATTACAATTATTAAAAGACAGTCAATATCCAAGTTTTATACTTCTCGTGATTATTTTCACCTCTTCCAGGGTTGTATCAGATATTCCATAACTTGATATTCCCAAGTCAGTGAGTCGGTCATCAAGCTCATGGAAGAGCTCCACAAAGGCTCCATCTTTAGCTGACTGGTAAGGCAAGACATAAGTCAGTTCATGGCCAAGATCCTCCACAAGGCGAGCTTCTGGGACATGCTTGAAAATCACATTGGAGATGAGCGAGACATCTGTAGGAAAGGATGAGTAGAAAATGGGAAAGGTTGTTGGGTATATTTATCATATTGATGTGGACTTTGTATTGATGACAAGTCTACTGACTGATATGTCAGTTCTTACCAATTGTGGTGGTTTCACTTTCTGGTTCACTGCCCAGACCAGCATCTGAGCTGCTTTCTGATACACTATCCTCCTGAATAAAAGAAAGAGATTCAATAAATCTGTGCCAAGACACAAACATGAGACTATTCTTATTTTATGTTTACTTCTCTTTACATACCTTCTCTGTTTTCTTGCTGTAGGAAACTGTACTGGCAGAATTCCTGCAGGACTGTAATGTCAAGTCGTAATCTCTTTTGACCAGAGTCAGGTAATAGCCTGTGCCCAGGTGGGTCTTCAGGAAGAGCGAGGAGCCCACGCAGCACAGCTTGCCATGGGAAATGATGGCGATTCGATCACCGAGGATGTCAGCTTCATCCATGTGATGAGTAGACAGGATGATGGTGCGGCCTGACAGAGGTGGTAAACAATTACACTTAATTTACAATATCATCTCTTTCTTAATTGGAGAATCATTTGGCCTAATTTCCCATATCAGACTTCAAACAATTAATGTATCAAATAATGAGAAGAATAAATAGCTAAAGTATGCCAGAGGGGCTAATATTAGTTTTATTTACCTTGTCGGTATTTAAGCAACAGGTCCCAGATGCCTCTTCGTGCATAGGGATCAACGCCAGCAGTAGGTTCATCCAGAATCACAACCTTTGATCCTCCAACAAAAGCCAGAGCCACTGACAGCTTCCTCTGCATCCCACCTGAATAAAAACAATAACAAAATAAAAATCTGAATGTAAAATCTATCTGTATTACATGCACAAAACTATTTGTGATATTTTTGAAAGCGAAGATAGAAAACTGACCTGACAGGGTGCTTGTGCGGGACTGCCGTTTGTGTGGCAGCCCGACATCATTCACAATTTGTTCCATTTCTGCTTTCACTTTCTCCTCAGTAAGCCCTTTCAGGCGAGCATAGAACCAGATGTGCTCCTCCACTGTCAACCTGGAATAAGCACAATCGACAAATCACACAAACATGAATCACAACAGTGTGAAAGTATGCAAACTTGGTGTCTATATTTCATACATACATGCTGAAAAGCACGTTGTGTTGGGGGCAGACCCCCAGATTCTGTCGGATGGTGCTGAGTTCGGAGCGGATGTCTTTCCCGAGGATGTAGGCAGTGCCAGAGGTGGGTGGGAACAACCCCGTAAGGATTGACCTGGGCACGACGACACAATGTGGTCATTGTTATAGATCTGTTTGGCTTGTTGACTGCAATAAAACTGAAGATGTGCTGTATGTGCATATTATCTTACATAGTTGTGGTCTTGCCAGCTCCATTATGGCCGAGGAAGGAGGTGATCTGTCCCTCATAAAATCTCAGAGACAGTCCGTCCACCGCCAGCTTGTTTCCATGGCTGTAAACTTTCACCAGATTTTCAATGTAAACACCAGGGTCAATGTGGCTGGGCTCCTCCTCGATGCATACAGCTGTAGACAAGAGACAAGACATTTTAGCAATGGGTAATGACACACATCCTCTGATTTTGTTGCTGGAAAAACAATAAATGTGGTATTAATAATGACTGATTTTTACCATCAGCATTGCCCTTCTTTGAGAGAGGGGTTGAGAGGTTTTTATTTTCTTTCTCTCCACACCAATATGTCTTAGTGAAGGGGAAATACCAAGGCCTGGGGATGCCATATTGACCTGTAATGGAATCAAATGCTTGTAAAATAGCTTCCGATGCTCAAGCACTATTTATCTACACCATAATATGGCAAATGTATGAAAAAATGTTCTAATCATGGACTTTTAGCACAACTTACCAGGAAATACTGCTTCAATATACCAGGTCATTATTCCATACAAGACTGCATCTAACAACATGAGACTGATTGATGTGGTCAGGTTGTAGCTGTCTTCCTCCAGAGGGCTTGCAAGCAAGTTTGACCACTGGATTCCCACACCTTGCTCTTCAAACAGAGCAAAGTACTCGCATCCAAAACCAAAAGCCACAGGAGACAGCAGACTCTGACAGAACAAAAAGAGAGCCATAGGTTAGTACAAAGTACATATGAGCATGCAGTACTGTTGCTTTTTAGTATTTGCTCACTTAGAACCTTTTTGTATTACTACAGATCAAAAAGTATTGATGTATGTAATAATGTGTGTATTATCAAAATTCTTCCACACACCACAACAATTTTTGTTCCAAAGCCTATGTAGTCTTGCCAAGCGACACACAGAACGTAGGGCAGGTAGAGGGTGAAGTATATGATGCCACCGCAGGCTGCTGCCAGGTTGGCACGAGAAAACAGGGTGCTGATGAGAAAACACTGCATGATGGTCACAATGCCAAAGGATCCCAGGAAAAGGAACACAACACCTGGGTCACTATAAGGCAGCAAGTTGCCCATCTGAAAAAAGTCAAGCAAAGAAAAGAAACAGCTTTTAACATAACTAATTTTCCACTATTAAATTCAAATTCTCAACAACAATTTCTGGACAAACAAAGTGACTATTATGTTAAATGACGAATATGGCTATCAGCAATGACTGGGGTCTGTGTGTTTAATTGTTCTCTACAACATGCTGACATTCCTGCATGATGACAGAATGGGTGAATACATGGACATCAACATGTGTCTCTGTTACACCAACCTTCAATAACATCACCAACAAGCCTGCGCTGATCAGCAGTGGGATTAAACTGCTGATAAACCAGCTCAGCCACAGGATGCCATTGTTCAGTCCCATGATTCTCATGGTCTCCTTCAGGCGTGCCTCCTTCTCGTACACCACGCCCTTGATGATGATAGCAACAGAGTACATCCATGCCAACGTCATGAACAGAGGCATTGACCGACTCATCACTCTCAGGAAACTGAAAGAAAGTCATAAAGAGTTTCAGTGAACCCACTACATCACCTGTACATGAAGAAAGTTTGATTTTTTTCCACACAGTATTTCCTTACATATCATCTACGTAGCAGGGGTAGGGCATCTGTTGAATGTAGATGCCCGTCTTTTCTTTGGTGCCGGTGACAGCTCTGATGATTCCCTGCTCGATGACATCCTGCAGGTAGGAAAATCCGCCCCAGACATACCGAAGATCCTCAAAGGGGTCTGCCCTGGGACCGGGATCCCAATATCTGCAAACCAGCATATAAACCAACACTGTCATTAAAACATGAAAACAAAGACGTCAGCTAAGGATGTCCAAGTAAATAAAAAAACCCTGGTTGTCTCAGCCACTTACCCATCTTTAATCTTGTTGGTCCTCTCTACATTATCGATGTCCATGCGGATTTTGTAGTTGACATTAGATGGCAGGTCGGTGCTATTGCTATGAGTAATGTCAGGAAACACAATCCCAGCCCAGAACTTCTGGTGATCCAGAAGACCCATGGACTTGTTAACCAAACGTTCCTCATTAGCGACTGGCTCCAGCTTGTCTAGGTTCACACACTGAAGAAGAGAGAGCAGGTTAAAGATATGTTTTTATCTATATTTGACAACAATTAAATGCTTTTGTATTAGCTGTTGTCAGATGTCACCAATTTGAAAAGAAAATAGAAAATGTACATGCACAGTGCAAAAGAACACATTAAATACTCCTGCAAGAGTTGAAAGTCGGATTTCAGGACATTACTGATTTATCTACAGTGCTCTATGTAATTATCTTGGTGTATTTGTAACTCTTTATTTTAAAGATGCTATCAAACGTGAGGCCCACTTTTAAATGAGAGAGTTAAAAACTAAACAAAGAATGTATCGGTTGTTGCAAGAAGGCATTAAAATCCAGCACAAACAATCACATTTTTTCTCATAACTATTATTTAGAAGTAGAGAATGACCATGAACTTTCACCCTGTTGAACAAAGTCATGTGCCTTGGCTGGACACTGAGTAACCACTCTGGAGTTGTTTATCTAATTTGTTGAGGCCTCCCACAGATTAACCTCTAACATGTTTCGCCAGTATAAGCTGACTTGTACCTTATCCTCTCATTCAAAGTGAATGATATGTAACAGAGCTCAGAAAGTATAGATTACTCTAATAAAATGCAGCATAAACACTTTTAATTCTGCAGACATGACAGAATTTTACAGTAGTCTAGGACCGTAATTAGTACAAGAAACACCAGGTCATGGTACAGATTTAACTTGACCTAAAAAGTGAAATAGTCAGTAGGTCAGTTGTCTGGAGTGTAAAACACAAGTCAAGAAGGTTTAACAGTGTATAATGTTTATACAAAATGGATAAATAATGTACTTTAAATTAGTTTGAATTGATTTGTGCAATTTATTATTCACAAGCCTAAGAAGAGTTATGAATAAAACATTCAAACTATAAGTTATAGTTAGAATGTAATCAATAATTTTTATTTATCTATATCATCAGTCTGTTACATTATTATTTAAATAGTTTCCCTTATCACTACTTTAGCAGTACATTACATAACTGTTGGATCAGATTTGTCTCTGAACAAAGATCCTTCATAAACATCTCAATGAAAAAACTCCCAGTCACAGATAAATAAACTATTTATAGCTGAGACATGGCTCTATCACATTAACCCAATAGAGAAAAGAAGCTATCACACAGTCAGTGTGGTAACGGTTCGATTACATAAAGCATAGAAAGGAGATGAACATTTAATTTCAAGGTTTGTGATAGCCATGCAGAAATCTGAAGCAGCTCAAACTGCATTCAGTCGCTGGAAAATATGTGAAGATTTTTATAAACAACTAAATCGGCATTTAGCATTTAACATATTTCTCCGTTAAATCACATTTTATAATCAAATTAAAATCCATGAGATTATAATTTTATTAGCATGTCCTTGAAAACATGCTCCACATTATTATGATTTCATGTTGGGAATGTGAGGACATCATTACATGCCCTACATTTCTTTTTATTTTCTCTTTCTAAACTGAAACTATTACAGGGCCTTCACTTGATCTTTATTACTTCGTATTGCCTTCATTGTGATATGTTCTGCAAAGTAAAGAAACTCACTAACCTCCATGAATTGTGAAATGGTCTGTATGGCCTGGTCAGTTTCATTGAAGATGTCCCTCCAGGTGCTTGCAGACCCTGCAGGTCGCTGGTCCTCAGAGGCCTTTGACAGGAAGTTTGCCACATCTGCTACACGCCACTCAGTTTCACTAAGCTGGGCATTCAGGAATGCAGCGCTGGCATTATTCTGGAGCAGTGTCTACAAATATATATATAAAAAAGAAGACTTTAAATTGTTTATTACAGAAAAAAGACTATTACACATCAACAAGGCTTCAGATGAACAAAATAACCAGCACCCTTAAATAGCTAAGAATTAAAATCTAATATGATATGATAAAACAAAGTGTGGAATAATCACAAATATAATCATTAGACCTGTCTGAGTGTACAAACTTAAGCGCTAGTTTCTTTGTGTAGCTCTTTGTGTGACCTTTGCCCTACTTTATGCTCATTCATTTCTCTGAGTTTTTTTTTTAAAGACTTCTGAAATTTATTATCTCTTTCACTGCATATTTGACATTTTATGGATTCCCAGTATGATCAGTCTTTTTCACAACAGAAAAAAACTGATACAATTGCAGAAAAGGTAGAAATCTCTTTAACGTCAAGTAATTTTACATCATTCTCTTTAACCACTAGGTGGAGGTGGTGCAGCTTGCAAAGGAAAAGAGAAGTTGTGGTTAAAACTGGGAACACATGTGAAGAATGGCCATGTCATGAGCTGCATGTGTTCCTCTTTGCTTGTCTACAGTTTCTTAAATGGTTGCAGGTCTTTTTTTTGCTGCATGTTTTCAGTCAGCTGCAGAATCCCCATTTTATACAACACACACAACTCCTTTTTCACAGTTCCTCACAGTATGGCTGAATTATCTTTCTGTTCCATCTCTGCTCCACTAACTGATATATAATGAAAACAACCATTATTTGCCTTTGCTGTCTTTCTCACAGCTCAAAAGTACTTTCATGAGCTTGAAAAAAAACATCAGTGTCAGATCAGATATATGCAATAACCACCTTTATGCAATCTTTTTATGTAAACAGGAAGAATACTTAGAACACAGCTTGGTTATGTCTTGTGCAATAAGGGCAATTCACCTACTCACCCTAACTAAGTCCATTTCCTCGCTATTCTCCATGAAATTCCAAAATTTGGGCTTCATCTCCTCCCACATCCCCCCAAGATCCCTCAGCACACCCAGTTCCTGGAAGGTTTTATTAACCTGGAAAATACAAGAACACATGTTCTCACACGTTTCTTGCTGAAGATAATTCTGATGATGGTTTTGTGTTGTAAGGGGCCCTTTGTACCTCATGGATGATCCTCTGAGTTGCTGGGGTGTCTGGGGTGTACAGTATCTTCCCCATGAGAAGAGGTTTTAGAGCCCTCCAGATCATCCTGGAAATAGGGCTGGACTCTAATTTTCTCATCATGTTGTTACAATAGGGAGCTAGAAAATAAATGCAAAGCCATTTTGAGTGAATGAAAGGCAAGGGAAATATATTGTGTTTCATTTCAAAAGTAATGTTTGTAAAACTTGAATACTTACTGGAAGAGTTGTCATAAGCGGAGATAGGTTCACTGTCACTGTCGTTGCCATGGTTTCCAAATAAGGCCTTGTAGTTGTTGTCTTCATACCAATTGAGAGACTTAATTTTGAGTCCACCTCCCTCTGGGTGCCCACAGACGATACGTGACACAGCCTGGTACATCTGATTTGGAGACCCTGAGGCATTTGCAGTTAGGTACAGGATCTCCTTTCGCATTTCCTTCCAACTCTTCATACTGGCAAGCTGTTGAGAGACACATAAAATCTGTATCACGATGAAGGCTGGCAAGTAACAGAGAACTAGGGAAGACAGATATGAGCAAGTAAAATTCTAGGATCTGACAAAAAAAAACATTAATTGGCACGCCTTTAAAAAAAAAAAAAGCAGATTTTTTTTTATTCTAAACATAATATTTTAGATATCAAACACTGTTTTAATTATTATGCAATCAAATGTTCAACATGTTAATCAGCTTGTTCACTGATATGTGGCTAAATCATGTTGCTTTGATACTTTGGGGTGGTTTCAAGTATGGCAGGTGACTGAATGTATTTATAAAAAGGAGAACTTTGTGGTAGAAACACAAAATGCTATCAGCTACCAGAGAAATAGGTCTCTCTGTTCCGTTCAAGGGAGACCTTACTGTAGATCCTACCATATCCAAGCTCCAAGAGCCACCACATGTCCCAAAATCTGTTCTGTAATTTTTTTTCCTCCATAGAATATTAAATTTCACATGATGTCAGAAGTGAAAATGATATGTCTGATATAATAAAAGCTATCATTTGTCCCAGCACAAGTACCTTACATAAGCCCTGTGCGTGATGCCATATGTTTGAAGATATTAACATCTACACAATGGGTGGTATTCTATACATGGAAGTAAAGCGCTGCTCTGTGGGGTGGAGGCACTTAGCACTTGACCGTCTGCTGAGCTAAGATAAATTTAACTGCTGCTCACAGTCCTATCATTTTCTCTTCCAAGTGCGTGCATCTGCAGCGCTTTGTATCACTATGAAGGGAGGAGGTGAGATAACATGTAACGTGTGACATATGCATTTAAGAGCAGTGTTTCACATAAAAAGTAATTACAATGTTATGCATACACAAATCTACTTTATAGTGCAGAACTTAAACTATTGCTCCTCAGCTTAGGAGTCCTTTGGAGGACTTTCGGAGTTAAGTTATCTCAAACATGTCCGGAAAAAAAAAAGACTTTTTTATTATTACCTAAACAAAACATTCAATCTCCTATAGAGGACTGTAGCTGTAAGTAATGCAAAATTATGCTTGCTTATAGTGGAGAATATTTCTGCCAGTTAGAACAAAACTCCAAACAACTCTCCTCTTTGTTTGGGGATTTCTAATTAATGCCCACCAAGACCTTATATTTGAATTGTTCTCTTTGTTTGACGTTGGCCCTAGTCCATAGTCGTGTTCATCAACATTACAGAACAATCTGGTTTCTTGTTGTGCTCCTATTTTCTCCAGAAAAGCTGGAGGTATTGTGATATTTTGTCAGGAGTCATATGCTTTCTTACATCACACAGCAGGGAGTTCATTTTGGTTCAGTCTGAGGTTACTTTAGTTCAAGAGACAAGTCGGCACAAGTTCCCCATTAATATTTCCAAACTGATGGAATAAACACATTCGCAACTTGTGACTGGGAAGGCATAAAAGTAAGGGTTTACAATTCTTGCTAACAAAGCAAAGATAGGCTCGAGTAGAGGGGGCTATTCTTTTCTTACTGTGGAGAAGGGGAAGGTATCTGGACTTAAAGATTCAATTGAGTGGGAGAAGGGCAAAAGGAAAAAAGGCCAAAATAATTCTTAATAAACTAAGGTGGATGTGTGAGGAGGCCATAGAAGCAAGAAAAGGAAAACTGTGTGAAAGGTTGCAAGTGATGCAGGAAACTGAAATGAGCTCTGACAACAGAGGAAGGCACGAGAACAAAGAAAGGTTACTATCGGGCAAATCTTGGCAAGCTCTGCAATTAAAGTGTTGACACAAAAACACATGTACATACAGACATACACACACAAGATGATGCACAAACACCCTGCAGATCCTGGTTGTTTCAGAACAAATAACACTGTTTTCTCAGTCTGTGTGTTTTTCCTTTTTATATATCTACTATTGTCCAGTTTAAAGAAAGCAATTCTTATCCTCCCCTTTGCACATTAAACAAATATTCAACATGAGTTTTAACAAAGAGAAAGTGAGACTGGAAGCACGGCTGAATTTGAGATCACTTTATATTCTTTGGTTACCTTGCAGCTGAGCCTGTGGCTACATCAGCTGTCACATGCTCTTCTGCTCTTTCATGTGCAAAGATCTAGCTGAGATATTTTCTCTGTGTGTATATAGAGAATAAAAGTTTGTGTTTGTGTGGGTGGTTTGCGTGTGCGGCTGTCAGCTTGCCGCTGACGAATTAAATTGGTGTCAGGCTATGCAGGTTTGTGTGTTGATTGTATACAGTGCCTGTGTGTCTTTATTTCCCCATTGCAGAAACCGTCCTTTGACACTTCACTGGTCTCAAATTCTCAAATACACAGGGAGGGACATCGTTATTACTGCTTTTTGTACCGATTTGTGTGTGCAAGTGACTGCCTGCCAAAATTCTGATTGTAGGTCTCTATGAGTGACTTTTTGCCTGTGATAATGAGCCATTCCTCAGTGCCCATGTTAATTTGGGTGACTAGGTAAGTAATACACACACATGCATGCATGCAGGTCTGTGCACTTGCACATACACACACTCACACACACATACAGACAGGCAGGAGAAGAGGACTGCCCCAAAGTAACCTCACAGCTGAGCTGGCGTGAGGTTACTACAGTTCAAGTTTCCACTCGAATTCACAGGTATTTAGTCCAAAGCAGATCGGAGGGCCAATCTCAAATTTATTTTCAACATGAATTTATCAGACTGACCTTAATATTCCAAGATTTTTAATAGCATATGCTTCTTTGTGTTATAAGTGTATGTGCTGGTTTGTTCTAATAAGGCAAACTAATAAACAAAGCCCTAAATCGTTTTAATACAGTAGACGAACGGACTCAAGAATAATTTCATAAAGTACAGACAAGATTTTATTAAAAACACTATATTGTAATGCGCATCTGTGCAAATACTTGCTATACATTTATTAACCTGAGCTATGAATGTGATGCTCTTATAGTAGATTTGTGTGTTTGTGCAGTAAAATCTGTGAGAGGTTCACTTCAAATACTTGGATCAAAGTTTCATTCTGCTATTAGAATGTCTATGTAATCATAAATATTCACCATAAACTCAAAGTAGGTAGGTAGGTAGGTAGGTAGGTAGGTAGGCAGGTAAGTAAATAAATAAATAAAAAGCAAAAGAATAATGAAAATGATTAAAATGAAATTATTCCCAAATATATTTATTTGTCAAGTTAGTCAGGGATTAGGGTTGAAGTCAGGTTGCTAACAGGCTGAGAAAGAGAAGCATTCCACATTCTTAGAGTCCGAATCTCTGCACTGCCAGCCTATGGAGCTAAACTAATTAATCTACTTACAATGAGAGAAAAAATAAGGTTAAGTGAAATAGTTTCAGTATTTGGAACCTTAATACATTAAAATAACATGGCTGACGACATGGAAAGACTCCTAAAAGTTATATTCTGAATTGAATGCTGCAGTTCTTTTTGTTTTCCAACTGTAAAAAGCCTTGGATTTAAACAAGGACAACTGTGTTATGCGAGCATGTTTCTCTATTCTGCCAGCTGCATTTGGTTTGCAACACAATATCTGCACAATGCCAGTTACTCTTTGCAAGTAGCTGTTTTTCACCAAATATGTCACGCTGTGTTGGCATGGCATCCCTCAAATATCAAAAATATCTCAGTTACATGATTCAGAGTGAAATCCTTCTGTTGTTTGTTTTTCATTTTCTTTCTAAGTTCATGTGCAGTAATCGCTGCCCTCAAGCACGGTGTCGAGCAAAAAAGAACTCAATATAATGTAAACAAGATAAGTGGGGGAACTATCGCTGAAGTTTGCAAAAATAAAAAAAAAAAAAAATAAATAAAAAAAAGACTTCATCAGAGCGGTTACAGCTGCTTTGACAGGAAACCCAACACACACATACGCAGCTGGGTCTTTATGTTTTGCCACCTCAGCAGAGCTTGAGCCTGAGAGAAAGGGGGCTGTGTTGTTTTTGTGCAAGCACACACAACCAACTGCTGCTTCTCTCCTTTCTCACTGCATTCCAACCTCAGACTGAGTTACATTAGCTTAGGTCAGGCATGTGTGTGAATGCACACACGTGTGATCCTATACTGTTTGCTTGTTTGCAAAACACTAAGGACTGTGCACCTGGTTGTCTGAGTCAGGCCTTTATGCTACCAGCTACAAAGGCCTTAACACAACCTGCTTAGTTTGTATTTGAGCTCCACAAAATATCTATTGCTGAACTGATGTAATTAAGACTTGACTCTATTTTGCATATTTTTACAGAAACACACTCTTAAATGGACTTCAGATTGTATTTCTGTAGAAATATGACAGATACATTCACATGAAACATCACAAAGTTGCAGCACAATGTGTCATTGTTGGGTAACAACGTTTAAAGTAATTTCAGGACCACCTGTTTACACCAAAAGGAGCTCTTCATGATTTGAATCTCCAAGAAAACTAGTGTGTAAACAAATGTGTTCATGATGTAAGCACATAAGCCTTGACCCTAGGAGCCTCAACTTGAACTTTGACCTGTCATTGAGCCCTAATTCCTAGTAAGGATTGATTTTATTCACAAACATGACAACTGAACTTTGATTACAAATACTTCGGCAATCCTGTTCGTACCTGTTAAATCGCATTGGTGTTTTCTTTGCATGTGTGCAGTTTACTTACCTCCACAGCCAGCTCTCCCAGCCTCTCCAGAAGATTATTGGTTGCAGCCGAGACCTCCTGAACAACTTTGGGGTCTGACCTGACGTCCCTCTGTCAAATAAAAGTTAGTTAAAAGTATGTTGCAGAGAATTACCAATTTACTGATGGATTTATGAGACTACAGAAAGAACAAAACTTTGTGCTATTCATTTATTTTAGTAGTTACTATAAAACTTCTTCATAGGTATCATTCAAGTGTCCCCCCTTCCCACAGCTTTATGCAAATATAACAAATATGAAGGATAAAAAAAAAGTGTACCACAGACAGAGAAAGTGCCTTGCTTTTAAAAAAAACAACAAAACAAAATAAAACAAACAAACAAACAAAAAAAAAAAAAAGAAAAGAAAGAAAGAAACATGGCAAAGAACAGGTAGAAAAGAAGAAAACAATTATAATGCTGGGGTCAAATAGGGATGAGGAAATCCAAGAAAGATCAACAAGTCCATAAAGGTTTAACCTCCTGCCTTTGACCTATGTTTCTGCCTGTCAGACTGCTGCAGTGTGTGTGTGTGTATGTGTGTGTGTGTTTGTGCACTCAAGTGTTCTCATCTATCACCCTAAGTTGTCAGCTGCTGGAATGTCTGACATTTGATAAAGCACAGGTGTCGCTGAAGAGAGAACAGCCTTCTAGTAAAGAGAAAGAGAGGCTCTGTTTATCTCCCTTGTTTATTCGGTTTTCTCAGTTCTCCTTTAAGCTGGATTTATACTCGCGTGAAGTCTGCGTGAAGTCGGTTACTGTTGTATGCTCCGCGTAGGTCTGCGAAGGCTTGACGCGCACCTCTTCCAGATCTGACGTGCACTCCTGCTTGAAGAGTGGTTACACAAAACTTCTCCCTTGTTATTGGTTAGTTTATGATTACACGTTTCCAGATTTCTGGAACTACTTGCTGAATTTGTGTGGTAACCGTGGAAAAGAAACTGCAACACGACAGTGTAAATTTCATCCAGGGTCAGCTACGCCAGCCCTAACATACATAGACACGGACGGAGTATAAATCCAGCTGTACTCTGTTAAACATGCACTCACGCAGGGCAAAGATGAGAAAAAACTCAGCTATGCATTTTATTCTATTTAGTCACTACTGGGGGAAAAAAAACTCAAACTTTCACTATTGCATTAATGTTTTGCAAAATTTTTGTTCTTAAGGACAACATGTCTTTTTGGGTGAATCACGTCCTCAATCAACTACTTATTATACTCTTAGGGACAAGATCCCCATGTTTACTTTTTAATGGCTAATTTAAAAAAAAATCTCAAATTTCCTATGTTTTAAACAGATTGGAGATTTTTTTTCTCTCTCTCTTCTCTTGTTTACTGCCCTGAAGCTCAGTTTAGCAGAATGTTTTGTTCACCTTTTACCATCCTTACCCATCCTGACTCACATTTAGGTCATAGGTTTACAGGAAGGGACAGGAATGTTTGGGAACGAACTTGAAGAGGACATGCAACTCTGAACACGGAAAGGAGGGGAGAGGACATGAAAATGAGTATGTTTATGATAAATTTAGGATTAGGCTGTAAGTATCTGCTAAAGCAACAAAAAGGATTTTTTTGTACAATTAAATATTCACTCATCCCCTAACTGCCAGTGTAACATATCCCAGTTACTGACACAGCAGGATTTTTACAGTTTCTCTGTCTCTTTGTCTCTGCATGTGGGGGAGGGGTGAGGGAGCAGATGGGGTTTAAAATAAGATTAGAAACTATTGTAAAACTTCAACTCTCAGACTCACCCGAATGGGTTTCAGGAAGTCCAGGTTGGAGAGGAAGTGGCTTTGAGCCTTGTTCAGCCATTCACTGGATGATTTGCAGATTATTTCTTGAGTCAAACGGGACACGTTTTGATCAGCGATGTGGACAAACTCCTCCAGAGGAGTGGTGTTGCAAAGGTCTCTGAGATGGAATCCAAAACCTTTAGTGAGAACCTAAACAAAGCAAAAAATAACTCAGATTATTATGAAATACACATGACAATAATCACAATGAGAAGTCAGAAGAAGAGAAAAAACTATTTTGTCTTTTTTTTGTTTGGTTTTAGTTTAGTTAAAACATTAGCATGACAATATGGACAATACTTTAAAATGAGCACAAACATGAGAGCAAGAAGATATTTTCTTTATAAAAAAAAAAAGAAAAGAAATAAGTTTTAAGAGAAGCTATCACTAATCTTGTTTACCACTTTGGCATTTAGTTATTATTTCTGTGGCACAGTGTGTTTTTCTAAATTGCAACCTCTGTGGTTGTTCTTGACTTATATGAGTTTGCAAAATACGATCCAAAAAACCCCAAATTCCTAACATCTGACCAAGAGAACAAAACAACGATGATATCAGAGAGATACACTGAGCAAAAATGAGTTATGAAATGTCAACAATGGAGAGTACCAAGCACATTTTCAGGAGAGGCTTTTTGACAATGTTCAAATACTTGTCTGAGAAACTCATTTGTTTTTATGTTTTTAGGTTAATCGTCTATTATCTAAAACATTCTCCTTCTTTTATAAAAGTGTAACATTGTTTGAAAAAAAAGGAGCTGCCACAAAGTGTCCTTTTCTGGGGCATGAGATCATTCACAGACTGGGCTTTTTCTGTAACAGAGTCAAGATTAATGCGTGTGTTTGGGAGAGAGAGAGGGAGTTTACTCATGTGCCTTTAAACGCCCTGGACCATTCTGTGTTAATGGCATAATTTCTATTAGACTGCATACTGTACACACACACACACACAAATGGACACGCACAAAGTAACAACTGATAATCTTTTCACCAGAAAAACATTAGGGCTTATAGCGGTCAGTTTGGAGCTTTGGGAACCTCTTATCATCAGACAGAGGATCAGGCGTCCTTCAGTGTGTGCTGCTTTTTAGCTTCTAATGGCTGTATTATAATGCTACATTACTTTTCACTGTGTATACAATTAGAGGTCACAGCAATCTCAAGACTGCCATAGATTTCACTCCTCTGCTGTGATAATGTTCTAATAAGATGCTCATGGTCTACAAGACGTCCGCCTCTGTGATCAATAGATGGGAGAACAGGGTGAGCTGTGCCAGATCACATGGTGTAACGTGTTTTTGACTTAGAGCCTCTGTCTCTGCACGTGAGGAGAAATGTGGGGGAGGGGAGGGGTGTAGAGGAGCAGTCATGTGACTCCAGCCTCAGAACTGCAAAGCAGGGATGACATGAGGGGCTGGGCTGGAAGCTGTTGTTGATGTCGACTTGACTGTACCAGGTTATACAAATATAGGGAATTTGAACAGAGGAGGTCAAGTTCCATCTGTATTATTGCACGTTTGTAAATTAACGTGCAGGGAGTTGTTGAGATTATCTTGTCAGAGAAAAGAAAACAAAGGCTGTGAAATGGATGGATGGGATTAAAAGTGAGGGATGCAAAAATAAGGAAAAATGGATCGAAAGAAAAGAAAAAATGATATCCCATCCACCTAATATATATTATAAAAAAGACAGCTGGGAGAAGGACCACTGCCCAATAGTCTCTACACCCATCCACCCCCCATCCGCTGTGTTTTTTCCTCTTGGGTATTAAAAGCTTAGCTGTGCTACAGCAGAATCCTGTGGTCCAACATAGACTCCGAAGCCAAGGTCATTAGATTTATGCACAAGTGCTCTGGCTGTGGCCAGAGGGAGAAAATGACTATCTGATGTGTGAAAAGTACAAAACAAAGAGGCTGCGCATATTTTTGTGCTGGTACTATTTTTGCTACTGAGGCAATGCAAGTGAATGTGATCATGAAAAAGTCTCTGCACTGTAATATTGCACCTTACCTTCTCTAAATTGACATCAGCCTCAACAATGTGCCTCAATGCGTGGTGAGGAAGAGATGCATTGTGGTGCAGAAAGTGGGAAAGGGTCTCATTGTCTCGCAAAAAGTCCTTTAGCTTGAAACCTGGAAAAGAAACACAGACAACAAACAAAAGACATTTTTTTTTATTTTTTATTTTCTATCCATGGATGAGATACAATTATTCATTTTGACCTAGAGGGAATAAATTCACCAAGAGTCAGAAGAGGATGTAATAAATCACCAGCTTGCCATGACTTGTTCTGTCACATATACTAATGTTAAACATGGGAGTGAACAGGCTTAATGACTCAGAATGTTCAGTCAAACTCATTTGGAAACACAGAGAATAAATGACATCAATCCCTCAATCAAACAAGTGACCCAAAGTCACATCTGCTGCTTGAATACTGACAAGTGGACATACACAAAAAGCCTTCCAAGCACTCTGAACGCTCTTTGTACTTTGCTGCATTCCAAAGAAGTCAAAGCATTTCTGAAACTGGCCCCAGTCAGCTGTGTGGTTACAGACACCAACGCACATACATACAGTTCTTGCTTCTCCTAAGCTGAGTTTTATAGTCAGAAGGGGTTACTACAGGTTGTTAAACTTTGCTCCAAATACTACCTCCTCTGTCTTAAACTTGCTGCCTCACTAAATTTCTTCCCCACCTTACATGAATTTATATTTGGTTTTCTAATTATCCATCAACTGTTGGTGGTGAAACTCGTACTAAGCTTTGGTGAACTATGAAAATCATTGAACAGCTTGGGCAGCACATAACATTTGTGCATTGGGCAAGATAACTGGTCATTTCTTCCTCCAAGGAGGAAGTTTACTCATCATTTTACTGTCACTTATTATGAATCTGAATCAGTTTTACAAAGTCAAAAAGGTGACTGCGCTAACTGCTTCCCTCCATCATGCTCTGCTCCATTATTACTTAATCTCTTAACATCTTCAGTACAATTTAGAATTTTTTCTAGTGAAATATCCTCTTTATCTACCCTCTTTCTTTGATAACCAATAAATGGCATTCACAAACTCAGACACACACAGGAAACACTTTGGTGCAACTGAACATCCCTTGGGAGGAAGTGAAAGAGAACAGTGTGTTTCTGTCTGCTCAGAAGACACGTGTGTTTTCATCCCCCTCCTGGTATTTAATGTAGTCATGGTCCTGAACTAGCCTGTTGTTCTTTTTGTGAACTTTCTGCTGTGATTGTGCATGATACAATACCAAATGTACTCTCTGTGTCTCTGCCAACATCTATGTGCATGTATATGACCTCAATTCTCAGAGGTTAACCACCAAGGAGTTCTAATTATGTCTAATCGGTGTCCCAGTTGGAAGTCCCAGGATTGTATCTGAAAACCCTTGAGATCAAACCAAACTGGATGGTGTAACTTTGCAGAAATAAAAAAAAGTAGCGACACCCGATATTCTTGCTTGTGTGAACAATTTGCATTTTACTTCCTGTTTTTATCTCTTCGATCAGTGCTTCCCTTTAGGTACATATTTAGATGAGTTTCCTTGAGTTATTTATTGAGTAAGATAATAAAAGAAGTTTTATCTCTTTTTTCAGGTTAGAGCCAGCATAGCCCTTAATTAATCCTTGCAAGTCTGAACATGCTGTGGCACTGCACCTCCTGCATTCACATCACACACCTTAAAAACCACATGATGTCATTCCTGGTCAAACTTGTATGTGAAACCACAAATTCCCAAATTTACAGCAGCCTGTCAGAGAAGAATATGAGCACCTGAATATGTAGAATTATTTTACAAAGACAGACAAAAGATGGGAAATTCACTAATTCCTCCCAGTAAAATCAAATCATTGATCGCTTCATCATGGGCAGACTTCAAGGCTATTTTGATGAATGGCGTTCTAGAGAGAAAGAAAGATCGTGTCTGAGTTTGAGTGTGTTTAATTATGGCAGTTGTTTAATTTCAACCTAATTTCAACCCAAGGGGTGAAATAGGCATTTTATGGCTAACAGCTGAGCTTACATGAAAGGAAATCATTGTAGCCGCTGATGGTTGTCATGTTTGTTTGTTTGTCAGTGTCTGTGTAAACTGGTGTAAACATTTGTTACAAAGGTCAGATTCACACATACCAAGTCTGAAAACCCAATAGTCTCTATGTGGAGAAACACATAAATGGGTGAAAAGTAAATAGTTAAAGGGTAAAGATGTAAGATGTTCTCCTTTTATTAAGCACTTCTATTCTAAGCTATTTTAATAATATATAAAAAAAATCTCAGTTTCTTAAATACTCAAATTTCTCTTAAAGGTTTTTCCTGTAATCTGTCTTCTTGTTATGTTCCTGTCTAGTGCTATCTCATGAATCAGACATCCATTACACCTGATCAAGAAAAATCAGATCATCCGAGGTTTATTAAGTTATCTAAAGAAAAAATGCTCAAAGCACTTTACAGCTCCCTTTCTTATCACTTTAAATCTCATTCACTGATTCTATCAATCACTGAATTATTAACCAACACGTGAGGGGCTTCAGCCTCAATTCTTTGATCCAAGCTGTTATCTGTAAAGCCCCGCCCTGCAGTGGCAGCAGCTCTGTTTGCTTACATCAGCTGTCTCTTGTAGATTAAAGGCAAATATAGAGAATATGAGACTGAGCACTTTCAAACCAAGAAACACAGAGAAATCAACTGTGATGAAGTGTAGGAATTTACATAAACGTTGTTAAAACAACTAAAGAAACTGAATAAAATAGATGTAGAAACACTGTGCTCAGCTCAGTTGATAAGAGGAGGATAATCTGTTTGGGATCTAGTCATAATGGGGACGGGAAAGACACAAGCTCAAAGAGAACATGCTGCACCACACTACAGAAATGAGAAATAAAAATAACATATTTTCCACAGCGCCTCAGATCTGTGCTCTCACTCCACTCTTAAACCTTGCTTGGCTTTGAAGAACGCATTGCATAATGGACTGTACCTTTGGGCTAACAGAGCAGACGGTAGCCAAACCAAGAAGGTCCTTGATTGTTCTGCGTTGTTGCATAATTTCTTATGGGAGACTCAAGATGTTCAGTGCACAATTATATTATGCAAAATCAAGCAAATACCGTCCTTTTTTTTAAGCTATGGAGCAAACAAAGGGACAGCTAGATTAGTTAGATGCTCTCATTTCACTTTAGCAATTAACAAAGGTCTATAATTGCATCACTGCTGTTTAATGTTCCTGCACTTTGTCCTGAAATGTTCACCTCTGTATCACTGACCTCCTTTTAATACCATGCTGTTTGCATAAGATCTTTACATTGATATTGTCCTTCTTGGCTTGTTTGTCCTTTTGCATTCTGTTAGGTCAAAAAGAAAGATTACCCCATCACATCTAATCTGTCAGCACACAGTAGAGCCCATGAACAAGATCTTAATGTAGAAGTATTTTATATTTCTACTACACATGAACTGCAGTCATGATGGTGAATCTTTCAGTCTTTTTGTTTCTTTAATGAAATATTGCTCATAAACACTAACAATATTTGAAGTAAGTTTAAAAATGCCTGTAAAACTGATGGTGAAGTTAATAAGTGTGCATGGATGTTATCAAGACAGGAGGAGGCAGCAACATTCCTGGAAGGCAAATGACCAAATCTATGCCTTGTTTATACAGCAATTGTCAGGGTGGAGTACAATTTTCTCCCCATCCTATGTCATACCGCCATTAACTGCACGTAATGATAGAGAAATGCAACATTCACAATATGCCGCCGTGACGTAGGTCCGGTCAGTCAGTCAAACACAGAAGAAGATAACTAAAGATGTGTCCTTACGGGCTGTGTTCTTCTGAAGCTTCCTGAGGGCCCTCAGAAGTCCTTTGTAGCCTTCGTAGCTCTTATCATTCTGACTGTACAGCAGGATCTTCTTGGCATCAGTGAACAAACGGGATATTCTGATGATATTAGCCGACACATAAGAAAAACAGAGTAAGATGCTTTTCCACATGAATGGGAGAAACACTTCTTTGTTTTGTAAGAATTTTGGGAGGGAGGAAGAAAGAATCTTCTCTTTAAATAAAAAATAAGGATAACATTACTCACATGGAATCATTAAAATTCCCCACTACACCAGGACTTTCTCCAGGGGTAGGATTACGGAAGCAGGGGTTGTTGGCGTTACAGATGATGCCTTGTACCCAGGGCAGGGTACCTGCTGAGGGCATGGCCTTGTTAGGGAAGTGACCTTGAAAAAGAAGAATAAGAATGACCATGATGAGTGTAAATATCAGTAAAACAAGGATATCATGTTTATAATAACATTTTAAACACGTCACTAACTGGAAAATACAGCAAAAGCAATAAAAGTGCTGATGTTATCTTTACCACTGGTTGAAGAGTTATAAGTGAATTGTACTGCTACTGAGAATAACCAGCAATTATACTAAAAAGATAAGATAAACGGAGTGTGAGGGAGTAAACAAATTAAACTAACACACTTCTTTGGGTATCCTGGGTTTTGTTTGAGAATAGGAATTTTTTGGTGTTCATTAAGCCAATTTAATTCAAGTTTTTTATAATTTCATAGCAAAGTTTAATTTATTTAATGGAAGAAACTGTAAAGTTAGAGAGCATAAAACTATAGTAACTTTTCTAATCTTCTGAAGAGCTCAAAATAAATAGAAAAACCAGGTGGCTAAACATTTTATATCTGGTTAAGATTAAGAAGTGCCAATTTAATTGAGTTGTGATGTGGCAAAAGTTGTATAACCAGCTGCTATGTTGAATAATATTGTAATTCCCTCTTCCAGAAACTGAAGGTCCTTTTGCAAATTGACATAGTTCAAACAAATATTGACCAATCCATGGATCCTTCTGTGTCAACGACAAGATGACTAATATGTTTAACTTTCCAAGAACTAAACAGCAAATGCTTTACCTAAAAAAGTCTAGGTATGAGGTCAAAAGAATAACCTCATATAATAATCTCAGTATCTGAGGATCTTCAGTAAAAGTCAGAAAATCAACACAATGTCCTAAAAATAGTAACAAATAGGCAATACTTGGGTTATAGACTTGGGTTATTTCTTGTGAGCTATTTATAGTGAAAAAAAAAACTAAACAAGACAAAAACACTTACATTCATGTTGTTCATAAGGTGGGTAATGTATTCGGACTGATATCAGGATGAAAAAGATGAACAGGGGCCAGATGATCTCAATCAGCAGCTGGATCTAAAACATATTGCACAGTTATTAATATTGTTCCACCACACGATCTGTAACTTATTCATGCTAAAGAAGTTCATATTTTTTAGTTTTCTCTTTTTTTTATGTAAATAGTTCACTCTAAGTCAACTTTAGTGTATTAGAAGAGGAATGTCATTTTGTGTGTATGTAGGCATGAACAGGGCTGATAGTTGCTGATGAGCCTGTGCAAAGTCTTGATAAGGTATATGGGTTAATACGGAGAGGTCTGGTTGTTTAAAAGGACTATGGGTTTTTCCATCTGCTCCATATGGCCTCTGAGCTTCAGCTGCCTCAGTCTCAGCTTGAAACAGCATGGCAGACAAGCAGTGTGTGGGGATAAAGAATAATGCTAATGTCTTAGACAACGCACTGTATCCCTTTGTTGGAAGTAACTGGACTGAGTAAAGCAGCCACAGCTGTCATGTTGAAGAGCTGTGGCTGCTTGATGGACAAATGGCTTAATTGTATGCAGATGAGTGTCCCCACATATAAAGTACTACACTATAGTTCCAGACTGAATTTCATTAACATGTGTTTGAGTATGTGGGTATCAACCAACACAGGACAGTAACTAAGACACAGATCTGGCTTTTAAATTAGTCATGATCACATCTTTGACTGACTCATGGTAATTTGTAAACTGTAATACTTTTCAGTGGGCATTTCATTGTTTGCTGTCCTTCATGAAGAAATATGAAAAAAGAAGAAAAGTTTAAGTAAAGCATTTCATTACAAAATATAAATTCATAACATATTAAATTTGTAAGGAATTATTAAAAAAAAAAAAAAAAAAAAAAAAGATTAATAAACACTTTTACTTACAGTCTGTCTCCGTCGGTAGGTGAAGTTCTTCCATAGCAGTAAACCCAGCTGAGTGGACACTGCCATGTTGCTGTCTTCCCAGCCTCACCGAGCAAACTCCCACTCCTCACTGTGAACCCAAAAAGGTCGGGTCAGGAACGGCAGCCACCATGCAAATACAAGACAAAGTCATCAAATAATGCTTTTTTTTCCGTAAGAGAAGCAGACAGAAGACTGGCCAAGCCAACTCTCTACCATCTAGCTGTGTTCCTGTGGAAAAAAACAAAAAAAAAACAAAAAAAACTGTGGCTGACAAAAATGTAATTCAACATTTACAGACAAAGATGATTTGAAAACTGAACTGAAAGTGGTTACATCAAGAAACTACAACCAAATCACAACTGACATGAAACTGCACCAAATTTGGTAATAGCATCCACCTGATGTTGCCACAATGGGAGACAATGTCGTCAGAAGAATATTTTTTTGAAAAGATTCAGAACTTTAATAAAACTAAGAAAACAACAACAAACAAAAACCCCAGCTATCATTGCCTGACTGCTTGAGTTATTCTGAAAAACATCATTAGTACCTAAGTTCAGTGAATTGTCACAAGAAACGATGAATCTCCACGGACTAAAAACAGTTCTCGTTCAATCAAAGTTTTCACCTGGTGAACAAAAGTGTCTCAAACGCAGACCAGCTAAAGTCACAGCAACACTCAGCAAATGACACCAAATGCTGACTGAGGAAGGCTGCTAACGCCTACATATTTAGGTCCACATCTGATTGACTCATCTGTCCAAAGGTCAAGCTACTCTTCATCTGGGACGATGAGTTGGGGTGGGGTGGGGGTGGGGGGGGGGTGAAAAGTAGCGAAATTACACCATGGAATTGCACACAATGCTGCATTTGATGTAAATGTTCATATGAAAAATTATAGTAACCCCTTGCATTGCCTGTTTTAACAACCCACCAACTACACAGCCTTAGTCAGCTACTTTGTTAGTCTTACTTAAAATGTGAAGTTTTCCTGCTTATTTGTTTATTCTATTTATTGATTCAAAAGTCCCATTATGTAACATGCCCTGATCTGACCAGCAAGGCATTCATTGAGCATCTGTTATCAAAAAAGTACAAAAACCTGGAAACCACACAGATTAAAGACATGGGAGTTGTCAGCAGCTAAATTTGTAATCCTACTGTAGGTCAGCCATCGGGACATCAAAAGCCATTATAAAAACTCTTTCAGGAAGGAGTTATGAGGCTCAGCTAATTAAGGCCAAGAGTGTTGCATTGAACATTCATTTTTGACTGCTCCCATAAACAAGTTAGAAAGAACTCACTGAAAAACTTTTGAAAAAGAAAAAAAAAAAAAAAAAAAAAAGAAACACACGCACACACACACACAATGGCAAGTTTGATGATTAGCTTAGGGGAGTCTGCAGGGTCCAAAATACACAGGAGCTGCGGAAAAAAACAAACAAACTTGATTTTCAATGATGTTAATCAAGGCCTTCTTTTTTTTTTTTGTTTTTGCTGAATGCCACTTCCACAGAATAAAACTGATTGGCTGTCGTGGACTGTGGAACAAGAGCACAGGAATGTCAAAGACAGACTGATGTTCACACCTAACTCTTGGTTATTTGACCTTTATTATAAAAAAAACCCTGGCCAAATATCTTCACACTATCAAGTGTGAAGATATTTGTTAAATTAAATTGTAATATGTAGAACCATTGGTGTTTTAGCCTTTTTGTAAATGTGTCTTTAATAAAGTGTCATGGATATAAAAGGTCATAATCATTTACTCTGGTATTTCTTAATTTTACCAAAAACACATCATAAAAGCAACACAGATGTCAAGTTTACTAAAAAAAAAAAAAAAAAAAAAAAAAAAGAAATCACTAAAATACTGATATATGCCATGGAAAGATTCTTCCACCTTGTCCATCAGTATTTGCCTTAAAATTAGATTTACCACACAGATCTTCCACAGCCACATGCAACTAAATCCACAAACTTCACTGTGACCCATGTATATTATTATCAGTTGTACTGTATGTCTGTTCTCTCTGTAAATTATTACATTTAATGAACATGTTCGCAGCTGCAGACATTTAACTGCTTTTATAAGACAGAAAAAAAACTGTTTTGGACTTGTTGGAGGATCCTCATTAAAACAAACAGATGACAACATGCTCAATTTACTTATTTGTTATTCTAAAAATACTCAAGATATCCATCTTGTCCTTTATCGTCGACAACATTATGTTTCAGATTCAGAAATACTCTATTAATCCCTATGATGAGCTTATTTTGTAACAGCCTTCCATTGGAGATAAAAATGAGCAACAATAGTAAAAGACCTTGTCATATTTCTCTTAACTATAGTTAAATTAGTCACATAATATAACTCATGACAGAAAATAAATGCGTTGGAAAAGCCTATATATAACCATGTCGCTGATATACTACCATGTCGGGCTGCAGTGTTTATGTTATGATAAAGTATGCAACTCACACCTTCATTTTTACTTTACACTTAAGTGTTTTTCCTTCCACCGAACAGTAACCTATCAGTCAACATCAACAGCGAGAAAATCGTATCTTAGATCCCCTTTCAATAGAATTCGTGACGTAGATGTTTGTGATAGAAAAGGGTCGGTTTTCATTTAATTTAATCAACGTCATTCTGTTGTTTTCTACAAATATAGTCAGTCATAGTGATCGTCTGAGTTCTTTTCGATAGGTTTACCACTTTGATATATTTGTATTAAATTTGGTTATAATAAAATAATAATAAAAAAGAAGAAAGCATACACCGTGGTAAAAATTGTACAGACAGCAAGCTGAGAAAAACAGGTTCTTGGTGTGATGATGAGCGGTACAAATGGTGCAGAGCGAGTGCGCCTCTAGTGGGAAGCGCACACACTCACAAATTTCATTTATACTTGTTTACCATCAATCCTGACTCACGTGTTATATCACACTCAGACAGGATTTTTTTCCTTATCCTTCATTGTCTTAATTGTTCTCAAAACACACTTGACTAACAATTAAGAATGAAAAACCAAATCCAAATTGGAGATCAACTTCACTCATCAACAATTGATTTTTTTTTATTTTATTTTCTTCTTCTTATTATTATTATTATTATTGCATGAAATACCTTTTCCTCATGTAACTGTTTCTACCGACAAAATATGAGCACTTGTCGACGTTGCAGCATCTGTGAAAAACATTTCGTCGCAGACTCCTTTTAATCGAGGGGGCAAAATACTAAACAGTGAAATAACATGAAAGCAGGCTGCAGTTAATAATCTTTTAAGAATGTGTTTTGCACTACGAACAAATTTCAGTAACAGATTGTCGAAATTCATGGTCTGACTTTTTGTCCTTATGTTTTATTGTTCTCTTAAACTGGGGTTACTGTCGGTCGTTCAGGTAAGCGACGTTGACCAACGGCAAGCGTCAAGTCAGACAAAATAACGCCTGTCGTCTACCGCAGGATCCTTCAAAGTAAGCTACGTGCGAATTAAAAACGCCTTCCATCAGCCACTCGCACAACCTAACAAATAGTTTTGCTACTTAAGCTAATGGATAATATCGCGATACAAAGAGAACATTTGCTATATTTTTTTTCCTCATGATTTTAGTTTGTATTTTAGATTGAATAAAGACACGGCAACAAGTGGACTTTTATATTTTGACTTCCTTGCCGGAAGTCCTGCGCCTGACTACAGTTAGCTTCTTATTGCTCTTCAGACTAGTTCGATCCAGACAGTGTAAATGAACATATACACGCCAAAATGAAAAATAAACAGATTAAGGTCAGTTGTCATTCTGCTGAAACAGCTACATAAGCTTAAATACATAATGTGAATTCAATGCATTACATTTCTTGTTAAAGTTTGCGACGTTTAAACAAAGAAAAACGACAAATAACATTACAAAAAATTGTTTTGCTTCAGGTCAAAAATGGTTACATTTTTTAACAATGGTTAAAAAAACAAAAAACAAAAAAACAACACCATTAAGCTACAGAATATAGCTATAGATAATGGGTTAAAAAAGAAGAAGAAACAAGTGAAATAGTGGCATCTCTTTGTCCAAGAAAGAAACTCATAAATCCCCCCCAAAACACTCAAAACTAAGCTTTTATGTCACCAACCTTGATCCTGGTGTGTATATCCACTCTTTTCCTTCTCATAAATTGAATCCCTGGTCCTAAACAAACTAATCGTGAATAAACTGCGCTCCTCTGACGTTGCGCTTCTCCGCGATGTTCTGTCTCAGTATCTGACAAAACGGTTTTTTCTCCTCCACCAGGCTTTTATAGTTCAGCCCGATGCGGAGCAAGAAGAGAAGCAGCAGAGGTAACTAGCGGTCATTGTTTGTTGCTGCTCCCATATAAGGCAAGCACGTGCGGATGCAAAACATCTCTTAAAGGGCCAGCTACACCTCAGCGCCAGATGAGAGCGCTGTGCTGGTTTTCAATTACTGACTGGTTCAAGAATGTTGCAGGGAAATATTAAATTACCTCAGGTGAACTACTGTAATTAAATAATCACAATCATTGTACTTAAGTAGCCGTTTTTGTGTTTAACTGGACAATTTTTCCTTTGTGCCATTTTCTACCTCCACAAAATGACCAATATTTTTTATTTTGTTTTATTTTTTTCTAACTTCCAAATTGACATGCTTACATACAAACATAAACAGACATTTTTATTTTTCATGATTATTGTTACTAATAATCATTCTAATGTTTATAGTTTGCTACAAATAGTTTTATTATGGACATCAGGCGTGGCTCTAATATCGCTATCTAAAACTATATAGAACTTTGCATTATGATCTATAGTACATAGACTTTTATTATTATTGCTATTAATATTGTCCTTATTAGTGTCATCAATGTTGTTATTGTTGTTACTGTTATTATTGTTATTATTATTATTTGTAGTATTGGTATTATTCTGACATATACGTAATTACTAATATTGTTATTAGTGTTGGCATGGACATAGCCCTTGTTTTTCTGTTTCTGCACCTATACACAATACACACACAAATGCCTTTCTAATGTTGCATGGTTTGCTTTTTGTTCAGGTAAACTTTCTTCTTTTGTATTTTTGCAGGTTCTGGCTTCAGGTATATGAAGACCTGTCAGCATGGCTTAAATATAATATTGCTGCAAACCCCAAACTGTGTCTGCTAGGTGATTTGGGTGACATTACCATGGTAATTAACTCTGAACACCTAATCTTCACCGTCCTATGCATCGCAAAGAAAACTATCCTTGTGAACTGGAAAAGGAAAAATTTTCTGTGTATTCAGGAGTTTAGGAATTTCTTACTAGATCACATCAGTATTGAGACAATGTCTGCCTCCTCAAACTGAATTTCACTCCCTCTGGTCCCTGGTGATTAGCTTCATCACTTAGTATAGGTGGAGGATTGTGACCTTGTCGCTATGGTGTTTGGATATTGGCGGGAGGTGCCTGATTTCTGCAGGTTCTTGGTGGTTTCCTGCGGTGGGGATATGGGCTGCTCTGCTGTGGGGGCGATTCTGTGTCAGCTGTGGGGAGTCTGCGGCTGGGGTCGCTTTGCAGTGGTGGAGCATGGCTGCTAGTGGGGCCTGGGTTGTTGGGCTTTGGCCCTGGGCCGGGACTAGGGGTGGCTATGCACTTTTGGGGAATGCCTGTGTGGGCTCGGGGGTGGTGGGTCATGGGTCTGGGCTCTGCCACTGTCCTCCTCCTTTCCTTACCCGCATATGGTTGTGGGGGGTGCCATCTGGGGTTGGTGGCGGCTCATTGACTGCGGTCGCTGTGTGTCCTGGGAACAGCTGCTCCTGGTCTATCCTGTGCTGGGGGGCCTCCTGGGGAAAGGGGGTGCCTACTGGCTGGGGCCTTCCTCTGCCGCCCCCTGGGTAAGTCTGGAGTCATCTTCATGATGGGGTTGCTGGGGTTCATGCTCCGGGATTGCAGCTGATCACCTGGGTCTCTGGGCCCTAGTCTGCCTCTAGCCTCCGTAGAGGCAGGGTCACATTTGCACAATCACTCTCATCTCTGCTCACTCCTCATTCATCATCCTCTGCATGCTGACACAGTCACTGAGTTGTCCAGTGGTTTTATACACTATGGACTACTTGCGTTTAGGGTTTTTTTGTGAGTGTTTCTTGTACCTTTGTGATACATTTTTTTATGTTTTGTTGTTGTTATTGTCTTGGTTATTTTGTAAGACCTCCTGATGATTGTCAGCTTTGTTTTTCCCTGTAAATGTCATGGGAAAATCTTTGTACTGGTGTAGCAGTTGGTTGTCTGGTGTTAGTTTGGATTGAAGGGTCATTGGCTTCTGTCTGTCACATCTTTGTCACCTCTTTCTTTTTTCTATTTTACTTTTGTACTTCTCTTTAATATTTTCCTTTTTCCCCCTGTCCCCTCCGGTCAGGTCCAGCAAGATTACATAAATTCCACAATTCAAAATAAAGAAATAAGAATAAAATAAATAAATAACTAAATCAGATTATCAAGAGGAACCTTATACCCATAAAGATTCCCTTGACAAAGCAAATTTGCTCAACACAGCACAGCAGCCAGACCATCATTCTGCTCTCTACAATGCTGGACAGGATAAGTTAAAGAAAGAAAGAAAGAATTTAAAATGTAATTTACCTTTAATTAAAAATAATTATTAGTTGGAGCCCTTGTGAAAAACTATCACAACTTTAACAAACTACAACTACAAAATGCTGTCTTTACAGTAATGGATACATATTGCACATAGTCCTATTATAATGATAAAAAAATTATATGGATATGAAAACAATTTCAGAAATGAATTATTCCAACTATATTCCACCAGTTAAGGGTAAAACTGTTGGAAACCGAAGTTTAGAGTGTAAAAGCTTAATGGAGATTGTAAAGAAAATAAAATCTGTGGTTTAAAACTTTCCTCTAGATTCAATTTTTAAGTCCTCATGGGGATGGACAGTAGCACTGAGATGCACTGGAATTACTAACTTATTCTGTTTTCTGTATGTCGTTTAGTTGCATAAAGAAAAATAATGAGTGACAGTATTATTTTCATTTGTTGTACTATTTATTTATTAATTTAAAAGAAAAATAAATAAAAGGTAAGTATAAAAATGCATCTAATAAAATAGACTCAGATAAACAAAAGTTCTCCATTTGATGTCATTTTTTGTACCTGGACCTATTTTAGTCACTGTAGGTTGAGTGGTAGAACCAGCACAGGTCACCAGTCCATCACCAAGCTAACAGAAAGAGAGACAAGCATGAATGCTTAGATCCATGTCTGCAGTCAATATAGAATGAACAACTAACTACACAGTTGCTCTGTGAAACCACAGAACACCCACACAGGCACTGAGAGCACCCACAAAGGTCACTACTGAGGCCACAGCTGAGGTTCAAAGCATCTTGCTGTGGATAGCATGCAATGTGTACCCCATGTATTATATACAAACTAAATACTGTACATATGCTTGGAAAGGTATTTTGCTATTGATAATGAATATTTCACTGTAAGCTATAGAGAACTTTTGGAACATACATTTTAGACTAGAACCTATCCCGGCAGCTAAAAGAGGCAGGGTACACCCTGGCCAGGTCACCAGTCCATCACAGTACTTTTTATGTAAAGGATTTAAAAACAATGTTTATATTTAACTGTGAACTGATTTAATTTGTATCAACCATCATCTGATGTATTCACATTGACTTGATGTGGTATAAGAGCACTGCACTTTTAATTATCTTTAATGTATGTGATGAAATTGCACAGGAAATGTACATGTCATTTTGATATGCAAAACATTTTAGGCATAATTACAGGGCAGAAACCAAGCTAAAAAAGGTTTTATTTGCCACATGTGCATACATTTAAGTAAGCATGCAACAGCAGTGTTATCACTTTAATTTAAATGATTTTTTTGTGTCTGCTTTATGTGCAAAAACACAAAGCTTACGTTTTACAAAATAGAAATCTCCTTTTTTTGTTTCCTTAAAATGTCCTGCCAGTGTGGGTAGGTATTGTTTGATATACTTTTTTTCAACATTTGTTCCAGTATATCCATTTAAGGATAATGCAAAGTGAATGAACAACAGGGATATTTAACAACTTCTTAAAATAAATTAAAACATCTATGAAAATTTTTCTCACTTTTAATGAAAATTTATATTAAAATAAATGGATAAAGAATAAGAAAACAAATCAATCTTTGCTATGTATTGCATGCATGTTACCCTGTGTAGACCCAAGTTGCATTCTGTCTTGAGTATGTTGTTGCCTGTTGACCCACATCCTGCTTCAACTCACTAGTTATGGTTAAACAATGACAAACTGCCTTAACTGGGTAACTGGACCACACTACTAGCCAACAATTCTCTTGCCAGGAGCAACTCTAAAGACTTCATTTTTTTGTCAGATGGTAATGTTTGGCTTCTTTATGGTGTCTGTTGTGCTGCTCGTAACTCAAACCACAGGATAGATAAAAGTTGGTGTAGAGAGGGACCTTGTCAGCAAAATCTTAAGAGGTATTTTAATTTCCTAACAATAAAGACAGGGTCAAGAGGGTAAAGGAGGGCAAAGTCAAAGCTGTCCTCCTTATATTACACTTTAACAATGTCTGGCAATTGTGATGCATGCCCAAATTTAAAACAGGTCACTGATGCATTTAATGGAACAACGTTGGTTGGTGCAGCTTGTAGGCTGCACATTATGCTTATTTTAAAAAGAGGAACGTATTACGGAGCCCTGCAAGTTGTAATTCAATTGCCTCATATTCTGCCAAAGACTCACACACACACACAACAGGGGCATCTGAGCTGCTCATTCAAGGCACACACCTTCATCTGGGATCAGCGTGGACTTCAGAGCCTTTGCACATTTTGGCACGTGGGCGACCTGTAGCTGGGAACTGAAGCACAAACACTGCTTCACAACATGAGCCTTCTGAGCCAAACCTACTGGTGTTTCAGCCCAATATTTGTTTACTAATCATCAGTCTTTGTTAATGTTTGAGAAAAATAACTCTGATGCTTGATCTAGGTCACAGTTTATCATGTTCAAAATACATGAGGACCATCCAGCACTTACAGTTTAGAGGAGTCTGCCTCTGCTGCCTTTTATTTTGCTGTCTTGCTGGAGGCTATAATTAGTTTAAGTGTAAAACGGTGGATGTTGGATGGCTAAACAGTTTGATTATTCTTACTTCCAGATTGCATGTAAAGTTGGATAAGATCCCACTGGGCTCCTTTTCTGTTTTTTTATACAATGGATTTAGTGTCATTATGTTTAACACAAATCTAAACAGCTCAATGTTTCTCTGTGACTGCCAGTTATTGCACCTGTGAGCCAGTGAAATATCAGGCATTGTAATGGGAAGAATGCATCCAATTATTATTATTATTTATTTTTATTTTTTGTAATCAAGAAACTCTACTTACAAAGTCAGACTTTTACTGGCAATACACAAAGTATATGGCTTCATGTTTTAAGTTTTGACTAAATAAACCTGAAAATCTGTCCATACCCATCACAATACTAATTGTTTTAAATGATTTAACTTTAGAAAAAAAAAGTGACATTTTCAATCTAACGTTATCTTTTCTGTTTAACATTTCTAAAGTGTTTAAAACCTATTGGCCGCTATTAGCTGACACAAGATGAAACAAAGTATAGCAAGGATCAGTGTGGGTCACCCACCCAGGGGTACAGTAAGGTCTCGCAGGATGGGCTTAAACTAAAACAAAATCCTCATTCAGACAGATTAGTTATTTAATCCATCAAACCACCCCCATAACTGCCTACATTAATAAAATGATAATAGATAATAGTCAATCAAGATGAAAGTACTATACTGTAGTGTCCAAAGTTCAGTTGCTTTATATTGATACTGTTATGGACTAAACAGCAACACATAATAGTGAATGACTTCTTATTTAGTCATGACACAATGACTTAGTTTTTAACTTGAATTTACAAGCGTTTCTCAAACTCTGTTGTTAAAATGTTTCACATTGACATGTGAGAGTTCACCCCATCTCTGTGCTGACAGCAGTAGCTGTGTCTTTATATTAGCCTTTAGTAAACGTTCCTTCACGTTGTCTTTCATGTATTACCAGCATATTTTCCTTGCATTGAGTGTCAGGTTCCATTATTCCCACTGGTTGAAGAACAATAGTTTGTTATGGCTGGCACAGCTTGAGCTGGCTTACACACTCTGGGCTGAAGGGATCATTAAATAAAAAGCCTCTTAGGAACTTAAAGTGTCGTTGATTATTTTAGAATTGCAGAAGTAAAGATGTGACAACATAAAGACGAACGTTTGGTTTGGACACTCAAAAAATGGTCATTTTTACTGGTACAATTAAACCAGGCCATGGAATGTTTAATTTACAGCAGCTGAACAAATACACTTATTTAAAGAGCTTTGCTCAAACACCTCGTACCCTACCCTTTTGTTACACACAGGCAGATGAAATGCTTCTTAAGAAAAGTGATATATTCAAACAAAGATTATATAAAAGTTCAATTTTCCATATGATGGTTTTTTAAAATGCCAAATTGTAAAAAGTGAACCAGCTCTAGAAAAAAACGGATTGCCTCATCGCTTCAATACAGTCCCTGTCCTGAACGTTTAGGGAGCAGTCAGAAATACTGGAGAGGGGAAAACTCCCTTTGTACAGTAAGAAATATGTCTGGTTTAAAGAGAACCTGACTCAGAGAGAATGAAGCCAGATGCAACATGAATGACAGTGTTTCAGATCTTCACATAACCAGACCAAATGGGATAAATTTTCCCCTTTGCATGGAGGAAAGTCTGAACAATATTTACCTCCAAATTCATCTGGAAAGAGTTGTTAGTATTCTTTAAATTACAATTTTTCTTTGATATGTTAGTACAAAGTTCCAAACAGACAGTCTACTCTTGGTTACAATTCATTTTCAACTTGTCAGTTGTTCTGAAGTTAGGAACAACTGACAAGGTCCACCTTGTTAAAATATATGTATCATCTTCTCTTTCTCACCTTTTCTACCCATAAAACTTGCCTGTCCTGAAATAACTTTTACTTGCGCCACATCTTTGGCAGTTTGTTACCATAGTGACTTATACTATCCAAAATGCTGTGTACTATGATGCTGCTGTCCTTTATGTACAGAAGCATAACTAAAGGAATGGCTCAGAACCATGGATTTCAGATTTGAAACCTTTCTATGAAACGACAGGTCAACGCTGATTTAAACTTAAGACCTATTATTAATATGGTTTACTTATTTGTTTTTGAAGAATGCGTCGTCATCATCATCATCATCATTAAGATCCTAAGATCTAAAGTGCTTGCTAAGACTATAAACAAAACAAACAAAGACAGAAAACAGTGTTATTTTAAATGTAAGGATGCATAGAGTGATATTTTATTCAACAAATTAGTAAAAAAAAGGAAAGAAAGAAAGAAAGAAAAAGGAAAGAAAGAAAGAAAGAAAGAAAGAAAGAAAGAAAGAAAGAAAGAAAGAAAGTTTAAAAATACACCTTAAATAATACTAAACTTCTGCAACAAGGATGCGTTCTGTACATTAATGGAAAAATCATGTTCTAGTTATGGTTTCTCATGTATTCTCATAGAGATCATCTCTTACATCTGTAAGATTGTTTATTGTTTCAAATTAAATTTTCTAATGTAGGCCACTCAAGCAGCAAATGAGATTTGCCCTCATGAGAACCACAAAGCCAGTCATGCAGCCTGTATGACTCTGCTGCTCGGACTCCGTCATGTCTGCAGTAGCCAACGTCTCAAGCAATCCCACGTAATAACTAGCAGCTTTTTCTGGAGAACTGTCGTTTTACAGTAAGAAAATCTAAGATTAGACTTGTAAAAGGATAAGGAAGAAGAACCGATAATCTGAGGAGCATCTGTAATCTCTTTCAAGAAATGATACTTCTAGAAGTGCACATTTGTTTATCAAGGAAAGGTTAAACTTCTTGTTTGACTAAAAACATTTATTGAAAAGGGGAGTCAGTGACTTGACTTAAATGCAGAAAATATCTGCCTATTTCAAGAGTGAAAAAGTGGTAACAGCTTCCTTCCCTTTGACCGAGTCTAAACCCTGTGGGAAGGAATTAAGCAACATGTTTCACATTTTTACTGTCGAGTCCAGAAAATTGCGTGAAGCAGGAATACTTGGAAGATATCCTGCTCCTGTTTCTAAATGTGCGGTGGCAGACAAGCTGGACTGAGGAAGAAGAGGAGAATGGAAGACTATGCCCGACAGTAACCTCGCTATCGAGAATGAAGGAGGAGGAGAGATTTGTCCGATAGTAACCCCAGCACCGAGTATGATGGAGGCAAGCAGAGCAGGAGGGGGGATGGTGGACAGATTACCTATATTTAACTCAGTGCTGCAAAAATGTGTCACATCTGTTTGGTACATTAAAAACAAACAAACAAACAAGCTGTTAGTGTGTATTTTACTTGAAACTGTTTTTGATTTGATATCGGTCTCTTAAAAAAAACTATGTGAGCGGAGAAGCAAACCACGCACGCATGATTTGACTTTTTCTTTCTTTTCTTTTTTTTTACTCAACTTCTTTTAAATACTACTGTTAATGTTACATATACTGTCGAATTTACTGAATTATCGAAGAGTTTTACGAAAATATGTCAATGGCAGAGTCACAGCGCTGGATACAAGAGACGTGTGTTAAATAAGCGTTCATCAGTCTCCTCCTGCTTGCAACGTCGGGACTTGTGTGGCATTCGAGGGCTGCCGAAAATATGGGTACAATTTTTAACCGACATTAATATTAAATATATCTACAGCAGGTATATATGAATGAAAAGTAGACTTTTCAAATAATAGTGCTAAACTCACTGTCTCGTACATTTTTTGTTTGTTATTGTGTGGCAGCTTTTAGGTTATGGTCATTCATGTAGACCAGTAGTTTTCAAACCTTTTGAGCCACGATCCCCAGGATAAGATGCATTGGTTTTCATAACGGGGTGTTTTTTTTGTGTGAATTAATTGTGCTATATATCAAAATGGGTAATTTTGCAACTATCCTCTAAATGTGAAGTTGCAAAACTGTTAGAATCCTCATAGATAAAGAGGATAAAGTGGTTTTTGGTGGTTCACCGCTGTTACAAGGCACCTACATGCCCCAAATAAGCTTCTTTTGCAGAGATAATGTCAAATTCAGATTTTAAATATGGCATGTGTACTAACGTTGTTGTTTATGTGTTACTGTGTTAAAAAATTAATGTGCAAATTTCAGTGATTTATCTTTTCATTAATAGTTTAATTTTGACAGTCCTGGTAAAAAACAAAACAAAACAAAACAAAACAAAAAAAAGTATTTGATAAATTTAGGCTATATAATTTTTTTAAAATTATCTGGTGATTTAGGCTGTCCTAGTATAATGACTGATAAAATTAAAGCTATAAAAGATAATAAGAATAAAAATTTGTGCATATTACACTAAAGAGGTAAACTGTTATGCATTGAAATTGTAAATGGTATAAACTTCTTATAGTTAAAGATTTGCAGTATCTTTCAAACAAATTAAAGGGGAATAAACTAGCATCTGGATGGACTGATGTGATTCATGTAACAAGCAAATGACACGCAAAAAAAAAGAAAAGAAAAGAAAAGAAAACACACAGAAAAAGGAAAGTTTTACATATATGGCATTGGTCATTTTATTATCGGAAATTTATAGGAGAACATGAAGGCATCATGGTTTGACCGCGAGTTACCTCGAACTGCAGCCTTCAGAGAACTGGGTGAAAGGGGAATGATGTCACTGCCTGGTTGAGGACAAGGCGCTGCTACTGGAACTGGTTACTGGGCAGAAAGGGAAGTGGATAGGATGTTACATGTCTGAACAGCGGCAGAAAATGTTTAATCTAGCTTCCTAGTCTAAATGTTTTTGACCTGTGTGGCTATGATACTGATAACAAAAAGGAAAAGCTGATGTAGATTTTTAAGTAATTTGTAGCTAAGAAGATCAGATCAAGCACACATTTGACAGAGCTGAAAAAAAAAAAAGACAATATAAATTTATTTACCTAAATATTATATAACAATATACTTAGAAATATCTAAAGCTGGAGTCAAAAGACATGCACGTTAGGTTAATTGGTTAACTTGTTACTCTAAATTCTACCTAGGAGTGAATATGAGCATGAGTGGTTGTCTGTCCTTTATTTTGGCCCTGCAATGGACTGGCGACCTGTCCAGAGTGTATCTGTCTCTCGCCTACTAATTGCTGGATAGGATCCACCCTTCCACAACCCTAAATTTGAATAAGCAGAGGAGGAAATTAATGAATAAATTATTTTCAATTCAGGGAACAATAAATAATTGTGTGACCTTAACTTGTCTAATCAGTGAAGTAGCTATATCATGCAGGGTAGATAATCCCTAATGTTATGTAATTTAACATCCGTTATTATTTTAGTGCTTTTTCTACTATTTCTACATTTTTTTTACAAATCAACATTAGATACAATTATTTGAACTCTTTTGAATAATCTAGATTATTATTAATTAGATAATAATCTAATTAGCATGGTAAGATTTGCATATGACTAATTTTCCTTGTTGATTGCTTAAGTCTACGAAAAAGTGGAGGCTGATTGTGTCTCACAGATATTTTGGGAATACCATAAATGGTATTATTAGAAACTATGACATGTCTACAAGGCAAATGACAAAGATCCTGAAATTACAGTAATCAGCATGTCCAGCCATCGTGGAACTTAAGAAGGTTTTGGACGTATTGCTAAGAAGAAAAATGAATGAGAGAAGACTGTAGAGGTGCTGAAGTTGGAAAATCAATAATAAAAACACTATGTTAAGATATTTAATAAAACCAAAACAACAACAATAACCAAAAATATTTTCCAAGTACTTATAAAGCTAATTAGAGTCACTTGGGAATGAGAATTATTCTTATATGGGGGATTTTTCTTCCACATGGTATGGAAAATCCTACCACCAGGAAAGCATGATAGAGGTTGTGTTGTAGGGCTGTTACCTCTGGTCTTAGGAACTACATTTTTTTAATTAGTTAAAACCATTTTACAGTTAAATGTATTGTCCAGTGTCAAAAAACAAGTTTTGATATGAAGGTCTTTGATCTGGGTAGTGTGACTGATTGGCAGATAAGAAGAAAGCTGAATCTCCCGTAGACATTTCTGTGTGGAGTTCTTCCTGTCCTTGCATAGTTTTCTCCAGATGCTTTCTAAAAGTCCAAAAAATATCAATGTCATTTTAAACAGTGCTTTCCAACTAACCAGAAGTGACAGTGGTTGCAAGTTTTAATTATTTCTGGTAGTCTTGTAATGGACTGAGGATCTGTCCATTGTGCACACCAGTTCATGCCTGAAACTACTGGGAAAGGCTCCAGCAGCCCTACAACCCTGAACAGGAAGAGGCGAGTATAGAAAATGAATGGGATGGATGGACAGAGTTTGCCCTGCAAGCTATACACATACATGCTGTACTGTAAAGAGTGTTGTTGCTCACACCATTTAATAGCTCACAGTGAATAGCGATTTCTCATGTAGTGGTAATGAACCTATCTTTCCTCCACAAGTGACCTACATAGTCAAAGTAGTTGAATGAGGTCATTGTTGTTGCAGTACTGGGTTTCAGATCTATCTTTCATGAACTTTTTTAATATAACTTTTTTCTATTTTCTAGTCATGATCCTGTTTAATTTTAATTTGCATGTTGTTTTATACTGATTAGATCACCAATCAGTTGTCTACACTGTTTAGTGATGTTTATGAGGTCATGATGCTTACTCTTAAAAGCTATCTTTTAAGAGCTAGCTTTTTTTGCTTCCAGAACGCAGTAGCACGTCTGTCTTCAACCAGCCCAAAAGAGCTCATGTCACTCCGCTGCTAATTGCTCTTCACTGGCTTTCAGTTCAAAGCTCTGCTTCTGGCTTACAAAACAATAACCCAAACAGCTCCTGTCTACCTTCACTCCTTAATCCAGGGCTACACTCCCTCTCGACAGTTACGCTCTGCCAACGAAATACACCTAGTGCTCCCACCACAAGATGATACCTTGTGATGAAATCATGCACTTATGCCCAAGTTGATATTGTATGATGCAATCGTGATCTTGTATTTAAACAAAATGACTTAAAAAAAGAAAAAAAAAAAAAAATTATATGCACTGCCTCTAGCACTACATGACAGCACCTGGGTCCAACTGTACTCAAAGCAGTCTGACTATCACTTAATTATGACGTCCCATCTTGTTTGAATTCATGCTTGTGTTGTTCTTACTCTCAAATGTAAGTCGCTTTGCATAAAAGCGTCTGCTAAATGACTGTAGAATAGAACAGAAGAGCTTTTGACCCTGGAAGCAAACAAACAGCATTAACCTACTAAACATTTCCAGAACTTGTAACAGATCCCCCTCTTTAGGGAAAACATTTGCTTTTGTTGACTGGAAGGATGGTTTAGACCAGGTCTTCAATCCTGGTCCTCAAAGGCAGGTGTCCTGCAGAAGTTTGCTTATTACCCACTGATTTGACTCAGGTGTGTTGCAGTGTGGAAACCTCTAAAACCTGCAGGACCCTGGCCCTGGAGGACCAGGATGAAGGATCCCTGCTCTAGAACATGTTTATTGACCCCTGGTAGTGTACTACTGAGTGGTTTCCTAATGTTGTGTGTAGTTAGATTTAGGGGAAACTTTACCTTTAGTGGTAAGTTGGAAAGTTGTACTTACCATGGTCTGGATGACCTTTTTTAATATTTGTGAAAACATTTTAACTGAAGACAAACAAACAAACAAATTTCCTACTTTCTGTGTGTCATTCCCCATTTCACTTTAGGGTAGATGTTCATTCACAGGTAAATCAGCCATTAGATGCATAACAAACTATAATCTGTGACTCAACTATTCACGATTCATTGTAGGGAATTTATACAGATTTATTTATTCATTCATTCATTCATTCATTCATTCACTATACTGTTAGTCCAATTCAGGTTTGTGGGGAAGCGGGAGCCTATCCCAGCAATTAGCAGGCAAGAGTCAGGGTAAACCCTGGAAAGGTCACCAGAGACAAACAACCACTCCTGCTCACATTCATTCTTATGGAAAATTTAGAGTGACCAATTAAACTAACATACATGTCTTGGATGGTGGGAAGAAGCCATCATACCCGAAGAGAACCCATGCATATATGGGGAGAAAATCCCCCCACTTGAGGCTCAAACCAGAAATTGGTATTGCTTATTGCTGTAAGGTCGCAGTGCTAATTTACAATAGTTTAACAAAACTATTGTAAATTAAGAAAAAAAACCACACACACACATATATATATATATATATATGTTCAATGTTCAAAATACAAAACTGAACACTGCTGAATGTGACAAATATGTGTGTCATTATGAGCCACATGTTAACTGTTATGCATTAGCTTGAACTTTAAATAAACTTCATGGAATAGTGTGCTTTGTACAGCCGACTCTTTTACATTTCTGTTAACTAAGTATGACATATTTATAATCAAATCTGAAACACACTCTCATTTAAGTTTTTTCTGGTTATATCTCGCAACAAACATGACTCATGTGCATGCATGCTGATTCTGTGTCAGCACATTTAGTTCTCATCTGACAGAAAGATGACCAGATGATGTGGTTACATCTCCTTCGGAAAAGTGGCCAAGGTTCAGAGAAGAAGTTTTGTAACAGGTTTATTTTAAATCATAGACACAAATGAACATTTTCTATTGACCCTTCTGAATTTGGTGAATCTTGAAGTGATGTTCTAGTTTATATTCTTTTATATAAAGAATTTTACATAATTAAAACCAACTGCTTTAAAGCAGACATCTGAAATTTGTCAAAAAAAGGTTATTAAACACACTGAAACATAAATTCAGCCCTTGTTAATATTTCATTACACTCATGGTCTTCCTGACATGAATGATCTCCCTCTGGGATTAATAAAGTATGTTTCATTCATGAATATTTTTGCCAGGCCTGACTGGCATCCTCCCCCACCATCTGAGTCAACTCATCACCAAGTGGTGATCAGCTGACAGCTCCTCTCCTCTACTACTCCTCTACTTCTACAAAGTCGAACTGAGTGCCTAGAGTGTCCTGGTGCCAAGTACACATGTGGGCACTGTTATGCCTGAACAAGGTGTTTCTTATGGACAATCCATGACAAGCACAGAAGTCCAACAACGAAACACCACTCGGATTCAGATCAGGGGGACCATTCCTCCCAATCACACCCTCCAGCTCTCACTGTCATTGCCCACGTGGGCATTGAAGTCCCCCAGCAGAACATGGGGGTCCCTGGAAGGAGTGCTTTCCAACACTTCCTCAAGGACTCCAAAAAGGGTGGGTACTCTGAACTGCTGTTTGGTGCATAAGCACAAACACCAGTCAGGACCCATCCCCCCACCTGAAGGCGGAGGGAGGCTACCCTTTCGTCCACCGGGGTAAACCCCAACGCACAGGCGCCAAGTCGGGGGGCAATGAGCATACCCACACTGGTATGAACCGCGCCTCTCACCGGGAGCAACTCCAGAATGGAAAAGGGTCCAGCCCCTCTCAAGGACAGTGGTTCCAGAGCCCAAACCGTGCGTCAAGGTGAGTCCAACTATATCTAGCCGGAACCGCTCAACCTCCTTACCCGCCAGAGAGGTGACATTCCACATCCCTAGAGCTAGCTTCTGCAGCTGAGGATCAGCCAGGGTCCCTGCTTCCGGCAGCTGCCCAGTTTGCTCTGAACCCAACTCCTGTGGCCCCTCTGGCAGGTGGTGAGCCCACGGGAGGGGGGGCCATGTCACTGTTTCGGGCTGAGCCCGACCGAGCCCAATGGGCAAAGGTCCAGCCACCAAGCGCTCGCCTCCATGCCCCAACTCCAGGCCTGGCTCCAGAGGGGGGCCCTGGTGACCCATGTCCAGAGAAGGGAAACCTGGGTCCATGATTTGTCGTCATCACAGGGGTGCTTTTGAGCGCTTATATTATGAATGGTAATTTTAAATCTCAGTATTTTATGTAACAAATCACTAATGGAGTTGAAAAGTACAATACTTCCCAGCTTGATAAGAAATAATACGTGGAATTTCTTCCCATGCAATGAACGGGATTAGATGTATGCAACTGTTTTCCAACACAGAGATCATGATCAATCATGATCATATTGACAGCTGTGATGAATCCTGATTAATTCATTTGAAAGCTGTGAGTAATGTGATTAAAAATTTTAATCATTTGAGCCCTATATGACTCAACACGAAAGACTCACAGGGAAGAGCTCCGTACAATAGAAACTTTGGTGTAGGTGAATGTTATTTACTGACTACTGTATGGCTGCGTAATGTGTGCATACCATGCTGTCAGTGGGTGGCTATTATGAACTTATTACCAAACGGGTCACTGCGTGTGCATGTGTGTGTTTTTGTGAAAGAGGGAAAAGTTTCTATGTGGCTTTGTGAGATATTTTAGCATATTAAATGTATTCTTTTTTATTCCTGTTAATGCTGTATACATTAAAGTACAGTTTGCTACATCAACAAAAACTGAACAATTAATTGCTGAGTAGGACTTATAATGTTCTTACAAACAGATTTTTCATGTAGAATTATTTTTCTCATTGAAATAGAAAGTTATATACCAAGAATCACATAATCAAATGCCTCTTTTAAATGGTATAAATGCTCACTGTCTTTGCAGAAGACTACTTGTACAACAGATTTGTTGAACATGTGGTTGTGGTTGGGCTTGTGAATTATGTCTAATAAGATTCAGATGCAACAAAATAGATGTTAAAAAACAACAACATCAACAACAACAACAACAATCATATTTGAATGCATAATGTGTGTCTGAGTGAAACACTTTTAAATTCGTAAAGAAGTGAACACACAATGAATTTTGCCACATGGCATTGAAATGTGGTTAGGGAACTTTTTAACTTGTGTGCAGTAGCACCCAGGGTGCCTGTCCACCTGTTTCTGAGTGATACCAGCATGTCAGGTGACATCTGTTCAATCTCTTAGTCAATATCTTCCCATGAGCAATCTTCTGCATGCAATTCTTTTTGAAATGGAAGCAACAAACTGATTAAGATGTAATGGTTTAGCAATGTTTTCATACTTTTGCATGAAACACATTCAGGGACTTCTTTTCTGTTGTAAACGAACTAATTTATTTTGATAGCCCTTTTAATACATCTGTTGCACCTTACTAGTGCAAGAAAAACATATACGTTAACCTACTGCTGCTCCGTCTTGGTTGTTCCCACACACAGTACTAACCAAAAGAGGCTGAGCACTGCATCAGTGTGTGTTAACACACAGCAAACTGACTTTACTGAATCAGCGCAGTGATGACAGTTGTTTTTTAGATAGGTATGTTCTGTGATACCAACTCTCTCATAAACATAGTGATTACCACCACAACTGCCTCAGTGGTGCATCGGTGGCAGACTTTAACCCCCCATCCCCAATTTTCCACTATACCCATGGAACTGATGTGCAAAAAAGGGTGCACAGGTCCTGCCTTGAAAGAGTGAAAAAGACAATTAACAGGTTTGTAAAACAGGCTGGCCAGATTAGCATCCAGACTGTCCTATTACAAAGACATGTTGTTGTAATTCGATTTGATTTGGCATTGTTGTGCTGAAATAAACAGGAGTCATTCCCTTACAAATACTTTTTTGGGGTGGCAGCACATATTACAAAACCTACATGACTGAAGATAAGATAAGATAAGATAAGTTAGGATAAGTTAAGATAAGATAAGATAAGATAAGATAAGATAAGATAAGATAAGATAAGATAAGATAAGATAATCCTTTATTTGTCCCACAGTGAGGGAGTTTCGGTGCTACAGCAGCAAAGGTGATAGGTGCAAAAAACAGCATTATAGATATAAGAACGAAAAACTGTACAGAACAAAAACTATATAAAAAGTCTATATAAGAAAATAGTTTGAAGTATTTACAGGATCTATAAGTAGAAATGCTTTATAACAATCATAAACATGCTTTACTGTAAAAATAGCATGACAATAAGATTTTTTTTTTTTTTTCATTTTTGTAAGATTGTGGCATATATATCATGTTACTGGTCTTTTCAGCTGATAGTGACATTTTGCACTTTCAAATATTGGAGAAGTCCAATAAATAGACCAAAAACAGGCCAAGTATGTACTTTTTTAACATCTTTTCCTGCCATTGTTTCATCTACATGTTAGGAAGGGGATGGTGAAGACATTTTTGCTGCTCAGTGTCACTAAACCATATACACTGGACATTTCAATCAGCTCAGTTCTGGATAAGGTGGCAACACATGCTCTGGCATATTTTTTGCTTTGGAAAGAAATTTAACTTGCATTTGTAGATGCAGCAGTGAGCTCAGTAATAAAGGTTTTTAGACGTGCTCCTCCTGAGCACATGCAACCATTTCAACTCCAGAATATTTGCTCTTGATGCTTTAGGAGACTGACATCAAAACTGCTACCTATGGTTTTTCAGCCTTGTCCATACATTTGTATTTTTGTGATTTGTGTGGTTTATCTAAGGATGATGGTATGTGGTACTACACCATTTACATCGCTAAATTCTTTAAAACTTAAAATTCAAATGTTAAAGACTTACATAGAGTTTTTCAGAGTGATGACCTGCTCCCAATATTTACTTTTAAATGACTGCCTCTCTATGTGATGCCCTGTTTATAGGACCACTATCAAAACAGTGGAGGCTCCACTCTTCTTTTCACTTACTCAAATGTGAATCACTACTTCAGTTTTTATTTCAATAATTTATTTTTTTTTAATTGTGAATATTTTCAGTTTTCTGTTCTTGGACTGGCACCAAACTGCAAATACTGTAAAATAAATAAATAAATAAATAAATAAATAAATAAATGTATTTTATATGTTGTCATTGCATGATTTGGATAAATAAAGGTTTGTTAAAAGGGTTCAGAAAGGATCTGATTCTAATTGAATGAATGTTTCACCTAGTGTTCCAATTTCTTTAGAAATAGGGTCGCATTTGGTAAATATTTTGTACCAGCCAGCAGATTATTTTCTGCTTTTGGTCATGTGCATGTCTGAATTCTGTGTATGCAGATACGTTAGTGTGCTGACTAGCCATCTGCTGCTCTCTGTTCACTATAATAGTCTATTCATCTCCAACAGCTGGTGGCCACACTGACCTCTGTCCATTCTCTCTCTCTCTCTCTCTCTCTCTGTCTGTCTGTCTGCTGTTTGTTTCTCATTCTGATTATTCAGTTCCCCCATGCTTGGGGAAACCCTGGCATATCACTGAAGCCAAATGCTTTTCAAACTTTAGGAACTTGGGCAGATTCTAATGTCAAAAGTTTTATTAGTCAAACTGCAGACAAAAGATTACTTTAGCAAACATTTACCATAATTTTATGCTTTTGGGTGGTTCAGACAAACCAAAATAATCTTGAAAGCTCTGATTTATTCAGGTATCAAGTTTGCTACAACTAGTAAAAAAAAATTAAAAATAAAATTAAATAAATAAATAAAAACCCACTGTTTTGAACACAGTTTATTTTTACATTACAAACTGTGCATCTGTCCGGCCTAAAAAAGACAAGCTATAGTACACCTGCATTAGCAGTGACCATGATGAATCATTAAGTGGAGAACATTATTGTAATATTACATGATGCAATCAAAACCAAAATATAACAATTCACAAAAGGCTAAATGAACTCCAAATGTTTGTGGGAGACACCAACATGCTGATCGTCTGCTCTCTGCTCACAGAACCTGCAGGTGGAGGTGCCTTTTCATTGTGTTTGTGCTTGCAAACTGCTGACTTGTTGTTTTAATCATGTACAAATATTACCAACAAAATATAACATGCAGACTCTTTTTACAGACTTTATAAAAGCCTCAAATCTTACAGTAATTTTAATGCTTTACAATTGACTGTCCCAAAATATAACCTCATTGACATTTACCTTCAAACGTTTAAACATTCATGATATGTGATTGGAAGGCAGTTATCATGTATGTTTTTATTTAGTCTAATTACTTTCTTGCCTATCAGTTCACCATCTGGAATACCTGTCCTGCATTTATCTTTTTCTTGTTCTGCTGTTGTTGTTTCCTCCTGTCTGCCTCTGCTGATTAGGAAACATTTGCTGTCACTGAAACTAATTTATGCACACACAACAGCGGCACAGCATTAACACACCCTCAATTTTATACTCCAAAATCCCCCAGAGCATTTAAATGTAAATACTAGTAAATGAATTGTTTCCTAACATGCTATAGTTGCAGCTCACATATATTTCTATGTTTACAGTTGATTTCTTTAAAGATATGCTACATTGTTAAACATATCTTTAGGTGTTGAAATTAGGCCACTGGACTCTTGACAGACAACAAATCTGTTGTTAATCAATGCTTTAATGTTTAATTAAAACATTTAAAACATAAATTACACAGCTTCGCTCTTTGATAGTTGGAGACTCGCTCTGCTAATGAGAGTTTTGCAAGGGTATTCACACAATCACTTTCACACAGTCTATTCTCATACACACACACAGATTATTGCAGAAAGCTCTGTTGTAGGTCCCGAAGGAGAACCCATGGCTATTTTGGGCAGCGTGGAGGACTTAATACTGAGTGAGAGAGGGAAGCGAGAGGAAAGGGATTGAATAACACCAGCAATCCTCTCTAGACTGAAGGGGATCTAGGGTTGTTGCTACTACTGTATGCTCTTTTGGATGACTTTGCAATTGAGACAGTTGAAAAATTAATGGGGAATTATGTTTTATTTTTAACCATAAGATATTTTTCTTAATAAAAACTATTGAAATCCATTGGGAAATACATCAAATGATTCCTTTAAGATGAGTCTTTAACCACAAAATTCTAATTTATTTCAGCCCGTGCTTATGCAAAATAGCATTTTGGAGCAGCTACAGTTTTAATAAGAAAAGGTAACCAGTTTTTTCTAGATAAATAGATGTAAGGAATATGGATGAGACATAATTTAGCTCAGGGCTGAAAAGAAGTTCTGACAATCAAATCTTAGACATTCCCTCACAGGAAGGCAAAAGTGTTTGAGTTTTCTGTGTCATGGCAGCTCTGAAGAAGATGAAAAAAACTATGTAGGGAAAAAGAAGGTAGGACCCTGACAGGGCCAACAGGAGAAATAAAACAATTAAAAAAAAAATCTAAAAAAAAAAAGCAAATGGCCATACTTAGGGAAATGTTGTCACAGAAGAGTAACACGAATGAGACTAAGAGTGGATGTGGAACAGAAAGCGGGTATAAACAGTCACATCTGCCCCAGTAAAGAAGTGATGAGCCTTTTCTACAATCCCCCTCATGCTGCTCCTGCTGCATCCACGTGAGAGGAGGGGATGGAGGGGATGGAGAGGATGGCGGGAGGAGGCAGGGAAACTGGGCGGGGGAAAAAGAAAGAAACACAAGCTGCATGGCAAGCCTGCTTCATCCCCAAAATGTAGCATCACTATATGTGTATTTTAAGATTTGTTCAACTTCTAGCTTGAAACATGGACCAATTAAACACTTAGATGCACATGGAGATAAATACATCATTTAACCAGATATTGATAAGAGACAATAAGAAATGAATCAAGAACTCCACCACTAGGTAGGAAAGTATTCCTATGTGTTTATACACATTTTTTATATTGTGTAATGTACTAAGGATAAAGAGAAATATTTCTATCATAAAATTTCAGATTAAAAAAGGCCCACAGACACACAGAAACATACACATGTTTATGAAAATACACATCCAAACACATGTATTTGGCTGCAAATTTTTTATAGAACTATGCTGGTTTGGTGATTTTTTTTCAATCCGGTGACTTGGGGATGGACATAAATCAGCGATGCTATTGCTTTGGGAATGGGGAAATCAATTTCAGAATTCCATCATGATTTAGTGGTTTTATCTATAAAACCAGCAGAACTGTTTCTTTGGTGCAAAATCAATCCAGGTCATGTGGTTTTCATGGAAGAAACACATGGACATGTATGAAATTTCTACTTATTTTCAGAGACCAATGAAAAACCGATATATATATAAATACACACACATATATATATATATATATATAAGATAATATATATTAGATTTAAAGTGATTTCATGATTTAACAATGTGTTTAACAATGGGATCCAGCTCAAACCACACACACACACACACACCCCTACTCATACAGACAGACACATCATGCAAGGAGGAATAGTTTTTGCAGTAAGTGGCAGTCTTGCACAGTGATTCAACCTCAGGAATCATGCAAGCAGTTTTTCATTGTGGGGGAAGGCGTTTGCTTTAATGACACGGTGAATATTTAGTAAAGTTTTTAAGCCCTGACTGTGTAACAAATCCTACGTGTTTTGAAGTGTTAGGTTTTACTTTTCATTATGAAATGTCAAATAATCACTCATAATGTTTTAGAGAAACATGTTCTTTTGAAGGGAGGAGGGGGATACCTTCAACTTTCTGGATTTGAACATCGTCTTAAGCTTTTTAAGTGATGACATTATTATTATAGAAAACAAGAATAATCCCAAATTCCTTTTTAAAGACAGTAGATCTTTTAATAAACCCAGGTTTTAATGAGTCTTCCATGACAGCATCAGACGCTGCATGCAAAGACTTTGCGGACCATTTCAGAAGTAAAATCAATTCTATTAGATCCAGTCTTTTATCTGAATGACATGGTGATTTTAACAGATCTGACCTGCTTTTCCTGAGGAAACACTGGAGAGTTTTGTCCTGGTTGATACAAAGATGGTTGGTCGAGCTTTCTCCCAACTAAACCCAACAATCTGCCTTTAGACCCCATTCCCACATCACTTTTAAAAACATTGTTTGGTTTCTTTGAGTGTGAGCTCCTAGAGATGGTAAAGTACTCCCTTCAGACAGGTGTCTTCCCATCTACCTGTAAAACAGCGATTGTTAGGCCCTTTCTGAAGAAGAGTCATTTAGATCCAGACATTCTTAATAACTATCGACCTGCATCCAATTTACTGTTTTTCAGTAAAATCATTGAAAAACTTGTCTTTATGCAGTTGCATGAGTTTTTGCATAAACACAATATTCTGGAAAAATATCAATCTGGTTTTAGGACAAACTAAAGTACTGAGATGGCCCTTTAAAAGATTGCTAATGACCTTAGATTTAACTTAGACTTCCCTTAGATGATCCCTTTTACGTTCCCCATTTTGAAAGATTTTTTCTTTGAGTGTCTAATGAGTAATGTCTGATTATGCACTAATCTATTCTATATTTAAGTTCCATATTTTGTCGAGTTATCCCTTTCTTGATCTTTAGTCCTCAGCTCAGCATTGAAGATAAGACGCACACTAATGGTTTTTATATACAACAAAAATTAACATTGCACACAAGACTGTCAAATCTTATATGATTTTTTTCAGATTGTGTCTTTCTCCTGTTCGTCACCTTTCTGAAGTGCTCATCCTAAATGAGGCTTATTCACATTAAAGTCACTCAGGCAGCATTTCCCAGCAGTGCTGTTCTTGTTTGAAGGCCATCTTGTCTTTGTCTGGTGCATTCGTGCAATTTCAGTCTCAGAGGAAGATTCTCATTGAAGGACAATCTTACCGTTGAGTGTGTGTATTAAAGTGAATGTGTTGTATTATGTGTTCTTCTATTTAAACAATCTAAGTTTTTGGTGTCTTTAATTTGTTAGTGTGCACACAACAAAGTCCATGGCTGTTACACAACCACATTGTTGTTATGTCTCTGTGAAGGTCTGTATCTTTGGAATGACTCATCCTCGTCTCCCTCCACAGGTCTGAGTGCTGCAGCTTCAGCAGGTGTTTCAACGCTGGTCTCCGGCACCATCTACTGTGCAAACCCTGGAAAAGCACTTTTTAAAGAGAAAACACATCATCATTCATTTTCACCTTTTTTGTTTGTTAACTTATATATTTGACATTTTTTTATTTGTTTGACTCTGTCCTCCCTGCAAAAAGCTTATACAAACTGGTAATTACCTAAAACTCTGAGAAGTGGGCTGACAGTTGAAACCCTCCAGTTTATTTCCCGGAAAAAATGTGAATAGAGCTGAGCAGCTCATATTCATAGCAAAGGTAGATCTGAGCATGTTTTTAACTGCCTCTAGCATGCTGTTAACTCCTTATTAATGCTTGTTTAAATTTCAGAGTTTTAAAAAAAGCATCCTTATATGAAGATTTCTCTTCCTAAGAAAAAAGAAAAACTGAAATAAAAAGAAAGCTACTTCTGCTGAGGGAGTGGACTTACATAGTTATGCCGATGCCAAATAATTTTTTTCCCATGTTGATGGATATTAATCCAATAATTTTGCATTATAAGCTTATGATACAGACAGGTTAATGAATACAACTCATTACATGATATTAGAGTCACAAAGACTTACCTGCCTTTACAAAAATATTTTTAATTAATGCAACCCATGGCATGTGACAAGTAACGAGATTTGTCCATTGTACACTCATGCTTTTAATGCAATCCAACACAGTGATTAATTAATGTCCTTTTATAAACAATACAGGGATGTTAGCAGAGAATAAGAAGACAGAGAACCTTCTAGGGTTTATATGTGAACCCAACAGCAGCCAGAATAAAAGAACTTTTAAGTCTGTTGGTCCAAAAAGATGAAGAAGAAAAAAAAGGCTGACTTCATAGAAAGAGGAAATATTGAAATTAAAATACATCAGATCTTAAGGATCTTTGTTTAAAAGTGCACACAAACAAACAACATAAATAAACTCTTCCAAAGGGTTCTTACTAGCATGATTAACATATCCGGGATATCTCTTCGTTACCTAGCACAACTTACCCAGACGTTAACAGTTCTGATAAGCGGTACTACGAAGCTGGTTACCAACTCAGTAACTGAACCCAGGGTTTTTCAGTCTTGTTTGCAGCATTTCACCAATCCCAATCTGGTGTTCTGCTGTATGACATCAGTAAAGATTCAATATTCTGCTTCCTAGTTGGCCTGTAAAAAGTATGGCTCAGTTGTGTCAGCTTAAACCCAGGCTCACAACTAAATTAAACTAAACTAAACTAAACTAAACTAAACTAAACTAAACTAAACTAAACTGTTTGTCATTGGCAGGTCATGCGCACGATGTGACCGCCTACCTGCCCACATAGAGCAGGTTTCTTTGATTGTTTATTTAAACATGAACTGAGCTTACTGACAAACATTTTGCCATTTGCCCTGACGAATGCCTTTTAGGCTGAAAGGCATTGGGATGGACAAGTTTATATTAGATTAACCATTATATAAGAAAGGCTTTTTATTCATAATCTCCCTGAGTGCCTCAGCTATCTTCTTGTGTGTTTTACCTGAATCCCAGAACTGAAGAACACCAGAGGAAGACAACATTTTTTATACCCGAATAGCATTCCTTGCATTTTGTTTTTTTTTTCCGTAAACACAAAAAACCCTTTCAGCTTGCATTTATTCTTCATATGAAAAACAATTGTTATTCAGATCAATATGAAAGTGTGTCCTAACCTTTGACTGGTTCTGTATATATAATTCAATTCAAATTAACTGAAAAAATAAAATGAAGAAAAATCAGTGAGTTGCAGGTTTTTCTACCAAATTTGAGCCCATGATCCTTTGTTTACCCAGAACAAAACAACCTCTAGTAACAGGGCTATGTGACCTCTTGGGGTCATGACAGCAACAGCATGTAAATCATAAAAATATTGCCCAAGAAGACAACAGCTTAGTTGAAAAACATATATATTGTAGCCCTTGCCATGATCCATTTCTAAAGATATCCATCCATCCATCCATCCATTTTTTTTAATACCCACTTATTGCGACATTACTGGGAGCCTATTCCAGCCATCCTATTCCTATTCCAGGCAAGATCCAGGGCAGTTTTGATTTCTGACCAATCAGGCAGTGACAAAAGCATTTTAGTGAGTGTTGTTGTAATTAGCTGAATGTTACTCTAAACTGAAAAAAAAAGCAATCGTCATGTGTTGGTCTTGAACTCTCATTATGAATGCATTATAGTTTAAAGGTGCTCTATGCCATCCATACTGAAATTAGGGAACCATGAATTACAAAAAGTTGTCATAAGACTAATTCAACTGGAGCACTTGTATTTTCTTTTTAGCTGTTCATATTTAAGATAAAAATGCACAGAATCCCACAAAGGAGAACAGTTAAAAGGACAAATCCACAACAACAAACTAATTCATAAAAATTCACCTGTCATTATTTTAGATAATTAGGATAAATCCGTAGAATTAAAGCTCAAATGTTACAAATGTGGCCACACTGAATGTGCCAGCTTTGGCTCTTAAATAATGCTGCAGCTTAAGAGAACGCTTTAAAAATCTTGTTTATTTATCTCGTGTAATTGATATTGTTTACTTGCAGCTCTTTAAAAAACATAAAAGACAAGAAGAATATATTTCTTGTTCATAAATTAATTTAATTGCCAAAAGATTGTTAAGTCTGTTGAAGTCCTGACAAAAACAATCCTCAGGCTTCTTAGTATCACAGATTTTTTTCCCTTCAGGTCAATGACTGAAGAAATGAAAAAAATATGGTTTTTCTCAGTCACTGAACATTTTAAATATGCTACATAAACATGTGTTGCCTTATTGGAATATAGATGATTACAAAGCCCTTTCTTTTATCTTAGATAAAAGAGACAAAAATTTATTATATTATAGATGCCCAGTGCAAATTATATTCCTGTTACTACTAACCAGCCTTTCAGAATCGTATTTCCTATATTCAAAACTGAAGTGTACAGTTCTTTTCAACCTTTTTGTTTGTTTTGAATATTGAAATTCTTCTTAAATTTCTTCCTTCTGTGATCACTTTTTAATGATTTAATTTCTTTTAATGCTGAATAATTTTTTGCTAATACTCTAAAACAAAAAAAAATTAATTATATTCCAACTCACTGATTAGCCTGAAAGTCAAAATGTGCCCAGGTTCCAGGTTTTGTGCCACAGTTGTGATAAAGAACACCAGACAAAAAAGAAATTACTTCACAGGTGTTACAGCTCTCACGGTTATATGCATTACTCTATCCTCTCAGCAGAGGCTCTTATCTCCTGATTAGAGGGTGTTTCACAAATCTAGGGGGAGATGACAGAGGCCGGTACAACCACCTCAACCTTTTTGTGTCTAATGAATTAATTACACAGTTACAAACCATCTATTCTCAGTTGATTTCAGGTACATAAGCTGACAGGATGTTGGATGGCTTCACCTCTATGAAACAAACTGGAAAGTCAAAGCTGTAAAAGGGATGGAGTAGCACTTTAAAAATAAAGCGTGACAAACAAACAAGATAAATTTTATTGTTAAAATGTGAAACATCATGGTATAACATGATAAGTTTTATTGTAAGAACATAAAAAAACAAAGTAGCCTACTGTATGCAGACGTAGTTGCCGCCTAGAAATATTATAGCAAAATACATTTTATGGAAATTTTTCTCGTCAACAGAAATATTTCAGTTCTTTTTGTCAATGATTTTATTGTTCTACTCTGATTTATTGTTGTGCACACAGAAGTGTGGGACAGTTTTAAGCAACACGGTACGTTACCTGCATGCACGCAGTGAAATGGTGCTTGCATGTGTGGGCTGCTTTTAGTTAACATGTACCAGTGTTATGGCCTATGGCCTAGCTGTCTTTTGAAAACTGAAATTAAAATAAAATTGGCTATATGCACTGCTGGGACTGGGAGAATTAAATTGCCAACAGAAAGATGCAGTACTGTCTGATTTAAGGGTGCAACATCTATGGCGAGTGGACGGTGCCACAGTATCCTCCAAACTTCATTGCTATCCAATCTGTCTTTGTCTCAGCATAGTATAAGGTACAACTTAATCCAATTCGACCAAGTCGACCCACTTATGAACTTTTCTAGTGAACAGCTCTGGTGCACAGAGGCAGCCTTGTTGGTGGTTGAGTCCCCACTAAAGCTCCCGTTAAGGCCAAAAGTCTGTCACTCACGGTGGTCCGCAGATTTGGGTCTGAAGGATTCTCTCTGCCTTTTCAGTGTTGTCAACAGAATGGTGGATAGTGAAAGTTGTCTGCTGTGTTACTGATGAAGTAATGCCAAAAGATCAAAAAGTCCAGCTTTGATGAGCCAAAAAGAAAAAAATTTAGTAAACTGGCGCAGAAGTACGCAGACTTGATTTAACTAAGTACTAAAATACTAAAAAGTAAAAACATGGATTAAATGGAGTTTAACTAATTATTAAGACAAGAAGAAAAAATGTAGACTAAGACAAAAGACTTGCACAGGGGAGGACTTTCTCTCTCCACCCTTCCCTGCCTCTCTAGGCATCTTCATGCATGTTTAAAATGCAGGTTCAGCTTAGGTCCTACAGATACATCTTTATGCATCATGACATAACCTCATTCTTCTGCAAACTTCATTCCCTCCATTGTCGTCCATCTCTAGGGAAAAGTGTGTAAGGCAGGGCCACGCCTACAAGGAAGTGTAGTTTACTTTCTCCAGCCAATGATCAGGCTCCGTGAAGCCTGGCTGGAGATCAGATACCTACATGAGGGTTGGTTTAGTGTTAAACCCTTCTGATTTTCTTTTGTTTAAAGGTATCAGATAAACATTTGTAAATACATCTGTACATTATAAGATGTTAAAGTCTTAAGTGATGTCATTGTTAAAACATTAAATTAGTGCACATTGTAATGGAACACTAATGGACCATTCAAAAACATAATAAAGTAAACGCAATAATGTTATGAATGTTAAAGACCAGAAGGAATGTGAGTAAGGTTTACATCATGAATGAATTAATTATACCAATCCTGATGATTGTCTGCTTTTCCAAATACATACATATATATTTATTGCTTATCAAACTTCATATATGTAGTGGACATCTTTGTTCTTTCTTATCTCAGACAAAGAGGTGACCTTTACGACTTGTGGACCTCAAACCAGGTCATAAAATCCTGAGTGGGGTTGGGGGCCAACAAGCCAGATTCTTCTCCTCTTTGGGGAGAAGCTTCTTTGGTCTGTAAAGAGATGAAATATTAATAGAAAATTAAAGAAAAGTTCTTGATGCGTCCCATCTGTTTCTTTTTCGAAGTGATGGAATACACTACACTGAATATAACTCAGGAGTGAAAAAAACATTTGTACTCTCTCAGGTTTTAAATTGAATCCCGAGGTCAAAGGATCTACTTTCAATAACACCCCACATTTCCTTCCCGTCGCCTGAAAAAAACAACAGGGGCTTGCTTAAGCATAAATTTGAGAATGACGTTTGCTGGGATGTGGAAAGGCACATGAGTCCTGTTTCCCTTCGGCTCCCTGCAGTGATGTTAGTTTAATGGAAATTATATTGTGACACCATATCATCTGTTTTTTTAGGCAGACCCTTCAACAACATTTGAAAGTCAGTAACTCAGTTTGTTTCCCTTAATGTTGGCAATGCAAGGCGTCATTTAGCTCCTTTTGAGAGGAGGAAATAAAAAGGAGGCTGGTTAAAGTGGGCTCAGATTTACAGACAGCTTTATCATAGTGTGAATGAAGTATTTGTTTGTGTGCGTATATCTAAAAAGCAGCACTGAATGAATAGTTTTCCTGAGTAAAATTATTAGAAATAACATGGTCATTGATAATTAATATTGGATTCTTCAGTCTGCCACTGCTGGATGGAGGAATTCATTTGAGTAACACTGTCAGTGTTATGGTATCCTTAAAGTGTGGCTATACCACTACTCCTGCTCATTATAGTCAGCTGTGAAAGAATGTGATGTTCCAGACTCGATCTGTAAACAGTCCTCATTTTAAAGGTATGCAGTTGGTATAATTAAGAATACTGAAAACGAATCTGTCACAAACACAATTATTGTTTGTTTGCCCAGAGACAGTGTCTGTTGCAATGGTTTAATGGAAATCAGTTGCATTTCATGCAAACTTTAAAAGGGAGAAAATCTGTGACAAACTATGTTCAGCTGTGTGCTTGTGTGTATGTCACCCCATCCAATGCTGATGCCATTAAAATACATATATCTATGGTGTCAGTTAAATCATTCAACTGATGATTAGTCACCATAAAAACCTGTCGGTTGACAAGAAATCAACAAACAAACAAACACCCCCACACAGGTGTGTGTGTGTGTGTGTGTGGATAAAAATAATTAAAACGTTTTAGCATCAGCAACAACTGATGCTAGAACTTTTTCACCCTGTCAAGTATAACTGGGCTTTTTATTGGCTTTGCAGTGGCATGTTCTGTATGAAAGACCAAACGTTTCAAAATGACAACAACAGAAAGTCACCACATGCCCAGCTAAATCTACCACATGACCCAATGGATGCTGCCGCTGTCCGAGCTGGTGGATCTAAAACAGTTGTCCAACTAGATAAGTTCAATAAGTCAGGGTTCATAGCTGAAACATACATAAGTATGTAAAGAGCAAAAATATTTTCTATTTTCTCGTGTAGAAATAAAAAGCTGCCTGTCTGACTCTTTCTCTCCCTCTACCACTTTCCCCTTAATTAGTACATATTGCTTGGTCTTCACTTGTTTTCTTTTTCTTCATTCTCGTGCTGTCTTTCTTGTTTTCAAAGGTTTACTTTATATATATATATATATATATATATATATATATATATATATATATATATATATCTATATATACAAGACTTCACATTTCAGCCTGAGAATCCTGACTAATTAAGACAGAAGAAAGATGTGTTTTTTATTTGAAGCCGGAGATAAACTTGTTTCCAGCCTATTTAATGTAGACATTTGATTATGTAAGTGTACACTTCCTTGCTAGAGTTGCTTTATTTTCAATGCTGTGAATGATGTGCAATGAGATCCATCTTACTGTGAATATCTTGTACGTGAACTTATCTTTTGTGTACATGGTTGCTGGCCTGGTGTGTCTACACAGACGCTGCTGTCATGCATTTATCAGTATGTTATCTTGTCCTAACAGACCTAATCAATGTATTTATGTCTCTCTCTTAGCAGAAATGACTGTACATGTTACAGAAAAATGTTTTTATGCGGGTAAATATACTATAAGGTGCTGAAAACAGTTGAATTTAAACATGTAGTTTAAATTATGCGAAAGTAAGACTTTTATACATTTGCAATCAGTTAAACCAATTTACTTAAATCCATTTTGTTTATTCTAAAGTTCTATATTCTCAATCAGATCTTGATTACCATAGTTAACTAATTTAGACATAAATGGGGTTCTAATAGAATATAAGAGAAAAAATATATGTCTTTAAAAGTATTGTTGTGACATCCCACTGACTCCATTACCATTCTCTGGTGAAAACAAACAAACAAACAAACAAACAAAAAAGAAACAAAACACACACACACACACACACACACACACACACACACACACACACACACACACACACACACACACACACACACACACACACACACACACACACGCACATATTGTCAGTCTGTGGCTTATTATATTAATATTTATTATGTCTTTTGTTTTGTTTTGTTACTAGTGGTAAATGGGTGTGCACAGCCTTGGATGCATATATGACTGCATTTCACTACCATCTCATATGTGCATGTGATGAATAACTTGAAACTTGAAACTCTCTTTCTTCCTTCACAACATTGTGTCTTTTTTCTGTCCAGGGTGATTATGCTACATACTTATGACACGTTTGTGTTGATTTGTGCAGCAGCTGTCAACGTACTTTGCGTGATCCTGAGTGTTTCTTGGTCTAAACTTCATCCTCATTAGTCTGCCTGTTTTTCTTCAGATTACTAGAAATTCAAATTAAATCACCAGGTTGCAATAGAGAGATTTGTGCTTTAAAGCTACATATTTGTATTCCATTGGCGGAAGTGGCTTTGTGTGATGGTACACAATTAAGAACATTTCATTATCAGTACCAGCACATGCTATTAAAAGAACTTGGCTTAACCTATTAATTTAGATGCAGTTATTTAGAGGAGCTGTCTGGGGAGAAGGGCCTCACAGGGCCGTTTGTATCTTGTATATATGTGTGCGTCTGTGTGGACGTGTAGCAAGTTTTTCATAAGATAAATGAATGCTGCTTAACGGTGCAGTAAATACAGACAGCTCACAAGGGTACTACCATTATTACTCTGAGTAACACTCTCTAACACACACATTCTGTCTAATTAATCCTTTAACTCTTGCTGGCTGTCTTATTTTAGTTCACCAGATAGTCTCGGAGAGATTAATTTAAGATTTTGAATCATTTTTAGATATGAAACTAATAACTTTAGTCGTTTCTCATATATTCTGCGGACAGACATTCTGAATGTAAAATGGAGCAATGCAACACAGGAAGACAAATTATAATTAATTATTAAGAAGCTGGAAGATGAGTTTATTGATACATTACTGTTCATTTTGCCCTAAAATCTGTTTTCTGTTAATCTAAGAGTTATTCATGAGTGTGTGTGTGTGTGTGTGTGTGTGGTGGTGCCCTCTTGTTTTGTACACTTAAAAACTAGATTAGTCACACATTTAAACATGTGGGTAGTACCCCTCAAAAATGTAATAAATTCCTCTACAATATCCTCCTGTTGGTATTTACTCATGTTTTGACACACTTGGTGGATTGGGTAAGTGTGCTCAGCCACAATAATAAGGAAACAACAACAACAACAACAAACACATATTGGCCATTTTTAGACTTTCTGGATTTCACAGAGTCAGGAATCTCAGTAGCGTAGGTCCCAGTCATAGTGTAAAGTAGCCATGACAGTTTGGCATCTCCTCCTCATGCTGGTCACCAGCCTGGTTATATTTTGTTGTGAGATAGCATCCCATTCCTCAATAGGAGTGTCTGAAGGTCAACCAGTGTAGTTGTGTTGGTCACAATGGCATGAACAGCATGACCAATCTGATCCCACAAATGTTTAATTGGGTTGATGTCTTGACTTACAAGTACAGCAGGCTATTCTATCTTCTTCACTCACAAATTCTGGAGGCACTCTGATGATTCCGGCTCTATGCAGGAGAGCATTGTCATCCTAGACGATAGAGTTAGGTCCCAGATTCTGGAGCTGAAATCACTGCTGATTCCAGAATCTTATTCTGAGATGTCTGTATATCAGTTAGGTATCATTCATGTGCCACTCATACATCTGTATCTGACACACACCTGGCAGCACTTGAATTTAAAAATAACTGTGAATATTGCAGAGGATTTTGGTTCATTTTCTGGGGGATTATACCCACTCACGTAGCTGTAGTGTTCATTACATCAAAGCAAAATTGTTGCAAGTTACACCCAATTGTAAAAGTGACAAAACAGGCTTTGTAATTATGTGTAATACAACACAGTTGGTTTTATTAAAAGGAAGAAAAAACTCAGCCAAACACAAACAAACTTACTTGTTGTGCCAAGGACAAATATATTTTAAGATCTACACATATTTAGCTTTAGTGTTTATGTCCTTCTTTTTTTTATATCTTTGGTTCATATATAACATACACCATGTGGTTATATTGATGCTGCATACCATCATTTCAATCACACTAAATGACTGTCATCTATCTCTGCAGGTGGTGAGAGTGCTGAGTGGTGTATGATTCAAAAATGAAGCAAAGTAATAAAAAGAAGTATCTGCTATTACTGATGACAAGAACATGCCTGTTTAGAAAGCAAGTAAATCCTTCCCAAAAGTCCAGACACATAAAGAAGCAATTTGTCAGTGAGATTTGCTAATGCCAACATTTATTTTAATCTACCTCTTCAAAATGTTGCCAACACTTACAAAAGACTGCTTGAATATAAACAGCAGTGTCAAGATGAAATGAATCTTAAAGACAGGTTGAGGGAGCATTAAAAAGGACAGGAAAAACATGAGGTGGAAAATGTGCTTTTACTCTTTAATAAAAGTGGCAGGCAGCTCTTTTTTAAATATGGGGAACAATGTCGACTCAATTTAGTTTCCTATTAAAAATGTAATTGCAGCAGCAGATGAGAGAGAAATTCAATCAAAACTTCAAAATCAAAACTAAAATTATGGAAAGGAAATTAGAGCCTGTTCTTACCAACAACACTGGGTTTTCATATCCATAGCTACAGATTATTTTCAAGCCAATCCCATTAGGCCAACTCTGTTAGTCCATTTTTTATTTCTGATAGTTTCTTCAGTTACCACAGTAATTATTATCATGATTGTTTGTCATCAGGCAAATGACACATCTTAAGGTCAAATCATACGTACCATGAGAACAAAACTGGTTGAACACTGATTTGTAAATGAATGAAATCATATTTAAAAAAAAATACTTTCTTGATCCCAGAGGGAAATTCCAATTTTGTTGCATTTTAAACTTAAAACAATAATAATTAACTAGAAAAAGACATTAAATTGTTTCAGAAGAGGGATGGTTGCTGGCAGGGATGATCTCCAGTATCATTCTGTCTTGCATGTCTCTCACTGAACACACTCTGTCATTATGTTCACTGTGTTGTGTTCAGTGGGTGTGAACAGTTGTCCATGTTCAGCAGCTTGTGCAGCACTCTTTTCCGGACAGTCAGCTACAGCAGCTCCAGACTTATCCTCAGCACAGAACCAGTATTCTTGGCCAGTTTGTTCAGTGTCTTTAAAGGTGTTACCGCCGTAGGCGCCGTGTAGGTATGCAGAGGCTCGACGCATACCTCTTTCAGACATGATGTGCACCCCTGCTACGCAGTCGGTTACACAGAGGTACTCCCTTGTGATTGGTCAGTTTGGGATCACGTGTTGCCAGATATCTGGATCTTCTCACTAAATTTGTGTGCTAACCACCATTTTTAAAAACAATAACCAGTGGATCAAGTTGATGAGAGGTTCTTTCTTCATTTTCTTCCACAAGTTAATAAAGATACTGAACCATACTGGACGCCATTGTTGTTTTAAAACAGAAAATACCTATTGTACTGAAGTGAACCATCAAAAAGAACTCCGACCTGGTAAATTTACTGGCTGATACCACCCTTGCTGCCACCTTCAGATTAGGAGGAGAAACTGCAACGCAACACCAAAACGCGTACCCCCTATGCTCGAGTGCGAGAGCAAACTCAGCAGCGTCAGCTACGTCATAACCGACCGCACGCTGATGCCACGCGAGTATAAATCCGCCTTAGTTTTCTGGCTCTGATGCTGCTGTCCCAATAGATGGCTGCAAAGCTGATTGCAGTTTCTACAACAGACTTACAGAAGATATGCAACATTTTGGTGCAGATGATGATGGTGATTTTAGCCTCCTTAAGAAATACAGTCTCTGTTTTCATGTACTGTAAATGACCTCTGTGTTGCATTTCCAGTCCAGTCTGTTGTCCAGTTGAACTCCAAGGTACTTGTATTCCTCCACCACCACCAACCTCCTCTCCCTAGATAGTGTTTTGTTTACTCTTGTTCCTCCTGAAGTCAACAATCATTTCTTTTGTTTGGTTTATATTCAAGATGAGGTGGTTATTTCCACACCATCTCACAAAATGACTGACCAGTTCTCTGTACTCAGCTACATCCTACAACTAAGCCATTAGGGTATTTCTGCTGATGACAGGAGTCAGAGTTGTATTGTAAGTCTGAGGTGTACAATGTGAAGAGAAATGGTGAGAGTACAGTCCCTTGTGGTGCGCTTGTGCTGCTGACCACCGTCTCAGACACACAACCTTTTCAGTCTCATGAACTGTGGTCTATTATTTATGTAGTTACAAATCCAGGTGGTTGTGGAGGTATCCACATGGAATTTATGGACCTTTTTACATAACGGGGCATGCTGAATTGTATTAAAAGCATTTAAGATATCAAAGAACATGATCCTCAAAGCGCTGCCTGATTGGTTCAGATGAAAATGGGCTCTGAAGCAGGTAGATGATGGTGTCTTCAACCATAAGCCCATTATGATATGCAAATTATAAAGGGTCCTGAAAGGTGTTCACTTGCTTACCGAGGTGAGCCAATAACAGTCTCTTAAGGACTTTCAAGATGTGAGATATTAGGACAACTGGTCTGTAGTCATTTGGTTCAGATGGTTGGGATTTTTAGGTACTGGAACATGTCCGAATGTTTTCCACAGCACAGGAAATCTTGTCTCCGGCTGGTGCTGAAGAATCCAACATAGCTGTTCTGAACAGTTTTTCTGGGAATGACACCATCTAGATTTGCAGGCTTGTTCCAGTTCAGACAGACAGGCTAAAGGTGGAGGCAGAGGAGGTGTCAGTATGTTCTGATGTGCAGGGAGATGAGGTTGTGTTAAGGTCCATGATTGAGCTACAGGGTGGCAGAGTGTGCGGTTTGTTTGGAATTCAAGGAGGTGGGGGTGGGGTGATAGGGGCTGTACTGCTGAAACTACTGAAAAACATGTTCAGCTCATTAGCACTGTCCAGACTGCTGTCAGTCTAATCCCCCTTTAACTTGAAGCCAGCGATCCTTTTCATTCCCGACCACACGTCCCTCACATTGTTCTGTTGGTGCTGACTTTCTAACTCCTTGCATTTCTTTTTTATGTTGTTTTTGTGTTGTCTTCGATAACTTCCTGTCTCCCTCCCTGAATGCTTTCTTTTTTGATGTTTAGCAGCTTTTTCAGGTCACTGGTGATCCAAGGTTTGTTATTGTGAAAGCATCACACTGTTCTAGTTGTTGTTCATACAGAAGTTGATGTAATCTGTCACACACACAGGCATGGCATTAATGTCATCTCCATGTGGTTCACAGCGGACATTACCGACTGTGGCTTCAAAGCACCCTCTCAGAGCTTTCTAAGCTTCATTAAACCATGTTTTAACAGTTTGTGTGATGACTGGTTGCTACTGAACGATGGGCTTGTACATAGAGGTGAGAAGAACCTGATTATGGTGTGATCCTGCCAAAGGAGGCAGGGGAGAGGATCTGAATGTATTTTTAACATTTGCATAAAATAAGATGGGAGAGAAGCTGACAAACTCTTGGAATGTTGGTAATGTAGCAGAGATGGAGACCTTGTTGAATTGTCCAGATTTTGCAATAAATGCATTAGGATGCTACAGTATGTTTTTAGCCCAGCAACAATGGAGCTGATGACATCACAGGCTGTGTCTACAGTGGTACCAGGTATGATGTACACTGCTACCAGAATAACTCAGGTAAACTTTTGAGGGGAAATAACATGGGTGAAGACTCACAGCTAACCATGTCCATTGTGCAGATATTCTCTTTTACAGTGACATGACCAGCATGGCAACAATGGTGATCAAAAAAGACTGCAACTCCACCTCCCTTTAGCTTTCCACTGACTTTCTTATTGCAGTCTGCTCATAAGGTCTCAAAACAGTGAGCCTATTAGAGCCCGGTATGTGTTCATGCAACCATGTGTCAGTGAAGGACATAATTCTGAATTCCTTGTTTTCTTGTTGAGACCTTTTTAGCACCTCAAGCTTTATTTTGTTAACTAGCAGTCTTACGTTACCCATCATGGGGCGGCATGGCTCAGTGGGTAGAGTGGTTGTACTGTAGCCCAAGGGTTGCCAATTTGATCACGGCTCGGAGAGCTCATGTTGAGGTGTCCCTGAGCAAGACACCAAACCCCTCTAAGCCACTAACTCTGCTTCCCTACTGGTTCCTGAACATATAGAGAAGTAAGGGACAGCTGCATCCTGCTGTTACCTTGATAATGAAAATCCATGACAACTGTAGATGAAATCAAAAATCTTTCTCAAGAAGGAAGCACTCCATCTTTAAATAAACATTTTGAACTAAAAACATGCCTCTACTAGTGTTTCTAAAGAACAATTAGTTCTTAAAGAGTCATACTTGAGTTTTGCATTAGATTTATACCCTGTGCTGTGACTTGAGCTTGTGACCCATGTGTCTCATTCAGTCTCCTGACTATAAACAACCGTGACTCACATTATGGACAGAATTAGATAAACATTGATGTAGCAATGCGTGATGTGAGCAAATAAATAGATTGGAACAACATGAAGCATCTCCTGGTGGACTCAGCAGTACAAAGTGTAAAGTGAACAGAACTGACAGTAACATGGATCAAACACATTCATACGTTACTTGGATTTTAAACTACTAGGAGACATTTTTTTCCACTGAGAATGCAGCGAGAATCAATTACAGTCTACAAACAACAAAGAGCAGGACTGTAGATTCAGGGAGCAACCACAGCAATTATTTTTGTTACTGAGCATAGTCAACAAGAGATTTTATCTGAAATTTTTATACATAGAAAGAGGTGAACATGGATCATTCTGTTCTGTTCACACGATACTTAACTTACTGTATAGAGTTTACAAATATAATATAAATGTAAAAGTTCAGTGGAACCAGTATTCAAAGTGCAAAAAAGTGCAATTCAAGTCATCCATAAAGCAGGTTATCTTGAACACACATATCCACTTTTTTGTTAGGTCACAAATAATGAAATTATATGACATTATAGAATTTCATACAACACTATTTCTATATAGTCAGTGACCATTTACTGCCATGTCACCTGCAAACAATATTCCAGGAAAGAAATGGGGGGTTTAGTTTTAGAGATGGATTAGAATTTAAAATAATGGGATATCGAACAAAAAAAATTATTTAAACTTTATTATTTAAATTTAAACAGACTGAATGTTGAGTCATAACAATGTCCAAACAAAACCTTTTTAAGAAAAAATATAAACATATTGGTTTTACAAGGTATGGGAGAGAAGGGGCTTGATATGTGTATGGGATATGGTTGTATGTATATAGCAGGTATGTTGTGCATATAGAGATCATATTGAATGTATGATTGCACTGGCAGGGATGTATACAGATGCATCTACACTGCTGGTTGCACAAATCTTGTACTAGACAGGCAGAGCTGTAATGATGTGGATAGGCACAGATGGGTTGTACTTTGTGGCAAATAAGATATATTTAGTGATACTTATTGTTCATGTTTTATATTTATATGTTGATGGATAATGGGAGTATGTGTGGATTGTTTATGTATTCATAAGCTTATCCTTTATGCTCTAAACGAGTGACTAAGTGAACATGTGTGGTTGGAATGTTTATAGCCACTCATGACTAAAAGGAGTAGTTCATTTACTTTGTTCAACTTATATTGAGTGTGGAAATGAAATTTAGAAAAAGGACTCATCACGTTTTTGAACATGTAGATTGTTTTGTTTTTCTTCTTTTTTCTCTCTTCACATATTTTATCAATTTTGTTTGCTTTCCTTGTTTTGCTGGTACATTTGATTCATGATTTAAAATACTTGTTCGAAAAAAAGGTATCATCATCATCATAAGCTTCATTGTAAAACCATCTTTTAATCTTTGCAATGATGAACTTCCAAACATACAAGTGAATTAGAATTAGGGGATGGATACAAAGGTTAACAATAATAAAGGAGGAATGTAAAACAGACACTGAAAGTTCAAATGTTGCACTAGACAGGCAGAGCTGTCATGATATTTAGCTTCCAGAACATGTAACCTGGGGAATGAAGACTGGGAGATAGAAGAGCAGAAGAAAATGAAAAAAAGATAAAAGATCTCACAACTAAAGCTGTTAAATATCTGCAGCTGGCCATCACTTATTCCCTGTAGTGAGTGTGTGTATGTGCCTGAGTATTATCAGTCACTGGGAGCTTCCTTAATGAGGTGCTTTTAAATGACATTCTCTACTGGGAGTTACTTCTCTCCATTTTCTTCTTCTATCAGTAAATGTCATATCACCAGCTGTTAAGTTAGTAACTTTTGATTTTCTTAATAATTAAGTTGTTTAGCACTTCAGATATAGTTTAAAATTGCATTCAATTTTCTTTTATATAGTTTAAATTTAGCCACATCTCTACTGTAAAATGTGTGTATATATTGAACATTTAATTTTAAGTCTAAGCATGCTGGATTTTTGTTGTTACATTTTTTATTTTACACACTTCTGTTGCTGTTTGGTTAGATTAACACAGTTCTACTTGATTAGGTTTAGATAGAATCAAATGGAACAGAAAATTATGCTAAGTGATTCTGACAAATAATGCATTTGTGACTGGAACTGCGGCTGAGTTGGATTAACTTAATTTTTACACTTTGAATAGGTTTTTTCTGCATTTCTGAATCCATTCATGTGATTTTAGAGCAGCCCACAACACAGTATGCATCTTATATGGGCAAAACAAGAAACATGTGCACTGGTGTCTGGGTATAAAAATATTACAAAGCCTATGAAACATGTCTGCAAAGGCAAAAAAAAAGGAAAAAAAGAAAGAAAAAAAAGGGGTTATAATGAGTCAGAAGGCTGTACTAAATTGTTGCTCTGCCTGGTTGACATTCAGATTGTCAGGAAGTATACCGAAAATACTGCAGGGGATGTAACCTGAGTCACTGTTACAGGACCTGGATGTAAAGTCGATTAGGAGACTGGAAGTGTGGAGAGAGAGGTTGCCTCTGGCTTGAACTGTCATGGGGGACCTTTAGAGAGAAGGCTTTGAATATTTTGCTTCACCTTATTACTCCACTCATGTCTTCTCCTCTCTGCTGTAAAAGTGTAAGATTTGTCCATTTGGCATCAACAGCAGATTCCCACAGCAATTTTATACAAGCTTAGTGGTGAATGGCTTGTGAAAAGCGCAGCAATCATGCAGCATACAATGAGATTTCTCCAGTTGGACCAGGGGTTAATGTGGAAAATGGTTTTAGATTTCTAAATCCTACTGCAATATTAAACCCCAGTGACAAAAATGTGATATGATCTTATTTCTTCTGTTGTCTTTTGAAATATATGGTCCATAGGAACAAATACTTGAGACCACTTTAGAAAGTTTCAAACCTTGTAAATTTTTGCACAATTTGTTGTTTGAATCAACTCAAAATAGTGTATTTTCTTATTTGTCAAAAAAAAAAAAAAATAAAAGTTCACAATGTTTGAATACAATTAATAAAGGAATATTTCATTTTCATTTGTAATCTAATAACAACAAACCCAAATAGAAATCCAGTCAACTAAACATACAGTTTATTATTTGTAATTGTGGATAATTGTGTATTCAACATAAATCAGTTCCAATGAAGATCTCAACAGAGTGAGCTCTGCCACATGCATTTTTCATCTTCCCATCATATAGTTTAATCTTTAACAGTCTTCTTGGCCCCTAAAATTCCCTTGATTTAGGGAAAAATCCTCCACATGATGCTAAGATTTATGGATGTTCTAAATTGAGTTTCCTGTAAAATGATTCATGCTTCAAATACATTTTTATTCATGCAGTTATCTGTAAATGTTCTGATAAATGATAAATGTGGGAAATGTATGTACAAGTTGTCTGTCACTGATAGCAAGATGAAGAAGAAGTGACATGCGAATACTTTACAGCATTTTAAACAGTCCATAATGCACAAGGTTTTCTGGTGACAGTGGTGGAAAACACAATGCAGAATAACATTAATAAATGCGGCATTTCCTTCTCATATTCACACTCTGAGCATATGGATTCTGTAATTTACATATTTTCATACAACTAGAATTTCTCAGAGCATAAACAAAAGACACACAATAGTGAGCATCATTATCATTAAGACATAAGAACTTTTTTCTCATCTTCATATTATCATCCATCTCTCTGATGTTTTATCCCTTTTCTTTCTCTCTATACTTCACATTAAACACAGACTTGAAAACTTTGATCTCATGGTCAATAGTAAAACAGAATTAAATAGAATAAAAAAAAGATTAAATAAATTTGTGATTCAAAATTAGAATCCCTTTACAATCGTAAGCCCTTAAGCAGGGCTGCTTTAAGGCCACCGTTGAGTTTACCAGTGGACATCTGCAATGCCTTCAGGTCCTCACCACATTCATCGCCTGCACATGACTTCTGGAGGGACTCTACACACCTTACTGTGAAATCTAAAACTTTGTCCTGAGAGATTTTGGATCATCTTCTTCTTGTGGCCCTGGACTTTTTCAACTTGACTTCTTACTTAATGAGTTGATTAATGAAAAAAACAGGAAATGTCAATACTGACAGTTTTGTGATAATATTTTTATATTTGTTCTGCAAGGCTTTTGATGACTAAAGCCACTGCAGGGAAACCTAGAGATACACATTTCCACTAACACCTCATCAATCTCTTTTTTGTTTTTCCTTCTGCCTACACTCTGTTCTTTAAATCAAACTATTAAGCTCTCCAACATTTAATCTACTTTAGATAATTAATCCTGACGGGAAAACTGTTAAGTTCACTCAAGTAAAACCCTGTTAGTCTGTGCACACACAAACACACATTCACAGTGTGGGTGAAGATGGGATGCAGTGTGTGTGGTGCTGCAACTATCTGCCAGCAGCCTGAGCAGCCCAGTAAAGTCACCTCCTTCTTTATACTATATAGATAATTGCATCTACTGTTTCCAGTAATGAACTCCAACCCCCATTAAACACCTTTTTTTTCTCTCCCCACTCCTCTTCCTTGTCCTTAGTTTCCTTTCACAACCCTTATATCTTCATTGTCTGTCTATTTTACCTTCCATTATCATAAATATATCCCTTCATTCCTCCTTCTCCTCTCGCTGTCCCTGTTCTCAAAGTACAAAGCCTTTGCCTTGATCACTTTTGGCTGCATCCACTGATTAAAGGTTGTTTCTTTCTTCTCTTTTATTGACGTTATAATTTTCATTGCACTGATTGAACTGAACTATTTTAGTAAAAGTCTTTGCCATGGAGACTATTTTTAAAATCTCCAATGAGAATTGCCAGTTGTTTGATGTAGGTTAAACAGTGGCTGAGGTAATATTTTGGGCTGCAGCTGCTCCAGATTTACCATAGTGTACAGGTATAAATGTTCAAATTATGCAGGCTGCATTATTGTCTCTGTATTCTAAAAATCACCTATAAATCATCTTAACATATTAAAAGGTGAATTGATAAGGCATTGTATTGATAAGTGTTTACCTGGTGTCACTGTCTGTATGCACACAGAACTACCTCAAGTAAACGGCTGCATTAGGATTGGGATCCATGAGGACCTGACACAAATCTTTTAAGAGTATGTGGTTTTAAAGTTGCAGCGACATGGCTGGGTGATCAAAAAATTAACTGTGGGTCTCAGAGGGACAATGGCTCCAGTACTTAGTTAGCTTTAGCCACAGTGCTGGAATTAATAAACAAAGATTATGAAAATTTTGAGGCAGGATTTTACGGTACATGGAATAATCTAACTTCAGGGCTGTTTTCTCATATTACTTTCCATGTTCATGTTTGTAGCATACTGGGGTGTCAGACTATGCAAATATCAATATTTTGGTGCTTTTCTTTTTCAATGCTAATTCACACTAGAGGGCAGCACTGGGTTTGGGATAACATGGGTTCCATGAAGGGCTGTATAGGCAAATTCTACACAGAAAAATCTAAAAAATAAAAAAGGGCTATATGGCTAGCAGGTGATTGCATTAATTACTGTCAAAGGTGAAATGCAACTATTCAGATCAATAAAGCATGATGATAGGAGCCAGCCAGCTGTCACACTTATAAAAAGAAAAAGAAGAGAGAGAGAGAAAAAAAAGACCCGTCAACAGCTAACAGGGAGGTATGCTGATCAATTTGAGCTGTTGTGTTTTGGCCTTGTATTGTTAGCCTGGAGTCAGGAAAGATGGATTCTCTTGTGGATATAGTTCTGCAAATATCAGAAGAACACAGCTGCCAAGAAAAGTAAAACAACGTCTGGGGCAACAGTTTGCAGTGGGAATATTGTGGCATGAGAGCTATCTGAAACATTCATACTCCATAGCAACGTGCTGCAGCCAAAGCATTTTTTATATGAGCACACTAGCTTTAGCTATCATTAGCTGACCTGCAAATGCCATCTTCTTTGTATCCTCTCATCTTTGGTGTGATACTACTCTATGGCTTTTCAAACTCCCCTGTACTATTCCAGGATGTTTCATTTTGCTTCCTGCAGAACTCACTGGCTCTGTTCTTTTAGTTTGTTTCTGAGGGGGAAAAAAAGCCATACGACAATCAGCAGATGCAACCACATTGATCTCTTCCAGTTTTTTGCCATGTTCCTGCATACAAATGACATCAGACTGTTAACCTGTCTTGCTTCATAACACAAGGTAAAGAGCATTAAGTAAATGGAAAACAGAAACCGTAAGGTTTTAGTTTACCTAAAACTGTCCCTCAGAAGGATACCCAAATTATTATTGCATGATATAGATACAACATCCAAATCCATATCTAAGCAATACAGCTTCTGAACAATGTAACCAACATCTGCCAGAAGTTGTTTTTCAGTAATGCAGAAACAAAATCAATCACTTTAAAACATTTGTGATCTTGCAGTGAAGTTACTTTAATAGAAACCTTAAGTACATGGCACTTTAGTCATCATCTTCGCTAATCATCATCTTTGTATAATTACCTTCATTGCCCACCAAAGCCTGTGCTTTGTTAAAATGCTGATTGTGCATCATGTTCATCAAAATGACTTGACCATGGTGACATCTGTAGCGTTGACTTGATTGTGGTGCAGGCTCAGCGTTACAATTGGACACATGTCCTGAATTTGATAGTGTGTTTTAATAGTCAGCTTATTAATGTCAATAAAGGCATCTCTCTTGAGACATTGCTGCCTTTAAAACAAGACAGGAGGCAGATGTGTTTTTTGGCATATTCTTCGTTGTTGAATGAAAGTTGCTTATGTTGGTATTAGGAATTTTACATAATACATCTACCTGCTGCATTTTCTGGACTATAAGTTGCACTTTTGTTCATAGTTTGGCTGGTCTTGCAACTTATAGTCAGGTGTGAGTTTCATGAAATTTAACATATTTTTTAAACATTAATACTGACTGACACGAACCAAGGAGTAAATGTTACCATTACACTCGCGACGGGGCACTCCAGGCTTGTGATAACCACAGTATTTGCTGCTCCTTTAACACTGAAAAACCAAACTAAAACATTACCTTAAAGACAACTGAGAAAGACTGAACACAAACAAAATGGCCCCAAGAAGAATTTTTACTGCTAATTTCATTTTGAATCACAGAGCGCTCTATAAAAAATTTAACTACCACTTCCTTTCCCCTCAGTGTAGGTTCTTTGAAAGTGATTTTCCAAACATATTAAGTTTCTGTGTCAAGTATTGGTATTAAATTGGTATCGCTGATACTGGCTTGTATTTAACTTGGTATCAGATCGGAAAGAAAAGGAGTGGTATGGCACATCACTACTATTCAGCCTCCCCGGTGCCTTCTTCATGTTATTATGAAGCTGAATGTGTTCAGGGTTTCCGCTACATAAATGATTGTGGCGCACAGTCACGGCAAAATAAAATCTGCCATGTGTTCATAATTGTGATTTTTTTTTCAGATGATACAAATTATATTGGATCCATGTAAACATAAAGTCTCTATTTGCGCACATTTACGGACCATAATAAGAGTGTGAAGTTGAAGGGGAATGTTTGTTCTTGGGCTTGGATTTTATAAAATAAATTTCTAAATTTTTACAACTTATAGTCCAGTGCGACTTATATATGTGTTCTTTTTATTTTTTGTTTTGTTTTTTTTCCCCTCTTTATGACACATTTTATGACTGATGCAATTTACTGTATATTCTGAAGCGACTTATAGTCCAAAAAATATGGTATATATTCATATCACTATACTGATATAAGGTATTACGCTATATAAAAAGAAACATGAGGAATATAGTGAAGAAATGTATGCAGTCATCCTAAATATTTTAAGATATATTGGATATCTATGTGGGCAGTTGCCCTTCTTTCAAGCTCATACCCTCTTTCAGAGGTCTGGGTGCTTTAGGGTTTTCAGAATCTCATTGCTCCTTGGACTGCAGTCCTCTAGATGTAGGTCTCTGATATAGCCACTCTTCTAGTTTAAAGGCCTTAGTCTTTCCACATGCTCATGTCTACATACTTTATTTACAGACAAATTGGTATGCCCTAGTTTTCCAGGACCTTTTTAATCCAAAAACCCTTATTAATGTCTGAGCTGGTGTGGCTTCATATCTGTATCTCTCAAATATATTTATACCAAGGTTGCTGAAAGTTGTTCTGATGGGAAACTGATCTGCTAATCTTCTGTACGAATGGCGACAACCGTCCAATACAAAGATCAAAGATCCAGGGGTACATCAGGAAGATGGCCCCCAGTAATGAACTGTTAAGTGAATGCCTAGGCAGTTGAAACCCTGCAAGGAAAATTCATGATTAAAGAAGCATAATTAAGGAAGTGGCTGACATCAGGAATTGGTATCAGTGGTGAAAGAAGGCTTCTTTGGAAGACATCACAGATGCACAGGACCAGGCACTAAGTATGAGAGCAAAAAGAGGCTGGAGTCTACCCTTACTAGACAGCATTCATGGGCAGGCTGTGAAAAGTGGCCTCTGAGACGTCAAAGGTGATACAGTAGAACCAAGATCCCGAGAAAGATCAAAACTGAAGATCTAGACTGATAAACTAGTGTTGGCCAATCAAATAGGTGTGATATTTGTTGGTAAGCTGCAAAAGAAAGTAGCATTGATAGATGTAGTGATCCCAAATGACAGCACATCAGTAATAAGGAACGTGAGAAATTAAGAAAACACCAGTGGCTGCAGGGGGAAGTTGAAAAGTGTGGAGCGTAAAGACAAATGATACCAGTGGAAATCTGTCTACTCAGGCCTGTGACCTCCAAAAGAGAGGCTCCAATAGGTCCCATGAACACTATCAGAGAAATATATTTTTTTAGGAGATATTTGTTGGTTAGTTAACTGGTTCTTCCAATGGAGGCCTAAACAAAACACAACAGAGAAAAAATCAAAAAAAATATATATAAATAAACTAAATAAACCAAATAAACCAAAAGATGTGTAGGCAGAAGCTTATATAACGCCTACCCATTTTAACAACAGAAGAAGATGAGCACATGAACAAAATTTAAATTTGATATATAGTTTCCAAGAAAAATAAGTAAACAATTTACACCAAAGTCTTTTTTATGACCTCTCGATGTATCCTATGCATCAGTGTAAAGAACAAAATATAATTGCAATACTTCTCTGTACAGAAGAGCACATTCGTTGGAACAGCTAAGATACAGCATTGCTATAATAGTTTTAAATTGTAAATACAAAATCATTTCAAGATCATAAAGGAAGAGCTCCTGAGGGTCTTAACAAATATTCCATCACACACAGCTAACACTGATCACACTAAAATGAAGGGCACATGACAAGCTTGTCAGTTGTCAACATCCATATGTGAAGGCAAAAGCAAACCTGCCAATCATTACAGACATCTCCTTTGATTTCTTCTTTTTTTCTGAACATCAATCAGCAGGCTGAATGCATTAACCCAACCTCCTTTGTGGAAAAAAGCAAAGACTTTAACCTTGATTTCAACTTGCAACATGAAAAGCAGGTTTTCTCCTTCATCTCTTCCCTTGCGAATCCTGCTCAATACGGCCGAGCAGTTGTCCTTTTGTCCGAAGCTCGAAATCATAGCCTCTTTTCTTTTTATATCTCTGGGCAAAAAACAGACCATCTGATCTAACATAAACGTTAACCACTGATTTTGCTTGAATATTCCAGAGGTATTTCTAATTGTATTCCTTTCTGTGTGGTTGGAAAGTATGTGCCTGTGTAGAGAGAACAGAAAAATAAAACCCCATCAAAATTTGCACAACTAAGTGGTGAAAGAAATCCCAGAAAGATTAGAGATTTTATTAATCTCAATGTAAACACTTTGCCTACCAAACTGCTACAGCAAACACAAAACCTGCAGGAGACAAATGACAAATGCATCAGTATTAAAGAGTCAAAGGCACTCTGCAGTTTATCACACTCACAAGCATAATGACTTTGAGCCTGAAGCTCCTTTAGAGTAACAAATTGTAAGTTTATGCAATAATTAAGGACTCAAAGGACATGGAGGACCTGAGAGTGTAACCTCTCTTTGATAGTCCATCCATCCAGTTTGTTCAATATGTTTGTGTGTGCTGTATTAGCTTCAGAGTTAAAAGGCTGTGACTACCAATTTAAAATAAGCAAATCTGAAAACCTGTTTTCAAAATAAACAAGATAGAGTTCTAGTTGAAACATTTGCAGAAGGAAGGAGCTGTTCCACATGATGAAGCAGGCACACTGAGTGAGTTAAACCACAGTTGAAATTCTTTTGGCTAAGAAACAAAGTTTTGGAGAAACAGGAGGCATCAATAGATGTCTTTTGATGTGCAGCAAATGAAGTCAGTTTTTTACTCCAAGTATTAGAGAATATGCAGACCTAAGCAGTGGGTAAAAAGGGGAACTTGAGTTGAAATCATACAGATTTCAAATCAAATGTTCACACTGACGCAGTGCCTCTTTGACTGGCATCAGTTTACAGTTTCCTCATCCACCTTAAATCAGTTTAACTGTGGAAAGAAGAAAAAAAAAGAAGGAAAATAAGACAAAACCCATCGTTTCCAGAACCTGTACATTGAGAACAAATTCAAACTGCAAATGTGAAAGCAGAATATAAAGGGATGTGAATAAGTAGCAGAGGTTAATATTATCCAAAGTGCTTGCTATATACACCAATTCTAATTCTATTCATTATGGGTTTAAAATTTGTTTCACTAGTATAATTTGAAACAATGTGAGTCAGTATTAGCCAATGCCAGAGTGATGCAGCAAGGCAAAACCCCACTGCAGCTGTGAAGTGCATTTCCTCAGAGGTGATTAGATTACTTTACTAAGCCATAAAGAATTATCTATGTCTGCATTATAGGCTAAAAGCTATCTGAATGTTGTACGCGTTGGTCATTGCCTTAAAGTGGAAATAAAGGCATTATAATGTAAAATTACATCAGTTTCACTCGGTCCTTCCTCATCACTGCAGACTTGGTCCAGACAGTAAAGTAGGTTACCAACGAGTCAGGCTACTGTAAAGGAATATTTCACTATTAGAAGTCAGGATATGTTGATCTGGGGGTTGAAAATATAAGAAATTTTACAAAGCAGGTAGCTTGAATAATACTAATAGTTTGCTGGAGGATGACATCCACAATGTTTTCGTCAGTCAGCACAGTCAGTGAAAACTGGCTCATACGACCAAGACTAAAGCTTCATAACTGACCTTGACTTTTGTAAATGGTGTCAACTGTAGGAAAGTAAAAAAAAAAAGAAAAAGAAAAGAAAAAAACATTTAAAACCAGGCTAAGTTTACAAAGTGAGCGTGAGATTTTACTTGAATTTATTTGATTAGATTTCTTTCACAGCCGGGATTGGGGAGGCTCTGTTTGGGATAATCAGCAGAATTGGCAGAATTAGTTCTTCCTGATGTTCTTGGTGCTGAAAAATATCTTCAAGAATGCAGGATGTATGAGGAGTATCTGCTGCTGTAGTTTTCTTTTTTATTAAAACAATACAAAATACATATTGTTTGGCTTTTATTTTTAATTAACAAGGCTTATTTTTGACATTTTGAACACAAATAATTGTTCACAACGATTTTATTCTTCTTAAAACAGTGAATGTGAATAGTGAGGTCAATAGTTTGTTCATGCAAACTACCTTCTTTTGCTTCTTTGCCCTGCATGAGAATAATAGCAAGCGGTAAATTTCCACTCAGCTGATCTTTAGCTCTGTGACAACTGTACCAAAAATAAAAGTCTGTAGCATCCATTAGTACACATGAATCAATCCATCAAGCAAAAGACCCCTCATTCTTAAAACAACATCATTTAAATGGGATATTTTATGTTTGAGTTCTGACATAAATTTGCAGTTGGTTGTGAAAAGTTTGGGTCTGTGTTTGTAATCCCTCAGAAAGTACTGCATCCTTTTAGCAGGAGATTTCACCACAGTCAAACGGTCAGATAAAAACAGGATTTTCAGTGTTTGTTTCAGCATTAAACATCTCATATAAGTGTTTTGAAACAGAAGTCCAATGTGTGCAGTTTGGTCATTGCAGTTTTGCCCTACAGCAGCAGTGTGTCTGTGTTTATTCTCTGACAGTCAAAGTGATCTGTTTGATGAGAGTGCTTGTTACTGTGTTATGAGCCCATTATTTTCTGACTCCTTTTCAGCCACTAATCGCTTAAATCCCAGTGACGCATCCGTCTTGTCATGCTGTATTTTTTTTGATGGCCATGAGGTGGCAACACAAACCCAGACATCATCTTATCAGACCCATTCCTCCCCACCTCCCCCAGCCTTTCTTCTCCCGTCCTGTTTCCGTGCGTCCACTAAGTCGTGATTAATTTTTCTTTAAACAAAAAACAATCATCCTCACTTAAAAAGACAATACTATATTAATAATATTATAAAAACAGCCTAAGAACATTTGCCTTTTATTGGATTTGATAACAAATCCCAGAGTCAGAGACAGAGATAAAGTAAAACACTGAACCAAGGAATTAGGCTGAATTAAGTACTTGCACATTGTTGCTACTTGAAAATATTTGCTTTATCTAAACCACATTGTTCACAGTGTTTTATATAAGACAAAAATGCAAAACAAACAAACAAAAAAAAAAGGTTATTTTTTGTGGTTATACTTTGGCTCCTGCAGAAAAAATACATTCATATTTCATGTGGCCATTGGAAGGAAATTTTCCAGGGTCATTCGAAGATATTTTGCCAGCTCAGTTGAGCCGTAGGGGAGGTGATGACACTGAAACTCTCTGTGAGCTGCAGTGTCAGCCTTCTATATTAGGCATCTGACAAACACTACTGACAAGTAGCGCTTACCCTACAAAATCTGCAGTGAAGACATATAATTCCCAAACTGCTGAAGTTAAATCATATTAGCTACTGTATGCTATTCAGCACCTGCTTCTTTAATCTCTGTGTGTAAATTTGAGGAAAATGTTGATCGACATCTCTTTAATGAATTACACATGCTAACTCCCACATGTGCTTTGCAAACAATCACACCTAACAAACCAGATATGTATTATTCAGTCACAATGAGACTTAATAAGAAGCGTTTTCTTCCTGAGCAGGTTTGTGGAAGAATTACTATCTCATGTGATGGTAAACCAACTTGTACACACAATACACAACTGCTTCACAATGCAAGACATATTTTTACATTCTCACTGCAGTACAATTTAAGTCTCTTAGAAGCATGTATTAATTATTGAAAGTACTTAACAGAATAACTCAAGAGTCTTATAGAAGATGAAAATGAAATCTTAGCTGAGCAGGACCTTGCATGTTTTATCTGTGCTGAATAGCCTTGGCTTTGTTTATTGAGTTTTAAAATGGTTTCTTTTTGCTTATAGACTTTGAGAGCCACCTGCAAATCAAGTGAGATGACACAGAAAACAGTACATGTCATATACCTTTGCCAAATCAATCAACAACAGCAGCAAAAATCCAAGGAATGTAAAAATGAGCATGTGGATCAGTAGGTTTGGACACATGACGTCCCTTTACAAGTGCAGCCAATCAGAACAGCTAAAACACTGAAGCCTTTGCAAGATTCACAAGATTCCTTATGATTTTCTATCATATTCACTAGGCTGGGGCCTGTCTGTGTGGACTTTCCATAGCCTCCAGTGCATGCATGGGTTCTCTCAAGGTGCTTCAGCTTCTTCTCACAGTCCAAACACACATCTTAGATTAATTTGTAATTTAAAAGTGACCCCAAGCCTGAGTGCCAGCATGCATGTTTGTAGGCTTCATTTGCCTCTGCACTAGCCTGGTAACATGCCCAGAGCCTGCCTGCCTCTTGCCTGATGATATCTGGGATAGACCCCTGAAAAGGATAAAGCAGAAAATGGATGGATCAAATATTTACACCTCACTTGTAAATTTGTTCTACTTTTCCCCACACAAATTTCTTTTCTGCCTATTTGTTCTTCTTAAATAGAATTACATGCAGTGTTTCCTCTCTATAGCCACATTTGCTGAGCTTTTCCTTTCCACCTTATCGCTCTTTCTCCTAACTGTGTTTGTAAAACATACACAACAACAAAGCACTTAGACTGGGGGAAAATAAACAAATTGCTGCCATTATTGATTTCATTAATTAAAATTGTTTCTATAGTTATTAAGGTCAAGTTTTTTCCTTTCACAGGATAAACACTAAATCCACACACAAACATAAACAACAGAACAGCATTTAGAGTAGTAGTAAACAATGATCAGCTACTCATTTGTTCACTACCTGTGAGTTAGGATGCAAGTGCTTTGGAAATTGGATTTCTAAAGACTTAAGCCCTTTCTTTTGAATGTTGCATCTATTAAAAATGAAGGTAAAAACAGTCATTATGCTTTGAAACATGGGGAAAATAGGTATATTTCAAATTAAAGAATTTGCCAAGTTTTTCTGGAAATGGGGTTTTTATAGTTTCTTCAAGGTCTAATAAAATGAGTACAAAGAAGCTTTATTGAAGATGTTTCATATTTTACTCCCACGAAAATCTTATAAGTAAAGTGTATTATTATACATAAATATTAACTTAGGGGTTAATGAAAAACATCATGATTTCTCTCTCTTTTTTTTTTTTTTTTTGGCAGTGTCTTTTAAGCCTTTTTTAATCATGACCTCCTGAAATAATCATGCTGCTGATCACTACCACCCACCCCACCACTAGTCCTTATCAAAGATTTGTATTTGCACACTTTGACACTCACAACACTTGATAAAATGTATTCTTATTTAATTACATCACTTGTGCAGGTGACATATAAATCATTTCCCAGTATTAAAACCTTTTCTTTATTTATTTTTAAAATGATGTTTTATTTTCCTTAACAACCACCTGACAGCTCTGAAATGATCCTCCTGGAATCCCACCCCACAAGTTGGAAATCTGCTTTAAAATGTGTCCAAGTGCTATTGCGTCCTATCTGCCATTATTAAATCATGCAACAACAGTGTAACTCAACAATTATTCCTCTCATGCATGATTGAATATTGATCTAACATGTACATAAGGGGTTAATATTATTTGTCTGTGCGACACCACTGATTAATAATCAAACATCTGGTTTAAATTTTGACTGCTGGGCGAACAGGGAAGGTTTAATGTAGGGCCATTTCATCATTTGTTGGGATATACCAACAGTTCCCAATTTCATATACACTGAAATTGACTCCTCAAACTAAATCTGTTTGAATTATGCCTCAGACTCAAAAATGTGCTTTGAGAGTCAGCTGTGTTGTTATAAATCACTGGATTCCACTGCCAAGTCTGTTGTGATAATACTCCATTAAATACTACAGACTGTGACACCAGGGGGAAAAAACAGAAGGAAATCATGATATTTCTGCATTTTAGCTAGAAGCTTTTTTTCTTTGCAAAGATTTTTTTGTTGTTGTTTTCTTTCCTACCTCCCTCAAAGTCATTATATACACATTCATGTTGCCTTCATTACAAATCTCAGCTGGAGTTAAACTTCTTTTTGATCACTTTGTAGCAAAGTCCGTGTTTAGTATGCATGTTAACATTATAGTATGCATGTGTTTACGTACACCTGTGTCTGAAAGATTACTCGGCCGCTGCTTCTCTGTGGGGTGTTTTTTAATTTAAACAGGCTCTTATTCCCTTACCGAACCCTGGGAGTGATGAATGAAAACTGCCTTAACCCAAACAGTGTATGTTCTATGTGTAAATGTGTGTTATGCAGTTCCACTGATTTCCTTTCTGCATTGTGTTTGTGAATAATTGAAGTGTAGTGACTGTGTTTTAAGTGAGCACATTCTTTGTGGTGTGACATTTTGGTATAAGCAAAGCAAAAAGTATAGCAGAGATAAGTAGAAAAGGGAGGGAAAGATGCTGGCAGATAGAAATGACAAGTGCCAAATGTCTTCATTAAATTCTCATTTCTGGAGTGTTTCATTCTGTCTACCTCTCTCAACTTTTAATGGCATTTGCTAAGTCTCTACATCTCTGTCTCTGCTATTCTCCATCATTTTTCCTTCTCTGTTCCCAGAGTTTCTTCCTGACTTCCTGAACTTTGTTTCTGTGTCTGTCTTTCTGGTCAACAAACTGTCTATGTCTTTTTCTTATTCCACAGTGGTACTGATGCGTGCATTGTACAAAACTGCTTTTCGTCTTCTTCATCACAACACAGACAATCATGGAGTTAATACTGTGTTTATGACTTTGTGCCAGACAAGACCCCTTAAACCAAACAAACCAATAAATTGTACATTGTATATACTTTGTCTTGTATCCACACATATTAGGTTTGACTGTGAACTGAGTTTCTCTTATTGCAGAGAAGATCGAAGAAGACTCTTATAACCAACAAATAAGTACCGCTTCGGTTTTGTTCTGCTATTTGGGCAGATGGCTGTGGTTGGAAATAAAGTGGAACTTGTCATTTGTGGAGCGGGCCACAGAGTGAGACAGTTCCTTTTAAGATGGGATGAATTTCACAGCATTTTATGCTTGTTTTTTTTATGATTCCTCAAATCATCTGTATTTACTGAACAAATGCCCACCTTGATCCCATTAGGGAAATTTAAAGTTAATCTCAGGGGACTGGAGAAAGATCTTTGAATTGATTTTGTTTTTAGTGTGTTTTATTTATTATAGATATAACCTGTTTTTGCCTTTTAAATTAACTCCAGTTTGTATTCTGTATTGTTCGAGATGTATAGAACTGAAAAAAAAAATTTTTTTTTTTTTTTGTCGGTCCAACCAGGAGTCTCTTGTAAATGACAATATCTCTATGGGACTACCTGTATAAATAAAGGTAAAAAAAAAAAAAAAAAAAAAAACAGATTTGTGGCATCCTTAGCTGTGATCAATGATGATGGTGTGAAAGCTTGTATTGAGATGGTTGGATTAGACAGATGATTCAACAAAAAATAAATTTAATATTTTTTCTAACTTTTTTCTTTAGCCATTGTCGTGATTTTATACTAACCCTTTGATGCATAGTGTCCACTACAGTGGACATATATTTAAAGGCTGTTTTTAAATGTATGCATGGGTGTGGATAGTACATTAGCAACTTCATTGGTCATTCATTAGTGAGTCACCAATAATCTGCCAAATATAAAGAATAACTACATTTGATATATATATATATATATATATATATTGCCTCAGTGATAAACAGGACATGAAAATGATCCAGGAGTTTTTATAGAAAATTTATATTAATATGACAAGATATTATTTTATAAATATTTTCATAGATCAAATAGAAAAATCAATATACTGAGTAAAAATTAAAATAAGGTTAAAAAACAGAAAACCATCAATGTGCAATGTGTGTCTGTAGAAGTAAAATATTTGATTTAAAAAAAATGTTGTACTGTTTTGTAATAATTCATGCACCAGAGGGCTAATCATTTAATATTTTCTCACTTTACATGGCTAAGGTTTCAAAAAACAAAACAAAACAAACAAAGAAAAAAAGGTTTAGATGTTGTGTAAAATGTCAATAAACGTAGAAATCAATGACTTAGCCACTCTAATAAATTCCCTCCCAATAGAACATAAAAATACAGTACCAGTCAAAAGTTTGGATATTCAGCACTTTGTGGCCCTATAGAAAATGAATTTATATATATATATATATATATATATATATATATATATATATATATATATATAATTCATAAATTATTCTTATGATAATGCTAAAAGAAGAAATGGTTAGAAAATCCAATCTTACAATTTTAGGTCCTTGGATCAAAACAATACCAAGTTGTGACAAATTTCCGCTGCTTTTTGTCCCATTTAAAATAGTTTTCTCTTTGCAAGACAATGTGATGCAAATGGGTAAATCCTTGTAAAAACAGATACACTAAGAACTGCTACACTGATATGCCTCGCTTCAAATATTTGAGTAGTTTAATCTCATTCTTTGGATCAGGATGCTGTCATTTTCAGCCTGACAGACAAGAGGAAGATTTAAAGTAAGAAAATAACCACTGCAGGCAAACACTCCCACTCCTCAGCTTCAGAAATTCTGTAACACTCCCATTGTTGCTAATGCTTGTGTAATTGTTCCATTTTAATGATTTCAAAGGTAAATGCTGATTTTTGAGGGGTTTTGAGGGTTCACAATATGTACGACTATTTGTGACATATGCAGCTCAGCAGGTAGAATAAATTTGCATTGTAGTTTGTTCATTTCTTTTCTACCATGTACTCTACTGACACCCTATTCATACACACTAATTAATGCATACGTGACCAAACTATTTCCATATCATCCATTTTCCTCCACAGTGCTCCACCAACTATATTTTTATTTATTCTTCTTAATGCAAATTGTATTAGATTTCCCCACTCTAGCATATAAACAGACACCTAAGGCACTTACAGACAGACACACACACACACACACACAGACACACACACACACACACATACACACACACATACAAGCAAATTAACAGACTATTGTGACAGACACACGCTGTCTTCTTTCTTGGCAATCAATAGACTAAATTAAATAGCAATCCAGGGGATTAGAAGCTGAATGCAGGAGAAGAGAGGAGACAAGAAGGGCACCACCACATTTCCACACAGCAGCATTCTGTACTCACTTTTCTACTTTTGCTCATACAGAGCCTTCAACCCATCTCAACCTCACAGCTATCTTTATTTTAGCTGCAGGATACACAAACACACATGCATTCATCTCACTTGCAAATACAATTGCAAATTTCCACACAGACATGAACAGACCTGCACATTTTCCTTCCCTTACAGGTTCATACACACACACACACACACCCACACACACACACACACATAAAAACACACTAATGGCCTAGTTTCAAATTGCTGAATTAGGACTTTAGTGACTTACAGCCTCTATGTGTTTTTTGTGAGACAGCTGTGGGAGAGCAGACAATCACTATTATTCACATCTTCAGAAATATATTCCTTTTTTTTCCTTTCAGTCCAACCAGTCTCATGCTATTAGGTAGAGTGAAAAATAAGACCAGGCTTATTATTAGCTTTACTGTTGTCATGTCACACCTTCAAGCTACTTTCAAAAAGCAAAATAAACACACTTTTTCTTTATTTGGGTTTTTGCATATGTGGTAATGCTTTTTGAAGAGCTATGAATGGATGGTTGGTTGGTTGGTTGGTAGGTAGGTAGGTAGGTAGGTAGGTAGGTAGGTAGGTAGGTTGGAAGGTAGGTAGGTAGGTAGGTAGGTAGGTAGATAGATAGATAGATAGATAGATAGATAGATAGATAGATAGATAGATAGATAGATAGATCCTGAAGGAAATTATGTGGCAGTCTGTCGCTCACATTCACACCATTATAAGACAGAATCAACAGAATCAGATCTCCAGTCCTCAGATCTTTACACTGGCTATTGCAAGCACTTGCAAAAGCAGCTGACAAATATGTTAGAGATATGTTAAATATTTTATTGGACTAGAAAGATTATATTCATATCAGCTTTAATAAGTTAACAAATATAGGTAGAAATGGTTGAGCAGTTCTCAAAAGTGAATGTAAATACAGAATAAAGGAAATGATTTCTTATTATGCATATTCGTATGGATAACCTGAGGGATTAGTCTGTTAAATATGCTTAATTTAATTTTCTTTTCTTCTTTTATTCTTATGCTGTTGGGGAACTATAAATCTTGGTTTTCACCTTATAGGAATAAGTCCTTTGAAAGTGCAGTTTAAACAGAACCCTGACCAAAGATGAATTGCATGATGTATTGAATAAACTAACAAGGCAAAGTTCATGTATTTGGTGGGGTTGGTTTATCTGTCTGTCTATTAGCAACACCGCTCAAAAAGTTATTAGACAGATTTTAATTAAGTTTTAAGGAAATCCCAGAAATGGAATAAGGAACAAGTGATTACATTTTAGGGGTGATCTGGATCAAGAATAATTAGAAAACCTAGTGGTCATCCCTAGTGGTCACATGAAAGTCTTTTGGGAGAAAGTTTAAGAACAGCATATGCAGAATCTATACAACAAAAGTGTAATTCCCAAAAAAAAAAAAAAAAGAAAAAATGATAGTAACATCTTGAACAACGTGCTTTGTAAATAATTTAATGGAATAAAAAAAAGAAAAAAAAAAAGAAAATAATTTAACCCATTAAGGCCCGACCCATGAAAAAATGGTCAGAAAAGTCCAGTTTTTTAAATATAAGGTCTTTATTTGGCCCTTTAACAAAATGTAACAAAAACATTAACATTTTTTGGGGGGTGATATCTACCATTTTTTACAATGTGATATTTTAAAAATATTATAATATGGTTTTCTGCTTCTGGGTATCTATTAGGGGACAGAAGACGAGTATCAGATTGTGTTCAACAGGATTTTGAGCAAAGTTTATACCTTAAATTGAAGTAAAATGTCTCAGAAACTATATCACGTCAGGCTCTTATGGGTTAAAAAAATGTTCACTCTTTGTCTGAAGATTATTTGAACCAATTTTATATGATGAAGAAGTTAACATGTGACAATTCTTCCTAAGCATCCCACCAGGTGACTACGGTCCGATCCAAACGCTGATCAAATGCATTGATCAAATAAAGATTGGATGTGCCAGAACTCTTTTCAGTTAAATGAAGACAAAACTTAAACAAGATGTTTTGGAGCCAAGGAAGAATGATTAAAAGTCAGCACTCAGCTTCAAACAAAAATTTAAACCAACAACAAAGCCAGAAATCTCTGAATTGTCATGGACTCAGATCTGAATTTCAGCAGTTACATTAAGACAGTTGTGAAGTCGGCTTATAATCGCTTAAAGAACATCTGGAGGATTAAAGAACTGATGATTTAACAGGATTCAGAAAAACTCGTCCATGCATTTATTTAGTAGACTACACTATTTTAATGTTGTCCTCACAGGTTCCCCTAACAGGTCCATCACACAGCTGCAGTTAGTCCAGAACGCTGCTGCTCAAGTCCTCACTAAGACCAAGAAAGTAGATCATACTGTATAACTCCAGTCCTCAGATCTTTACTGTGGCTTCCTGTCTGTAAAACAATTGACTTCAAACTCCTGCTGTTAGTTTTTTTAAAAATGCTGAATGTTTTAGGACCGAATACACTCAGGATATTCTGGCTCATTATGAACCAACCAGATCCCTCATGTCATCAGGGTCAGGTCTACTTTCTGTTCCCAGATTCTGAACTAAACATGGAGAGGCAGTGTTCAGTTTTTTTGCTCCTCACATGTGGAACAAACTCCCAGAAAACTGCAGGTCTGCTGAAACGCTCAGCAGTTTAAATCAGGGTTAAAAGCCTTTTCTGTCTTTATTTAATTTCTTTTACTTCTTTTTGAAGTTTGTTTTTAATATACTTTTCAGTGCTTCTTTTGCACCCTGTAACACATTGATTTGTCTTGTACATGAAATGTGCTATACAAATAAACTGACCAGATAAAGTTGAATACTTTTACTAGTTTTTTTATGATAAAAAATACATTTTTTGGGCAGTTTTAGGGACTGCAAAAGACTCCAGTGGAAGAAAAAGATGAAGGAAGAAAAGGCAAATGCATTGTGACTGCCTAAGCAGCTTTGCTGCAAGGCCCCCAGTAATATAAACTGCATGTAAAGGAGCTAAGTGCTGTTCTCCCGAGACCCTCAGTATCTGCAGGGTATACCAAGTAGATGCAGTCAAATCCATACATGGATTCGACTGCATATTTTTACTATATCATGCGGCCAACATTTTATTTCTGATATTAACAATACAGTTTAATCTATTTTACAATAAAATTGACTTTCATTGTCTGTACTGATTTGTGTGCATGTTCAAAAACAGAACCCTGGAGTTTAAGCTCTTTTAAGGTAAGTGGGGTTCAGCTTCGATGTCTCTAGCTGTCAAAATTTCATCAAGGGTTAATGATACTCTGCTTTTCAACTACCACAATTTAGAAAATGGAAAATGAAAAAAATAAAAAAAAAAACAGGAAAAAAAAGGTCTGCCTTTTTGTTTTTATTGGACCAACAACTAATACAAGGTTGGTCCTTTCTTTGAAAATGAGCTTTTCTCATGTACAATTGGTTTGATTTGTTACTATTTTATTATTATTATTTTTAATTTAATTATAAGATTGTTCATGGTAGGGAAGAGTTGGTTGCATTGTGCTGTGCTTTAGTGTTCCCTTGGGACAGAAACAAGATCCCCACGGAGGTGCTACGGAAGACTTGCCATGGGCGCCGCGCCGGGACAACACTTCGGAAAAAGAAGAGGAGCTTTTGTCCTGTTCTCCCCTCCATCATCATGGAAAAAGTAAGATCTCTTCCCAACAAGACAGCAAGAGCAGAGCAATGTGTTTACGGAGACCTGGCTGACACTGCTTATTCCTGATTCTATGGTTTTACTGGACAACTCTCATCAACTGTGGGCAGACAGAACGGAGAACAGCAGTAAAAGGAAAGGGACTAGCTGTGTTTGTGAATGTGAGATGGTGTAAACCGGGTCACTTAACTGATAAGAAGCAACTGTGCAACTGAGACATTGAACTGTTAGCATGAGGCCATATTATCTGCCACAGGGGTTCACACATGTTATTGTGATAGCAGTGTACATGCCCCCTTCTGCTAATGAGGACATAGTCTGACATTCTGCTCGCTGTCACCAGCAGGCTGCAGACACAGCACCCACAGGCCCTCTTCCTCATCTCTGGGGACTTCAATCATGCTTCTCCATCATCTGTTCTGCCAACATATACACAGTATGTCACCTGTCCCACCAGAGACAATAAAATATTGGACTTGTTTTATGCCAACACCAAGGCATATTGTGCATCACCCCTCCTTCCTCCAGGGAGAGCTGATCACCATATTATTCATATCCAGCCTGCGTATAGACCTGTTGTACACAGGCTGCGGTCCCACGTAAAGTGAGGAGGTGGACAGTGGAGAGCAAGGAGGCTCTTAAGAACTGCTTTAACACCACTATGTAGATGGAGCTCTGCGACCTACATGGGGACGACATTAATGCCATCACAGACTGCATCAACTTCTGTTTTGAGAACACTGTTCCCTACAAGGCGATGCATGGCTTCGCTAACAACAAGCAATGGATTAGCCCGGATATGAAAGCTCTCCTAAGGGACAAGAAGAGCTTTCAGATCAGGGAACAAGAAGAAGCTGAAGTCTGTACAGAGGGAGCTGAAAAGAAAGATCAGAGAGGAAAAGGCCAGATACAAGAGGAAGATGGAAGAGCAGACTGCATCAGTTCCTTAAGCCCTGCGCAGATCAACTATGTAAAGTTTTGGAGCATGTCTTCAACCTTAGACTCAAGCTGAAGGCAGTACCGCAGCTCTGGAAGCCCTCCATTGTGGTACCAGTGCCCAAGACATTGCACACCAGAGAACTCAGCAGCTACAGGCCGATGGCTCTCACGTCCCATCTGATGACAACACTGAAGAGACTGATCCTGGAACGCCTCTGCTCCACAGTGGGACTCTCCATGGATCCAATGCAGTTCGCCCGGTAACGGTCTGGTATTGGAGTGCAAAACAAGATTATCTTTCTGTTACACCGTGCTCTAGCTCACCTGGAGAAACCTGGCAGCACTGTGAGAATCATGTTTTTTTATTTCTCCACTGCCTTCAACATAATCCAGCTCCTAAAGGTCAAACTGGAGAGGGCTGAGATGGATCTTCATCTGGCAGAGGGGATTCAGCATTACCTCACAGTTTGTGAGAGCCCAGGATTGTGTGCCTGACCTACTGACCTGCAACGTAGGCGTCCCCCAGGAAATGGTCTTGTCCCCGTTTGTCTTCACCCTCTAAACTGCAGACTTCAGACACAACATGGACAGTTGTCAGATAACTCTCCGATTGTCGGATTGATCACCGAGGACGACGACATGGAGTACAGAACCCTGACACAGAAGTTTGTGGACTGGTGTCAGTAAAACCATCTCCTGATCAATGCAGGATAAACCAAGGAGATGGTGGTGGATTCTTGCAGTCTGCTGTCCCATCACCGGTGAGCATCCAGGGAATGGACATTAAGAGAGTGGACTCTTGTAAGTGCCTGGGTGTTCACATAAACAGTAAACTGGACTGGACTCACAACATGAACGCACTGTACAAGAAGGGTCAGAGCAGGCTCTATCTTCTGAGGAGACTGCGGTCTTTTGGAGTGAAGAAGACACTCCTGAGGACCTTCTATGACTGTGGTGGCTTCAGCCATTCTGTATGGTGTGGTCTCCTGAGGCAGCAACATCAATCACACTGAGGGAAAGGAAGAAGCTTGACAAAGTAATCGGGAAGTCCAGCTTTGTCCTGGGCTGTTCTCTGGTCTGCAAGAGGTAGGTGACAAAGGGTCCGGCAAAACTGACATCCATGCTGGACCACAAGTCCCATCCTCTGCAGGATGTCGTGTCTGCTCTGGAGAGCAGCTTCAGTGACAGACTGATACCGCAGTTCTTTCCTCCCTGCTGCTGTCAGACTTTACAATGAACACATGCAAACTGTGTAAATATTTATAAACATGTTTATGTACATATTTATATACTGTACATACCTGGTCAACCATATACTGTACATATTATTACTTATTGGGTGTGTTCTTCTTTATTTCATCTGCATGCTTCTGCTTTCTTCTCCTGTACTGTTGCAACAAAGTAATTTTTCCACTGAGGGACTACTAAAGGTTTCTTATTTTATTCTATAACCTTAAATTTCAAACTGCTGATTTTGCCTTTCTGCTGATATACCGCTTTAATTGTGTTCAAACAATATGGTACATGATGAACAATGCTCTCATCAGTGCTTAGACCACTTATTTGTCTTAAAATGAATTTATCTGAAATATTTTAGGTTCCTTTCAGCTGCCTCACATCTTTCTTGATCCTTTTTTTTTCTTTACCATTTTGACAGATTTTTTAAAACAGCACATTTTCACACTCAATTCACCACATAATGCTGTTTTCTAATAAGCTCCTCATGTCAGATTTTAGTACACAAGGTACCCCTTTACCATCTATTTCTAAAGCATAGAGCTGCTCTCTTTGCATACTGGAGTTAATCTTCTGTGGTGTTTAAACACATCACTTTGCATTCAAAATCAATGATGTGGGTAGAGCTCACTAGAGAAACGTTTTGGAATGGCTGAAATTAAGGACCTAAGCTGAATTTGGGGTAATACACTTTGTTGCTGGACCTCTGACACCCATATGAAATTGTTGAAAAAATGTATAATATGGGACCTTTATGTTAAGCTGTCATTTATTATTTCAAACTGGATACATAACATGGCTTTTGTAAGTCTTGATATTGTTATTATAAAGTTGAAAATTAAACAAAGGATGGGACTTTAATCTATCATTTTGCATTGATGCAAGCCTCCTGCTCTACCTTCCCTTTTCTTCATACATGTTCTTTGATAGAGGTGAGACAGCAGCAAACATCTCTCTCAGCTATTCAACTCAAGCCATCAAAGGCTTGAAAAGATTGGAAGGAGTTCAGAGTGATGGATTTCAAACGGGATGTGTTGTGACACATCAGGGTTGCTGACACAGAAATCCCATTCCTTGATGCACACATGCAACATAGACATACAAGTATGCACACGCTGAAAACAACACTAGCAGCTCATCTTCCTCGACCATTAGCTGCAAAGGGAGAAAAGAGAGAATAATCTCTAGATTTTTTTCCTCACACAAATGTGCACACCTGCAAATGTGTGTGAGTTGAGAATCTCTTGTACTCAACCATCAGGTCATAACAACATCTTCCACACAACTGTCAACTCCACAATACAAGCCTCCTGCTTTTTTGATTTGTTTGGATACCATCTGAGCCTGTTATATAAGGCTCTCCTGGCATTTTCTTTCCAGCTGCTGTCATTTCAATCTCACCTGCAGGCATTTCCTCAAAGAACAACGCTAAGTGTAGAGGGAATAACCACATCAGATAGATTTTCTTTCTGTTTTTTAAGTCAAAGAAAATGGGAAAAGAAGAGAAACTTTTTTCTTTTGTTCCTTTTTTTTTTTTTTTTTTTTTTTAAGAGCAACTTTGGGAAAGGTTTGCTTGAATTACCTTTTTTTATTTACACCAGGGACCAGCAGAATAATCCCTAGTGTAAGTTCTTTCTCTTAAGAAAGATGAACACACCTCATGTATCTTTGGAAATATCTGAAATTATATTACTGCGTGAATGTTCTCACAGTTTTAAGGACAAGCAAGCATTATTCAGTACTTTAGCAATTACATTTAATAAAATCAGCAATTAATATACTGAACTCATTCAATTATCTGATACTTATATTACTATAGATTGTCTGTTGTCTGCAAACTGTAAAGATCAGGGAGCTACACAGGAGCACAGACATGTTCCTTAATGGACAAGAACTAGAACATGTGTATTTTCATCAGTCCAGCATGCAATATCCTGGAGCTGTAAACACAGATGAACTTGAAATGTCAATATAAAATATATAAAAAAATATAAACTATGAATATACCCTCCATCAAATATAATATTCTTTATTTACTTTAAAAAAGAGAAAAAGAAAACAAAAACAATGGATGTTTCAGAGCGCAAGGGAAGTCAAAAGCATAAAGATATGAATCCTCCTAAATCTGTTGGTGATAAGAAAACAACTAATACATAGCAATTAGCATCAATTATACCTGGTACCCAATGAAAGAATTCCCTATTCCCTGACTAACTAAACCCATAATATATTATTTTGTTTAAGCCCTTATTTAGTCTCCAGTTAAACTTTTGTCATAGACAGAAATCAGTAGATTATATTTTTGTAGCAGTTCCGCAAACTTTCACAAATGTCTGTGTCATAGAAAGATGTGATAATAACTGAAACATAGTAGAAATGTTACTTAAGCTTACATTGAGTTTGTCCAAAGGTAAAAAAAAAATACTCAAAATGATTTAATATATATGTGACACTTGCACAATTTAAAAAGTAATTTCCCAAACAGAAGACATAAAAAGGACAGAATCATATGTATCAATTATGTATGGATTTACTTCACACTTATTTTTCTTTAAGTGAGAGAAGTTTACTATTAGGAGAATAAATATCTGGAAACATAATGTTTTCATTGTAGATTATATCAATGTATTTTTTAATTATTTTCTTATGTCTGAATTTTGTGAAATTTCCACTGAAGGGAAGACAGATGTAACATGGGTCAGTTGTAATACTTGCAATTGCTCCAATCAAGGAGAAGCTTGGAATCTTCTAATTTACTCTGCACATGTTCAGTTTAGTCCATAGTCTGCACCTGAAAAAGTATTGCCTTGAGGCATACACAGCAAAATTTATGAAGGAAAATATCATTTTGAGGTAAGAAAGTAATTTTTCTTGCCCCAATTATTTTTGTGACTACATAGCTTGCTTTGTAGTTAAACTGATCAAACATAAATAATGTTGATTTTATATATTTAGCTGATTTTTAAACAGGTTATTTGTGGTAATGTTTTAGTTGTCGGATATTGCACTTAGGGACAGTTGTAACACGCTTTGATGTGGTTGTAACGGTTTAGAAAATGTAATTTGAATGACAACATTTGCACCAGGATAGTCACAGGAACTTTGTTCGACTGAGTTGGGGAAATTAGTTTGCTTTCAGATTACTTTTTACCCAAGCAGACTAAATCGATGTTAGTGATTAGGATGTTATGTTGTTTAAAGACTCACGAGAGAACTTTTGCAAGGCACCTCCCCATCATTGGCTAATCCTGCATCCATCTTATATCCTATCTGTACTGTGAGCTCTTTTCAGCCATCAAAGCCTATTGCATATTGTACTCTAAACAGTATTTGTTATTACTGTTTAAGACATGGAAACAGAAAACACCCATATGTTTTGTCCCTTTCTTGCTTTCTTTTTCTCTCTTCCTCCGATAATGTCTTCTTGCGTTTCTTTGCTGAAACATCCACGGTGCACGTTCAAAAACGGCTGGTGTGTTTATATCCATTTGCTAGTGTGTGAAGCAAAAAGAAAAGTTGTACAGTGTGATTTCTCAGCCTCGGGACGCTGCTGGGCAAAGACAGCTCGAGATATTGGTTGGAAATTTACACAGTGCGTCTTTAACTTCTGTGCTGTGGGACCACCACATTTTTGTTCAAAAGTTTTGAATAAAAAGCTTTCAGTATCTTAAGTAATTATCATGGTCTGTATTTCATAATGTTACATTTCAATCAATCAATCAATCAATCAATCAATCAATCAATCAATCAATCAATCAATCAATCAATCAATCAATATTTTTATTGCGCTTTCACATACCTGGAACCCAAAATGCTGCACAGGTAAAATAACAATACAAAATAAAACGTGACCTTTCTTCATCTCAGACCTGCTCATACAATGGCTTATTTGCTGTCACTACATGACATTACAAAGTGCACCCTACAGAGGGAGCAGAACACATTTATTTGTACTAATAATCCAGAGCTATTCTCTGGGACTTTTGCAATAGCTTGGAGCAAGCACTGGGGTGTCATACACAAAGGTACAACCCTGTTACATCACGTGCAGTTCCCTTGACCTTGGGTTTTTTGGCCACTGCAATGTATCATTCAGAGCTGGGAAAACGAATGGGCACGTCACAGCTGCCCATCAGCTAAGCTCTCCTGCGAGTCCTCAATGCAATAAATCAATAGGCCACACAAACATAAAGTTTCCATATACAAATAAAGAACAATTCAAAGACAAAACGGGATTTAATTCTTTTGCACCATCAGTGCAACAGACTGCACACATGTGCATTAAAGCACCCTCGCCTAACCTCAACCACAAGCAATATCATACATAAATGTCTGATTCCCATAATCCCCCACTGAATATGTTCTGCTGCTTCCCATGAGGAGTGCATGACTCCTTCATCTCACAGTTAAGCTTTGTGGGCATGAGACTTCAACAAGGAGCAGCTGATGACATACGGCTCATTGTAATGTATGTTTTAATAATTAAAACTTTTTACAACAGTAGCATTTTTTTTTATTTAGTTTTTTTTATTGAGGATTGTTTTTGATTGCTTTCTATTTAAATTGTTATGTACAAAATAAATCCTATGTAGCAAAAAAGCTAAACAAGGCTCATTTGTAACTTTTTTTGTAGTCATAGAAACACATTCATGAATATTTCAATAAAAAAAGATTTTTGTTTTTCATATTTTCCCTCATGAAAGTTAATCATAGTTGTCTCAGTGTTTATTTTCTGCATCACTGATCTCTTTTCCAACTTCAGCTTTAAGAATTTTTCATTTCATGTTCTACACAAATGTGCTCATTTAATTTTCTGGCTAACGTTTTGTGAATGGTCATCTCTTTGTGTTTCTGTTGAGAGGTGATGTTGTTACAGGAATGGAAAGAACACATTCACTTTGTTCCATGCTCAAATACCTCTGGAAAAAATAGCATTACTAGCATTGCAAATAAATATTTGAAAATACTACTACTACTTATTATAATAATAATAACAAGATTAAAAATAGACACAACTGATGATTTTACAAAAGGAAATAATTATCTTATTTTTTGACAATATTTACCCACCATTTGTGCTGAGTTCTTTATCTGCACTGCGTCAGTGAGGGGTGTCCAGCTCTGGTCCTTGAAGGCCAGAACACTGCAGGTTTTCAATGTTTGCCAGCTCCAACACACCTGACTCAAATTAATGAGTCATTGTACAAAGCTTCAGAGGCTACTGAATCGATTTAATTTGAGTCAGGTGTGTTGAAGCAGGGAAACACTAAAAACCCACAGAGCAGCGGCCCTGAAAGCCTGACACTGGACACCACTGGAAATAGTCATCATAGACCGTAAGGAGGTTGTTGGTTCTTTATTATTCCAGCCAGGAAGATGCTCAGAAGATCAGTCTTGTTTTGTGATGGTTCACCACCAGTTAACCACTCTCTTCTGATTTCTGCCTTTTGCGTTTTTCTTTGCCAGTTTCAGGCTCTTTCAAAAACTCTACAAAAGGCAGGTAAAATTTAATGGCAGTGATGAGAGGTATGGAACAGATGAAGCTGTTGCTGTGGTTACATTTGCATTAATTATTTAACAGCAAATTTCCACCTGCTTTTTTCTAAAGGTATCTCAGTTGCAGGTTTATGATTTTTATATAATTGCATAGTTTGGTACAACTTGTATGAATAACATATTTTCATTAAGCTTTATTGAATGACTTCTTTTACCTCTGCCGTTATTTTATTTTCAGATACATACTAGTACATAATATAATTATTATTTTTTTTTATCACCAGGTTTACTTAGCTTAATCCAGGACTCCATAGTCTCAGACTAACTAAAATTACCTTAAACTTAGATTAGGAAAGTGATTTAAATGTGCTGGTTTAATTAGTTCAGTTTAAGGCCTAGTCCTGGTTTAATCTAATCCCTGTCTCTGAAACTGGCCCCATATGTTTCAAAATGCTAATGCCTTAAACCGTTTTCATAAAGCACCTAAATGAAATACTGTGAGTTTTTAGGTTAGAAAAAACCTGTCAGTTCATATTCTGGCATTAATTACAACCATATAAACTCATCTCCTTTATTCAAAATTAGATATTTAGAAGTTTATCCATAAAAATATCTGCTTTATGACTTCGGATTTCTAACAGAACTGTACACCTATGCCTAATTCAGTTTGCAGATATCCATAAAAATGCAAATTGTTCTATCCACTATTTCCACTGCTCACCTGCTGCTGGAATATATAGCTCACTTTGTCTCTGCTCAAACTCTTAAAGTGTCTCCATGATACACAGTTGCAAGTTGTAATATAAAAGTAATTTAATCATACACTGCAGGCCCAAGAGAGAAAAGATCAGCTGTGTATTTTACTAATGGTATGTCTTCTAGAAGTATCAAATACAGTAAATGAACATATGTTGAAAACTTTGTTGGAGGATGTTTCTGGTGAAAAGAAGATACAAGCAAGAACATAGTATATGTGAGACTTAAGACTAATGGAATGAGTTATTACAGTAAAGGAATGTCACAAATGAATGATCTTAAGGGCTGAAATGGGTTTACAGTTGTACAATATTACTATTATATTGAATCTTGTAGGTCTCAAAAGCATGTTGCAATATGGGGAGAATATGGACAAAAATTTTGCCTCTTTGTTTAAACCATAATCACTCTTTAGTGGCACTAAACCAAGGCTTGTGTAAATTGAGTCTTGGGGGTTTTTGCCCAAGAAATATCCCCCAGTATAATACAAAGTGATAATGTTAGTGTCAGAACATGGGGTTGACAGCAAATGCTTTCTTTTGCCATAATTGTATGACGCACACATTTCTAAAACATCAGTGACACAGATTAGTAGATTAAAAACTCTAAAGTGACTGTAATGTATTTATTATGTATTTATAGTCAAGCTGGTTTGATTTTTGAGAACTTGTTTCCTAAGTCCTTGTCTCTAAGGCCTGGTACACACATAAGGGGTTTTTTTAATCTTATGAGATTTTTTTATCTGGTAGAGACCTCACACGTGAAGATAAAAAATCAGTTTTGATCGTACTGTGTGTGGTGTGCTCTGAAAATGTAACCACAGAACAACACAGAACAACAAAGATGCTGTCCTGCAACTCATTTACAACCTAGTCAATCCGAGCCGGACAAACATTGAAACGTAGAAGAAGAATCATAGCAACAACTGGCAAAAAACGAAGAAGAAGAAACATAGTAACAACAGGAAAACACAGCACACAGCATGGAAGAGGACATACAGGATGAGGGAACGATGATGGTCTTGGGACTATTGTTAACAGAAAAAGCCAGAACTAAAAAAAAACAAACAAACAAAAAAAAAAAAAAAACAGACTAGAAACGGCGTGAACAGGGACTTTATTTACTTCCTTGTTCCCCAGCCAGCTCGCTCTCTGATTGGTTACATTTTGTTGCCACATCACCATCCACACAGTCAGAATACACGAGTCGTCGGCGTTTCTTCAGAAATCGGCACTGAAATATTAAACATGTTCAATGTTCTCAACTGTCAGCTAGGACCCGTTTCGGAGCGGATAATCGGGACAAATCTGCTCGTAACACACCACAGACTAAATGATGATTGGACAGGGAAATCTCATGATGATCGGGCGTTTGCTGTCCGAGGTCGGGAAGAGGAAAAATCGGGACAAAAACAGCCTAAAAATTGTTGTGTGTGTACCAGGCTTAAGAACAAAACTGCAGTGGAGTGGACTACAGTCAGTCACAGGCAATTAAAGCATGGGCTAGCTGTGAAAATTTGCAGCACATTTTCCCTCCTTTATTGCTTAAATTTGTGAAAGAAAATATTTCACAACAGAGCTGCAGGATGCATAAATTCATATGAGAGTGCGGATACAACATCTCTGATAAATGGTTTAATATTTGCTGGTTCTACAGTGGGCAAGATTGTAGCTCTAGTGAACCCTCACTGCGTGTGCATTAGACATGCTGCCTTATCAAAGATTCCTCTGCTAATGTCCGCCCCGCATTTCTTTCCTTAACATGATCTAAATCCAGAATGAGCAGCTGGTTGGACTGTTTCTTTGTGTACTCCTTTATTACATAGTGCAAAGAATTTTCCATTATCTTTCCTGCTTTTACATGCTCATTGTGATCCATGGACAAAACAATATTATGCTCATTTTATACTCACTCTCTGTAGCTGTGGACCTGAATGTCTGTGTGTTCATTTGCCAACATGTTTGCATGTATTTTGTGTATTCATGTCCTCATACCTCTTGCATTGCAAACAGAGGCAAAATTTGCCCTTTGCATTCGTGTTTACACCAGTGCAAACAGGAGATGTATTTGCTCTCTTATCTATTGTGTGTGCGTGTGTGTGTGTGTGTGTTTGCGTGAGCAAACGAGGTTGTAATTAAACCCAAATCCATTACATTACAGTGGGGAGGTTTTCACGGGGATTCATCTCTACAAAGGCAATGCATACACATCCTCCTCCGATCCCTTTTAATTTGACGGATATGCTTATCCATTTTTCAGATAAATTGTGCACAATGTATCCCTGGCGCACACACAAATGAAAACTGTAATTAAAAATGATGCAGTGGGTTTTGACTATTCATGACAGCATCCTTGTGTGTTTTGTTTACCTGAGTCAGGACTGACAGAACACATTAGTGTCCAGCACTTGTCTAAAGTCAGTTAATGCACAACCTAGACATATTAAAACTGCAAACCAGGACATAATAATTTTAATGCAAATAGAATGTTGAGAATGGTAATCATTAATTACAATTAATAATATATAATAGCATCAGTCATGACCATTTAGTGCAACAGAATTTAAAAATAAATCTAAATGTAAATGGAGTTATAGAAATAAAGTTAAGAAAGCCACCATAAATGAAAAAAAAAAATTAAATAAACAAAAAAAACAAAAAACAAAAAAAAAAAAAAAAAAACATCAATGCGACAATATAGGTGCTCTATGCTCTCACTGAGAAGATGAAAGCTGCAGTGTGCACACAATGAGGAACTGGAAGCTAGAATACTCTGCAAGATTAGAGAATCTTCTTCAGAATTACATCATTTTGTTCTCGCAGTCCTGCTTTGAGATTTTTTGCCGCTTTTTCTCACTGCAGCAAAACTTTTTTTATCATGTGCGGTCCGAGAACGATTGGTCCGAAATTGTAAATGAGCATGGTTTATGTGGAAAAGCATGAAGCAGAAAGTGTCTAAACATGGTTGAACAGATAGTAGTTTTAGGCTGGTCAAGCCATTGAGTAAATATGAAAATGCATACAACATGTTGCATATAAAGACATGGATACAGTAAATGGAGACAAAGTTTCTTGTGAAGTATGAAATGACCAGGCAAAAACAAACTTTGTTCTTGTTCTTGCCTACGAGAGAACAAGAAAAAAGTTTTCTGTTCTTGCGGATTATGTAACAAGCTTTACACACATGGGACCATGCCTCTATCCACTCTGCTTTTGCTCTTTATAAAATAAACTGGATCTGAGGCTGGACTAATATGCAAGCAATGAGGAGCTACTGTAAACTGATCCTAACAGACCCTTGGATTAATGCCTCTAATTCAAAAGAAGCCATTAGCACCAATGGGCTGACGATATCCTTCTAGGACAAGAAATATATTTTCAGTTGTAAATACTAGGAGTGGGAATTTAACACATTAATTAAGATTAATTAATTACAAAAAAACAACAACAAAAAACAAACAAACACTTTTTTAAAAAAATAATGCATTTAATTGCAATTTGAAATCCAAACAACGAGGAGCATTTCTCAGTGCACGAGTTCCTGGAACGCTGTTTAGATGGGTACACGTCAGAGTTTGGCCAACAACTTTGCAATTTCGGTGCTATATTTTGCAACTTTTCAGACCCTTATAGCAACTCTATTCAAAAGACATCGACTAGGGACAAATCTAGTGAATTTTTATGGTGTTATTGAGGACTTTTGGAGACTGATGTGAAAGCACGTATCTTTTACTTCTTTTTCAATGAGCTGCAGGCACCTCCCCCAAGCACTCAGCTGCAGTCAGAGCAGCAGATGCTAGTATGAAGTGAAGACAGAAAATGAAATGCGTGAAGTTGACACTGGCTGATCCTGCCCTGGCCTACTGTCAGAAATCAATGCCTATTAATTAATAATATGAGAGAACAACAACAACAACAACAACAACAACAACAAAATATTTTAAAAGTTAAATATAATGTAACATTTTGTAGAGTCTTAATCAGAGAACAGCTTAAGTATTTAAAATGGCACTTCATCTTTGTTGAAGCGGATAGAAAGAAACAAATGGAACCCATCAAGAACTTTCCTTTTAATGTGTTAGTAATTTTTATTTTCAGATGGATTTCCCTTAACAGAGACAGAGAAACTTCTCCCGAAGGAGAGGGGAGGAGGACACTGGAACCACACCCAGGAATTTTTGACTTGAGTTGATGTCCAACAGGACAAAACAGGTCAATTCTTCTCAGAAAGGAGTAAGAGTTGGACCTTACTTAAACTATGATTTGGTATTTGGGGAGTTATGGATAAAAGATAAACCTTCTGCAACACAGATCTTTCACTTTAAATGATTAACTATCATGCGAACAGATATCTTTTCAAGGTGTTGCATTCCAGCTGGAGAAGAAGACAGAGATCTTACACCTGCCCTTTTGTGTCTCTCTAAACTCATAAACTAACTGACATCTCCCACAGACAGGCAGTGGACTGTGACACAGTCCAGAACAGCTCTTCCTTTGAATTTCTGCAGCTCTTATAACAAAGCTTTGTAACTCTGAAAAGGGTTTTGCATACTTCCACAAGAAGGGCTTTTCTAAGGAGACCTGGAAAGATTTTCTTCATCTGGGAAGAGAGACACATATTCTCTGCTATTAATTACTTATAAGTTAATTGGTATGTTCTTTCAGGTCTTGTAATATCCACAACATATATTCTTTAAAAGCTATATATCTATGTATTTAGATATACAGACCATTCAAGTAATCAGGATTTGTATAATGTTGAATCAACGGGACTTAATCCATTTATGCTCTGAGGGGGGAAGAACAAAGTTTTGTCAGGATGTATAGAAGTGCATCCTGAGCCACATGCCTCATGCATGTCATTAGAATGACCAGGCCTTGGGTGCAGAAAAGGATTGAGAGAGAAAGTGTGCCTCTGCACATGTTCTTTTGTCTTTGTTCTCCTTTTCCTTTTATATTTTTGTAAGTTAAACTCCATTTAGTTTCACGCTTTCCTTTTTTAAAAAATATTTTTGTAACTAGTTAAATCATGCCTGTACGCTTCTTAAGCTACACAATCCAATACTTCAAATACGATTGTTGGGACAAATTCGCTCTTAACACACCTCAGACCAAATCATAAATTTGAAGAAAAATCTTATAATACTCAAGATAATCGGGCATTTGCCATCCTTGGTTGGGAAGGGGCAAAATAGGGACAAAAACAGCCTGATAATCTTTATGTGTGTATCAGGCCTAAGAGGTATGGTTGGTTGTCTTACAGAACCTGTGATAGTAAAACTAATTTCCCCTTTTAAGGAGTTGAGTTAAACTTCAGCCTTAAATAGATGATGCCCTTAGCTCCAATAGGATTCAGAAATCCTCTCAGCATTCTCTTCCCCTTTTCCGACATTAGTTAACATACACCTTATTTAATTCTTGTTTTGTTTTCATTTTGCTCCACATTTTAAATTGCCTTATCATAAAAGTGGTTTGAACATCGCACTTGCATTTGCCATGTTTTAAGTATTACCTTTTCCGTTATTTATCTCATGTACAATGTAGGCTAGTTAATAAATATTCACATTTATTTAACTAGTTGATTGTGAGTTTTCCTCTAAATCACGTCTTGGTCACTTTAACAAAAAACTTACATAATTGGCACCTTTAAAACTGATTGATTTGACAAGTTGAATTAATTAATTAAATGAATTAATCTAGGACTTTAATTGTTTTCCATGCTTCCATTAAAAAAAAATTGGTGGTATGCCAAGGTTTCCTGATATTAATAGTAATAATTAATATTTTGTCCATCCATCCATCCATCCATTTTCTGCCGCTTATCCGTCGTCGGGTCGTGGGGGCAGCTACCTAAGCAGGGAAACCCAGACTTCCCTCTCCCCAGCCACATTCACCAGCTCATCCGGAGGGATCCCGAGGCGTTCCCAGGCCAGCCGAGAGATGTAGTCTGTCCAACGCGTCCTAGGTCTTCCCTGGGGCCTCTTTCCCTGGGGACACCACACCAGGGAGGCATCCAGGAGGCATCCTAACCAGATGCCCGAGCCACCTCATCTGGCTCCTCTCAATGTGGAGGAGCAGCAGCTCTACTCTGAGCCCCTCCCGGATCACCGAGCTTCTCACCCTAACTCAAAGGGAGAGTCCGACCACCCTGCGGAGAAAACTCATTTCGGCCGCTTGTACTCGTGATCTTGTTCTTTCAGTCACTACCCACAGCTTGTGACTATAGGTGAGGGTAGGAACGTAGATCGACCGGTAATTCGATTTGGCCAGTTTTGGCTAAGCTCCCTCTTCACCAAGACAGACGTAGAGTCCGCATCACTGCAGACGCCGCACTGATCCGCTCGTCGATCTCCCGCTCCATCATTCCCTCACTCGTGAACAAGACCCCGAGATACGTAAACTCCTCCACTTGGGGCAGGACCCTATTGCAGACCCGGAGAGAGCACTCCACCCTTTTCCGGCTGAGGACCATGGTGTCAGACTTGGAGGTGCTGATTCTCATCCCAGCTGCTTCACACTCGGCTGTGAATCGCTCCAGTGAGAGCTGAAGATCACGGCCCGATGAAGCCAACAGAACCACATCATCCGCAAAGAGCAGAGACCCAATCCTGAGGCCACTGAACTGGATCCCCTCAACACCTCAGCTGCACCTAGAAATTCTGTCCATAAAGGTTATGAACAGAATCGGTGACAAAGAGCAGCCTTGGCGGAGTCCAACCCGCACTGGAAACGATTTTGATTTACTGCTGGCAATGCGGACCAAGCTCTGACACCGGTCGTACTGGGACTGGACAGCTCGTACAACGGGGTCCGGCACTCCATACTCCTGGAGTATCCCCCACAGGAGTCCCCGGGGGACATGGTCGAATGCCTTCTCCAAGTCCACAAAGCACATGCAGATTGGTTGGGCAAACTCCCATGCCCCCTCAAAGACCCTGAAGAGGGTGTAGAGCTGGTCCACTGTTTTTACGACCGGGACGAAAACCACACTGCTTCCAACTATATCTAGCGGGAACCACTTAACCTCGAGCACCAGCTCAGGCTCCTTTCCCGCCAGAGAGATGACATTCCATGTCCCTAAAGCTAACTTTTGCAGCCGAGGATCAGACCGCCAGGGTCCCCACCTCTGGCAGCCGCCCAGCTCACACTGCACCCGACCCCTATGGCCCCTCCTGCAGGCGGTGAGCCCACGGGAGGAGAGGCCAATATCACCCTTTCAGGCTGAGCCCGACCTGGCCCCATGGGCAAAGGCCCGGCCACCAGGTGCTCGCCTCCATGCCCCACCTCCAGGCCTGGCTCCTGAGGGGGGCCCTGGTGACCCACGTCTGGCCTAGGGAAACCGTGGTCCTTGCTTTCTCATCATCATAGGGGTGATTTGAGTCGCACTTCATCTGGTCCCTCCCCTAGACACCTGTTTGCCATGGGTGACCCTTCCAGGGGCATGAGCCCCCGACAACATAGCCGCTAGGATCGTCAAGACGCACAAACTCCTCCACCACAATAAGGTGGCGGCTCAGTGAGGAGTTAATACTTTGTATTGATCATTAAAATTAATATTATATATAAACATTATTAATATGTAATTATGCTATATCACTACAGTCTGTTCAGTTTTGGCCAGGGATATTTTCTATTTCTTTTTCTACTGTATTTAAATGTAAATAATAGCATTTTTCCAGACTTTACTAGAGTTCTAGTTTACAATGTTAATGTCTGTCTCTATTTTTTGATTAAGTTGTCCACTAAAATCCATTTTTTTCAAAAATATTGTTCTTTGAAGCAAATATTGTTATGCGATTAAAATGTGAATAATTAAGGCTAATTAGTTACAAAGCCTCTAATTAATTAGATACATTTTTTTAATCGAGTCCCACCCCTAGTAAATAACTGGGCAATGTCACAATAATTGCAAGTCATTGCTCTCCAGAGTTTTTGACAAAATAAATGTTGCTTTCTGCTCATTTTCTGTTATCACAGTTGTACAAGTGCATGTTATGTGCCCATCTGTATTTAAGAAATTGTAAATATTTTCTGATCCATACTAGAAATTTACACTTTACTCAGTTTTGCTGTATTATTCTGTTATGTTTCATATATCTATTTATTATTTTGTATCTCGGAAGCAGAGTGTGATGGATTTTTGTTCTGCTGTGTTCAGTATGAGCACCTTCACACTGGTGCTATTTTCCTTATCTCTGTGTTCAAGCTTGCAGGCACAGCAGTTTGCAAGTCACTTCGTTTCAAATGATCTTTGATTAAACAGTATTTAATTACTATCAAAAAGCCAATGAACAGGCCAGAAAACATCATGCAAAAATCGTTGTTCAATTAAATAAATAATTTATTCAAATTCTTAGCTTTGAATATTTCAATAGCTGAATTTCTCACAAATAAATTGGATTTAAAGGTAAGCTCAAAGTAGGGTTTGTCTTAAATATAATTTTAAAGCGTCTATGTTTTTTAGAATTTAGGAAATATTGGGTAAAAAAAACAAACAAACAAAAAAAAAACATGCTGACAAAGTAAGTGTCATAACTGGATATCTGGGGCAACAGTGCAAATGGCCTGACTGATGTTGGAAATGTATCACATAGAACAGAAATAAATCATTTTGACATATGGGGTTTTTTAGTTTTTTAGTATTTATAATTTATATCTGTGAATGCATCCCCTTTTTTCATGTTGCATGAGGATGCCATGGAAAAGCTGATTATAATGAACACTGTCTTTTATCTTCTGCGTTTGTACAGTAACAAGCATTGACATGCAATTGGCACCTGCCTGCTGCAAATTAACAGCCTATTCTCAGCCTCTGATCTTAATATATGACATGATCTTCATTTATCTTTTCTCTTGTACTGTGCATGCACTAAATAACAGTGACAGCAAAATACAGATGCAAAATAATAAACATAATGATAGTAATAATTAGTGCTGGGCACGTTAACGCGTTAATCGTGCATTAACGCAACACTTAAATAACACCGGTAATTTTTTTAATCACGTGTTAATTTCTTTTTCTTTTTTTTTTTTTTTTTTTTGCTGGCCGCTAGCTTTGATCAGAGAAACATGGGTACATGTCTCCCTTCCCTGCTGCAGCGGTGCCTCTGATGTAATCAGGAGAGAGCGGGTTTATTAAAATGAAGGGATGTTTTCTGTCTGGAACTTAAGAAAGAAGAAGAAAAACTGACGTTTCTCTTTGTCTGTCAAAACCCATGCAGATGGCAGAACATTGTGATTTTTGGACGGGAAACGGCTCCCAAAAGACAATGAGAAACTTTTTATTTATTTATTTTTTAATAAATGCGGTTTTAATTTAGGCAAGACAGCAAAAGTAAGAGAATTTGTCTGACTTTTACAGACGTAAAGCATAAATCGGGCCTTCTTCTGCCTCTGGTTTGGTGAATCTTGGTCATAGCGAGATGAAACTTCCAGCTGTGGAATCTGTGAGATGTGAGCTTTCAGTAGAGGAGTCGTTTGTTCATGTTCATGGGGAATCATCATCTGTGTTTACATACATATACGTTTTCGGACTATGTATACCTGGTATTTGAATTGTTGTTGTCTTAACTGTGGTGGACATAGAAATGATTTTACTGAGCTGGTAGCTGAGATTCTGGACTTTCTGTGGATACCGCACATGTTTATAGTTACATCTACACATCTGCTGCTACACCTGCCAGGTCCAGCACAGGTTCCCAGGCAGTGTAGCTCAAGTATTGTACAAACTAGAGGTGGGACTCGATTAAAAATAACAATCTCATTAATTGCGTTGCTGTATTAAAGACTGTTGTAAGCATTATTGGCCTTACAAAAAGATATATGTTATCTCTTGCAGTTATATTTGGTATTATTCAGTTCTTCGTCTGTGTGTTAGCATATTCTCCCCTGCAGCAAAGAATTTTGCTCAAATGTGGACCAAAACTGGGCCATAAAGGTCAAGGGTGGCTAAGATTAGACCCAAATATGGCCCAAATTTGCATGTTTTCTGGGTTACTTCTTCCAGATAAAATCCTATATAAGATACCTCTCACATAGGATTTTAATTTGAAAATAGCTGAGCCCATTGGGACAAGCAAATTAGTCCTGACCACAATGCTTTTCAGTCCACCTTTGAGAGCTATGATTTCATATTGGCTAGACCGAAATATTTTTGTCATCTGTCAAAAACATAATTAACCAAAGAAACATTTGCTTCTTACAGGGTGACATTGCACAACAGAGAGAGCTTCAAAAACAGCTAAAAAGGAGCTCAAACTTGCAAAGTGTAGGTACAATTACAAGGTTGAGAGCATCCTAAGTGTAGGCAGCTCTTGTTCTGCATGAGAGAGGATGAAGTCTATGGGGATGCAACCAGGTCATGTCTCCCTAAATGGAAGGTCTGATCTGGTACTTTCTAATGAACTAAACAGTTTTTTTTTTTAACCTTTTTAATGTCTGTGATTTTAGTGAAGAATTGTTCATTTTTAGAAATATTGTCTCTTCTCAGAGCAGTGTTGTTGTCAAAAGGAGCAACACTGTTAAACTCTTCTGTGGAATTAAGAAGAGGAAAAGTCCTGGTCCTGATGGCGTTGGAGGGCGGTTGACAGTACTTTTATGCAAATTTTTTATTCTTGTCTTATTGAATTCCTGTACAACAAATTACCCTCATTGGAATTATAAAGATTCCTTGATCCTTGATCTTAAAAATATTTACAAAAAAAAAAGAGAAAATTTAGAAGGCTTACACAACAATTGGATTTTTTAAAAATAATTTTTAGCATTTCTTTTTTGCCATGTAAACTTGCTGACTGTATGCACTGAAAATACAGAATAGGAAAAGTGCACACACAAATAACTTAGGACTCAAGGATGTGCACAGAACAGAGCTGCAATATTCCCTGGTGGCTGGGTTTTTTCTTTTTTTACATTCATGCCCTCTTCATTTCGACAACAGCTGATAAAACACCAGACAGTATTTCTAAAAGTTTTCTTTGGTGATAAACAACACCTATCTGCACTAGTGGAGCAGTGTACCTATTTATCAGATTATGCAAGTTTTTCAGGGTTATCCTTGGAGGCAATGTGTCACATGGATGCAGTAAATGGAAGGTGGAAAGAAAGAGTTCAAGTTAAGGCAAAAAATGAGAAGATAGAGAATCAAAGATAGTTGAGCGTGAGATGCAGGTCTTATCAGTCGTCTTCAGCAGCTAACTGTCAATCATTTTCACGGACACTGCATGCAACCCCAACAAATACAGACCGACGTACATGATGCAGATAGGGTCACTAAGTGACACACAACATTGAAAAATCTTATGAATTTGCTTTAAATTCATCTTCTACACCTAAGCCAAGGTGAAGAGCAAGGCTGAAACAAAAGATTTGCGCAATATTTAAGGTTACTTTAGGCAGAATAACAAATGCCAGGGGCTTTACTTTTTATTCATTTCGGAAAGTGAGGACTAAGAGAACTGACAAGAAATGACGAGAGTGAGATGGGAATAACATCGACTTCATGCACATGTTATCTCTCAGTGAACCAGTCCATTCAATGTTAAGAATATATGTATCATGTATGAGTGTGTGCACCTGGGTGGAAATTTATTTTTTGGTTTAAGTTCAGTCTCATACATCAATTTCCATTTGGATGACCTGACAAGATTTTTTCATGTCTCAGAGGAGAGTAATTGGAAAACGCTTTGTCTAACCTCTGCATGATTTTTTTTTCTTCCTGGCAGCTCCTTGTCCTTAACTTCTTCTTCCCTTATTTACTCCTGCCTCTAGATCTCCCCAGGTTTCATCTATTTGGTTAGGAAAGCAGAATTGATCGTCCACATAACTCCATCGAAAGAGAGACGGAGAGAAGTGTATGAATAAATCATGTATACATGTGAATCAGCCGGCATTGATCTAATCGCATTTTGCATTATTTAACACTCACTGACTTTCTTTGTGTAACTAGTGAGTGTATGCCTGTGCGTTATGGCCTGTGATCCCCAGATGCAGAAATGATTTAAAATGAAAGATGGTGCCTTTGGTTAACTCTCAAGCTGTTCAAAAATAATTAATTATATCAGGAGTATAGGTCTCAGATCATAAGGTCGCCACTTTCTGCATTATTTGTTAAGTGTGACAAATTCTTAATGAATGATAGATCGCTCTAAGCTATCAATCTATTGTGTTACATTTATGCCATACCTTTGAAAATTTTGTGGCTTGTCCCTTAGCGTTAGCATTAGCTATAGCTGCGTCAGCAGTAAAGCATGACCTTATATCAGTAGCGACACTTGCCAATTGCATTGATGGTGAGCCAGTCAAAGTTGGAATTGCCCCTCTTTCCAACTGCAGGATTGATGCCATATTCGCCTGAAAGTGTTTCAAATTACTGAAACATTCAGGCACAAAATGTTGGGCACAAACATAGAGCGTGGCAGGCAAAGATGGTACATTATTACCAAAAATGAATTTAAGCCATTTGTCCCCGGTAGTTTGGTCTGCTGCTACAGGGAGACTAAGAACGTTTTGATGTCGGTTTTGGGAACTGACAACCGAGCAGTTGACATGGCAGTGCCATTTCGACATCTTCACAAAACTTGTTGATAATTGTGACCGTGGCAGGCTGAGCAGGTGATTTTAGGCGTGGAAAAGGGGCTGGCTTATTTAAATAGCCTTCTGGGATGACGAAATCCCAGGAGCAAATTAAAATCATGCGTTTGAGAGAGTTTACCCTTGCTGGTGGTTCTACTGTGAACAAAGGGCCCAGACAGTAAAATTTGACTGTCTTCAAAAGAAAGGCTTTCAGGGAAGTTAACTAAAAGTGCAACGTCCAGGTGATGACTCCTTTAAATAGATTCAGATTATTGCAGTTTGAGAGAGTCTTTATTCTGCTGGAATGATGTAAGCCTGCAAAGGAAAAAATTGGTTTCAAAGGGAAAAAAATAAACACTTAAACTTAAAGAGTGAAATAATTAAATATCTTGGGAACTTCTGTGCTTTGACCTTTAATAAAAAATATTTAATGGCTTTCACCAATGCCTCAACTTCACATTGCTGTAGGGAATTAATAAAGGATTATAGGAGTTTGAAGCATGTAATTGTTCGGTCAAATCTGACATAGTCACATTTAATATTGTAAGTATACACCTCCAGACTCTTTCTTATAAAAATGCATGGATATGTGCACAAAAAGAGTGCAAACTTTGCAAGGTAAACATTGGTACATAATGCGCTTGCTTTTGGGAGATGTACCAACAGCATCCGCTTTCCCCAGCCACCCTCCCACAAATACACACAGTCCCTTCACAGCCAAATCCTCTCTGGCTTGTTTAGACAACCCACTGCTTTCCGGTAAATCCTAAATAAGTTAATCCCAGTACATCAACAAATGCAGTTTTCGGCTTAGTATAAAACACATGCAAATGGCAGGCAACCTCTCTGTGCCCTCAATATGAAACCCGTGAGAAACTGAAAATGCGCTTTTTACAGAACTGTACATATACAACCCTATAAGCAATAAATATAAACTGAATGCATTTTTTTCCACTAATATTTTAAACTTTACATCGAATTAAAATGAACGTTGCAGGTTTGGAATTACAGTATATACTCGCTGCATGCTTCAAAACAAGTTGAGAAGGAGACAACAAAAGATGGAGAGTGCTCTTAATAAAAAAAAAGTCAAAAAGAAAAACATTCTGTGGAGTACAAAACAGATTTTTAGTTTCAGGTCCATAGCATTCTTAGGAATAAAATATTTTTTTTCAAAGAGTCTGGTTCTTTTAAAAGTAAAATAGTTTGTGGAGAGAACCCAAAGTAAGTCAAACTATTTAATCATAGTGTTTACTTTCAGAGGAGCTGCTTGCCAGCTCCTCTTCTCCGACGGCAACTTTGAATCATGGCAGAGGAATAGTAATGGAGAGTTTTCAATAATAGTTGGTGGCTGCTGCAGAACTACCTAAAGGTCACCTCAACCAGTAACATGTGGTCAGGGTAGGCAAGCGAGGATAGTGTCAGTGATCACATAATATAATTGTAATATTTTTCCAATGATCTGTGTTACAAATGTATTTCATGTATGACTCCAACAATTTTTTACATCATGATCAGGACAGAAACCCAAGATGAGGCAGCAGCAAGCCTCACCTCACCTCTAAATACATGATCCCATACACACTGGATTGCATGGTGCATGTTTCTCAGCATGTTGCCAATATAACGTTTACAGAAAGATTTATTATACACCATGACTTTCTACAGTCTGTGTAATGTCTTTAATGTAAGTGTGTGACATAATTACTCTCGCTGATTGGACAATAAATTGCAGAGAAAACTCAACGGGAGGCAGACAGAACTTTGCTAAAGTGTTAACGAAAGTCAGCAGGTCATGTGGTGCAGCATTTCTTTTTTTTATATTTTTTTTTGGCTATGTTCTTCTTCATCTTATTGCCCAGATGAAGGATTATATATCTAAACTAAAACAAAAACATTAAAAATAAACACACAGGTGGAATAAGAGATCAGTAAAGATTTTCTTCTTTGGCCATTATCGCATTACCGAGCGATAGAGCCTCGGAGATATTTGACAGCTTTCATTTGTGTCTTCTTCATGGCTGCTATTTTCCTGTGGTGTGCCAAGGTATTTGTAGTTCTCCTCATTATCTGCTATTCTGTCCTCTGGGAGTGCAGTGCCCTCTGTATGGACTACCTTCCCTCTCTTTGTCAACATTTGGCCACATCTCTCCAGTTCGAATAACATCCCAAGGTCCCTGCTGATCCTGGTGGTGTGTATTAGTGAGCCGATGCCTTGCTTGATGTCATACATGGGGCTTGATGGCGAGTGTTGGTGGCCCCGTTCCTGTGTCGTCATCCATCTCAATTTTAATCCCCTTCATTTAAAAACTGCATTTTGTGTTTACTTGTGCTATTTTTTTTTACAATATTTAGATTTGTTTGATGTGACATTCCCCATGAAACTGTTAATCAGCTTTTCCATTTTCTGTTTTAAAAGGATAATTAAACTTTATTTAATGGAGGTCGTATGTGGTCACAATGGGGAGTTAGTGTGGTACCTGCAGCAGACAGTATTCAAATTTGATCAGATTTTCCCAACAGCTATTAACCGTACCAAGCTCTGGTTAACTTTGGTCTATATGTAATCTGTCTCAGATGTCTAAACATGGCCCAAATTTCAGCATTTTCTTTTGGGGCTAAAGACTTTGATGGACTGACCCAATTTAGCCACAAAAACAATGTCCAGGGACATCTGGTGTTTGGTGGTAATATTTTTGTATGGTCACATGTATTTAGTTTATGTGAGGAAAACTGAAGTTAACTCAGAACCAGAGAATAAAATTTCAACATAAGCTGAGTATGTGGGCTGTACACACTGATTTGGTACTAATACAATACCTACAGGACAAATCCCAGCAATAAATGCTAGCATAATCAAATATATTTTAAATTACAGCAAATAACTTTAGACTTTTGACTGTTTGCTTGTCTACACTTATCATCATAAAAGGTCTAGAGTAGTATTATTTTCACACTGTTTGAAGTCCCTAACATAAACTGAAGAAAATCACCTTCCTGGTGGGGTTGTTGTTTACTTCACTCTGTGGTTGTAAGAGAATTTATATATATTTGTACCAAGGAGCATGTATTTTTCAAAGGTGTGAGCTTCAATATCCGTTCTTCAATATCACATGTGTGTCTGGTAACCTCTGTGGGTGGGCTTCAGTGCTAGTAAATATTAATCATTAGCTTCACTATATGCTGTCAGCACAGATCAAATTCTCCTGTTGGGTGGGACCACATATTCCAGAAAGGGAGCATATGTGCCCATGTAAGCACACACATATACACATACACATATGAAAGCACACAGCTGAACTCACAGAATCCTAAGTCCAACAAGAAATTCAATCTGTGTCACAGCTTCCCCTCACTGCCACCTTTGGTTCCAGTTTGTCTGCCGATATGTTGTTTCTTCTGTCAACAATTCACAAAAAAAAAAAAAAAAAAAAAAACTAGAGCTGGCTTTGTTCTTCCTGCATACTATGAATGAAAACATTTTGTATATCAGAAAAATAATAAAGACAATTTATTAGATTTATACCCTTTGACTGTCTATTTATCTTTGATTTGCTTTTCACTTTAGTCTGGTCAAATGCAAAAATTGATGTGTTTTACATTTCAATCTGTCCATAAAAAAACAGCTGGTTAAAGTTTATTTAACTAAAACAGAAGATTCGGTATATATGGAAGCTGAGAGCAGCCATGCTTAAATTTTTTATCATTGTCTTTCAAATATCTCATTATCATAAGATAAAGATTATTTTATTGAGGTAATTGAATAATTTGTGTTGTTAAGCTGACATAACTTCTTTTTTCTACACTCATAAACAAAGACATCTTTGTTAAAGTTTGGAAAAGCATTTGCCTGTAGGCAAAAAGAATAATACATACATGCCTCAACTAACTATTATAGATTCTAATCAAACGCAACACTTAATACTTAAGCTATGTGTTAACCCCTCATTTGTTGTTTAGGTCACCTTGATCAAATCAAGATCTCGAGAGAACAAATCTTGTTTTCTTGTGATAACCACTTACAGAATGTGATTGAAGAAAATTTCTCAAGATAATGAGAAAACTAAATTTGTTATTACATGAAAATGAGCTAAGTGAGCTTCAGATAAAGAACTATGTTCTCTAAAATGAAAACATGTCATTTTCTTATTCTTTAAACAGAATTTTCAATTTTTAAAACTGTATCCAACAGTGTAAGTGATGTAGGAGGGAGTTGGTAGCCTTTTAAGATTCTTCAGAAAATTTCTAGTTCAAATATCAGTCCTTCAATTTTCTTAGCTGCTTCATTTAATTCAGGGTTTTGTACTTCAAATGAATTATCCTAATAAGTTGTTAATGGGCTCTGTCTTTGTCATTGTCTTTTAATTATGCTTATGTTTATTGTTATTTGCATTCATTTTTACTTTTGTTGTTTTTATAATTTGTTCAGGACTTTGATCAACACTTTTTTGTTTTGTTTTATTTATTAATTATTAACATCTGATTAGACCTTTTCTTACGACTGGGGAATTTATCCCAAGGAGCAGTAAGAGTCTGACTTGTGAGCCCCAGCATTTGGGAAGTTATGATTTGGTCCAATCTCCACAGGTCAAACAGGCAGTGTTGGGGTAGTTACTCTAAAAAAAGTAATTAGTTACTAGTTACTCATTACTTCTGTAAATTGTAATGAAATTGCTTTAGTCATTACTAGATTTGAAAAGTAGCGTCACTACTACTACTTTATCATTGCCTAATTCACCGTGTAAACATGGACAAACATCATAGCCGAATCATCACTGCCTGTCTGCATACTGTTAACTGTATAATGTAAACAAAATAGCTTTAAAACCACAAGAACAGTATCCTTGTCTGTGGGAAGAAATGGGACTTGTCTTATAATAATTTTATCTGATATTTTTCTAAACCTGGGTGATTCAATAGTCGACAAGGGGAGCATGTCTCCTACAATGAACCCTGCAACTAGCTTGTTAATTTCTGTCTTACCGGCTGCTGCGCTCCAGGAAATGTTGGAAAAAGCTTTGCTTGTTTAGGTGGGTTGGCTGCTGAAGGACGCCTTCCACTGACTGGCGAGCAGGATCTTTCACCACAAGTTTGGACTGAACTGAAAATAATGTGAATATCACTACTAACCAAAAGCCCCTGTCTCCGTCTCCAGCTCCATATTTCATTTTCCTTGGATGGCGCACAATCAGCTACATCACGCAAATCGATCTCTATGGCAACGTGCCCAGGCAAGCACACACACAGGCAGCAGCATGTGCGTACCACTTAAAACAGATCAGAACTTTACACATGGGCAAACATGACTTGAGTAACGCAGAAAAACGTGTTACTGTAGTCCAGTAAAGTAATTTCGTTACTGATATTTTAAGTGCAATACATTACTACGTTACCCCCAAAAGTAATCTCGTTACTATAATGTGTTACTATGTAACGTGTTACTCCCAACACTGCAAACAGGTCATCTTTCCACATTCCAGGTTACGCTGAGGAAGTTTCTGAACTAATCTTCTGCACACCCACAAATCTGTCGTTATGTGACTAAAAACAAAACTAATATTTTACTGCTTCACAGATTGATGTCCAACTCATGACCTAAGAACTACTTCTGCTTTTAAAACTTGTTTTCTTTACAAGCTGATAAGCTAACCCTCCCCACGGGTTTATTATCTCAACTGTGACAAAGATGAGACCATCTGGTGGGTCTCCACGAGGACTTGAACTCAACATTTCAGGTAGGTAATAAACTTTTAAAGGTTTTCTGTGCTAAAAACAGAAAAAAGTCTTTCTTTGTTTGAGAGAAAGAATGAAGATCTTTCATTCAAACTTGTTCACTATTACTTATTTTATTGTTTGATATTTCAGTAACATTTGCTGTACTTATTGGTGTTTGAATGGTAAATGGTTAGTATTTATATAGCACATTACTGTACCTGGAATGATACCCAAAGCACTTTACATATTTATATATCACATTGTATATTCACACACTGATGGCGGAAGCTGCCATGCAAGGCGCTCACAACCCGTCAGGGTAGCAATTTGGGGTTCAATGTCTTGCTCATCCTCAACATGAGCTCGACAGGCCGAGGATCAAACCGACAGCCCTCAGGCCATAAGACAACTACTCTACCCACTGAGCCACGGCACCATGTCCATTACAATGTGTATCAATTTATGGTTTTTGGTTTGTAACAATTACATCATTTAAGACTTTAATAGCTAAGCGTGTGCAGATTTATCAACAAATGTTAATATGATACTTATAAAGGAAATTAGAAAGGTTTAGCACTGAACCAACCCATTTAGGTTATCTGATCACCAGCCAAACTCACAGAGCCTGCCCACTGGCTGAAGATAGCAAGCTAAACTTCCTTTAGGGCCACCCTAAAACTCCGCCAAAACTTAGGACAAAGGATAGAGATGAGTTACAGAGGGGATGAAGAAGAGATGCTGAAGAAAGAATCAGAATGGGGTAGAGTGGAGAGAGATGCTTCCAAAAACCATCCTGTGCAATGTCTCTTGAGTAAAAAGTCTCTTCAGAAATGGAGAGAAAGAGCAGTGGAAGGGTCAGGTTTTTGCTGTGATGCAAGTTGCATCACTATCGACTAACGGCGGATTTATTCTTGCGTGGCGTGTGAGGTCGGTTACGGCGTAGCTGACACTGGTGAGTTTGCGCTCACACTCGAGCGTAAGGGGTAGGCGTAATTTTGGTGTCGTGTTGCAGTTACTCCTCCTAATCTGAAGGTGGCAGCAGGGGTGGTATCGACTCACCAGGTCAAAGTACTTTTAATGGTTTTATTCAGTTCTATAGGTATTTTCTGTTTTAAAATAGCAAAGGCATCCAGTATGGCTCAGTGTCTTTATTAGTTTGTGGAAGAAAAAGAAATAATTCGATCACCCTCTCATTAAATTAATCATTTAATTAAATTAAACAAAGTTAAGACTTAATCAGACAAACAAAATAATTATTTTGCTCATTTTCCCAAATTTTATCCATCTTTTGGAAGTGGAATGCTCAGCAACCAGTGCATTACCACCTTTTGTAGCCTTCTTCATAATCTATTTAGGAGTAAACAGAGACCACAACCACTCTCAAGCTAATTAACTAAACCACCTCTACAACCACTGTTGTGTAAAACAACATGGCTTTCTCTACTAAATTTGAAACCAGCTCTAGAGATGTTTTTGAATCAGAAGAGAACACCCTCACTGATTTAACTGAGAATATATTACCTGATTATGCTGGTAAAATCCTTTACACTAAGTCCAGCGATCTGAAGCCAATCATGTCCGACTTGATCACTGAAGCAGATCAGATGAGACCCAAAGACACTGCTTTGACTGAAACTCTAGGACATTTGTCCTTTGTTTTCTTCATGCGTTTCAAACTTGCCCACCAAACGTTGGAGCAAACAGCTATTAGACTCAAGGCTAAAGTGCAGAAATTCGCACAACTCCAGGGAGATAACCAGTTTCTCCAGCACAAGTTTGAAGTCCTTGAGAAAGCTGTCAATTAGAACGATGCCCACATCACTGGACTGGCAAACCAGATTAATGCTACCAAGAAAGAGAATCTTATGAAAAATATCTGGATTCTTAGCAGAAACAAATTCAGTTGTCACAGAAACAACTAATGGAGACCACAGGTAAACTAGACATGGTTTACAGAGGGAAGAAAGACTCAGAGAAGCAGAAAAGCATCAGAAAATAATTGCATCAGCTCCTATATACTGGACAGAGACCAGAGATCCATGATATTTTTAGGGAATGTAAAAAATCTTATGAGAACTATCCATGTTCACCTTTGTCTTCTGTTGTCCTCATGTCCTTAGACAACTCCTGACCTGGGTGGGACTGGCACATCCTGCTCACAACTTAGCAAGGTTTGAACCCCACACCTTGAAAATGTATTCACATGCTTCTGTTAATGAAAAAATCTATCTGATTAGACTAACAGCAAGCTGTGATGTCATTAAGTTAATAGAATGTCAAACAGATGATGTCCAAAAGGATTATTCTCTCCTCTGTCAAGCATTGGAGCAGGGATTTTCAACGGACTCATCACAGTCCGGCTTATCAGCAACCATGACAATAATGCAGGGACGTCAGGAGTCACCCCCAATGGTTTACAATGGACTCTTTACAGCTGGTTGTACTAAGAATGGCAGGAAGTCTAGGTTAATGCAGCCAGAGTTGCATTTTTTAGAACAGAACTTAAGAACAAAAGGAAAGATAACATCCTATTACAAATGAGTCTTTTTAGCATGAAAACAAAATAGATCACCCTTTAGCATGGCAAAAAATAGATCACCTAAAAAGGACTGTTACGTCGTCGTTGTACTAGGGGTAGTAAGGACGGAATATAAAGTGAGTCGAAGACCGGATCTCAAATAAAAGATAGTATTTATAGTACTTCCTCCTCAAGCAGGGAAAAGAGAGACATCAAACACAAACACTTTACCAATTAACCAAAGTTTCAGCACAACAAACCAACACAGGGTAACGTCCACAACCAACAAGCTCAGTAACACTCCCAGTCTGGCAAACTGCATCCTGCAGTCCACAGCTGCCTCGAATGTAGTGGGTGATGAGGTTTATTAGGCGCACGGGCATTGTCATTGGTCGGCCGATTGGAATCCAGGAAGTAGATAGTCCAATCCTGACGGAGGGAGGACGGCTCCCGGGGAGGCACTTGCTGTCAATCATCAGGGCATGCTGCAGCCATATCCTTTCTGTAGGCCGTAACAAGGACTCTTATGATAAGGAGTAGTTATAGTGTTGTCACAGCTAATGATATCAGATGGGGAGTCTTCTGGCAGTTATACTACCCAGCCAGTGTCGGCGCCACTGCATTGTTTCTGTTTATAGTTTTTACCCTGTCAACAATATGAAGGATACGTCTATAAAGAAGACATACACCAGGCATTTTGTTGAGCAGTTTATCCGTCTGCATAGCTGCATCGGAATTACATGCAGTGAGGGCAGAACATCAAAAAAAAAAAAAAAAAAAAAAGCATCTACAGCAATAAACAGGATAAAAGCAGTCAAATCAACTGATTTCCACCATGTCTGAGCCATTAAAAAGCCTTATCCATCTGCTCCCACAAAACACAGTCTTCAAAGAGGTCAAGTAAGTCATCAACAAGTATGGTTAATAATAATAATAATAATAATAATAAATTTTAATTTTTGGTGCCTTTCAAACACAGGTCACTGTACACAAAAGGAAAAATAAATAAAAAGTCAATAAAAATATAAATTACATAAGAGTTAAAAGCAGATAACGGACATTGATATAAAAATTTCACAAAACAGTCAGTTTATATGAATAATAGGGAGTATGCCAGTTTAAACAGGTAGGTTTTGAGTGCAGATGTGAATAATGGAAGAGAGTTGATGTTCTGAATCTCGGATAGAAGTGAGTTCCAGAGCTGGGGAGCAGAGTGACTGAAGGCTCTGCTCCCTATGGTAGAGAGACGGGCAGAGGGAACAGTAAGGTGAATGGAGGAAGATGACCTGAGAGCACGGGAGGAAGTGGCAATATGGAGGAGATCAGACAAATACGGAGGGGCCAGATTGTGAATACCTTTGAAAGTGAGGACCAGTAACTTATAGTTGATTCTGTATTTTATTGGGAGCCAGTGGAGTTGCTGAAGGACAGGGGAAATATGTTTAAAGGAAGAGGTGTGAGTCAGGATACGAGCAGCAGAGTTCTGGAGAAGCTGCAGTTTCTGAAGGGATTTATTAGGAAGACCGAAGAGGAGTGAGTTACAGTAGTCAATGCGGAATGTGACAAGACTGTGGATAAGGACTGCGGCAGCATGCAGAGTGAGTGATGAGCGCAGAAATTGAAAGGTGGAAGTAAGCAGACCGAGTAATGCTACTGATGTGGGCTTGAAAAGATAGGGTGCTGTCGAGAGTGACGCCGGGACTCTTGACCTGAGGGGAGGGGGAAATGGCAGAACTGTCAATGTTGATAAATGGTAAATGGACTTGTACTTATATAGCGCTTTTCCAGCCAGTTTGACCACTCAAAGCGCTCTACACTACTCATTACATTCACCCATTCACACATCCCGATAGGCACATCGGGAGGCAACGTGGGGTTAAGTGTCTTGCCCAAGGACACTTTGGCATGTAGTCAGTGGAAGCCAGGAATCGATCCGCCTACCTAGCGGTCGAAAGACGACTGCTCTTCCTCCTGAGCTACAGCCGCCCCGTTGATTGAGAAACTGTGAGACTTGGTTAGAGTGGAGGGCGTGCCAACAAGTAGAACTTCAGTTTTACTGCTGTTGAGTTTGAGAAAATTGGAGGAGAACCATGCTTTGATTTCCTGGAGACAGTCAGTGAGAGAGGAAGGTGGAAGAGAGGAGTATGGTTTGGAGGAGATGTAGAGCTGGGTGTCGTCTGCGTAGGAGTGGAAGTTGATAATATGTTTACGGAAAGTATAGCCAAGGGGGAGAAGATAAGTGATTAACAGGAAGGGGCCCAGGACTGATCCCTGGGGTACACCGGCTCTTGAGTTGAATAAACTGTGTGCGGTTGGAGAGATAGGAGGAGAACGAAGTGAGAGGAGTATGAGAAACACCAAGGGTTGCCAGTCTATTTAGGAGGATGCTGCGTGAGATGATGTCAAATGCTGCACTGAATGCCAAAATGCAGATCTATGCTGCTTAATATTTATCCACTACAACCCTCATTTTTGTATATCGTGCACATATTTTGGTATTTTATGTAGCAGATTCCAGCGTCTTCAAAATAAAGATTGGAACCTTTGTTTAATTGTGACTGAATTAAACAATCTCTGAGGATTTTCTCTCCTTACAGACTAACAGTTTCACTCCCAAAGTGGGGGTCTGACTCAAATTTATGACTTGGTTTCCAGCTCCACAGGTCAACAAAGGTCGACTCTCCCCAACATGGACTGGGAAGGACTTCATTAGGTTATTTACGAGACCTGGGAAATTTCTGAACTTTAATCTTCTGCAACATAAATTTGCTTTTTAGTTAACAACCAAAGGGTCCCAGATGCAACTCTTCATCCAAGATGTCCACTTTGAAACTGTTTCTTACTAAACTTGTGTTTTTCTTCAACTGATAAGCGGAAACCCCCTTTAACAGAACACCTGGACACACCAAGAAACGTTTATCTTAACATTCCAGAGAGTAATAAAGTGTCTTAATGTTTCTCTATGTCCCAGCAAGAGGAGACAAAGACTGTGTGAAGAGTAAAAGATCATACTTTCACTAGTCTAAAATGTTCATTTAAATAGATACATATATAAATGTGTGTTTTATCTTGATACCATGCGTATGCATATGATCATTATCATTGTGTACAAGGTTTAATCAACAAGCTTGATTAATTGGTGACCTGAAACTTTATTACTGTGTTTGTGTGAGATATAACCTTTTTACTATTTTATCGTCTTTGCAAAGATTCACTGAGGGTTTAATGATGTCTCATTTAAGGCTTTAATAACTTGGATATATGGATATATTCACAAAATGTTTAATTTGATAACTCTTTACAACATGATCAGACCAGCCCCTCTTTATCTGCTATCTGACCCAAAACCAGCCCACAAGACTGTTATTGGTTAAGATAATGGTCACACATCCCTCCACGGGGTGGGTCTTCAAAACTAACACTTTTAAACTCAGAACAAAGAGTTTAGTGCCCTCTTCTCCCTTCCTTTTGGCTCCTCTCCTCCTCTGTGGCCCTCGCAGCTTCAAGTGGACTTCAAGTTCCCTTCTCTCCAGACATGGCTCTCTTTCAGAGTTAGGACTTCGTCTGAACGCAAGAGAGAGAGAGATGCTGCCAGAGAATTAAGTTTGCAGTGATGTGAAGGACATCACTACCGATACTAAAGTTTGTGCCTGCATACCCAATGCATGATTGACAATTTTTGGCTCTTTTTGGACTCCGTAGCTCATTCCTTTTTTCCAGCTAATACTTCGCTTTTCTTGAGTTTTACCTTTTGGACTTTTAATATAGATCCTAAATAGATCCTACAGAGTTTCTTCGTTTTTGGACTGACCTAAAGCTGGTCATTTTCATCTTTGCCATATCACCGCAAGTCATTCACTGTCCATCATCGATACCACCAGCCTAGCCATTTTCCCATGCGAAGTCCTTTGTACATATTTCCTTTTCATTTATGCATGATTAGTTTAGTAATAAATATTCCATATTTATCCTAAACTGGTCTGGTTATTGTGAACTTCTCCTTTGAACCATGTTATGGGTCCCTTCGACGTAAGAATTCACGTTATTAGCGTCCTGAGACTGATTGATTGATAACTGATTGATTTCTAGCTTGAATTAATTAATTTATTAAATTAATTAATTTAGTTCTCTAATGGTGTCCACACAGCCATTAGGTTAGGATAAAGCTATCTGTGTGGTGGTGCCTCGAGGTATAGTAAGAATATTTTGTCTGATAATTTCATGAAATTATTAGGATTAATAATTTTATTAAACATCCTTAATGTTTAATGATGCTTAACGCTACATTTATTCAATTTGTACCAAGTGCTGTAGCCTATGCATCATGTGGATTGACAAAAACATTTTGTTGGCCAGTAGACAAAAAATAGTAATTTTTTTTTTACTTTTAGGAGAAGTATCTATGGACAGTTCCAAGACGGAACCACTTGCTTGAAAACCTTCCATTACAAAAATGCCACCCGAAAGATGTTAGCTGCCACTTGTTAACATAGCTTCTAGCCTCCGCTTTTGCCTCCAGGCTAAGCTCTGCCCACCAAAACCATCACGATGTTTGCAAATTTTGAAACAGTCTATGCAAACCCTAGCTGTAGGATTAGCATATAAGATTTGAACCATCTTAATAAATTTAGGACAAAAAAAAAAAAATTATTGCAAGACTCCATATATATCTCCTCTAACCAATCAAATGCATTTTGTGTGTATGTGATGGCTCGTCACACCTCACCACACGTGTATATCAACATTAATTTTATTTGAGTCTAAATACCACACATTCCATTTCACATTACCTCATTACTAATTACTTTCATGTTTCATACCTAACAATGCTAAATATATCTAGGCACTGTAAGGTTAAATTGGGTTTTGTATTAATACTTATTTCTTTCATTGAGTTACCTGGGGTTCAACCTCTCCTTTATGCTGCAGCAAAGGTGTGGCCATGGGCTGAGGACTCTTATAGGCTGCTGCTGGCTCCATTGGACTTGACCACATGCTGCAGTGTTATAGAGGTGTTTGGGGATTTATTTTGAGGTTTTTGTTAGTGCAAAATTTAATAGCCACTATATTTCCCCTTTTTGTGTTTTAGTCTTTGGTTAGCTAAACTTGTATTTAAGTTCCCCTGTTTGTTCAGGAGGTCAGTTTGTTATGTTAATTCATTTATTCATTTGTTTGCTTACTTAAGTTCTACTTTGTTCTGATTGTGAGTCTAGTTATATTTAGTTGGCCTCTTTTAACAGTTTGTTTAGGTGAACTTTTGGATTTTGTAAAGTTAAAATTTTGGGGGTAAATAAAAAGACCCAGGTTTTTGAATAAAAACCTTCTGTGTCCTGCAGTCTTACTGCTTGGTCCCTGACAGAGTCCAAGAAAAACAGACCAATTTGGGATTTAGATTTAGTTGATTCCTCAGTAATGTGGAGAAGCTTATCTAAATCAAGCCTACCTTTCATAAAGCCTGTTTGATTCCAGTTAGTTAGTTTACCTATCACTCTTTCAAGTCGTAGAGCGAGCACTTTAGCATACAGTTTGACATTGGTATTTATCAGAGAAATGGGACGATAATTGGCACATTCCAATGGATCCTCATCTGGTTTCAGTAATACAGTTATCAATGAAGTATTTAAATTAGTAACAAAACAAAATTAGTTACCATAGCTATGCAGATGACACACAGATATATATTACAATGTTACCAGGAGACCGAGGCTCCATACAGGCTCTTGGTAAATGCATGACTGGATGTGTCTGAACGTTCTTCAGTTAAACAAAAACAAAACTGAGGTGATATCTAGGGTAAAAGATCTGATGTCTCAGCAGGACCTGGAAAAATTTGTCCATGCTTTCACCTTTAGTCAGCTTGATTATTGTAACAGTGTTTTTACAGGTCTACCTAAAAATTCAATTAGACACCTGCAGCTTATTCAGAACGAAGTCCTCACTAAGACCAAGATAATGGATCAGTCCAGCTCTGAGGTCTTTACACTGACTGCCTATTCGTCAGAGAATAGACTTTAAAGTTCCGCTGCTGGTCTATAAAGCTCTGAAGGGTTTAGGACCAAAATACATCAGTGACCTCTTGACCCAGTATGAACCTACCAGAACCCTCAGGTCATCTGGATCCAGTTTCTTCTCATTTCCCAGAGTCAGAACCAGACATGGAGAAGCTGCACTCATTTAAACCCACAAAGTTTGGATGGATTGTGGCCCTTTATAAGCCCTGACTTATTGATAACTCTGCCCTGAATTCAAAACTGGCGGTCATGGTTGGCAATAGGCTATACGCAGGCGTGATGTCATGAAAATTCATTTGGAAATTCAGGTGACTTGTTGCAAGGCAAAGCGAAGCACCAAAACATCTGGAACAAGACTTCAGCTTTGAAAGATTGATATAAAGTCGAGCCATCCGTGACTCGTGTGTTTTTGTGTAGGAGTATGTTGATGCATGTGTGATTCATCTTGAAGATGTACACCAGCGTGTCATCTGGCCTTTGCCCAGGTTTAGTTAAACAGAAGTAGCAGTAACAGCAATAACATCCCCAGCTAAGCGGCAAGGGATTCAATTCCCAAGTCATTTTACAAAAGCGTGGTGTGATTGAGTCAGTCTGCACATTGAACTCAGTATTTAATTTCCTCAAGGTCTCAAGAGCAATGTCTCTGTTTCCAATTTCTGTTCCTCATGAGATCAGGATAGAAAACTAAATGAGGGCTTTTCTCTTTCTTTTCTCCATCTTTTTTCTCCATAGTTTTTTTTTTATTGTAAAATACTGAATGCTTAGAGTTGGATAGGAGGGGACAGGTTAATGAGAGTTCTTGGTGTGGCAACACATTCCATTATCACCACTTCTGTCTTTTCCTTTGCTTTGTTACAACATTTACCAACTTAAATTCTTGTTTTATTTTCTTCTGCCATCTCTCACTTCCTGCTCTTTCTCTAATCTCATTTCCTAAAATGTCAGTTTGAATTTTTATTACATATTTTTATTACATAGATGAAAAAAAAAAAAAGAAAAAAGGGAGCCTGATGTGGACAAAAGTAATGTCAGAGATAAGTAATGCTGCTCTTATCAGTGATGACTCATGGCAATAATAGTATAGCATAGATCATAACAACATCTTGGCATTGCATATAAATAGCATGCAACATAAAGAAAATTTCAAATGTCATTATATGCATTTAAACCTTTTATTCTGTCACTTTAAAGTGATTGGGGTGAAGAAAAGTTTAGGGCAGGCTGTCAGAGTTCATGGTAATTACAACCTGGATATTGCACATCAGTGAGTAGCGAGACCTTCAGAGATTTTCAGTGATTCATTCAAAATTGTGATCAACAAAAACTTCAGAGCAAGTGCATCTGGCTTGTAGAAGTCATAGTGCCTCGTTACTTTTCTTCAGTCATGGCCACATCAGTTTATTAAAGTAGAAGGTTTCCATGTAAGTATGTCCTTGTCAGATATTCTAACATCCTCAACTTAATATTTTATTTGAAAGGTATTGTGAATAATTAAGAGCAAAAAAGCAAAAGAAATAAGGTGATTCAGAAAATGAAAATTTTACAGTGACCTTACAAGATACTCTCTGTGTCAAAGATTTTGATTTCTGAATGAAACAAGAATGACAATCTCTTCAGAGCCTGCTATGCTATGTTAGCTAGCAGGCACATCCACAGGAGCACTCAGCAACAATAAACCAGTTATTTTCCCTATCTTTCCATCTGGTCTTTTTGCTCCTGAAGCAACATTTCTGAGTGTTTAGTAACAGTACTGGTCTAGTTTATTTCCTCCACTATTGGTGAAGAGATCCAAGATGGCGGTGTGTTCGTCATGTGAGTTGCAGTGTTTTGGTACATCTTCGTCGAGTTTACCCATCTTCAAACGCACATACAGTTGTGAGTTTCTGCTAAATTTCAACAGGACCACTTCTTGCATGTTAAACTCTGTGCTACGAGACCACGTCTGTTCCGGAGGCCTGCTCCCCAGCTCTGCACCTCACCCACAGTGGAGGCAACACAAGAGGAAGCAGAAGTGGGGCAAGTGTGGCGGTATCCAAGCTAGGCTAGTGGCTAGCCCACACAAGATGGCTATTCCCACCATTGTGCTGGCCAACGTACATTCTTTGGACAACAAACTGGACTATTTACGTCTTCTACGGAAAACTCAGAAGGCTGTGATAGAGTACCGTGTTTATGTGTTCATGGAAACTTGGCTCAATATTAGCGTCATGGACCATGCCATTCAGCTTGAGCAGCTAACTTTCCATCAAGTAGATAGAGCTCTTGCTGAAAAAGCTAACACTGCTCACTTTCAGGGAAGTTCATGGTCATTAAATGCTGACCATTCTACCTTCAGAGGGACTTTAAAGCTATACTGCTTGTTGCTGTATACTTTCCTTTGAACGGCAGTGGAAAAAACAGGAGTGAGGCACTGAATGGACAACAAACTGGAAGTGCTTAAGCACTGTTTTAACAGCACAGACTGGAGTGTGTTTAAACAGGGTGCCACCTAGAACAACAACACAGACCTCCAGGAGTACATGGATGTTGTCACTGCCTACATCACCAAGTGCATTGATGATGTAACAGTACTCAAGACCATCGCTGTTCGGACCAATCAGAAGCCATGGCTGACAGGGGAGGTCCACAGGCTCAACGCTGCCTTTAGAGCAGGAGATGAGGAGGAACTGAGAAGAGCGAGGGCCAAACCTGTCATGCGGCATCAGAGAAGCAAGGAAGCAGTACTCCAGGGGGATAGCTCGTCATTGCAATGACAGCGGAGACACACAGAGCCTGTGGCAATGGATACAGACCATCACGTACAAACCCCCAGACAGCGCCACCTCTCTACTAAATGAGCTAAATGACTTCTTTGCTCGTTTTGAGGCACACAACAGCACACCTGCACAGAAGTCTCCACCCCTTCCTAGCGAACAGGTGTTGACGCTGTCCCCGGACAGCGTGAGGAGGACACAGGATCAATGATCGCAAAGCTTCTGGTCCTGATAACATAGCTGGCTTTGTGCTGAGGGACTGTGCTGGAGAGCTCACAGATGTCTTCACGAACATCTTCAACATCTTGCTGAGCCAGGCTGTCTTGTATTTCATGCACCAAGGTTTGAGAGAACCATAATTTCAATTCTGTCTGTCCTGTACATGCTGCAGAATTGACAATAAAGCTGACTTTGACTTTATTTGCCCCTGGTTCTTTGCTTCTCAGCTTGAGTTGCAGAATTGTTACCATTGAACCCATCCATAATCAAAGACAATACCCACCCAGCAGCAAATTTTTTCTTATAGTGCTGTATAATAGTGTAATGAAATGACATGAACTGAATTCATATTACAGACATGCCTCACTTTGTTTGCTGATAACTCTATTTACTTTCTAGATAAAATGTTAAAAATATTTGCTTTTAATCATTGTATGTTTGTTTGAAAATTATAGTATAGCGTTTTTGCTGGGATTGTTTGCATTTGGGTTTCTTTGTCTTTTGTTTTGAGATTGTTTACCATTAGTCCCTTTTTTGGTTCAATTCCATTTCCTGTCTTTAATGTTGCCACTATTTTTTAGCAGAGCCAGGGTAGTAACATCAATGGGGGCTCGTCCGGGATTTGTTACCCCTGTCCTGTGTTAAGTATTGTTTAGTGCTGTGTACTGGATTTTACTGATGTCAGTATTTGTTGTGGGTACTGGATATGGCACAGTTTGATCTTAAGCTGTTTCTGTAAAGTCCCTCTCATGATCAGCTGGGCCAATGCCACAAAGATAACTTGGTTCAGATTTCACCCCACTTCTCCAACTCTCATCTTAAGGAACTTGTTAAAAAGGAGGTTAAGTATCTGGGGCATCATTTATAAATGATGTGTACGCACAAAATGGGGCCTGAAAGTGGTGAATGTCACTTTCTGTGCAAAGGTTGTGATTTATAAAAATAAACTTGACAAGAGAATGTGCGCACCTGCACGCAAACTCTGAAGCTTGTGTACAGACATTTTCAAGATGGGGGAAACTGGCAGCACATATGGTGAGATGGTTAATTTAAGCCACATTCATCTTGTGCATTTAACCATTCACATAAGACTTGTAGACCCTTGTAATCATAAACAGTGAGGCAATATTATAGATCTGTTCCTGGATGAAGCACAGTATCTTCATATGTATGTGTTCATACTTGCTCAACTGCAGTTAGAGGCCCAGCAAAAAAGCACAACTGAGTCAATTCTAACTAGAGATTAAAAAGTTGGAAAATGAGGCTGAGAAAACCATATAGTTGCACCAGCTTGAGCTTGATTTCCAAGCAAGAGTTAGTGCTTCATGTGCCTGCTGTACCTGCTGGTTCAGTTGGGTCCTCCTCTTCCATTCCTTCACAAGACAGATCCTTTAATATAACCAAATGTGTTGCTTTGATGCCAGGAATTTCAGAAAGTTGAAGTGGACTGTTACTTTGCTTGATTCCCTGCAAGGGTAAATCTTGTTGGAGGAATTCAAAAACTGTTTACCTGAACGTATTGTTGTACACATAAATTAACAAAAGGTTACATCAATTTCCCATTAGTCTGTTTACCATCCCAGTGGAACAAAATCTTCCCTGTTTCACATGAAAAACTGGTACAAAAGACAGATTACAGTCAAAAAATGGTGTGCTGCTCTGAAAAGCCACAGCTGGCCTGAATTATTGTCTGCGTCCTGCTCATATAGTGGAGCTCCAGGTGGACATCAGATGACTGGGCCAGTCACAGGCAGGTGATGACAGAGCCAGACAATTGCGGATGGGTGATGGCACAGCCAGGTACATGCTGAGAAAATCCAGACAGCTGGCCAATCACCTGGTTGCAACCAAACACTGTAATTTAAAGGTCTCAGGGTCCGTGAGGACTCATAATTTAAACAGAGGTCAGATAAGTCATGGATCATGAGACATTTTCAATGAGTCATCTTGTTTGCAGAAAGCATAGCAGGTGTAGCTTCTGTTCAATGGCAGTGGAATTGTTTAATTCTATTGATGTGGTCATGAGTTTATGATGACAATACTATACTGGCCTCAGCAGATACTATTAGAAGGGTTAGGTCTAACACGGCAGCAACCAGATAACTGACACTAGCAAGTCTGAATGAGGACACGCTAACTAGCCACCTAGCATAACTCGGGCCTTAAGATATGCAGTGCTGTCAAAGAAAGACCTGGACGGCACTGGACAACATACTCTTCACAGAATTAATGTAGGTCGTACACACATGTGTGTACACACACACACACACACACACACACACACACACACACACACACACACACACAATAATCACAAAGATGATGCATGTTGATTATTGTGTTATTAATAAATTGAACAGGGTCAGTACATACAGAGACAATTTAGCCTGCTTTGTGTAAACAGATTTAAAACAGAAGAGGAAACCATAAGTCAACAGGTGAGGCAGGCAGTACTCTACCTCACCTCAAGGGGGCATAGTTGCATGCTGTTGGATGAAAAGTTAAGCATAGGCTCTTTCCGACTGTAGGAACCTTTTACAGTTCCTATAACCTTTTCAGGAACCAGGCCGTTTTTTCGCGCATTCCGACATATAGGAACTAGGGACCAAAGCCCTCAGGTCCTATAACCATTTTAGCTACTGCTCCGAGGCAGGGTCTGAACGGGGTTCTGTAGGAACCCTCATGATGCAGGTGTTTGGTGACTGGTAGCTACGCCCCTTGCCAGATTTCCGCATTTTGTGTCCCTGCCACATTTAAAAAACACGGTTGCACATACGGACAAAAACAACAACAGAGCAAGCGATAAATGGACCGACGAGGAGGTCGAAGCTCTTCTGACCGTCTACGCCACAGAGGATTTTCAGAGAGGTTTTGAAGGTTCACAGCGAAATATAAAAATATTCCTGACGATCAGCCCTCAGTCAGAGAACGCGGGATAACGCGAAGCAGCGCACGTAGAAAACTCACACAAGACTACAAATAAATTAAGGATCATGCCAACCGGAGTGGGATGAACCGAAAAACCAGTAAATTCGACAGCTTGTACCACCGACATGTCTGCTCGGGCAACGCCGCAGCAAATGACTCCTGCGTGCGGCAGGAAAAGCCAGTGTGATATGCAGAGCATATACACACATGTAAATAGTTATTTTTCTCTGCTGTATTCACTATAAAAAAAATGACTTTGTAAAGAGTCTGAAGTATTCAGTTTGTGTCTGCTAGATGTGCTTTGGCCACATCTATAAAATATTAGCTAATAAAAATATTGAGTAGTTATTAACTTATCACAGCTATGAAATATTAAATAATCCATCTTTGGTCGCTACATTTTAAGTCTTATCCCTACATTAGTTTATCAACTTTATAATATGCTCCATATCACAGAACGAAGTTTATCATGTTTAACCAAGATCTGGCATCAAATACTTGTGGACACAAATTACACACCTGTAAACATTTCACCACCTCTTTTTATATTTTTACCTTCATCTACGCTAAATCTGTGTGACTATGTCCTCATAATTCTAAACCATAACTCAGTCACAACCAACCCTTCAGTGACGGATTACTCCTTCACCTTCTACTGACGATTACATAAAACACACAAAGCTTAATAGCAGATGATGAGATCAAAAAAATTAAATGATGCATTTTCTATGGAACATTTTCTCTTTAAATGTGTACATCACGTATACATGTTATGTTCTGTCTGTCGAACTTCCAGAACATGATGCTTATTATGAAGAGGTGGGTTGTGATTAGCTGGAAGGCAGGAGGTAAAGCATCCAGGCTGTTCTCCATCTCCTTCAGTATCTGCAGCAGGTGGTTGTGTCCATCCTCTCCAGTGCAGCTTCAGGTGGCCACAGATGTACTGAAATGTCTCCCTGGACATACAGAAATTCTCAATCCATTGCTCATCGGTAAAATTGAGAACAACCTTTTCCCACTAGTTATCAGCTTTGCTCCGGACCAGCCGGACGGTGAGGAGTTCAATGAGCTGCAGCAACGTCTGAAACGCAGAACACGAGTTACAATAAACCCGCCGTCTGAAATATTTACTTATTGTAATCTGCTCAACACAGACAGTAGAAAACCGTCTGAAATGTTTACTCATAAGACATGTATACAGTCGGCGCATGTTCTATAAGTTAAACTTACACGTCGTCTCCTTTGTCTGCGGAGTATCTCCTGCCGCTGGATTCTTCATCTTCTGACTTTCAGGAGCCTTCCAGCCTTGACGTGAGGTTGTATCGTCCATCAGTAACATCTCCATCAAGCAGAGCATGAACACTACAATCTCTTTGTTCTCCATATTAGCTTGCCGTGTTGTTTTGTTTTTAGCGGGTTTTGTTTTGTTGTTATTTGGCACTAAAGTCACACGTCACTGTGGCTGACGTATGCGTCACATCGGCCCCGCTACCGCCCCCAACTCATGTGCGAATGCAACATGAAACAGTTCCCCTGGAGAAGGGCTGTTCTTAGAACTAGGACAGCTGCGTTCTTAGAACTTCTCTGTCGGAATGTGCCTTATGATGCTCTTTTCAAGTTCTTACAATCATAAATTTGACTCCAGAGGAGTCAGTGCCTCACCAGCCATGAACCCTACCACACATCACTCTCCATCAGCATTCTTTGTTCAGCTGCTGAGAAAATTACAGTTCTTGGCTTGTTCTGTTTTTGCCAGCTCCTCTTTTCCACCATCCACTCGTCAGGGCTTCCTACGTCCCTCAGGGCCTCCTACATAGCCAGGCTATGTAAGGCTTGCTTGGATTAGCCTCAACTAGATGCAGCTGAAATGTGTTAGTGGAAGGCTTAAGCCTTAATTCAGAGATGGTATTAGTTCAAGCGAGGCTTTCCCGATACAGCCTGGCTTTCTTTAGCTTCTTTCGTGGAATACTCCCCTGCTGATTTTAGCTAATGTTTTAGCACGGCAACAACAAGCACCCGCCAGCTCACGTGTGCTCCCTCAAAGTGTGACAAAGTTCTGCCTGTCTCGATTTATTACTTTTCTACGCAGTTTATTGTCCAATCAGCAAGAATTATGTCACACACTTACATTAAAGACATTACACAGACTGTAGAAAGTCATGGTGTATAATAAATCTTTCTGTAAACTTTATATTGGCAACATGCTGAGAAAAATCTTGGGTTTCTGCCATGTATTTGACGTAAAATAATTTTAAAAATGATTGGAGTCATACAGAAAATATTTTATAACATATGGACAATTGTTAAAAATATTATTAGGTTTTTTTTGTGCATGACAGGTGAGGCTCTGCCTGGTAGCCTGTTGAGCCTTTTAGGGATTTTCTCAGTTAAGTAACCTTATGGCTTGCGTGAGGTCTGCACTCTGAGTGCTTCTAGTTTACAAATGTACACCAGCATTCGCTCCAAGTAGTTGTGACTTGTCTGGCTGCTTTTTACAGCAAGTTTACAATGAAAAAGATATACATGAATGGGTTGTAGAATATAAAACGTTGATCTGTCTAAAAAACAAAACAAAAACAACAACAACATCAACAAGAAAGAGCACAATTTATTTCTGCTAAAGATACCTACTATTTAAAGAATGTATCACAGGACAAAACACTGCACACAGATAAAGGCAAACATTTTTGTCTTCATTGAAGAAGATGTTCTCTGTGTGCTTCTGGTCAATGGTATTGACCAAAAGCCTGATGACTGCTAATGAACCAAAGATGAAAACAAATCACTCTTCAGTCACCAGAGGATGCTCTTAGAATGAACTGCAAACACTTTTACATTACCAACAAAATTGATTCAAAATCCATGAGATATACCTTAAAGTCATCACAGATCCCTACACAAGCACAGATAATTGGTATCCAGTTATAATTGGTAGGAACTGCTTTACAAGTGCCAGAAAGCCAATTATAACTGCATTAAACTCATGAACAGAGTCCCAAACAAATAATGCAAGGTGAATAAGAAGCTGTTTAATATCTCTTTAATTGTTGTGTTGGTTTGACACCCCAGAGAACAGAATAAACTTTTAAAAGAAATAAGGCACCCCAAGGGCTGTTTGCTTTACAAGCAATCCCTATCATGTATTATATATGACCACCCAGAGAGAGAGATCATTAATGTGGGATATGTGAGGGCTGATATTACGATTTACCCTGCAACCTCTAGGGTGAGTCATGGGGCAAGCCCAGCACCAAGTTGCTGCATTTTTATGAACAAAAATGCCACTTTGGCAACAAAGTTGATGGGTAATTCAGTTTTTTCCCCAGCAACATGGCTTTTTACCATAGAGGTCCATGGTTTCATCTGGCTAAATTGGGATTTCATTTCTTTTCATTTCTTTTTCACCAACCGAAAAATTCTTGTGAGTGTTGTATGTCAGTGTTTAAGAAAAAATGTAAATGTCACTTAGCAAAGAGTTGGTTTTACATACAAAAAATGGCATGCTAAAGTTCACTGATATTGTGAAAATAAGAAGAGTGGAAACACAACCAATGTTAAAAGAACCTCATACAGCTTGCATTTTCCACAAGTGAAAGCCACAGATGGAAACTGATGTGGGCAATATGCCCAGGGCAAAATCTGTGTTAGAGTGCATGAGTGAATTAAAATCAACAACAAACCGCATACCATAATTTGCCCCAGATAATTTTAAAAGTACTGCCCATTCCTACATCAAGTTAAGGGAGTGGGCGCCCCCACATCAGCTTACTGTTGAGAAAGTCTCAAACAGAGTTTGTTTTGGAATAAGGGTGGAGGTGATGGTGGCCAGTAATAGGTTCATCTCTGGATGTCAGGCCACTAATACAATTAAAGTAAATTACATTGCAAAATACATCCTAATAAAGTGTAATCCATCCATAAAGTTTTGGTTATATACCTAAACTTCTACATACATGTTATTTTTTTGGTTATGTTAAATCATCAAAGGACTACAGAACATATTATAGAAAAAGGCCAAAGAAGCTATCATGTGTTCAGCTTAGAAAAAAAAAAGCAAATAAAGAGGAAGAGGAGGAGGAGAAATGGAATAAAGATGTAGGCATGTAGATATGTCATCTGTATGAATATTATGCCTGTAACAAAACAAGCTGTGAATTGTTGGGTATATGTGAATTGAATAAATATATTTGTGTTTATTAGCCTCTTGCAACATTGCTACTTATTCATAGGATGATTATATTTGACATGGCTGAGTATCACATTAATATCCACAGCAAGCTAGAGTTGCTGTAAGAACTGAGAAAAAGTTACTGCTACAACATAAGTTACATCTACAATACCAACAATACAAGCATTTTTGTTCCTGTTCATAAGGAAAGTAACAAGTTGGGATTCAGACTTTAATCCCTTACAGTTCAAACTCTGTTCAGTTGGTAATAATAATGAGAAGCAATAATCAGGTTGTGTTACTTATGCTTTGTCAAACCCTCCTTTAAATGCCTAAGTGTTATATATTTTTTAAAATAAAATAATTTCACACGGTCCATGGTATAATTACTTTAAATTTAGTTAAGTAAATCAAAGACAGGGTAAATAACTGTAAACATTGAATCTCTTAAACTGCTACCAGTACCTGAAACCTTTTGCTTAACCTTAAGTAACTTTCTTTGTGTTATCATGATTTTAGTGAAGTTGTTTTTTTAAAGACAAGTGATTTCTTAATGTGGAGGACTAAATATGAGAGAGAGAGAGAGAGAAAGAGAGAGAGAGAGAGAGAGAGAGAGAAAGAAAGAAAGAAAGAAAGAAAGAAAGAAAGAAAGAAAGAAAGGTAAAATATATACTTGGCTAATGTCTTTGTAGAATCTAGGGGGCCTAGACAAGATAATTGGATAATATGATTTTGAAAGCAGTTGTAACATCAGAAGTTCTACCCAGGGCAACCCGTTTGTAATTGCTCACTCTGACATTAAAGACATGGGCAGGGAGCAGAAAATAATCAGCTTAAGCTGTTTAGGTATGCTTGTAACCAGGTCAATTTGATTTCAGAACTGAGATTAGAAAGGTTTTTAATTGGCTAATTGGCTAGTCATATTCCAAGGGAAGTGCGATATAGTGATCGTTTGAGTTACAAGTGCTCAAACTGTCAAAAAGGTAAGATGAGAGTTCAGTCGGATATAACTAATAGGGCTTATAGTCACTGGAATCTAATTGTTGCTAAAACCCTTTTCTTGGAAAGGATAAGTGTTTGCAGCAGTCATGTTCTCTACCTCCAGCGCCTTGCTGGAGTTGACATTCTGATAAACCCCTAACTAAAATGACCACATAGACATGAAGGCTCATGTTGACCCTGCTTTCATTTCTTGGTTATGTCTCTGAGCACTTGATAAATTGTACTTGTGAACACTCTACATAGGTTACAGTTCTTAAAAATCCTTTGCTTTGAATTCGTTTGAAGTTAGTTTGCATTTTGCCCGGCTACTTTTTGGTTAGTTTGTTATTCTTTTATTCCTTTGGTGACACAGTTAGCTACCCAAATTTCCATGAGGACTCTCCAAAGGGATTAATAAAGTATTTCTATTTTATTCTATTCTATTCTATTCTATTCTATTCTATAAAAAAATGTCAGGTAGATTATCCAGTAAACATGGCTCTGTGATTACACTGTGTGTATGTGTAAATCTGTGATTAAATGAAAAATATTGTGTATTTATGTTTGTGTTTTATTAACTGAAATCAAAATCAAGGCCATATGCTCATACAGCAGATGCCTTTAGGGCAGGGGTCTGCAACTAAATTTGGCCCAATTTTCTTTCTGATCAACAGAATGGTGGGACAAAATTAATTCTTTATTAGGCAAAACCTGCTTTTTTCCTAATAAACAAAACTATTTATCTACACTATTATATATTGTACAAAAAATTTAGAACATATGAGATGTTATTGTTACAATGTATGTGTTCCATGCATATTTTTAACATTCTCGGAGCTCTGATCTCCTTTAATGTTCAGCCGGTAAATGAGATATTGGGTTTGAACCTGGATTGGCTGCATTTATGGGGCAGCTGCTATGCCAGGTGAACTAAACACGACACCCACAGGAACGTTCAGGGACAATAAAACCAGTTACTGTCCTCGTCTTTCCATCTGGTCTTTTTACTCCTGAAGTGCAACATATCTGTGAGGGTTTAGTAACCGTGCTGCTCTGGTCTGTTGCCTCCACTATCTGAGAAAACTCTGACAGAGCACTTGATAAATTGTACTTGAGGACAGTCCACATAGGTTACAGTTCTTAAGGGTTGTTATATGTTCCAGCTGTTAAACTTTCCAGCTTTCACCTTCAAATGAGGTCAGGACGCAGAGGGAATGTGATTACTCCTGGGTGAAGCTAGCTACAGCTTCACCCAGGAGTTGCTGCCAGTTGCCGACCTAAGAGCATAAGAAGCAGTTAGAATCTCATCCCATATTTTTCCACAATGTTTTCTAGAAGCCTAACAAAAGCAAAAATGTATCCATTTATAAATGTCTATGTTTGTGTGTCTGAGAGAACAAGAAGAAAAAAGAAAAAGGTAATTTGCAGTGTCATTGATTGTCATTGACAGTAGAACAAACACCCCAGGCCAGGACACTCTTCCCCTAGTGGCTGGTGTACTAATGACAGGAACAACAATAACACCAACATCAAACTGCTGTCAAACTCTGAGTATAATAAGAACAGTAACTGGGGGACATTCCCACTGTCAAGGTGACCTCTACTGCTTTCATGACAGTGTGTGTATGTAGACAGTCAAAGTCATAAAGATAAATTATAGGAAAAGGCAGGAAATGAAGATCAAATATTCAAAATCCAGAATGTCCTTTATTACGTACATAAATATGTTTCATATATATGATTCTGAATTAATACTCTCATTTCTCTTTTCCTGTAGTCATTGACCCAACTGTGTGATACCTGGCTAATGTATTCAATAGTTATAAAATGACTAAATTATTCTGAATCTATTAGGAATATTGAATCGTGACAGCATGTATGGCTGTCAGTCTTCCCTTGCTGTCCTTGTCATAGATTAACAAACTGCTCTGGATCTATCCTACTTCTAACCCTATGACAGGGTCTTAGCCCCCTACAATCCTTAAAAGGACAAAGTGATTATAGAAAATAGATGGGTAGTAGGTTGAACCATACTCATTGTAAGATTGTGGTTAGATGTGTCAAACTATTTCCTGTCACTTCCTATAAATATCTAAGTTGACAAAAGCTCTTTAAATGTTCACATTGAGTGCTTTCCTTTTGCTGCCAGAAAGAAAATTGCATAAGGTCATTTTCTCTGTCATACAAGGCACATGCATGCATTTTCATTCTATTCTACTCAAACAATTGCACTCATACACTCACCATTGCACATTTTGTGGCTCTTTAGGATTTTCTCTAAACCAGAGAAGAACAGTGTTTATGTTGCTGTTTAATGCAAAGGCACTGTCAGGTAAACTGTATACTTACATTTCTGCATACTTTTTCTCATTTATACTAAATCAACAACCAGACTTTTAAATCTTTCTTTGGGTGAACTCAGAACTGGGTGAAACAGCTTTCTTCCTCTATGCTCTGTATGCACTGAGTGGGCTTCAAAGTACAGACTTACAGACCCCTGCCTTTTTATGCACTTTTAAGGGTCTTACAAGAAATGTTCTAAAGGAAAACTTTTGTTTTATAAAGTTTTTACATATTTTAACTACATTTGTAGTTTTATAATGTATTAAATCGGAAAGTCTTTTTATGAGTTACTTCTGTGAAGCTTGTTTATGCTACCTTCATGACTAGGACTTCCTGGTAGAAGGGAGCTCGTAATAGAAATTTCCTGGGTAAAAAAAAAAAAAAAAAACACAATGCAAATGCTGAGGCCAACACAGAAGAGCCTCCTCCTCCTTCTCTTATTTGCACCTCATTACACCAATAAATGACTGACATTATGTTCATGCATTTGACCCTGCAGAGCAGTCTTCCTACCACAAGAGCTAAAGAGGTTACCTGTCTATGTCTCCATCTGATGGGTGTATTACAGAAGCTAAAATCTACCTGTGACATCAAAAATTTAATTATGAAAAACGTTTTACATTGCATTATATGGTATTGTGAAATATGGACAATATTTTCCTTGCCATATATTTTAAAATGGCCAGTATGGACTATAGATATGGAATATGGATGTCATTCTTCTATGGTAGTACTGATACATTGTTATGCAGTTCATACAAAAAATGTTTTCTCCTAGACATTAGGGCTAACAGATGCACTCACTGCAAAACATATAACATTGCATTTAGACATTTAACTGTGGCTTTTATCCAAAGTGACTTTCAAGTGATTACAGGTGGATTACATTCAAAATTCATAAAAAAAAAAAAAAAAGAAAAAAATGGCTCTGCCAAAGCTACACAGTTCTAATAGGTTGTGTACCTTAGATACCATTTATTCATATACAATACATATACAGATACAACCAAAAAGTTAAGAAAAAAAATGAAAAACTGATTCAAAAGTACATCCAACAAAAATTGGTTGTTATACTTAATCTCCTAAAAAATATCCAACCACTGGTGGGTGGACGGTGTGTGTTTGTAAAGCAGTTAAAACTGATAAAATTGAGTGTGGTTGCGGCAGACAGTAACCACTTTTTAAGGTACTGCATAAAGTGATAGATACAATCTTCTGGTGGTCTGTTGTGTTTGGTTTAACCTAAAAACTAAGGTTTGATGCACAAAGGTGCTCAGATATTGCACATATCTTTTTTTTATTTTTATTATGAATTATTTAATTCATGGAGGCATTGTTAATGCAAAAGTGGCTCTGTTAATTTATTAAGATTTTATCTTTTTATCTTACAGTTCTAAAGTGTGATTTTGTAATACTGGTGCTACAGGTCTTGGGTTACATCTGGTACTCTGTTTAAAGCACTAAGACGACATTCAAGTATGCATCATTGTGGACATTTTTGTCCATTTAGGAAAATTTTTCTCTAAATCTGGCCAGTACTTTGGCTGTGTTAGTGCATATAGCACAATTATTAGGTAAGACAGTCTCTCTTCACAAAGTTTAGAAATCAGTTTTTATTTTATTTAATGGCATTTTATGCGGAGGTTGATTTTAGTGATAAATAGGAAAAATGACATTTGTTTTCTCAAAAGTGAGCCCAAAACATAACAGAATGCATAATTATATTTTGTAATAGTTATTACATTTTTTAAAAATAGAGGGGCATCAAAAAGCAGTTGAGATTATGGCACCCAAATAGCAACTAATTTATGATGATCTGCAATGTCTTGATGGGTAAAGTCTTTTTTAGGATAACAGACCTGAGTGCCTTTTTGGAGTGGCAGCTTAGGGGGCATTTTATTGCATATTGCATGCTTGGGGGTTAGGCTCATTTAGGGGTTGCAACAGTCTTTGGGTACGGGGCAGTTCCTTTCTCTGCGAACTGCTGTGCTGCATGAACATTTCCTTAAGAAGACAAGACAAACAATAAACAAGAAAACTTGTTTATTTATTTGTTAATGCACGGCAACTGTTTCTGCAACATAAGAGCAAAACATGGAGCTGCATCAAATCCCAGTTAAGAATGTTATGGGTTTGCGTGTGCATGTGCATGTATCGCGAGTGGGCGGGGATGTTTGCTAACGGGGTCTGTGTGTTTGTGAGGAGTAGGACAGAAGAAGAGAGTTCAGAGTTCGATTCCAAATGTGTACAGCATGGTTGTAGGCAAAACCATTTTTTGAAGCAACATATAAATAGTGCTTCAAGAATAGGTGACAGATACAGCCATCCTTTGTTCTGATTGCTTACGGCTCCTGTGGATGTTATAATAAACATTCTCTCTAGCTTTTGTTCAGATTTAATGTGAAATTGGCACATTCATTTAATAGATTTGCTCTTTTTTATATAATAACTGCAGATATTCACACAGCTTAAAGTGTTTGGCCTCAGTTTACATTTACATTGTCATTCAAAACTGACAGATTTTTGTTGAATATATTTTTATTTATTCTTTTATATGTAGACCAGCAAATAAAACTTATTAAAATAAAACAAAATACATAAACATATTTTGCTTGGCCTGTTTATGGGTTAGCAGGAGTGGGTTTGAAAAAAATAGTCCTGCTCAAGGCTCTAGACCAAAACTCGTCTATGATCTGCATTAGAGTTTGATTGCGCATTCTCAACTCACCATACAAAACAGACATTCCAAGCAAATGAACAAGTACTCAAATCAGAGAGGCTGGTGTGTATCCACTCTTATATTATTTGGGTCAGATTCCCAGTGTGGCATTGTCGCAATGTTCATGTTGTTACAGGCCCCCGATGGCTTAAAAGTTCCCCCTTGTACCCATGGGTCTTCTGGTCACAATCCCATCATAAAATGCCCCACATTATGTTGATGATGTGATTATGTAGAGCAGTGGTCCTTTTCCTGTCACAAGAGTTAGAGGTTTCCTGGAATTCTGCTTCAGAAGATGTTCAGGTTTTGGAGCTTGTTGGGGATGAGTCTCCCTCTTCCATTTCTTCAAGATGTCGTGATTCCAAATGAGTTTGTTTTTATGTTGGAAACTGGAATTCAGCTTCAGAATATGTTCAGGTTTTGGAACTTGTTGGAGATGAGTCTCACTCTTCCATTTCTTCAAGATGTTGTGATTCCAAATGAGTTTGTTTTTATGTTGGAAACTGGAATTCAGCTTCAGAAGTTCAGTGAGGTTTGGTTCGGTAAATCCAGATCTCTGTTGTGGTTCCGCAGCCCACCATAACTTTACCCAGTAGGCAGTGTAGCGGCCGTAGAGATGTGACGTTCATGAACGAATCGATTCTTTTGAATGACTCTTTAAAATGAACGATGGGAACCGATTCACAGCTGTGAGCCGTTAATTTGTGAGCCATTCTTTTTATATACAAATTTTCAACACTGCCTTTTTATTATTATTATTATTATTATTATTATTATTATGGCTCAGCAAGGTAGAGCGGTCGTCTTGTAACCCGGGGGTTGCTGTTTCGATCCTCGGCCAAGTTGAGTTCACGTCGAGGTGTCCTTGGGCAAGAAACTGAAGCCCTAATTGCTCCTGATGGGTCGTGGTTGAGCGCCTTGCATGGCAGCTTCCGCCATCAGTGTGTGAATGTGTGTGTGAATGGGTGAATGTGATGTATAATGTAAAGCGCTTTGGGTATCGTTCCAGGTACAGTAAAGCGCTATATAAATATGGACCATTTACCATTTATTATTATTAGTGATGGTGATAATAGTAATGACATTTTTATTCATATTATCATGAAATTATTTGATATATTTATCCACTATTTCTCTTTCCTTTTTGTCAATTTATTTATATATCATATATTACTCATTTTTGATGGCATTATCATTATCATTCTTATGACAAGCAAGAATTTAATTCCATTTTGGTTGTAGATATTATCATTTTCATTATTTTTGTTTCATCTTGTATTTCATAATGGTATTTTAGCATCTGGACTCTGAGTACACTCATCTACATTTATATTGTCACGACTAACGCACAACACACGTCACCCTCTTATTTGTATTCACTTTGTTTGTCCATGTGTCCACTTTATTTTTCTTAGTTATGTGGATCAGCCTCAAAGGCAGGGCTACCCTACCCACCACCTACTCACATCCCTACAATAGACAGGACCATCAATGGAAAGGTTACAGTTTACAAATATTTTGACTTGATAACATATTATCTTTCTCACATCTCATAAATATGTTGCAATCAAAGATCAAGGCATGCTTCCTTGCATACTCTCCACAATGTTCGTGGGCTCACTGTCATCTATAAAACACTCCAAGGTCATTCACCTCCACATGTAACAAAACTTCTACACACCCAGTATCAGTAGCAAAGTACAACAAACGGTCTTCTCATCGTACCATGCTACACATTCCCAAAACCACATCTCACTTTGGTCAACTGTCTTTTTCATTTGCATTCTTTTAAAGAATGTTTTAAATGTTTTATTAAAATTTATGTGCACTATTGTTTATTTTATTTTTTCACTCTGTCCTACAAGTACTTTCTGGAACTTGCCAGGCCAACATTGTAAATAAGATTTTGTTTTTAATGTCTTACCGGGTCGAATAAAGGTTAAATTGATTTTTTTCTTTCTTTTTTTTTTTCCTTTTTTTTTGTACAGTGTCATTACATTAAATAAATAAAAAAACGTTCATGTACTATGTCATGAAACTTATTGGTACCTTTTTTTATTAACTTTTTTTAATTGTATTTTTCTGTGTCTAAAACTGAAGGCTTGAAACTAAATTACTAAATCTATCACTAGAGATCTATCACAAGCATTTAGTTTTTCATATTTTTAATCTGAAACATTGGCCTTTTTTCAAGTCTTATGTTTTTTAATCTTACTTGTATTGCTTATGTAATGCTGTTCTTTGTTGTTGAAACATTGTGAGTTTGCTCGTCGTATCTAATGTGCTTCATAACTAAAAATTACCTAACTAAAATTTCCCTAAAATAATATTCTTATTAAATAACCCAGTTTACAATTAAGTTTCATGTGACAGACTGTTGATGTCATGCTTGGTCAGTATAGTAGAGACATGAACATTGACCTTTACTGAGGCGATACAGGGCTGAAGTTTTTTGGAGGTTTTCTTCGGATGTAATGTTACCTCCTGCATTAGCTGCTGATGTCTTGGATGAAAGTTTATAAAAGCTTAAAGGCTCTCTATAAATCTCAGGAGTCCTACTTTTTAAAACCCCTAATATTGAGTAAAATATGACAATCAAGTCAAATCAAGTGAAGTAGTTTTTATTGTCCTTTCAGCCATATACATAGTACACAGTGAGACAAAACAATGTTTCACCGGTAGCAGTTGGTGTTATACGTAACTGTTAAAAGACAGTAGACAAGACAGACACACTAAGTACAATAATGTAGAGTCAGTGCATCCACACACACTAAGAGCTACACACACACAGTGCACATACATACACACAGCCACACACTCGCTTTTATTCACATACCCTCACGCATGTTTACATTAAGTGCAAAGGATAGCAGTAACGTAAGACAAGCACACTAGACAGGGGCAAATTATAAAATACATACGTTATAAGGTTTTATTTAAATTCCAGTAGCTTTCTTCACATTCTCTTTGGTAGCTGGGCAAAGGAATATGAAAAGTCTTCATCACTGCTTTTGCATTGAGTTGAGCCAGATTGTCAAATGTCTTCATTCTTCTCTTTGGGTTGTTGAACAAGATAATATACCGTGGTATCCAAAGGATCTGGGACTATACTTGCTGCAGATTCACCTTTTGAAACAACTTCATACATAGAAGCTACTGAAAAATCCTCTCTAGAATAATTATTCCATTCTGCTTCAGTGTTTTGGAGAAAGGAATGATTTTCATAGAGACTTTCTAAGACAGTGTCAGCGTTGGCAGTAGAGAGGTGGACTGGTGTCAAAGGCAGAGTTTGGCTTTCAGTTTGCTGGTCTTCACGTCTGGTGTTCTCACAATCAGAATCCTTAGAATTGTAAACAATGAGAAAAAAAAGGAAAAAAAAAAATGATTACATGAAAAATTAAGACTTGTAAAAACATGTAAAAAAAGTTCCCAGTTTAGAAATGAAAATATTTGCTGCCCCATTAATAAATTCAGCTCATAAAAGATTCAATTAATGTCTCCTCATTTTAGCTGAAACCAGGACTTTCACCATCCAAATAATAATAATGATAATAATAATAATAATAAAAAGAAATTGAACCATATTATTAGCATAAAATTAAAGAAACTTACAACATCTGCATTGTCTTGTGGATAATCAGGAGGAAAACTTCCATCCATTTCTGAAAATACATAGAAAGAAAGCATTTATTATTTTGTCTGTGGATGTTTTTCTAAATACAGTATGTGTAATGTCTGCTCTATTGTAAATCTCACTATGTTGTCTCTTCATAGTCCTCATAAGCTGCAACAGGACAATCAGTGAAACTATCGTCACAATGAAACCTACAATCAGGTACGGTACACTTCCTGACCAAAGAAAAAGGAAAACAAGTGAACGTTTGATGCATGACATCATGTTTTTGAAGAGATACTCTTTAAACTAAATGAACTTAGACCTGAAACTGCAGAAAAAAATGTGTTTTGTTGAATGTAATTAATTTTAAATTGTATCTCTGAGCAAATTCTTAGAGGAACTTCAGTAACACAATCGGTCAAATGAGTGTACTTCATACCGGCTCCTTTCACTGCAGTTGCTGTAGTTGTGTCATGAAGGGTGCTGTATGACAAAGCTGAATTTGTAGTCATATCCAACCTTGAGGACATGGTGCTCGTTGTTGTCACAGGAAATGATGATGTCAAACCAGCTGTAGTTGTTGTAACAGAGGTTATCGGACCTGAAATAGATGATATAAATGAAATATTTTTTTATTTAACTACTAAGGTTTCTATTATTAATAAAAAAATGTATTCTAAGTTAAACATGTTTGCATAAAGCACTTTGATCAATTGTTTTCTTTTAAGTGCTATATAAAACAAGTGGAGTTGGAGTTAAAATATAAATGAAGAGCATAGACTTACCATCAATAACTTGAAGATTCACCTCTATAAATGAATCCCAGATAAATCGCTCCACTCCACAATAATATGTTTTGGAGTCTGACAATTTGAGATCCATGAAAGTCACCAACAAACAATCATCTACGTTTGTTATCTGTATTCTGTCCTTTTTCTCAGTCATACTAAATGCTGCTTTGATGATGATGTGCTTGTCTTGTTTGCATGGTTTTTCACAAAGATACTTAACATTAGTTCGTATTTCTGTCCAAGTTTTCCAGTTACAACATTTAAATGTCACCTTTTCACCAACATGGCCCGTTACTTTGAGAGCCTTCATCTCCACAATCGTCAAACCTACAAGACAAAATACGCATTTAATTTAAATTAATTCATCCATTTCATGAACAATATTAGTAAATATTTATCAGAAAGTAAATCAATTTAAGAAAAAAGTACTATGAATGAAAAGAAAGATAACTCACTGAGGAGAAGACAAGTACACATACAGATTTTAAACATGTTGAGAATGATGACTAAATTAAAGTCAAAAGGGCAGTCGTTACAACCACATTCTTTATAGCTTCTCTTCTCTCTTCCCCTGAATCTTGAAGTGGTTGAAGCCCCTCCCTTTCACACTCAGTGACAAACACATTAACCACAGAAAGAACATGACTGTTCGATCGGTGTATATAAAATGAAAAGAAGATGCACAAAAATATTTAATTATATATTTTTTAATACATTATAAAAAGCAGTTTGAGCAACGCTGTGTGACAGCTTTTACATGTGTAAAATAAATAACCTGATACATGACTCCAGGTTATACAGAACTTATATCATCTGTAGAGAAGAAAAAAAGAAATGACATCACTCCTATTTCAGTCTCTTTATTCTTCGGACCAACGTGTGTGACATTGTACAACTTCCTGAATCCTCTCATGTCGACTTCAGACCTAAATTCTGACCAAGTAAAGAGAAAACTGTATGAGAATTAAAGGCAGCTAAAGGTTAACAATATGAAAAATAAATTTTGTTAATATGAGATATTTAAAGTATTAAAATATGCTTAAAAAAGCTGTTTGAAGTAGTTTACCCTGATGGTGGCTAGAGGAGTGCGGTAGATGTGATCTCTTGTAGGTTATGACTGTTGTATGATCTCCATCAGGATCTGTATTTTGTGTTATACATAACAGTTTCTCACAAGTCTGAAAAGGAACCACATGTTTTAATGGTATGGTGTTGATGTTAGGACCAGAATGAGAAGTATATGAATTTCACTAGAAAAAGTCATTATTTTTAGTTTAACACAATGAAGTAATAAGTTAACTTCACTTTTATTTGGACATTTATCAGAATTATTTAAGAGCACAGAGTATAATTTATAATAAAGTAGTATGTTCTGTGTCAGTGTATGCATGAGATTCTACTGCAAAGACGGTTCAGATTTGTTTCATAGCTCATAACAATAACAACAGCAATGATGACCATAGCCAAAATAATGTTCACATAAATGGAAATTGTTTAAGAAAATATCAGTATTTAGACGTCAAGATCTAATCTGAACCCCACAATGTGGATCAGTGCATCTCTACTCTTTTTTTGGGGTATGATGGTGGTATTGACCTGACTCCTATGCTTCCCCTGAAGGTGGAGTGATTGGTAGGCTGCTTCTGAACCTAAACTCTGTGGAAAAATTCAGTAACACACTTTATTCATGTCAAAGCAGGAAACAAAATAATATTGTAAGAAAACAGCATGTCGCTCTATAAAGAAATGATAGAAGCTGTCATACTGAGAGTGAAAGAGGACACAAAAAGTCTCCATGGAAAACCAAAACCACAGGAAATGATGATGTCAAACCAGCTGTAGTTGTTGTAACAGAGGTTATCGGACCTGAAATAGATGATATAAATGAAATATTTTTTTTATTTAACTACTAAGGTTTCTATTATTAATAAAAAAATGTATTCTAAGTTAAACATGTTTGCATAAAGCACTTTGATCAATTGTGTTTTTTTTGAAGTGCTATTTAAAACAAGTGGAGTTGGAGTTAAAATATAAATGAAGAGCATAGACTTACCATCAATAACTTGAAGATTCACCTCTATAAATGGATCCCAGATAAATCGCTCCACTCCACAATAATATGTTTTGGAGTCTGACAATTTGAGATCCATGAAAGTGTCGAACAAACAATGAGCTACGTTTTTTATCTGTATTCTGTCCTTTTTCTCAGTCATACTAAATGCTGCTTTGATGATGATGTGCTTGTCTTGTTTGCATGGTTTTTCACAAAGATACTTAACATTAGTTTGTATTTCTGTCCAAGTTTTCCAGTTACAACATTTAAATGTCACCTTTTCACCAACATGGCCCATTACTTTGAGAACCTTCATCTCCACAATCGTCAAACCTACAAGACAAAATACGCATTGAATTTAAACAAATCCATCCATTTCATAATCAATATTAGTAAATATTTATCAGAAAGTAAATCAATTTAAGAAAAAAGTTCTATGAATGATAACTCACCGAGGAGAAGACAAGTGCACATACAGATTTTAAACATGTTGAGAATGATGACTAAATTAAAGTCAAAAGGGCTGTCGTTATAGAAATGTAACATTTATGAACAAATCGACCCTTTTGAACAACTCTTTTAAATGAACGATGGGAACCGATTCACAGGTGTGTCTGGTTCATTTATGAGCCATTCTTTTTATATACAAATTTTTGGCACTGCCTTCATTAAATCAAACTTTACTTATGAAGCGTTTTTCATGCCATAGGCAACACAAAGTTCTTTACATGATTAAAAACATAAGAATAAAAACACAAAAGCCAAGCCCAATCCAACCCCTCCAACCTCCACCCCCCTTCCAGCTAAAAATGACTGAATGAATAAATACATGAATACATAAGTAAATAAGAAGTATAGTTGAGTAAAATGAAAATGAAATAAATAACATTTGTGACATCATAGAAGTCTGATGTCCAACATGCTCCATTCATGTGAAGCATCTATGGGCAGAGAGTATTGTTTGGAAACAAATACTATGACTTCTGTCCAAAACATTTAATAAAATTTGCACTGACTGCTCAGGTTTAGCCTTTTTTATCTATATTTATCCTATAATTTTTTAATCCTGTATAGCAGATTTTATATAGGTACATATTTTGATTGTTTGTCATTCTTATATATTGTGAAATTTTGTAAGATATTGTGAGAACGAGCCAGTCTTTTAAATGGCTCTTTGAAAGGAACGGCTCCTCAAGATCCAGCTCCCTTCATTTTTTTTTTTTTTTTTTTTTAAATAATAACCAAATCAAATCAAAAAGACATAACAGCAACCAGATACTAACTCACAGGAAAAATACAAATTTTTTTTTTTCTCCTCTTTTTCCTTTTTTAATAATTATCGCTTAATATTAAAAACCCACTAGACAACTCAGTGACTGTGTCAGCATGCAGAGCATGAGAAACAAGGAGTGATCAGTGATGAAGAGTGGTGAGTGAGATCATGCAAATGCGACCTCGCCTCCACGGAGGCCAGAGGCAGACCAGGGCCTGGGCCGGGCCCTCAGCAGCAGACCCCGAGCACCAACCCATGCCACCCCACCACAAAGACAACTCCAGCCCCACCCGAAGGGCAGCAGAGGAGAGCCCCAGAAAGAGCCCCCCACGGTCCCGGGGCACAGGCCCCAGTGGGCCAAGATCAGCAGCCGCCGGCCCCGCCAGGGACCGGCCCACCCAGGGCAGCCCAAGCGAAGGGCCCAGGACCCCGGGAGCCCAGAGGCGGCCGCCCCACCCCCCAAAGGCAGAGGGCCCGCAACATGCCTAGGAGGACCAGGCCCCCCCAGACAGCCACCCGGCGTAGGCCAGCACACACCCCGATGTTCCAGCCGCACACCCCGGGAACCAGGGTGCTATCGGCCCCCTCCCCCCACTCCCCATCTACTTCAACCTGCACCCCATATAACCCCACACTCACACCCTCCCCCGTGCCGCACCCACAATCGCTCACCACCACACAATCACGTCACACACAACCCTCCCACCATGCCCCGTGGGGGACACCCCAGGCGGACCAGCGGACAGCGGGCCCCAACCCCCATAGAGCCAGCAGCCCACCAGCGCAGCCATCCCGGGACCCGGCCCGGTGCAATTAAAACTGAGAGGCGAGCAGCCACGGGGTGCATCCAAGGAGACCACTGAATGGTCTCCTCCGTTCCACCCCTCATGGCCCCACGCCTCCCAACTCCCTACGTGTGTGTGTGTGAGAGAGCGGGAAGTAAGAGGAGTCTGGGGACGTACGTCCAGAGGGAAGCAAACTTCCCTCTGGATGATGAGCCTTTAGTGGCATTAGGCACCCCTGCTCCCCAGGAGGCCCCCCAGGGCAAGACAGGCCAGGAGAGGCCGCCCCCATGACCGGGCCATTCAGGGACCGCAGCCAGTGAGCCGCCACCCACCCCAGAAAGTTCCCACCCTCCCACACCCCTAACGGGGAATGAGAGGATGGGGACAGCGGCAGACCCACGGCCCACCACCCCCAGGCCCGCCCAAGCCCCCCCCCCACAAGTGCACTTAACCCCGCCCCAACCACACACAGAAACACATGCACACACCTATTTCCTTGCACACTCCCACTCATCATAACTCACATATGCCCTCACAGCCCTACCCAAAAAATATAAACACTCGCACAGCATCCAACCCTCCCACTCTCACTCCCCAGACACACCACCACTCATCCTAACACATGCATACGCACGCACACAAACATACCCCCCCATTCACACAAACATCCAAAGTATAGACACACACACAACATACAAGCATCCCTGTCTCACACCCCAGCACCTCCCCCTATAATCCCCCGAATCCCACTCAGCCCTCCTTCAAACCCCTACACCCCCCCCTGCCCCCAGGCCATACCCTGGGTCCCAGGGTGTCAACCAGACACCAGGGCATGCACCAACCCACACCATGGCAGCACATCCGGACAGGCCCAGACCCCAGGCACATACGGAGCCCACAACCCCGGAGGGAGGAGGACCACCCCCAGGCACCAGAGCCCAGAACCCCCGCCCAGCCCGCCCCAGAATAGCCCGGCCACCCGGCTCAGGACCGACGCCCACCAACCCAGGCACCACCAGTGGCCTCACCCCCCGCCACGAGGCGACTCCAACCGCTGGCCCCCACAGCCCCCAGCGGGGCCAGACTCAGAGCCACCCCCACCGCAGAGCAGCCCGGTCCCGCATCACGGGCAACCACAAAGAACCCGCAACCGCCAGTCACTCTTGGCCCTTTCTCAAACCCCCATAGCAACGAGGTCACAGTCCTCCACCTACACTAAGTGATGGAACTAAGCACAGGGGACCAGAAGGAATGAGATTCAGCCGAATAGTTCTTTAAGGAGGCAGACATTGTCTCATTACTGATGTGGTCAACTAAGAGATTCCTAAACTGCTGAATACACAGATTATTTTTGTTTTTCCAGTTCACAAGGATAGTTTTCTTTGCGATGCATAATGCTGTGCGTATCATGTGTGCAGAGTTAATTGCCATATTAATGTCACCCAAGTCACCTAGTAGACATAGTGCGGGGATTGTAGGAATATTACATTTAAACCATGTTGACATGTCCACACATACCTGAAGCCAGAACCTGTGGACAGGTGTGCAGGACCACAAGGCATGGAGGTAGTTATCTGGTGTGTTTTCATTGCAGTGTGTGCAGATGTTTGATTGTGACAGACCCATCCTGAACATCCTTTGTCCTGTATAATGAGTTCTATGCAGAATTTTGAATTGTATTAGTTGCATATTTGAATTTTTAGTCATTTTAAAGGTGTTTAAACATATTTGTGACCATTTATCTTTATTAAAGTTACTGGATAAGTCACCCTCCCATTTTGAAGTTGGAAGACAGATTGAGTCTTCTAGTTTAGATAATAGTCTATATGTTTTTGATAATAGCTTTGGGGCATTGAGATTCATGAATTCTGCCACCCTAATAGGTAGCTGTAAGTTTAATTGATTAATGGTATATTTTTTACATATAATAGATTTAAGCTGGTGATATTCTAAAAATGTTTTGCCACTGATTCCATATTGTGAAGTGAGAATATTAAATGATAAGAAGTTTCCATTTTCTATTATATGTTCTAACTGTTTTATTCCTTTATTTTTCCATTGAGTAAAATTGATAAGCTTTTTGTTTTGCAGGATGTCAGGGTTGTTCCAGAGGGGTGTAAACTTACATGGAAAAAGTGAGGATTTGGTTATTTTTAGAAAATCCCACCAAGCCACTAAGGAGGAACTGATATTGATGCTTTTAAAACACTTATGTGTTTTGATGGTTGAGCTGATAAATGGCAGATCAGAGATAAACACATCCTCACACAATGCTTGCTCTACATCTAACCATGTTTCATCCAGACTGCTAGGTTTAAGCCATTTGGAGATATACTGCAGCTTGTTAGCTAAGAAAACATGATTAAAGTCGGGTAGCTCCAATCCGCCTCTATCTTTAGTCTGTTGTAAAGTTTTTAGACTGATACGTGATGGCTTATTTTTCCATAAAAATTTAGATATATGTGAGTCCAGTGACTTAAACCAACTGGAGGATGGTTTAGTGGGTATCATTGAAAACAGGTAGTTTACTTTAGATAGAACCATCATTTTAACTGTGGCAACCCTCCCCATGAGTGATATGGGTAAGCGCCTCCACCGTGAGAGATCATCCTCTATTGCTTTAAGTAGCTGGACATAATTTAGCTTTGTTAGTTCTGATAACCTGGGGGAAATGTTTATGCCTAGATATCTAATGTTTCCAGACTGTATTGTAGTATTGGGTATGTTTTGTAGGTCACAGTTGATGGGCATAATAATAGTCTTAGACCAGTTAATAGAGTATTCAGATATTGATGAGAATGTGTTAATAAGTGTGATTGTCTGGGGGAGAGACGTCGGTGAGTTCTGGAGAAAGAGTAATACGTCATCAGCATAAAGACTTATCTTGTGTTCTATATTTTTGGCATGGATTCCTTTAATCTCTTTATTTTGTCTTATGGCAACAGCTAGGGGTTCAATAAAAATAGCAAAGAGTGATGGAGAAAGTGGGCAGCCCTGTCTGGTGCCTCTCTGCAAACAGAAGCTTGGAGAGGTTTGATCATTGGTCTTCACACATGCATTTGGGTTGTTATATAATATTTTTATCCAATCTATGTAAGATGACCTAAACCCAAATTTGTTTAACGTTGTAAATAAAAATTTCCAGTTTACTCGGTCAAACGCTTTTTCTGCGTCTAAAGAAATTACTGTGGATTCCAGATTATGTAGAGTAGAATAATCTATGATGTTAATTAATCTACGCATGTTAGTAGAGGAATGTCTACCTTTAATAAAGCCTGTTTGGTCAGGATGTATTATTAGAGGGGTTATTTTTTCTATCCTTCTGGCCAAAGCTTTGCTAATTATTTTGAGATCTACATTTATTAATGAAATTGGACGGTAACTGGATGGAAGTGTCGGGTCTTTACCTGGTTTTATTAGTAGAGTAATATTGGCTAGGTTCATATTTGAAGGTATTTTTTGTTTTTCCTTTCTTTCTAATATCATATTGTAGAAAGTGGGTTCCAACGTTGTCCAGAATTCTTTGTAGAATTCTGCTGGGTAACCATCTGGACCTGGGGCTTTATTGTTGGGCATATGCTGGAGAGCTTCATGGAGTTCGCCGACTGAAAGGGGGGAATCCAAGACCATTTTATCTTCATGTTTTAATTGTGGAAGATTAATGTTACTAAGAAATTTATCAATATTGTCATCTGTTGTAGTTAGTTGTGATGTATATAATGTTTTATAGATTTCTTTGAAAGTGTTATTTATCTTGTCAGGGTCGTGGCTGATGTTTCCTTCTGGATCTCTGACAGAGGAGATGGTTGTTTTCTCCTTATTTGTTTTTAACTGATTAGCCAGGAACCTTCCGGATTTGTTGCCATGCTCAAAGTTCTCCAAGCGAAGTCTTTGCACCAAGAATTGCGTCTTTCTATCTATTATTTCATTAAGTTCAAGTTTAGCTTTCCTTATAGCATTTAGTGTGTGTTCTTCTGGGGAGACATGGTAAGCGTCCTCTAAGGATTTAATTCTGAGTTCTAACTCTGAGATTCTCAAAGTTTCCTTCTTTTTTCTTATGAGAAGAGAAGGAAATTATTTTCCCTCTCATTACTGCTTTTCCTGCTTCCCAAAGAACACACGCTGAAGTTTCTGGCAAGTCGTTATTTTCTAGATATAAGGACCATTCTCTTTTGAAGTAGCTGATAAACTCAGGATCTTTAAGTAGTGACGTATTAAATCTCCAGTTTCTAGTTGCTGGTTTATTGCTCTTACTTCTCAGAGTGAATGATACTGGTGCGTGATCACTAATGCTAATAGGATGGATCTTGATTTCTGACATGTCATTCATCAGCGAGCTGCTAGTTAAGAAATAATCTAATCTAGAATAGGAATGGTGGACTGAAGAGAAGAAGGTGTATTCTCTTAGTGTGGGATGGTGAGAGCGCCAAGCATCACAGAGACCAAAATCCTTCATGTCCAGCTCCCTTCAAACAGCCATAAATCCCATCTCTAATCGGCCGGACAGCAGTAGATGTGTACAACTACGTAATAGCGTGATGTCATGGCGATGTCACTCCTCGAATGATAATTAAGGAAACAGAGAAGAACGGTAGTCAAGAATGGTGTGTTCATTCTTTCTGGGAAGTGGCTTTAAACAACACAAAATCCACTATATGCTTAAACATGCTGCTGTATCTGCTTTGTTCTTACTGCTAACTCAAGCAGGAGGTGATGACTCTTTTGCTCAGTCAGTGGATTGCAGCATGTCAAGCTCCTCCCTTTATGTCAGATCAGTAAGATTGGGACCCAAAGGATGGGCCCCAAAAAGTGGTATGGTTTGAGTTGGATACTCTGGTATCATTCTCAATTTTTGCTTGAAGCAAAAAAACAGTGTACCAACCGAATCTTACCGAACCGTACCCGTTGCTATATATATACCATAAAAGCTCCCCAAGGCACACAATGGAAATACAGATATATGTGCTCTATCTTGCTGTATTTTTATTATTGTTATTATTATTATTATTATTATTATTATTATTATTATTATGGCTCAGCAAGGTAGAGCGGTCGTCTTGTAACCCGAGGATTGCCGTTTCGATCCTCGGCCAAGTTGAGTTCATGTCGAGGTGTCCTTGGGCAAGACACCGAAGCTCTAATTGCTCCTGATGAGTCATGGTTGAGCGCCTTGCATGGCAGCTTCCGTGTGTGATTGTGTGTGTGAATGGGTGAATGTGATGTATAATGTAAAATGCTTTGGGTATCGTTCCAGGTACAGTAAAGCGCTATATAAATACGGACCATTTACCATTTATTATTATTATTATTAGTGATGGTGCTAATAGCAATATTTTTATTCATATTATCATGAGATTATTTGATATATTTATCTACTATTTTTCTTTCCTTTTTGTCAATTTATTTATTTATCATGTATTACTGGAGATATTGTAGATATTATCATTTTTATTATTTTTGTTTCATCTTGTATTTCATAATGGTATTTTAGCATCTGGACTCTGAGTACACTCGTCTACATTTATATTGCCACGACTAACGCACAACACACGTCACCCTCTTATTTGTATTCACTTTGTTTGTCCATGTGTCCACTTTATTTTTCTTAGTTATGTGGATCAGCCTCACAGGCAGGGCTACCCTACCCACCACCTACTCACATCCCTACAATAGACAGGACCATCAATGGAAAGGTTACAGTTTACAAATATTTTGACTTGATAACATATTATCTTTCTCACATCTCATAAATATGTTGCAATCAAAGATCAAGGCATGCTTCCTTGCATACTCTTCACAATGTTCGTGGGCTCACTGTCATCTATAAAACACTCCAAGGTCATTCACCTCCACATGTAATAAAACTTCTGAACACCCAGTATCAGTAGCAAAGTACAACAAACGGTCTTCTCATCGTACCATGCTACACATTCCCAAAACCGCATCTCACTTTGGTCAACTGTCTTTTTCATTTGCATTCTTTTAAAGAATGTTTTAAATGATTTATTAAAATGTATGTGCACCATTGTTAATTTTATTTTTTCACTCTGTCCTACAACTGCTTTCTGGAACTTGCCAGGCCAACATTGTAAATAAGATTTTGTTTTTAATGTCTTACCGGGTCGAATAAAGGTTAAATTGATTTTTTTCTTTCTTTTTATTTTTTTGTACAGTGTCATTACATTAAATAAATTAAAAGGTATATGTACTATCCCATGATAGTTATTGGTACCTTTTTTATTCAATTTTTTTTATTGAATTTTCTATGTGTCTGAAACTGAAGGCTTGATGCTAAATTACTAAATCTATCACTAGAGATCTATCACAAGCATTTAGTTTTTCATATTTTTAATCTGAAACATTGGCCTTTTTTCAAGTCTTATGTTTTTTAATCTTACTTGTATTGCTTATGTAATGCTGTTCTTTGTTGTTGAAGCACAGTAAGTTTCCACTTGTCGTATCTAATGTGCTTTATAACTAAAAATGACTTAACTAAAATTTCCCTAAAATAATATTCTTATTAAATAACCCTGTTTACAATTAAGTTTCATGTGACAGACTGTTGATGTCATGCTTGGTCAGTATAGTAGAGACATGAACATTGACCTTTACTGAGGCGATACAGGGCTGAAGTTTTTTGGAGGTTTTCTTCAGATGTGATGTTACCTCCTGCATTAGCTGCTGATGTCTTGGATCAAAGTTTATAAAAGCTTAAAGGCTCTCTATAAATCTCAGAGTCCTACTTTTTAAAACCCTTAATATTGAGTAAAATATGAAAATTAAGTCAAGTCAGGTGAAGTAGTTTTTATTGTCCTTTCAGCCATATACATAGTACACAGTGAGACAAAACAATGTTTCACCGGTAGCAGTTGGTGTTATACGTAACTGTTAAAAGACAGTAGACAAGACAGACACAGTAAGTACAATAATGTAGAGTCAGTGCATCAACACACACTAAGAGCTGCACACACACAGGGGCTGAGTTATGACGAGGGCAAAACTGCTGCGCTATTTAACATTTGCTGCGCAGTTTTGCTCTGGTTATGTTTCTACGATTAGCGCCTGATCTATTAAGACTGCTCCTGTTATCATTTGCGGAGCAAACAGCAGTATTTAAATGAGGATTTAGCGGCGCTGTTTGCTCTGTCATGTAAGGTTCTGGAGAGCAAGGAAACCGGAAACGCAAAATTAACTTTTATCCGATAGAAGTTGAGACAAATAAAGGAGACAAATAAAAATATTGCGGAAGTCGAGGAAAAAAATCTAAATGTCACCAGAAATGCTGCAATATAGTTTCATATTCAAGTTCAATTTATTTATGAGGCACACTAACAACAACCTTTAGGAACCAAGGTATTTTACATATAAAAACATGCAAGGAACAAATAAGAAATAATAAAGGTTTAAAAGCTATAAAGAAATAATAATAATAATAATAATAATAATAATAATAAAAGACAGGCATGATAAAGTCTTTAAACTTATCCAGCTATTCTAATATTGCAACGCTGGATCGTCTCCACAATCCTCTTCTCTGGCATTCTAAATATATTAATATAATAGAAAAAAATGCATTATCTTAGTCGCCTTTCATGGTGTCTGTGCCTCCTCCTTAAAATTATTACTGCAGCCATTGCGCGTATACTGTTGTGCCAATTAGCACCTGCTTTTCAGAAACGCTATTTTTAGAGCAAACATAAACACCGCAAACTATTTGCGGGCTACATGAATCCCACTGCTGCGCAAACCAGATTTATTTGTATAGTCTCCTCCCACTAATGTGCACTTTCTGGCCGGAACGCCCATAATGCATATGCAGTAGCTTCAGAAACGCAAAGTGGAGAGCGGCGCAGTTTTGCCAGGATAACTGACGCAGTTCCATGTTTGCCGCTTTGATAGATAAGCTTGGGCCGATTTTAGCGGAGCAAAGCCGTCTGCACCTGTTTTAGTACACGCAAAGCGTTAATAGATCAGGGCCACAGTGCGCATACATACACACAGCCACACACTCACTTTCATTCATTCACATACTCTCACGCATGTTTACATTAAGTGCAAAGGATAGCAGTAACATAAGAGAAGCACACTAGACAGGGGCAAATTATAAAATACATACGTTATAAGATTTTATTTCAATTCCAGTAGCTTTCTTCACATTCTCTTTGGTAGCTGGGCAAAGGAATATGAAAAGTCTTCATCACTGCTTTTGCATTGAGTTGAGCCAGATTGTCAAATGTCTTCATTCTTCTCTTTGGGTTGTTGAACAAGAGAATATATCATGTTATCTAAAGGATCTGGGACTATACTTGCTGCAGATTCACCTTTTGAAACAACTTCATACATAGAAGCTACTGAAAAATCCTCTCTAGAATAATTATTCCATTCTGCTTCAGTGTTTTGGAGAAAGGAATGATTTTCATAGAGACTTTCTAAGACAGTGTCAGCGTTGGTAGTAGAGAGGTGGACTGGTGTCAAAGGCAGAGTTTGGCTTTCAGTTTGCTGGTCTTCACGTCTGGTGTTCTCATAATCAGAATCCTTAGAATTGTAAACAATGAGAAAAAAAAGTGCTGCTCCATTTATAAATTCAGCTCATAAAATATTCAGTTAATGTCTCCTCATTTTAGCTGAAACCAGGACGTTCACCATCCAAATAATAATAATAATAATAATAATAATAATAATAATAAAAAGAAATTGAACCATATTATTAGCATAAAATTAAAGAAACTTACAACATCTGTATTGTCTTGTGGATTATCAAGAGAACCTCCAACCACTTCTGAAAATACATAGAAAGAAAGCATTTATTAATTTGTCTGTGGATGCTTTTCTAAATACAGTATGTGTAATGTCTGCTCTATTGTAAATCTTACTATGTTGTCTCTTCATAGTCCTCATAAGCTGCAACAGGACAATCAGTGAAACTATCGTCACAATGAAACCTACAATCAGGTACGGTACACTTCCTGACCAAAGAAAAAGGAAAACAAGTGAACGTTTGATGCATGACATTGTAGAAATTGTAGAAAGAAAGCGAAGAGCCAATTTCTCACTTCAACTACACAACTCGTGTCGTTTTATTCAAAACAGAAGAAGAGACTTTTTTTGGAAACAATATGGAGGCGCCCGTGGAGACAGACCACAGGAAACCCCAGATACTGTCTTGGGGTTACAGGGCAACAGTGAACAACTTGCTATAACATGAAACACCAGTCTATATTATTGCACGGTGAATTATGTAATTAAGAGTCCACTACAACATCATGTTTTTTTAACAGATAAAATAAATTAACTTAGACCCTAAACTGCAGAAAAAAATGTTTTGTTAAATGTAATTATTTTTAAATTGTATCTCTGAGCAAATTCTTAGAGGAATTTCAGCAACACAATCAGTCAAATGAGTGAACTTCATACCGGCTCCTTTCACTGCAGTTGCTGTAGTTGTGTCATGAAGGGTGCTGTATGACAAAGCTGAATTTGTAGTCATATCCAACCTTGAGGACATGGTGCTCGTTGTTGTCACAGGAAATGATGATGTCAACCCAGCTGTAGTTATTTTAACAGAGGTTATCGGACCTGAAATAGATGATATAAATGAAATATTTTTTTTATTTAACTACTAAGGTTTCTATTATTAATAAAAAAATGTATTCTAAGTTAAACATGTTTGCATAAAGCACTTTGATCAATTGTTTTCTTTTAAGTGCTATATAAAACAAGTGGAGTTGGAGTTAAAATATAAATGAAGAGCATAGACTTACCATCAATAACTTGAAGATTCACCTCTATAAATGAATCCCAGATAAATCGCTCCACTCCACAATAATATGTTTTGGAGTCTGACAATTTGAGATCCATGAAAGTCACGAACAAACAATCAGCTACGTTTGTTATCTGTATTCTGTCCTTATTCTCAGTCATACTAAGTGCAGCTTTGATGATGATGTGCTTGTCTTGTTTGCATGGTTTTTCACAAAGATACTTAACATTAGTTCGTATTTCCGTCCAAGTTTTCCAGTTACAACATTTAAATGTCACCTTTTCCCCAACATGGCCCGTTACTTTGAGAACCTTCATCTCCACAATCGTCAAACCTACAAGACAAAATACGCATTTAATTTAAATAAATTCATCCATTTCATAGTCAATATTAGTAAATATTTATCAGAAAGTAAATCAATTTAAGAAAAAGTTCTATGAATGATAACTCACCGAGGAGAAGACAAGTACACATACAGATTTTAAACATGTTGAGAATGATGACTAAATTAAAGTCAAAAGGGCCGTCGTTACAACCACATTCTTTATAGCTTCTCTTCTCTCTTCCTCTGAATCTTGAAGTGGTTGAAGCCCCTCCCTTTCACACTCAGTAACAAAACATTAACCAGAGAAAGAACATGACTGTTCGATCGGTGTATATAAAATGAAAAGGAAAAAGATGCACAAAAAAATGAAATTATATATATTTTTTAATACATTGTAAAAAGCAGTTTGAGCAACGCTGTGTGACAGCTTTTACATGTGTAAAATAAATAACCTGATACATGACTCCAGGCTATACAGAACTTATGTCACCTGCAGAGAAGAAAAAACCAATGACATCACTCCTTCTTCAGTCTGTTTATTCTTCCGACCAACATGTGTGACATTGTACAACTTCCTGAATCCTCTCATGTCGACTTCAGACCTAAATTCTGACCAAGTAAAGAGAAAACTGTATGAGAATTAAAGGCAGCTAAAGGTTAACAATACGAAAATAAAGTTTAATAATATGAGAAAGTATTGAAATATGCATAAAAAGCTGTTTGAAGTAGTTTACCCTGATGGTGGCTATAGGAGTGCAGTAGATGTGATCTCTTGTAGGTTATGACTGTTGTATGATCTCCATCAGGATCTGTATTTTGTGTCATACATAACAGTTTCTCACAAGTCTGAAAAGGAACCACATGTTTTAATGGTATGGTGTTGATGTTAGGACCAGAATCAAAACTATATAAATTTGACTAGAAAAAGTAATTATTTTCAGTTTAACACAATAAAGCAATAAGTTAACTTCACTTTAATTTGGTAATTTATCAGAATTATTTAAGATCGCTGTTACAGCCCAGGCCTGTTAGCTGGAGGGAATATATGTAAATATGACTGTGTGAGTGCTTGCAGGTGATTGGCTGGAGTTCCTTCGGCTTAGTTCGTTCCCTCCTTCGTCAGGATTGGACGACAGTGTCTCCGCTCCTTTCCAGCCCAGCCAGTCCGGAACTCTGCCCTGCTATAAAAGGCTGGAACTGCCCTCAGTCAAGGCAGTTGTACAGCACAGCTCGCCATCTCCTCCATGTGTCTAGTGACTGCACCTGTGTGTGCGCATTTGATTGATACTTGCTACCCACTGGAGATTTGGGGTTTTGGTATTTGTGTGACTAGACTTGGTAATCTTAAGTTTGAGTGCTTTAAGCCTCCAGTAAGACATCTCTGTTTTTGTTTATGGTTTTGTGCTCCCTTTTTGTTGTTACGTTGCCACTTTTTGGCTTTACCAGATTGCAGGACATTTTAAGTTGGTTAAATGAGTTATACTTTTGTTGGTCAGTGTTAATAATAATTGTATGTTGTTTTGGTGCCGTCTTTTTCTTTTGGTGAGCTTATAGTACCGGCACCCTACCTTGTTTTGTACATTTGTTTTAATATTGTAAATAAATTACTCATTTTGTGAGTATTTGTCTCCGGCCTTATTTGTTGCTACCCCTCTTACCCCTAGACTCCCGAGGGGTCGTAACAATCGCACAGTATCATTTATAATAAAGTAGTATGTTCTGTGTCAGTGTATGCAAGAGATTCTACTGCAAAGACGGTTCAGATTTGTTTCATAGCTCATAACAATAACAACAACAGCAATGATGACCATAACAACAATAATGTTCACATAAACAGAATTTGTTTCAGAAAATATCAGTATTTAGACATCAAGATCTAATCTGAACCCCAAAATGTGGATCAGTGCATCTCTACTCTTTTTTTGGGGTATGATGGTGGTATTGACCTGGCTCCTATGTTTTACCTGAAGGTGGAGTGATTGGTAGGCTGCTTCTGAATCCTAAACTCTGTGGAAAAATTCAGTAACACGCTTTATTCATGTCAAAGCAGGAAACAAAATGATATTGTAAGAAAACAGCGTGCCGTTCTATAAAGAAATTATAGAAGCTGTCATACTTAAAGTGAAAGAGGACACACAAAGTCTCCATGGAAAACCAACAGCTTGTATGTCCTTGTATTTGACTCTTGCATTGATAAAGCCTCGTCCAAAAATGGATCAATAAATCATATAATGAATGAATAAATATAGTGGAATTTTTTAATTAAGATTATTGCTTGTGCCAAAAACTTTACTTTGGTAACTTTAAATTTTCCTCTTTGTATTTATTTTAAACCTAAAAAAAATAATTTAACAAACAAAACCACCATTAACCATTTACATCTGCACTTTTCTGCAGAGGACACATGGACAGCTGTGCATCACTTGTGAAAATGTTGAGAGGTGAAACATTTCTTCATTTTCTGGGAGGCTTTTTTGACATAACTACATACAGTATGTGTAATCTAACAAGGCACATATATGCCAACAATCAGCTTCATATACAGAGATAATGCCAAATTCAGATCTTTATGTCATGAATAATAACTTTTTTCGTTCTTTCTTGTCTATGAATCATAACATTAACAACAACACCAACTACAACAACAATAATAATAATAATAAGAAGAAGAAGAAAATTATTTGTTAATTCCACAAGTCAGTTTATGTATTTACACATGAATTTTTTAAAAGCTCTATGAAAAAGTATCAGTATCGGTCTATGTATTAACTATTCTACCTTTTCATTAACTTGATCAACTTACTTATGGGTCAATACCAAATCTATCAGTATAACACACAACAAGGAAAGATTTTAATCTATTAGGAAAACTTCTGTTTTCACAGCAAAACAGCAAAACATGGAGAGACATCAGATCCTAGTGGTCTAGCGGTTTCATGTACTTTGTTGTGCTGACTGTGAGCCATTTCTCCTGGCCAGAGCCATCCATCGTCTACATGCACATATGTTTTGGTTTTGTTTATCTACAATGCCCTTTGTGTTGTAGGCCGCTTCCTGAATGTGGGTCTCTTGAAGAAGACTGGGATCTGCGTTTGTTGGCAGACCAGAGTTCGCTTCTTTGATCTGCATCAGTTTGCACATTAACGTTTCCACAAACAAACTGGACTTTCCAAGCAAAGGAAGAGCCGCCCATAAGGTGCTGTTGTTACATAATCAATTTTTAACAATTTGTACATCAATTCTGAATCATGCACAATGGCAATATTTTCCTTCAAGGTTTCATTAAATTGATGAATTTAAGTTGTTAAGTTAAAACTTCTTTGTCTATCTGTGTTGGCCCTGCGACAGACTGGTGACCTGTCCAGGGTGTACCCTGCCTGTCACCTGTTAAAATGCTGGGATAGGCTCCAGCTCACCCGCAACCCGTAATGGAATAAGCGGTCAAGATAATGAATGAATGAATGAATGAATGAGTTAAAACTTCTCGTACAGTCTCACTATAGCAGATTTTTGTGATGTTGATGATTGCGCTGTAGTACAAACTTTCTTACTGTATGAACAATATTGATGTGAAACAAATATACCAATAGATGTCTTTGACATCCTTTTGCTGCATCAGTAGAGCGGCACATTTATTTCACTTGAATTCTTTTTGTAAGAAATATTAAAGAAATGAGAAAAGAAGAACACAAGAAAATAAGAATAAGTTGTGATTATTTTGAAAGTAGAGCAAGGATAAGTAATTGCACCAGTCAAGCTCAATGTTTACTAGACAACAAGCAACTGAACAACATCATAAAATTAGTTAAATTATTTTACTGTTAGCAAGCTTCCCCACTGAGCAAAACACTTCATTGAATTTACAGAAATGGCTGAAATTACATGAGGTGGTCCAGGCTATTACTGGGATTTATACGGACAGCCAAAATTGGTCAGTCATTTAAATCAAGAAAGATGTTCAAGATATCAACAATTATAGCAAGCTTATGAGTTCATAATCAACAGCTGTCCAAGAAACTTGGGATCGATCGAAGCTACTTACAATTTGATATCATAACCCAGTGATCTGATTACCATTGGGGCCACTGTTGGCTTCACTTGTCACATCTTTTCAGTTTTCTGTTGCAGGATGTCAGAGTACACTATTCCAGCCAGTGCCTATTATTGTGCTTCCATGCTGTCTTCCAGACCAGTCTGTGCAAGGGCTTATTGTTCTATGACAATTCTTCTTCTTCCTTCTCTCCTTCATTGGATATCAGCGGCCTAAAATATTACTTAGCAGTGAATCACTGAAAGCTGTCTTCCTAATGCATTCTTGGATCTTTGTTTTTAAGCTTGGACAGTGATCCATTAATAATTTTAACGCATAAAACACATAGTTAATGTCTCCTCATTTTAACTGAAGCCAGGACTTCCACCATTCAAGTAATAATAATAACAAAAAGAAAAATAATGATGATAAATTGCACAGTGTTATTAGCATAAAGTTAAAGAAACTTACAACATCTGCATTGTCTTGTGGATAATCAGGAGGAAAACTTCGAACCATTTCTGATAATACATAGAAAGAAAGCATTTATTATTTTGTCTGTGGATGTTTTTCTAAATACAGTATGTGTAATGTCTGCTCTATTGTAAATCTTACTATGTTGTCTCTTCTTAGTCCTTATAAGCTGCAACAGGACAATCAGTGAAACTATCGTCACAATGAAACCTACAATCAGGTACGATACACTTCCTGACCAAAGAAAAAGGAAAACAAGTGAACGTTTGATGCATGACATCATGTTTTTTAACAGATACTCTTTAAGATAAATTAACTGAAACTGCAAAAAAATGTTTTGTTAAATGTAATTATTTTTAAATTGTATCTCTGAGCAAATTCTTAGAGGAACTTCAGTAACACAATCAGAGTGTACTTCATACCGGCTCCTTTCACTGCAGTTGCTGTAGTTGTGTCATGAAGGGTGCTGTATGACAAAGCTGAATTTGTAGTCATATCCAACCTTGAGGACATGGTGCTTGTTACACATGGACTCCAGTGAGACAAGGGGACGTTTAACAGATTTATTCACTTACTGGAATACTGCAGATAAACATACATGGGTGGATCTCTGGGGGCGGCTGAGCAGGCTGGAGCTCAGGCGGACGGCCTGAGGGATGCACTGGCTGGAGCTGGAGCTCAGGCGGACGGCCTGAGGGATGCACTGGTTGGAGCTGGAGCTCAGGCGGACAGCCTGAGGGATGCACTGGCTGGAGCTGGAGCTCAGGCGGACGGCCTGAGGGATGCACTGGCTGGAGCTGGAGCTCAGGCGGACGGCCTGAGGGATGCACGGGCAGGAGCTGGAGCTCAGGCGGACGGCCTGAGGGATGCACTGGTTGGAGCTGGAGCTCAGGCGGACAGCCTGAGGGATGCACTGGCTGGAGCTGGAGCTCAGGCGGACGGCCTGAGGGATGCACTGGCTGGAGCTGGATCTCAGGCGGACGGCCTGAGGGATGCACGGGCAGGAGCTGGAGCTCAGGCGGACGGCCTGAGGGATGCACGGGCAGGAGCTGGAGCTCAGATCGAAGCTACTTACAATTTGATATCATAACCCAGGGATCTGATTACCATTGGCACCACTGTTGGCTTCACTTGTCACATCCTTTCAGTTTTCTGTTGCAGTCCTGACCACCACAGTATCTTTCCTGTCTGTGTGCCTGCCAGAGATCCAATCCCAAGTTTCTTGGACAGCTGTTGATTATGAACTCATAAGCTTGCTATAATTGTTGATATCTTGAACATCTTTCTTGATTTAAATGACTGACCAATTTTGGCTGTCCGTATAAATCCCAGTAATAACCTGGACCACCTCATGTAATTTCAGCCATTTCTGTAAATTCAATGAAGTGTTTTGCTCAGTGGGGAAGCTTGCTAACAGTAAAATAATTTAACTGATTTTATGATGTTGTTCAGTTGCTTGTTGTCTAGTAAACATTGAGCTTGACTGGTGCAATTACTTGTCCTTGCTCTACTTTGAAAATAATCACAACTTATTCTTATTTTCTTGTGTTCTTCTTTTCTCATTTCTTTAATATTTCTTACAAAAAGAATTCAAGTGAAATAAATGTGCTGCTCTACTGATGCAGCAAAAGGATGTCAAAGACATCTATTGGTATATTTGTTTCACATCAATATTGTTCATACAGTAAGAAAGTTTGTACTACAGCGCAATCATCAACATCACAAAAATCTGCTATAGTGAGACTGTACGAGAAGTTTTAACTCATTCATTCATTCATTATCTTGACCGCTTATTCCATTGCGGGTGAGCTGGAGCCTATCCCAGCATTTTAACAGGTGACAGGCAGGGTACACCCTGGACAGGTCACCAGTCTGTCGCACGGCCAACACAGATAGACAAAGAAGTTTTAACTTAACAACTTAAATTCATCAATTTAATGAAACCTTGAAGGAAAATATTGCCATTGTGCATGATTCAGAATTGATGTACAAATTGTTAAAAATTGATTATGTAACAACAGCACCTTATGGGCGGCTCTTCCTTTGCTTGGAAAGTCCAGTTTGTTTGTGGAAACATTAATGTGCAAACTGATGCAGATCAAAGAAGTGAACTCTGGTCTGCCAACAAACGCAGATCCCAGTCTTCTTCAAGAGACCCACATTCAGGAAGCGGCCTAAAACACAAAGGGCATTGTAGATAAACAAAACCAAAAAAAATGTGCATGTAGACGATGGATGGCTCTGGCCAGGAGAAATGGCTCACAGTCAGCACAACAAAGTACATGAAACCGCTAGACCACTAGGATCTGATGTCTCTCCATGTTTTGCTGTTTTGCTGTGAAAACAGAAGTTTTCCTAATAGATTAAAATTTTTTCTCGTTGTGTGTTATACTGATAGATTTGGTATTGACCCATAAGTAAGTTGATCAAGTTAATAAAAAGGTAGAATAGTTGATACATAGACCGATACTGATACTTTTTCATAGAGCTTTTAAAAAATAATGTGTAAATGCATAAACTGATTTGTGGAATTAACATATTATTTTCTCCGTTTTCTTCTTCTTCTTGTTAGTATTATTATTGTTGTTCATGAACAACAACAACAAAGAACAAAAGTTATTATTCATGACATAAAAATCTGAATTTGGCATTATCTCTGTATGGGAAGCTGATTGTGGGCATATATGTGCCTTGTTAGATTACACATACTGTATGTAGTTATGTACAAAAAGCCTCCCAGAAAATGAAGAAATGTTTCACCTCTAAACATTTTCACAAGTGATGCACAGCTGTCCATGTGTCCTCTGCAGAAAAGTGCAGATGTAAATGGTTAATGGTGGTTTTGTTTGGTAAATTATTTATTTTAGGCTTAAAATAAATACAAAGAGGAAAATCTAAAGTTACCAAAGTAAAGTTATTGGCACAAGCAATAATCTTAATAAAAAATTCCACTGTATTCATTCATTCATTATATGATTTATTGATCCATTTTTGGACGAGGCTTTATCAATGCAAGAGTCAAATACAAGGACATACAAGCTGTTGGTTTTCCATGGAGACTTTGTGTGTCCTCTTTCACTTTAAGTATGACAGCTTCTATAATTTCTTTATAGAACGGCACGCTGTTTTCTTACAATATCATTTTGTTTCCTGCTTTGACATGAATAAAGCGTGTTACTGAATTTTTCCACAGAGTTTAGGATTCAGAAGCAGCCTACCAATCACTCCACCTTCAGGTAAAACATAGGAGCCAGGTCAATACCACCATCATACCCCAAAAAAAGAGTAGAGATGCACTGATCCACATTTTGGGGTTCAGATTAGATCTTGATGTCTAAATACTGATATTTTCTGAAACAAATTCTGTTTATGTGAACATTATTGTGGTTATGGTCATCGTTGCTGTTGTTGTTATTGTTATGAGCTATGAAACAAATCTGAACCGTCTTTGCAGTAGAATCTCTTGCATACACTGACACAGAACATACTACTTTATTATAAATGATACTGTGCGATTGTTACGACCCCTCGGGAGTCTAGGGGTAAGAGGGGTAGCAACAAATAAGGCCGGAGACAGATATTCACAATATGAGTAATTTATTTACAATATTAAAACAAATGTACCAAACAAGGTAGGGTGCCGGTACTATAAGCTCACCAAAAGAAAAAGACGGCACCAAAACAACATACAGTTATTATTAACACTGACCAACAAAAGTATAACTCATTTAACCAACTTAAAATGTCCTGCAATCAGGTAAAGCCAAAAAGTGGCAACTTAACAACAAAAAGGGAGCACAAAACCATAAACAAAAACAGAGATGTCTTACTGGAGGCTTAAAGCACTCAAACTTAAGATTACCAAGTCTAGTCACACAAATACCAAAACCCCAAATCTCCAGTGGGTAGCAAGTATCAATCAAATGCGCACACACAGGTGCAGTCACTAGACACATGGAGGAGATGGCGAGCCGTGCTGTAATCACACACTAGCGATGTGACGTTCATGAACGAATCGATTCTTTTGAACGACTCTTTTAAATGAACGATGGGAACCGATTCACAGCTGTGAGCCGTTCATTTGTGAGTCATTCTTTTTATATACAAATTTTTGACACTGCCTTCATCAAATCAAATCAAATCAAACTTTATTTATAAAGTGCTTTTTAAGCTATAGGCAACAGAAAGTTCTTTACATGATTAAAAACATAAAAATAAAAACATTCAATGAAATCTTTCACACAGTCACACGCACACGTATACACACACACACGCCAAGCCAAATCCAACCCCTCCAACCTCCACCCCCCTTCCAGCTAAAAATGACTGAATGAATAAATAAATGAATAAATAAGTAAATAAGAAGTAGTACAGTTGAGTAAAATGAAAATAAAAAAAAATAACATTAGAGACATCATAGAAGTCTGATGTCCAACATGCTCCATTCATGTGAAGCATCTATGGGCAGAGCGTATTGTTTGGAAACAAATACTGTGAGTTCTATCCAAAACATTTACTAGAATTTGCACTGACTGCTCAGGTTTATCCTGTTTTATCTATATTTATCCTATAATTTTTTTATCTTGTATAGTAGATTTTATATAGGTACATATTTTGATTGTTTGTCATTCTTATATATTGTGAAATTTTGTAAGATATGGTGAGAACGAGCCAGTCTTTTGAATAGCTCTTTGAAAGGAACGGCTCCTCAAGATCCGGCTCCCATCAAACAGCCATAAATCCCATCCCTAATCGGCCGGACAGCAGTAGATGCGTACAACTACGTAATAGCGTGATGTCATGGCGATGTCACACCTGCCTCTAATGATAATTAAGGAAACAGAGAAGAATGGTAGTCAAGAATGGTGTGTTCTTTCTTTCTGGGATGTGGCTTTAAACAACACAAAATCCACTATATGCTTAAACATGCTGCTTTATCTGCTTTGTTCTAACTGCTAACTCAAGAAGGAGGTGGTGACTCTTTTAAACAGTCAGTGGATTGCAGCATGTCAAGCTCCTCCCTTTTGGTCAGATCAGTATGATTGGGACCCAAAGGATGGGCCCCAAAAAGTGGTATGGTTTGAGTTGGATATTCTGGTATCATTCTCAGTTTTTGCTTGAAGAAAGCAAAAAAAATGTGTACCAACCGAATCTTACTGAACCGTACCCGTTGCTATATATACACCATAAAAGCTCCCCAAGGCACACAATGGAAATACAGATATATGTGCTTTATCTTGCTGTATTTTTATTATTGTTATAAATAATCATTATTATTATTATTATTATTATTATTATTATTATTATTATTATTATTATTATTATGGCTCAGCAAGGTAGAGCGGTCGTCTTGTAACCCAAGGGTTGCCGGTTCGATCCTTAGCCAAGTTGAGTTCATGTCGAGGTGTCCTTGGGCAAGACACCGAACCCGTAATTGCTCCTGATGGGTCGTGATTGAGCTTCTTGCATGGCAGCTACCGTGTGTGAATGTGTGTGTGAATGGGTGAATGTGATGTATAATGTAAAGTGCTTTGGGTATCGTTCCAGGTATATAAATACAGACCATTTACCATTTATTATTATTATTAGTGATGGTGATAATAGTAATGATATTTTTATTCATATTATCATGAAATTATTTAATATATTTATCCACTATTTTTCTTTCCTTTTTGCCAATTTATTTATATATCATATATTACTCATTTTTGATGGCATTATCATTATCATTCTTATGACAAGCAAGAATTTAATTCCATTTTGGTTGTAGATATTATCATTTTTATTATTTTTGTTTCATCTTGTATTTCATAATGGTATATTAGCATCTGGACTCTGAGTACACTCATCTACATTTATATTGTCACGACTAACGCACAACACACGTCACCCTCTTATTTGTATTCACTTTGTTTGTCCATGTGTCCACTTTATTTTTCTTAGTTATGTGGATCAGCCTCACAGGCAGGCCTACCCTACCCACCACCTACTCACATCCCTACAATAGACAGGACCATCAATGGAAAGGTTACAGTTTACAAATATTTTGACTTGATAACATATTATCTTTCTCACATCTCATAAATATGTTGCAATCAAAGATCAAGGCAAGTCTTTTTCTTTACTCAGAAATTGCTCCTCCTTCACATCAGCGTATGATTGTTAAAAAGACCACTCTCTCCTTATGTGGTGATACAATCTACTGACATGCTTACAAAAGAACTCTTCAAAAAACTGACAAAATCTATAACTTTGCTATTCCATTTGTACCAAATGCTTATTTCAGGACTCACCACTGTTTGCTTTACTCTCAGGTTAAATGGCCTTCCTTGCATACTCTTCACAATGTTCGTGGGATCACTGTCATCTATAAAACACTCCAAGGTCATTCACCTCCACATGTAATAAAACTTCTGTACACCCAGTATCAGTAGCTACACATTCCCAAAACCACAACTGTGTTTTTCATTTGCATTCTTTTAAAGAATGTTTTAAATGATTTATTAAAATATATGTGCACCATTGTTTATTTTATTTTTTCACTCTGTCCTACAAGTGCTTTCTGGAACTTGCCAGGCCAACATTCTGAATAAGAATTTGTTTCTAATGTCTTACCTGGTCGAATAAAGGTTAAATTGATTTTTTTTTTTCTTTTTGTACAGTGTCATTATATTAAATAAATAAAAAAGGTATATGTACTATCCCATGAAAGTTATTGGTACCTTATTTATTCACTTTTTTTTTATTGAATTTTCTATGTGTCTGAAACTGAAGGCTTGATGCTAAATTACTAAATCTATCACTAGAGATCTATCACAAGCATTTAGTTTTTCATATTTTTAATCTGAAACATTGGCCTTTTTTCAAGTCTTATGTTTTTTAATCTTACTTGTATTGCTTATGTAATGCTGTTCTTTGTTGTTGAAGCACAGTGAGTTTCCACTTGTCGTATCTAATGTGCTTTATAACTAAAAATGACTTAACTAAAATTTCCCTTAAAAAATATTCTTAGGGCTGCACGGGGGTGTGGTGGTTAGCACCGCAGCCTCACAGCAAGAAAGATGCTGGTTCGAATCTCGGCTGGGGGGAGGTTCGAACCTTGAGGGCAGTGGCCTTTCTGTGTGGAGTTTACATGTTCTCCCTGTGTATGCATGGGTTCTCTCCGGGTACTCCGGCTTCCTCCCACCGTCCAAAGACATGCATGTTAGGTTAATTGATGACTCTAAATTCTTAGGAGTGAGTGTGTGCGTGTGAATGGTTGTTTGTCCCCTATGTGTTGGCCCTGCGATGGACTGGTGACCTGTCCAGGGTGTATCCTGCCTCTCACTTGTTAATGCTGGAATAGGCTCCAGCTTACCTGCGACCCGCCATGGAATAAGCGGTACAGAGAATGAATGAATAAATGAATGAATAATATTCTTAATAAATAACCCAGTTTACAATTAAGTTTCATGTGACAGACTGTTGATGTCATGCTTGGTCAGTATAGTAGAGACATGAACACTGACCTTTACTGAGGCGATACAGGGCTGAAGTTTTTTGGAGGTTTTCTTCGGATGTAATGTTACCTCCTGCATTAGCTGCTGATGTCTTGGATCAAAGTTTATAAAAGCTTAAAGGCTCTCTATAAATCTCAGAGTTCTACTTTTTAAAACCCTTAATATTGAGTAAAATATGCAAATCAAGTCAAATCAAGTGAAGTAGTTTTTATTGTCCTTTCAGCCATATACATAGTACACAGTGAGACAAAACAATGTTTCACCGGTAGCAGTTGGTGTTATACGTAACTGTTAAAAGACAGTAGACAAGACAGACACAGTAAGTACAATAATGTAGAGTCAGTGCATCCACACACACTAAGAGCTACACACACAGTGCACATACATACACACAGCCACACACTCACTCGCATTCATTCACATACTCTCACACATGTTTACATTAAGTGCAAAGGATAGCAGTAACGTAAGACAAGCACACTAGACAGGGGCAAATTATAAAATACATACGTTATAAGATTTTATTTCAATTCCAGTAGCTTTCTTCACATTCTCTTTGGTAGCTGGGCAAAGAAATATGAAAAGTCTTCATCACTGCTTTTGCATTGAGTTGAGCCAGATTGTCAAATGTCTTCATTCTTCTCTTTGGGTTGTTGAGCAAGAGAATATATCATGTTATCTAAAGGATCTGGGACTATACTTGCTGCAGATTCACCTTTTGAGTCAGCTTCATAGATAGAAGCTACTGAAAAATCCTCTCTAGAATAATTATTCCATTCTGCTTCAGTGTTTTGGAGAAAGGAATGATTTTCATAGAGACTTTCTAAGACAGTGTCAGCGTTGGCAGTAGAGAGGTGGACTGGTGTCAAAGGCAGAGTTTGGCTTTCAGTTTGCTGGTCTTCACGTCTGGTGTTCTCATAATCAGAATCCTTAGAATTGTAAAAAATGAGAAAAAAAAGTGCTGCTCCATTTATAAATTCAGCTCATAAAATATTCAGTTAATGTCTCCTCATTTTAGCTGAAACCAGGACGTTCACCATCCAAATAATAATAATAATAATAATAATAATAATAAATAATAATAATAATGATAACAATAATAATAATAATAATAATAATAATAAATTGCACAGTGTTATTAGCATAAAGTTAAAGAAACTTACAACATCTGCATTGTCTTGTGGATAATCAGGAGGAAAACTTCGAACCATTTCTGATAATACATAGAAAGAAAGCATTTATTATTTTGTCTGTGGATCCATTTCTAAATACAGTATGTGTAATGTCTGCTCTGTTGTAAATCTTACTATGTTGTCTCTTCATAGTCCTTATAAGCTGCAACAGGACAATCAGTGAAACTATCGTAACAATGAAACCTACAATCAGGTACGGTACACTTCCTGACCAAAGAAAAAGGAAAACAAGTGAACGTTTGATGCATGACATCATGTTTTTTTACCAGATACTCTTTAAAATAAATGAACTTAGACCTGAAACTGCAGAAAAAAATGTTTTGTTAAATGTAATTATTTTTAAATTGTATCTCTGAGCAAATTCTTAGAGGAATTTCAGCAACACAATCAGTCAAATGAGTGAACTTCATACCGGCTCCTTTCACTGCAGTTGCTGTAGTTGTGTCATGAAGGGTGCTGTATGACAAAGCTGAATTTGTAGTCATATCCAATCTTGAGGACATGGTGCTTGTTGTTGTCACAGGAAATGATGATGTCAACCCAGCTGTAGTTGTTGTAACAGAGGATATCGGACCTGAAATAGATGATCTTTTTTTTTATTTAAATACGAAGGTTTCTATTATTAATAAAAAAATGTATTCTATGTTAAACATGTTTGCATAAAGCACTTTGATCAATTGTGTTTTCTTTTAAGTGCTATATAAAACAAGTTGAGTTGGTGTTAAAATATAAATGAAGAGCATAGACTTACCATCAATAACTTGAAGATTCACCTCTATAAATGAATCCCAGAAATATTGCTCCACTCCACAATAATATGTTTTGGAGTCTGACAATTTGAGATCCATGAAAGTCACCAACAAACAATCAGCTACGTTTGTTATCTGTATTCTGTCCTTATTCTCAGTCATACTAAATACTGCTTTGATGATGATGTGCTTGTCTTGTTTGCATGGTTTTTCACAAAGATACTTAACATTAGTTTGTATTTCTGTCCAAGTTTTCCAGTTACAACATTTAAATGTCACCTTTTCACCAACATGGCCCGTTACTTTGAGAGCCTTCATCTCCACAATCGTCAAACCTACAAGACAAAATACGCATTTAATTTAAATTAATCCATCCATTTCATAATCAATATTAGTAAATATTTATCAGAAAATAAATCAATTTAAGAAAAAAGTACTATGAATGAAAAGAAAGATAACTCACCGAGGAGAAGACAAGTACACATACAGATTTTAAACATGTTGAGAATGATGACTAAATTAAAGTCAAAAGGGCAGTCGTTACAACCACATTCTTTATAGCTTCTCTTCTCTCTTCCTCTGAATCTTGAAGTGGTTGAAGCCCCTCCCTTTCACACTCAGTAACAAACACATTAACCACAGAAAGAACATGACTGTTAGATCGGTGTATATAAAATGAAAAGAAGAAAGATGCACAAAAATATTTAATTATATATTTTTTAATACATTGTAAAAAGCAGTTTGAGCAACGCTGTGTGACAGCTTTTACATGTGTAAAATAAATAACCTGATACATGACTCCAGGTTATACAGAACTTATATCATATCAAAATCTGATGACATCACTCCTGTTTTAGTCTCTTTATTCTTCCGACCAACATGTGTGACATTGTAGAACTTCCTGAATCCTCTCATGTGAACTTCAGACCTAAATTCTGACCAAGTAAAGAGAAAACTGTATGAGAATTAAAGGCAGCTAAAGGTTAACAATATGAAAAATAAATTTTAATAATATGAGAAATTTAAAGTATTGAAATATGCTTAAAAAGCTGTTTGAAGTAGTTTACCCTGATGGTGGCTATAGGAGTGCAGTAGATGTGATCTCTTGTAGGTTATGACTGTTGTATGATCTCCATCAGGATCTGTATTTTGTGTCGTACATAACAGTTTCTCACAAGTCTGAAAAGGAACCACATGTTTTAATGGTATGGTGTTGATGTTAGGACCAGAATGAGAAGTATATAAATTTGACTAGAAAAAGTAATTATTTTCAGTTTAACACAATAAAGCAATAAGTTAACATCACTTTTATTTGGTCATTTATCAGAAATATTTAAGATAGCAGAGTATAATTTATAATAAAGTAGTATGTTCTGTTTCAGTGTATGCAAGAGATTCTACTGCAAAGACGGTTCACATTTGTTTCATAGCTCATAACAATAACAACAGCAATGATGACCATAACCACAATAATGTTCACATAAACAGATTTGGTATTGGAAAATATCAGTATCTACCGACATCCAAATTTTATCTAATCTGAACCCCAAAATGTGGATCAGTGCATCGCTACTCTTTTTTTAGGGTATGATGGTGGTATTGACCTAGCTCCTATGCTTCACCTGAAGGTGGAATGATTGGTAGGCTGCTTCTGAACCTACACCCTGTGGAAAAATTCAGTAACACACTTTATTCATGTCAAAGCAGGAAACAAAATAATATTGTAAGAAAACAGCATGTCGCTCTATAAAGAAATTATAGAAGCTGTCATACTTAGAGTGAAAGAGGACACACAAAGTCTCCATGGAAAACCAACAGCTTGTATGTCCTTGTATTTGACTCTTGCATTGATAAAGCCTCGTCCAAAAATGGATCAATAAATCAGAGAATGAATGAATGAATGAATACAGAGGAATTTTTTATTAAGATTATTACATGTGCCAATAACTTTACTTTGGTAACTTTAGTTTTTCCTCTTTGTATTTATTTTAAGCCTAAAATAAATAATTTAACAAACAAAACCACCATTAACCATTTACATCTGCACTTTTCTGCAGAGGACACATGGACAGCTGTGCATCACTTGTGAAAATGTTTAGAGGTGAAACATTTCTTCATTTTCTGGGAGGCTTTTTGTACATGACTACATACAGTATGTGTAATGTAACAAGGCACATATATGCCCACAATCAGCTTCCCATACAGAGATAATGCCAAATTCAGATTTTTATGTCATGAATAATAACTTTTTTCGTTCTTTCTTGTCTATGAATCATAACAACAACAACAACACCAACTACAACAATAATAATAACAACAACAATAATAATAATAATAATAATAATAATAATAATAATAATAAAATTATTTGTTAATTCCACAAGTCAGTTTATGTATTTACACATGAATTTTTGAAAAGCTCTATGAAAAAGTATCAGTATTGGTCTATGTATCAACTATTCTACCTTTTCATTAACTTGATCAACTTACTTATGGGTCAATACCAAATCTATCAGTATAACACACAACAAGGAAAGATTTTAATCTATTAGGAAAATTTCTGTTTCAACTGCAAAACAGCAAAACATGGAGCGACATCAGATCCTAGTGATCTAGCGGTTTCATGTACTTTGTTGTGCTGACTGTGAGCCATTTCTCCTGGCCAGAGCCATCCATCGTCTACATGCACATTTTTTTTGGTTTTGTTTATCTACAATGCCCTTTGTGTTTTAGGCCGCTTCCTGAATGTGGGTCTCTTGAAGAAGACTGGGATCTGCTTTTGTTGGCAGACCAGAGTTCACTTCTTTGATCTGCATCAGTTTGCAAATTAATGCTTCCACAAACAAACTGGACTTTCCAAGCAAAGGAAGAGCCGCCCATAAGGTGCTGTTGGATTTCATGCTCAGCGACCGTATCCGTTGTGTGCGTAGACTGTCAGGGTGCTGCACTTCTGCTGTTCCCCCTTTTGTGTCTTTCAAAATTGTGTTATCAGTTACATAATCAAATTTTTAACAATTTGTACATCAATTCTGAATCATCCACAATGGCAATATTTTCCTTCAAGTTTTCATTAAATTGATGAATTTAAGTTGTTAAGTTAAAACTTCTCGTACAGTCTCACTATAGCAGATTTTTGTGATTTTGATGATTGTGCTGTAGTGCAAACTTTTTTACTGTTTGGACAATATTGGTGTGAAACAAATATACCAATAGATGTCTTTGACTCATAAAATTATATAAATTATTAACTAAAATAATCACTTATTCAATTTAGCCTAAAGACTTGGAAAACGTTTCCTTTTGCTGCATCAGTAGAGTAGCACATTTATTTCACTTGAATTCTTTTTGTGAGAAATATTAAAGAAATGAGAAAAGAAGAACACAAGAAAATAAGACTAAATTGTGATTATTTTCAA